>NW_025544658.1:63573-663573 GCF_011800055.1 Colletotrichum gloeosporioides | reverse complement strand
GGGCGCGTTGTTGTTGATGCTGTTGGTTCGGAGAGAGCTCCCACGGGGCGGTGGTCTGGAAGAGAGAAGTGGCGCCTGCGGCGGTGGTGGCAGCGATGCTGTAGGAGTCGTACGGGGGTGTGTCCTGAAAGCCCCAATTGGCGTCATAGAAGGACTGGTTGTCGGCGGCGATGTTTGGTTGACCGTTGGGATCAGATTTCACGGTCTGGGGGTCTTGATCGTCAAGGAAAGACGGCGCCACGCCGAGGTTAGACTCGTCGAGCCCAAATAAGGCATTCTGATCCTGGTCGGCCATGTTGCAGAGCGGTGTATATGCAACTATGGCCTGATGCTCAATTCATCGAAGTCGGTACCGTGGACGGCCCTTCGCAGGACTGGAGAACGGGGGGGCCAGGACCCGGCGAGGCAGTCGATAGGACTCGACGTGAGTGGCCGGACGGTCGCGATGGATCGGTGTCGATGCCGCAGGGGGCAGATTACGGACAGGACGGACAGCGGTTGATTGACGGCAAACGGCGGCGTGGTCGCAGCGGGAATCGTTCTGGTCGTACGACTGTCGGCAGAAGGCGATGGGAAGGGATGGGGATTGCGAGGTGGTGTCAGGCGGGAGGGAGACGCGGGACCCAGATGGGCAGAAATCGGCGGGTGGAAGTCGTATGACGCTGGGCAGGTTTGGCGGTGCTCAGAGCTTGGGTTGCTTGGGGGTCCTCTCTCTGGTACGTTGGAGAGGGGGGGTACTGTAAGGTAGACTTCGGCACTGCACGGGGGGTAACTCGGTCGACGGGTCAGCAGCGACGAGGGGATTCGACGCGAGATGCACGAAATGGTTGGTTTGGGGGTCGATGTGCGTGGTGGGAAATTCAGGCACACGAATAGAGGTGCGCTCTGGAATGCTTGGATCGCGAAGAGAGGGCAGGGAATTGGGTGGGAGGATGGAAGGAGAGCGAGAATTGAGAAAGGGAAGAGAATGGAGGCAGATCGTACGATAAATGGGAAACCACAGCTGATAATGGGCCGAGTGGTACGGCCCCCGTCCTTGCCGTCGCCCACATCGAGGCCGTTGTATCTTTGCACGTTAAACACGAGCAGAGGTACTTCCCACCGAGTGACGACTGGCGTACAGTGCCCGGGGAGCCAGGAACAGCGCGCCGGCCTGCCTCATTTTCGACAGCTCCACAGCGAGAAACGCCACTGAGCCAAGAAAGCCACTGATAGCTGGCCTATGACAACGCGCGCAAGGAGGGGCTTTGCGCTGAACACACGCTTCCAGTTCCAGCCAGGTTTGCCAGCCCAGCCAGCCCGAAACCCAGTGCCAATACGGATACAATCGACGCCCATGCCAGCAGAGAGCTTCTTCTTCTTCATGAAGTGAGTGATTGCCCGTGGTCCCGTCACATCCTCCCTCGTTGCCAACGGGCGTGAGCGTGGGAGCGGGCACTTTTTCCATCTCTTATCCCGTCGGGACTCATCAGTGTTTACTAGATATGCACACACTAACTGACACACACAGCTCTGCACAGCAAATAAACTGCCCGGTTTGTGTCTGCCCAGACTCGACGTCCCAATTTGCTCCCATGTCCATCAGCCATGTCAGTCTTCTCCACGTCCCCCGGCGCTCGCCGTAGCGTCGTCCAATGGGTCCCATCGGATCGCCGAACAAGAAAAAGTCACTAGGCCTTGAGGCTAGAACAACAAGAGAGAAAAAAACATAGACACACGAATGGCACACACACCTACGCACGCTCTGTGGCCCCATTCGTACAGTGCTTGGGCCGCTGCAAACAGCCATGGCCGCTGCTAGTTCCAGACCACTCCGATGCCCCATCCCCGCCGCCAATCCCAGGGACCGCATGTCGCCTGTGGCTGCCCCATCGTCTCTCCCTCCCTCCCTGGGTCTTGGTGCCTGGTGTGGGTGCGTGTCTCTCGCGAGTCTCTCATCTCTTTTTCCTCTGATCCGAATCCTCACTCCGCTGTGCTTTCCTCGGCCTATAGATAATGGGTAACGCCTCGCCCCGACCGTCTTCCCCTGCCTCTGCCCGCCCTCTCGACCAACCCGCCTCGCAAGTGTCTCACAATGGGTATGGCTGCGACTCGACCTGCCACGATCCCACGGCCAAGCACCCCCGCATGCCCTCGACAAGGCTGCTAACATACCCCAGCTTCGTTCCCTCTGTGTGCCCGCCAAACACGGCCGTCTGCTGTTAACCTCGCCGTACCCCTGCCGATCAGCACATGCAGACACACGCAGACGCGAGACACCCTTCGCTCTCATTTGAATCATCTGAAACGCCTATTCGTCCTTGACACACATGGCACGAACCCTGAATGCACTCGACAAGAATGCAGCGAAAACCCTATTAAATACCTAGATGCTAGATTCGCGTTTCCAGAAGCATGACAGACCTGCTTTTCCTGACTCTCGCCATGCACCTAGGGCCATGACTCTGACTCTCGTCTACCCGTGTTTCCGCCAGCCCGGTGCGTGGTGGTGTGGCATGTTTTCCGTGTACGCGGTGCATCTGCTGCTGCAAGTGTATGGACAAAGAAATCTCGAGATACACAACGCCCCTCTTATCAAAGAAAATCGTAATCGCATTAACCCGGTCGCCCTTGCTATCCACAGTCTATATGGTATATCCCCTTTCTAACCTCTCACCAAATGTCGTCCTCGCTCTTGACCATCTCCAACGTAGGCGTCTTGGGCTCGAGCTTCTTCATCCGCTTGCGGTCCGCCTTGGTCACCAGCGACGGGGTCATTGGCACGATGGGCGTGAACGGCTGGTACGGCGAGTACGGCACAGCCATGCCTGTCGCCGGCGTGCGGGCTCCCGACGGCGACAGTGGTCCCGTGCGTGTGAACACGGTCTGCTTGGTGGTCTGCGATGCCATGGATGGCGAGCTGAGGGCTGGCTCGTATGCACGCAGGGGCAGGGCGCCGCCAGTGCGGACAGCCGACGGAGCCTTGGACCGGAATGTGGCCCCAGGCTGAGGAGACGAGGGGAACGTGGCGCCGGGTTTGGGGGAGGCGGGCAGGGTGGGGAAGCGCGCCCCCGGCTTCGGGGACTGCGGCAGGCCGATGAGCGGGGCCGTTGACCTCTCCGTTGTGGCCGAGTTGGGATCCATGTCGGAGGCGGCGTGCGACGCATGTGACGGCGCCGCCGAGATCTTGCGGACGTGGCCAATCGGCAGCTGTCCGCCGATCCGCTCGTCAATGCTCTGCGTGCTCTCCGGCGAGTGGTCCGGGGTGATGGGCGACACCTGCCCGTTCTCCTGGTGCACCCCGTACGGGACCTGGTTGGTGGGTACCGGCGGAGGTGGCGGCGGCGCGTACTGCCGCGGCGGGATGGCGCTCATCTCCTGGGACTCCTGTCTCGGGAAAGTTCCCGTCATGGGCGTCATGATCGGCGACGAGATGCTGATGCCCTTGACGTGCTTGTCCTTTTTGGGGGAGCGCAGGGCCGAGAAGATGGACGACGCCCGGGACTTCTTCTCCGGCTTGGGCTCCGCGCCGAGGTTCAGGTTGGCCGGCTTGTGCTTCTCCTTCTTGAGCGTCGGCTTGCCAAAGTTGGCATTGTTTGGCGGCGGGAACTGCGAGTTGCTCGCGAGCACCGGCGAGCCCTGCAAGATGATGCCCTGCGCCTTGGCCTCCTCCTGCTCCATCACGTACTTGTACATCTCCTCGAGCTGTGTCTGCGCCATCTTCTTGTCTTTTGCGACGATCCTCTGGTCCACGGAAGCGTCGATTCCAGGTGCGTGCAGTGTTGACGTGGGCGTCGGGGCCACGTACGGCGTCTGGGGAGACGGGATTTCCGGGGTCTGGTAGTCCTCGGGGGGCGGGTACGAAAAGTTGCGGACGGGGCTCCGCGGGATGCTTCTGGGCGAGTTTGGCACCTCCAAGGTAAGTCTCAGCGGCCTCGGTGACGCCTTTGGTTCGTCAAAGTCGACCTCGTTGTCGCCAGCGGAGAGGGCCTCGCGACGTCTCTTGGACAGTACGAGCAGCAAAACGGCGACCAGCACCAATGACACGCCGTAAGAACCAACGATGGCGCCTATCTGATATGGCAGGTAGGCGGGATCTCTCAAAGCGTTTGCAGATGCGGGCGGACCGTCCTCGGGCGATGGTGCAGGACCCCACTGGATGTTGAGGGGATTGTTGTTGCGAGGCTCGTGGGCGGAGGGCACTGCGTGTGTATAACTGCAAAAGAAGAAAAGAGCGAGGGTCGAGAAGCGAAGTCGAGAGTTAAGAGTCGGGGCTTTGACGGGTTTCATGGTGGTGAGGACACCGGAAGTCTTTAAAAGTCAAATCCAGCTTTGATGATCTTACCTCCTGGTGGAGGGTCCGAAACACATTGTGATGGAGAAGTTACATGGAAAGGCACGGTCATGCGGCGCACAAAGGGTATATAGCGGCTGGTGAGGTTCGGCAGTGCGTCGAGATTGGCGCTGGCCATGTGCTCTCGACTCTGACTTGCTGAAGCCCCCAGGCACGAGTCTGCGAAGCGGTCGCACTTGCATGATGGCGACCTCAATGGAATTGCAGTAGCGCCCACAATGGCCCGTGGCTATTAATGTCGTCTGCAGAGGAGGCGGGAGGACCAAGGGCTTCCCGAGATGTGGTTGGACGGATCGACGTGATGGCAGGGGCCGTAAGCGCCGAGTAGGGCTGCCGGGGTTGTGATTGGGCTGCTTCGTCACATCCGACCCCGCGCCGTGCCACACACGAACTGACTCTGCCAACTCAATTCGTTGATGCAGGGCAAATGCATGCCGGCGAGGCCCCAATCCGCTGGCCACTCATGGCCGAATAGTCCCAGGAGACATGGTTCAAGACGTGAGAAGAATGTGAAAAGACGAGCGTCCCCGGGTCAGCTGCGCTGTCGTCTCGCTTTCTCGTCCTGTCTTTTGGCTTCCCAGCAGTCGCCGGCGCGGGCATCCCCTGCGTCGGCCCATCAACCGTCTCTCTGACCGCATACGCACTGCTGCAATAGGCCACGACATATGGCACAGACCATGCCCTCTGCGGAATCGTTATCACAGGCATCCTCGAATGGGATCTCTGCGCAATGTGACTTCACATTGTGGTCAGCATTAAAGCGTGATGATCGCAACTTTGTCGGCCGTGATGGCATGCGTGATAGGATCGTCGTCGCCGTTCCTTTAGGCTGATGGGACGTTGACTTGGAGTTTGCCCGTTGAGCTGCGCTGTTGCGAACCACAAAACCTTGGGAAAACGTCCGCGTCGCTTGCAGCGGGAATATTGTCTCTTTGCGAGTCATCAAAGCAAAAACAAACTTTGTCCGAGCGATGCTTGACCCGAGTCCCGATTGAACGTTCTCGGCACCCTCCAGCTGGATGGTCAGAGGAAATCGAAACAATTTGAACGAATCAGCGGCGTCGCGCGCGAACGCTAGTCTCGGCGGGTGGTATCTCTCTCGGGGGACAGCCGATGGACGTTTGATTGATATCCGGAGATGGATAAGTTCGTCAAGGCTGGTGTTGGTGGAAGCTTCTTTGGTTCAATGATGACATTTGCCGAAGCAAGACTGGCTGGCTGGATAGCCGGGTCGCACGGTGGTCTGGCCGCTTGGGAACAGTTATCAATGTCTCAGAGGCGGTGGCAGTGGTGATGAAGCCGGTGGTGGAGTGGTTATCCGGAGTGGGACGGCCATCTCGCATGGTCTGTGCTCAATCGAGACACGTGCACGTGACACCGTATGGGCCGGGGATCTGCCGGGTCCCGGCGTGTTGATGGTCGCGCGGCAAGACGCGTCTGTAGTTTGATGGCCGGCACGCTTCCCGTACGACCAACTCATTTGCTCGACGTCTCCTATGACCACCCTACACGATGAACTCGTCGAGTACGGCCCCCGGCCCGGCTGAATCCATCCTGGCCACGCTCAATACTGCACAATGCCGAGCTGTCACGTCCAAGGCCGCGACGGTAGCCATCCTGGCAGGGCCAGGCAGTGGCAAGACGCACACGCTCACCTCACGTGTCGTATGGCTCGTTGACAATGTCGGATACGCGCCATCAGAGATCATTGTGGCCACATTCACAGTCAAGGCCGCCAGGGAGATGAAGGAACGCATTGGCAAGGCACTGGGAGGTGACCGCGAGAAGCGAATCGTTCTGGGCACATTTCACAGCATTGCTCGACGGTACTTGGCTGCATACGGCAAGCGAATCGGGCTTGATGAAAAGTTTGGCATCGCAGACGACTCAGACTCGAGGGCCATCATCCAGAGGATATGCAAACGCTTCCAGCTGGGAGTGGACCCCCCGGCAGCGAGGTCCTGGATCAGCAAGAAAAAGGCCAAGGGTGACGTCCAAAGCCCTCCCAAAGGAAAGGGCTCTAAGCCCGAAAGCCCGGACCTGGAGACCTGCTACCGAGAGTATCAAAACCACTTGGAGCGGTCAAATCTCCTGGACTACGACGATCTCCTGACAAAGTGCGTGGAGCTGCTGCGCAAGCATCCTTCCTGCGTCGCCAATGTGCAGGCTGTGCTCATCGACGAGTACCAAGATACCAACGGCATCCAGTACGAGCTCATGAAACTGTTCGCGCAGGCCCGTGAGAGAATCACAATCGTGGGGGACCCGGATCAGAGCATCTACGGCTGGCGATCAGCCGAAATCAAGAACCTCTACCGCCTCTTGAGGGACTACCCGAAGACGGATGAGATCTCCCTGGAAGAGAACTACCGATCATCGCAGGCCATTCTGGATGTATCCCTCAAGATCATCCAACAGGACAAGCGGCGATACCAGAAAGTGCTGCTGCCAATCCACAACAAAGGAACGCGGCCGGTTTTGCGCCGACTGAAATCTTCCGCCGTCGAGGCCGAATGGATGGTGTCAGAGATTAAGCGAATGCTCTTGATGGCAGGCAAGATGTTGAACTACGACGACGTGGCGGTTCTGCTGCGATCCGCCTCCCTCTCCAGACATATCGAATCAGCTCTGGGCAAAGCAGGCCTGGCTTACCGCATGGTTGGTGGATTCAAGTTCTACGACCGCGCAGAAGTCAAGGTGATTCTTGATTACCTGCGTGTCATTCACCAACCGGACAACAACGACGCCGTCGCGCGCATCATCAACGTGCCCCGACGCGGTGTCGGAGACGCTACCATCAAGTCGCTTCTCGAAGAGGCGGAGGGCGCCAAACTGAGTGTCTGGTCTCTGCTCAACAAGCACTGCCGAGGAGACCGGACTGCCAAGACCAACATCAAGAAGGCCATGGAGCAGAAGATTAGTGGAGAACTGATTCGGATAATCTCAAGCATTAGGAGGAAAATCGAGGAGCCCCCGACAGGAAGCCCCTACTACCATCTCGTGGACATGATCGAGAGCCTTCTGAACCAGCTCAACTTCCAAAAGTACCTCCAGGAGAACTACCCAGAAGACCACGAGGCACGGTGGGCCAACGTTCAAGAGTTCATCAGCTTAGCTGGCGACTTCATGCGGGATCTGAGTGCCACGGCGGACGAGGATCGCCTCCCAGAGGTCGATGGGGTTCAGCAGGTCCAGGAGAACGACGCTCTCGGCCGGTTTCTGGCAAACGTCTCCCTTGCATCAGACGCGCAAAAGGGCGATACCGAAGGCAAGCCTCTGGTGACCATCTCGACGATTCACGCAGCCAAGGGACTCGAGTGGCCGGTCGTCTTCGTCCCGGCGGTGTACAACGGGTCCATCCCGCATGCGCGGTCTGAAGACATGGACGAAGAACGCCGCCTCCTATACGTGGCCATGACGCGAGCAAAGTCTCTGCTCTACCTCAGCTGTCCCATGTACAGCTCGTCAAACGGAGGCAACGGCGGCGAGCGCACCGAGCTGTCCAAGTTCATCCCTTCGGAGATCCATCCGTACTTTAGGAAGCGCGGTCCGTCGTTTGAACCTGGGGTGCTGCAAGAGGTTGGCCGGATTCTCGGACGAGAGTCTGAGGTCCCCTCGCAGAACAAGGTCTTTAGCGAGATGCCGCTGATGGAACGACCGGAAGACAACCTATATCCCGAGAACCCAGAGGATGCGTTTGGAGATGGGGGCAACGACAGGAACCGTCAATGGCAGCGACGCTCCAGACCGCAGATCGCCTCGGCTGCAGAGGAAGACCCTCAGGTGGCTCCATCATGGCATACCTCTGGAACGGCCACGACAATGGATGCGGCATCAAGCTTCACCATGTCGTCCCTCCCCGGCTTCACAACCGCAACCGCGGCTCAATCGGCGATACAGGCTGCCGCGAAAGAAATGGCAGCGTCAGTCCAAGGCTCAGACCGTCGCCAGGCGCCGCAAAAGTCGGCAGGCCCCAGGAGAGGTACAACTAAGCGCCCGGCCGATCAGCAGAGCCTACTGGGATTCGTCAAGAGGTCGAGGTCTGACATGTCAGACACTAGCTGCATGCCCGCCCCTCCTCCACGACAGCCGCTCCAGGAGATGCCTGAGCTGCCAAATTTGCACCGAGGGCAGATCCCCCCACCGGCCATCGAGCCTGGTCTGGCCAGTCACAAATTAGGCGTCAACAGGATGCCTTCCAAGCCGTCAAAACCAACACTTGTCGGCGATGCAGGGCCAAAGAAACATTATGCAAACTTCTCGAGCTCGCCGCCGAGACCCGAAAAGGAAAACGAAGACGAAGATGTGCCGCCGGCGATGCGGGAGCGCCCGGCGAGCTGTTTGCATGCTACGACAACGACGAACGGATTTGGGGGTTTTAAGAGACCCGCGGCGTTGAAGAAGGAAGGGGGGATTGCACCCATAGACCGGCTGCGAAAGCCGTTCAAGCCGCTTACGATTAAGAAATGAGGGGCGTTCACGTTGCATTGGATCGGCGTTGCTGTGCAGATAGATTATGGCTCACGGGCAGTTGTAGAACATGTTGCACCAGGCGCAAATATGAATCACCTACTGAACCAAGAATGTCATCTTCCAAGCAGGCCTGATTGGCGAATGAATGAATGAATGAATCTGACCCGATGCACTCCGAGGGGTCAGCTCCCGGGCTCAGCCGGTCTCGGTGGCGCCTTCACGCCTTACCATGCCGTTTAAGGATGACGCCTGACGCATCCCTCGTAAATATCGTAGCAGAGACGCTCGGGTCGTAAATAGCGACGAGAAGGATAAATACGACGGAGTCGGGGCGATGTCAAGGAATCAAAATATATCAAACTTGATATTCACACTCTTCAGACAAGATCATTCATTATTGTCCTCAAAAAATACTCCAAAATGTCTCCAATGGCCGCGCGCATCACCAATACGGCCCTCCGCACTCCACTCCGGGCGCCGTACTCCGCGTTCTCCACCACCGCCCGCTCCCGAGCCGGAGCAGGGAAGAGCACCAACGGCAGTAAGCCAGAGGACGTCGAGATTCCGGCGTTCAACATCCGACACATCACATCGAGCCCCAGGGCGAGGTTCTGGTTAATCTCGGGCTTCTGTGTGCTTGCGTCGATTGAGGGTTACGGGTGGTACAACTTTGGGCCGAAGATCTTGGGATGGGAGAGGGGGGAGGATGAGGTTGAGAGTGAATCGGTTTAGCTGTCTCATTTGGATGCGGGTCGAATACATGGGTGTATCGCTGTTGGTCTTGTCACTTCACTCTATTGCGTTCTCGCGGCCGGCTTACTCACCGGTCTAATCACTACTCTTAAAGATGTTCTTGATTTTGACGTTTGTGTAATGCATTCATGCTACCTGCCACAATTATTACGTCTATGACAATCTATCAATCATTGTGCCGAGTCTCCGCTCATTTGCCCGTCCACGTATTGGCATCGAGAGTACAAAAGGTGTCGGACGTTGAACTTAACACATTAGGCTTTGTAATCGGAGACCTTGAAGGGCACTCATACATTTGGCGGAATGGGAACTCGAATCAGGAAATTCTACTGGATCATGGGGCCACTTTCTTTTGGTTAATGACAGGTTGGAAGAGAATTTGCAATACTATATAAAATAGCCCTCCTAACAGTGACTGTCAGCTTGAATGCATCATCCACAAACCTCTCCAACTTCAACTCTACTTCATTCTCCACTATTTAACACATCATGGACGCCATACTGGAAAAGCAACCGCTGCTTGATGAATCTACGACAGATTTTGACAGCATCTACGACACCGAGAAGGATGTTGTGAAAATAGGCCGCGACCTTCCGGCTTACCAACGATTTCTCTTAAAACACAAGACTTTCATACGGCATCTTCGTCTATGGCAGACTCGACTACATTTGCCGCACCTCTTCGACGAGGGCATATGCAACGAGTGCTTTACTCCTATCATCGCTTCGATTATCTTAGGCTCCATCCTTGTCACCATGTCCGCACTCTTACTTTTGGTGGTTTTTTTTTATTTCCCCACCAAGTTCCGGAGCATCGTTTCTTGACGGCTGTTGTCATCAGTTGTATTCCGGCATTCTTTTCTTTGGAGTGCTGGTTTTATCTGGCCTTTGGACCAAGTCAATTTCAACCGCGAACGAGGGCAGAGACCGCAGATTGGTCACTGGACTTTACCTGGTTGGATAAACGAGCTTTTCACCGGACACTTGGGTGATTTGGGGTTTTGGACCAACAACCCCTCAAACGAACATCACCTGTCCGGACGGTGGTTACAATAGACAGAGGAAGAACGTAAATGACAGAGTGGTTCACAAATTATGCTACAGAGCCCTCTCATGTGTAAATTGATGGAAAGCAACGGCCAGTTTAGTAGTTTACCACTTTAGTGGTTTAAAGACAGAATTCAATTCACGGATATTCTGTCTGCTGAATGGCCGACCTTTTGAATTCCCAGATGGGATTCTCGAAAGACCCCTCTCTGAGAGCGACTCAAGTCGGGTTCTTGATCACAAACATGTTGTCACCGGCGTTATCTTGATACTGCGATTGAACCTGCGACGGCTTGTGTCCTAACCTTTATGGATTTCTGATGATGCCACCTGTCGTGTGAAATTATGCCAACATCCAGTCTCAAGGTTCATCGTAAAGGTGGCAGAACAACAAGAAGCGTACTTTCAAGAACCTTGGTTGCGAGGCGTAGTAGAAGACTCAACAAACACCAAGCATCGTCAGGAAATTGAACATAATGTATCAACCCTCTTATACAACGGCACGTAGAAAGACAGATTCAAATCAAATACGTTCAAAACTCCGGCCACATTACCCAAGTTCAACTCCAACTTCTACACCTTACGTTGCCAATAAAAGACAAACACAAACACGCCTTCCGCATTCGGCAGGTGCTTCTTCCCCCACGTGACTTGTTTCGTGACGACATTGACATCCGGGCCGAGTGGCTGGGGCCCAGCCCGCCAATGGAACGTTGAGCTGGAGGTCTCCACTCTTGCTGCACGCCTGTGGCAGGTGCGTGTGGGCGTCGGAGCGGATGACGCAGGGCGGCACGCGGGCGGTACCTGGGTGTCGCAAGTGCCTGGGCTGACTACCAGACCACCGCTAACGTGCCGGAGCTCCCACGAAGCTTGTTGGCGTCGTACACCTCACCTCCGACACATCACCATCGCCGTCGCCATACCTCTGGCCTCTCCATCGTCGTCTTTTCTTTGGGTTCTGCCATATTTCCTCATTTGACATCTCCCGCCTATTTCACCAACTAGTCGCCGATAACAGCCCAATACAGCCGCTGCGCGGCAACACTCGCGATGACCCTGTGGAAGCTCTTCGGAGCCGGCGGACTGCTGATCGCCGGCCTGAACGGCGCGGCAGCAGAGCCATATACACCGAAACACGAAGCCGGACGATGTGCGATTCGAGGCCACTGTGGCTCCAAGAGCTTCTTTGGCAAGCAGCTGCCCTGTGTTGACAACGGGCCTGCCGAGGACCCCGACGAGAAGCTGCGACAGCAGATCGTCGACCTCTGCGGAGAGAAATGGAAATCGGGACCTGTCTGCTGCGATGCTGACCAGGTGAGCACACTCAAGGAGCCGTTCGAAGCATTGTCTAACCCGCGCAGGTGAAAGCGCTCGCGTCCGAGCTCGGCACCCCGAACCAGATCGTGTCCTCCTGCCCGGCCTGCAAGGACAACTTCTTCAACCTTTTCTGCACCTTTACGTGCTCCCCGGATCAATCGCTCTTCCTCAATGTCACAAAGACGATGGAAAAGAACAAAAAGGAGATGGTCACCGAGCTGGACCAGCTGATCTCCGAGGATTACGGAACGGGCTTCTACGACAGCTGCAAGGAGGTCAAGTTCGGGCCGTCCAACTCCAAGGCCATGGACTTTATCGGAGGCGGCGCCAAGAACTACTCGCAGCTGCTCAAGTTCTTGGGAGACGAGAAAATCATTGGATCGCCGTTCCAGATCAACTTCCCGACCTCATACACCGAGCCCGACATGTCGCCCAGGGAGATGACGCCGAAGAAGTGCAACGACGAGGACCCCAACTACCGCTGTGCATGCGTCGACTGCCCGTCCGTGTGCCCGGAGCTCCCCGCCGTCAAGAGGCCTGGCGAGTGCTACGTCGGCCTGCTGCCCTGCCTCTCGTTTGCCGCCATCTTCACCTACAGCATCCTGCTCTTCTCCGCGATCGCCGCCGTCGTCGGACACGTTTATTGGAGGCGCCGTGCCAGGAGAGAGAGTGAACGCCTGAGACTTCTGCAAGATGCCTCTCCTAGCGACGACGAAGACGAGGGCGACTTGGTCCAAAACGGTGCCATGTTTGACCGACCCCAGCGCTACTACAAGATCAACACGTGGTGCGACGCGGCCTTCAGCAAGCTCGGACATGCGGCGGCAAGATATCCCGGCATCACTATTGGTGTGTCGCTGATCTTCGTCATCATCTTCAGTGCTGGCTGGGTCCGATTTGACCTTGAAAAGGACCCTGCACGTCTCTGGGTCAGCCCGACCTCCCCTGCCGCGCAGGAGAAGGCGTTCTTTGATGAAAAGTTTGGCCCCTTCTACCGCGCCGAGAAGGTATTCCTGGTCAACGATCGGGACGGCCCGGCTCCCGTCCTCAGCTACGACACGCTGATCTGGTGGATGGACGTCGAGAAGAGCGTCAAGCAGCTGAAGGGTGCCAAGTACGGCGCCACGCTCAACGACATTTGCTTGAAGCCCACCGGCTCTGCGTGTGTCGTCCAGTCTGTCGCCGCCTACTTTGAGAATGAGCCGGCGCTTGTAGGCCGTGACTCCTGGCAAGACCAACTCAGACAGTGCGCCAAGTCTCCCGTCGAGTGCCGCCCTGACTTTGGTCAGCCAATCGAGCCGAACATGATTCTTGGAGGCTACGACGAGGATCCTGCCAAGGCCACCGCCATCACGGTCAATTGGGTTGTCAGCAACGCAGCCGAGGGAAGCCCTGCTGTCGAGCGCGCTATGGACTGGGAGAACGCTCTCCGAGACCGTCTTCTCATCGCCCAAGAAGAAGCCAAGGAGCGGGGACTTCGCCTGTCCTTCTCTACGGAGGTCAGCTTGGAGCAGGAGCTCAACAAGTCCACCAACACCGATGCCAAGATCGTCATCATCAGCTATATCATCATGTTCCTCTACGCTTCTCTCGCGCTTGGATCTACTACTCTATCCGTCAAAGACTTGATGAGAAACCCCGCGGTCGCGCTGGTGCAGTCCAAGTTCAGCCTCGGTGTCGTTGGCATTCTCATCGTGCTCATGTCCATCAGCGCATCGATCGGTCTCTTCTCCTGGGCTGGTCTGAAGGCCACCCTCATCATTGCCGAGGTCATCCCGTTCATCGTCCTCGCCGTGGGCGTCGACAACATCTTTTTGATTGTCCACGAGTTTGAGCGAGTCAACGTCAGCCACCCCGACGAGATGGTTGAGGAGAGAATCGCCAAAGCACTCGGCCGCATGGGCCCGTCCATTCTCTTCTCCGCCCTGACCGAGACCGTTGCTTTCGCTCTCGGAACATTCGTCGGCATGCCCGCTGTCCGCAACTTTGCCGCTTACGCCGCTGGTGCCGTCTTCATCAATGCCATCCTGCAGATCACTCTGTTCGTGTCCGTCCTGGCCATGAACCAGATCCGCGTCGAGGACCACCGCGCCGACTGCATCCCCTGCCTCCAGGTCAAGGCTGCCCGTGTCCACCTCAGCGGCAGCAACGGAAACGCCAATGCCAGATTCTACGAGGTGCCCGAAGAGAGCCTGCTCCAGCAGTTCATCCGCCGCACGTATGCTCCGGCGATCCTCACTCGACAGGCCAAGGCTGCCATCATCGCCGTCTTCCTCGGTATCTTCGCCGCCGGCATTGCCTTAATCCCTGAAGTCAAGCTTGGTCTCGACCAGCGTGTCGCCATCCCCGACGGATCCTACCTTATTCCGTACTTCAACGACCTGTACGAGTACATGGAAACGGGCCCTCCTGTCTACTTTGTCACCCGGGAGTTCAACGCCACCGAGCGCAGCCAGCAGCGGGAAATTTGCGCCAGATTCACCACCTGCGACCAGTTCTCCCTGACCAACATCCTCGAGGGTGAGCGCAAGAGACCCGAGGTCTCCTTCATCTCTTCGCCCACGGCCAGCTGGATCGATGACTACTTCCTCTGGTTGAACCCTGACCTCGGCGACTCGTGCTGCGTTGAGAACGGCAAGGCCTGCTTTGCAGACCGCAACCCGCCGTGGAATATCACCCTGTCCGGCATGCCGCAAGACGGCGAGTTTGTCCACTACCTCGAAAAGTTCCTCACGTCTCCCACCAACGACGACTGCCCTCTGGGCGGCCAGGCCTCTTACGGCCAGGCTGTGGTGATTGACTCCGAGCGGGACACCATCCCTGCCAGTCACTTCCGAACGATGCATACACCTCTGCGCAGCCAAGACGACTTCATCAACGCCATGTCGGCCGCTCGCAGAATTGCATCTGATATCACGCGATCCACCGGCGTCGACGTCTTCCCTTACAGTCTCTTCTACATCTTCTTTGACCAGTATGCCAGCATCGTCTCGCTGACTGGCGCGCTCCTCGGCTCTGCGGTGGGCATCATCTTCATCATCTCGGCGATCATGCTGGGCTCCCTGCTCACCGCCCTGGTCGTGACGGTCACGGTCTGCATGACGGTCGTGGACATTATTGGTGCCATGGCGGTCTTTGGCGTGTCGCTCAACGCCGTCTCCCTGGTCAACCTCATCATCTGCGTGGGCATTGGCGTGGAGTTCTGCGCCCACATCGCCAGGGCCTTCATGTTCCCGTCCCGCACCGTCATGGAGCGAGCCAAGAACCGCTTCCGCGGACGTGACGCGCGTGCCTGGACGGCCCTGGTCAACGTCGGCAGCTCCGTCTTCTCGGGCATCACCGTCACCAAGCTCCTCGGAGTCTGCGTGCTCGCCTTTACGAGATCCAAGATCTTTGAGATCTACTACTTCCGTGTCTGGCTCGCCCTGGTCGTCTTTGCGGGCACCCACGCCCTCATCTTCCTCCCGGT
The DNA here is from genome assembly GCF_011800055.1 of Colletotrichum gloeosporioides. Classification (NCBI taxonomy): domain Eukaryota; kingdom Fungi; phylum Ascomycota; class Sordariomycetes; order Glomerellales; family Glomerellaceae; genus Colletotrichum; species Colletotrichum gloeosporioides. Next base: position 648,181 of record NW_025544658.1, on the reverse strand, counting down.
CGCCCTCAGCTTGTTTGGCGGCGAGGGATACGTCGACCCCGAGAGCGAGGGCGGCATCGAGGAGGACCTGGCCAGCCGCAGATACCGGGCGTTGGTGCCGGATGAGGACACCGACTCTGACGATGATTATTAGATACGGATTTGTTGTAATATTAAGTTTGGGTGAATAAAAATTGTAGTCCGTTTGATTTAATCCAGCTTTTTCTTCCTCTTGACACACACGTCCAGACCCCTCCATCATCACTTACACGACAACATCCACAGTATCTGGAGATTCCACAGAATCGCGATGCGAGTCATAGCGGGGCGCAAGGGAGAGACGATGGCGCCAGCAAGAAGCGGCCGCAGATCAGGTTAGGCATGGAGCACTCAGGCGCCGTCTCTCTGGATTTCTCCGATGAAGAGTTCTGGGTCGGGCTCCCTGGGCCACGATGCAGGTCAGTTGGTTGCGACAGTCCGACTGAGGCGGGCCAACGGTGAGGTGCCACATCGCGGCGGAGTGGGCTGCGGTGACATGGTGACAACGCATCGGCGATTGGGCGGCTTGGGCTCAGTGGACAGGCGGGCGGTGGAGTGGTTCATGTGTCTTTTGCTGTCACGCAGGATCTTGGATGCGAAACATGTTCATGGTGACATCAACTCAACGCCCAGCAAGGTTCTTTTTAAAGGTGAGGCGGAGGAGGACCCCTGATCGGTGCTTTCTGTGCCACGGAAGCCAGCAGACCCATGCTGGGAAACAGACGGCGAAGGAATGAGGCTGATTCCAACTGACTACTTTTTTTTTCACGAGTTCTAAAATCGACAGCGCACAATGTGAACAAACATGTGCTTCCATCCGATGGTGGATGAGGGAATATCAGATGAAAGCGCGGGGGTTCTCGAGCTACCTGAGGACAATTTCCCGTGTAGATTGGACCGGTCGCTCGTGCCCCTTTGCGACTCGTAATCTGGTCGTTTTTCCTTTTCCGCAGGGGAGTTGACACGAGCCAAAGAGGCAAAGACAGGCGTTCGCGGGGCCGCACGTGAGTTGCTAATCATGTTGTTAGTTCAGGGGTTCAGGAGGGCTCGTTGATAGCTCCGGGTGGCTTGCCGCCGGACAGCAGCTTCTTCACAGGTGACAGCGACCGCTATAGGGGCATCCGAGTTCGGGGGCATGCATCACGGCGACGAGGCGAGGCAGAATGGAAGTCCGGTCTGATATTCGGTGGCCAGTTACATCGGCGTTGGGCAGTCGTCAATGCCATACCTGTGTCGATCCCGCGAGCGTCTGGCAATGGCGAATTGAAACGGCCAGTCGCGGGTGCATAAAGATGCTGGAACAGGCGCTTCCCAGGCCGAGATGAAGACGATGGGGACCTGGAGGTTTGGAACGTGGAGGTGGTGGTGTTGGGAGACGCTGGTGGAGGCGAGGCGACCGCAAAGTACCTCCCGAGTACCGAGAGACGTTGCGGTACGTACCGCGAAAGCGAAAGCCAATTGGCGTCCAATGTCGCGTCAGCAAATGACAAGCCTGAGATGGACCCACTGCCCGAGCTCCTGAGCGCTGGAGCGAGTGCCGCTGTCAGCACCGTCCGCTGGCTGTTTGTTTGGCACCTTATCGCCCGCTGTCAGGGGCTGCCGGGCCTGTACCTGGCTATTTGTGCTGTATCTTGGCTACCTACAACCTGAGGTAGGTATACCACTCTGAGAAATCTCGAAATCATTGATAACCAGTCAAGACACAGGATAGAATCAGAACGGTGAGATACAACCGTCTACAGTCCTCATGCACTTCGTAGAACGGTCGACCGCCCCGTCTCCTCTCCAGTGCTCCACCCCACCTCTGCTGCGCAGCGTGCAGACCCCGGCTTCGTTGCCGCTGGTGGCCGTCCCTACAGGCGGCTTCGCTTAATCTGGGCGCTGCTCTCGTCGGGTGCCAGTGCTGCAAGGGCCGCCTAATGCCAGTTCACCCGCACCTTTAGTGCAGTGCCCGCCGTGCCCGCCGTGTTTTGCGCCTGTCCCCCATGTGCTGCCGCCCATCCCATGCACCACCCATCACCTTATCCAAAGGGGACCTTCCAATGTGGATGTGGACGTGTCCAGGCCAGAGCGACTCCATCCACGCCGCCATCGAAACAACTTTTTTTATATCCTCGCCGTTGCCTTACCTAATAAGACACCTTACACCTCTTCCTCCCTCCATCCCGCACCTCCCATTCCAATTCCCTTCTGCTCAGCTTCGCCACTGACCAGAGCTTCGAAGCTTGCAGACAGAACGACCCTCTGCGCCGTTCCCCGTACCTTTCTTTGCTCCTTTTGTGTTGTTTTCCTTGTCTCGTTGCGTGTCGCCGTACCTGAACCGCGAACCAACGCCCAGCTGCGAGGAAAAGAAAAGGAGAAGGCCTCATTGTCAGACGTCGCGAGGTGAGTTCCATTCCATTCCGTCCTTGTCGAGCCCAATTGCCCTCCTTGAGGGGTCAGTGCAGCTCGTGGCAAGCAGCTCCCACCAAGACATGCCGTGTCTCCCACCCTCTCCACCTGTGTCTATCAATTCCTGCAGCTACCCGCGCCCGCGCTCTATTTCCTGGACTCCTGACTGACCCGACTCGCGCCGACAGAATTGCCCAACGACACACACATCTTTTGCTGTGGCACGATAATCTCCAGCCATGTCCGACGCCGATAGCTTCGAGGTCGTCCAGCACGACGATGCGCCCAAGGCCGCGCCCCGCTCCCCGAGCACCAAGTCGACCGCCTCGGCCGCTTCCTCCCTGAAGAAGCCTGCCTCGAGCTCGGGAACGGCGGCCACCGCTCGTCGTCCTGCTGCGTCTGCGTCGAGCACCGCGAAGCCCGCCGGCACTTCCTCGACCACCCGCGTGGCAGGCGGCCTGAGCAAGCCTCCCACCCGTCCTCCCGGTAGCAGCACGAGCACGACGAGCAGCGCCACCCGCAAGGTCCCCAGCAGCACGTCGTCCACCGCCACTCACCGCTCGCGGCCCAGCGTGTCTGCCTCTGAGGACGAGACCAAGAGGACGGTCCGCCGCACCTCGGCCGTCCCCAGCAGCGCCGGCTCGCCGAGCAAGGAGAAGAGGGCGTCGACCACGACCACCGGCGCCGCCACTGCTGCCGCCAGAAAACCCGCCAGCTCCGTGAGCAGCTCGTCCGCCCCGAGGACCTCGACGGCTTCGCGACAGTCCATCAGCTCCGCCCCCCGCCCCTCATCGACGACCTCCCGATCGGCCGCCACCGGCACCGGCGCCGTCGCCGAGGCCAAGAAGCGCCTCTCGACCGCTGCCGGCGCGACCTCCTCTGCCACGCGAACCTCGCGATCGTCGATCCGACCCGACTCGTCCGGCGCGTCCGAGGCCTTGACCAAGGAGATTGAGCAGCTCAAGGCGCAGCTCACCGACAAGGAGTCGCAGCTGGCCGAAAAAGAGACCCAGCTCACCGAGCTCAAGGCGCAGGTAGAGCAGTCGCAGTCGCGGATGGCCCAGATGGGCGAGGCCACGTCCCAGGAGGCCGCCCAGGTGCAGAGTGCCGTGAATGACATTCAAAAGGCCCACCAGGACCAGGTGGCGGAGTTGCAAGCTAAGCAGGCCGAGCTCGAGACCCAGGTTGATGACGCCAACGAACATCTTGTCGCCACGGATGCTGACTTGGAGAAACAGCAAAGCGAGTACAAGGAGGCGATTGCCGCCAAGGAAGCCGCCGAGACTGAGCTCGCCTCGCTGAAGCAGTCCCTCGAGACTCTCCAGGCCGAGCACGAGGAGAAGCTGAAGCAGAGCGAGTCCGACCTCAACAAGGCCATGGAGGAGCACGCCAGCAAGCTCGAGGAGCTCCAGAGCTCCCTGACCGACCAGCACAAGGCCGCCATCGAGGCCCTCGAAGCCAAGCACGCCGAGCAGCTCGACCAGGGCAAGTCTGCCTCCGCCGGCCACGAGGAGGCCCTCGCCAACATGAAGTCGAGCCACGAGAGCGCCATCGCCGAGCTGCAGAAGAAGATTGATGACCTCACGTCTTCCCAGAACGATCTCGAGGTCGCACACGAGACCAAGGTCAGCGCCGAGCTCGAGGCCCACAAGACGAAGCTGGCCGCCGTCGAGGCCGAGGTTGCCGAGCTCAAGAGCAAGCTCGAGGCTGCCGAGCAGACCGCTGAGCAGGCCAAGGCCGACCTGGACGCCAAGATTGCCGAGCTGGCCGCCGCGCAGGCCCTCGTTGCCGAGGTCGAGTCCAAGCTTGCCGTCGCCCAGGCCGACCTTGCGACGGCCCAGGAAGAGGCTCTCGAGTTCAAGAAGCAGATTGACAGCATCAAGGAGGAGATTGCCGCCAAGGACGAGGCTCTCGAGCAGGCCAAGGCGGAGCACGCTGCCCACGTTCAGAAGCACGATGAGGCGCTCAAGCAGGTCTCTGCCGACTATGAGGAGGAGATCGAGTCGCTCAAGGGCGACGCCTTCTTCAAGCGCAAGTTCCTGGATCTCGAGACCAAGCACAACGAGCTCGAGGCTCAGCACACTGAGCTGACCTCAAAGCACGGCGAACTCGAGTCGAAGCACACGGAGCTCACCACTCAGCACGGCGACCTCACCAAGGCCCAGGCCGACAGCAGCGAGAGCCACACCCAGGCCCTCGAGGCGGCCAAGGCCGAGCTCGCCGCCGCCGTTGCCGCTCTCGAGGCGCGGGAGGCCGAGCACCAAAAGGCCCTGGATGCCCTCCGCGCCAGCCACGCCGAGGAGCTCGAGGGCGCCAAGAGCGGCGCTTCCGCTGATAAGGACGCGCAGCTCGCCGAGCTCCAGAGCCTGAAGGACAGCCACGCGAAGCAGCTCGAGATTCTCAAGAGCGACAGCGAGTCCAGCCTGGCCAAGGAGATTGAGGCGCTCAAGGCGTCCCACGCTGACATTGTCGAGGCGCTCAAGGCCGAGACCACTGGCGAGAAGGAGAAGCTGCTGGCCGAGATTGCCAGCGAAAAGGAGAAGGCCCTTGCCCTGACTGAGAGCGCTGGTGACAAGGAGAAGCTGATTGCTGCGCACAAGGAAGAGCTCGCGTCCACCACCGAGAAGCTGCGCGCCGCCCACGAGGCCGAGCTTGCCGAGGCCCGCGAGAAGATTATCGCCGCCCACCAGGCCGAACTCGCCGACGCCAGGGAGAAGCTGCTCGCCGCCCACCAGGCCGAGCTGGCCTCTGCCAAGCAAGCCGGCAGCGCGCAGTCCGAGGAGCTGTCCACGTTGAAGCTCCAGCTTGAGGAGGCTCTGACGAGAATCAGGGAGACCGAGACGTCGAGCGCCGCCGCCCTCGCCGAGGCCAAGCGAAACCTCGACGACACGCACTCCGCCGAGGTCGAGAAGCTGATCACGATGCACGCCGAGCAGCTGGACGCGCTGAAGCAGCAGTCCGCCTCTGGCGCGCGGGTGGAGCTCGAGGAGCTGAAGCAGGCCCACGCCAAGGTTGTTGCTGAGCTGACGAACCAGTACGAGAACAAGAGCGAGGCTCTCGCCGAGGAGATTGCCAAGCAGAAGGCGCAGGCGTCCGAGCTCGAGGCTGCCCTCAAGGCGGCCAAGGAGTCCGTCGCCAAGGCCGAGGCTGAGAAGGCCCAGGTCGAGCAAGAGAACGGTGAGCTCGGTCAGATGTTTGCGCAAGAGAAGATGGCTCGCGCTGAGGCCGAGGCAGCCCTGGACGCGGTCAAGAACAAGTCGCCGACGCCCCCGGACACCACCGAGCGGGACCAGCTCCGCGAGCAGCTCGCCAACGTCAAGAAGGGTCTCGAGGACGAGCTCCACGTCGTCCAGACCAGCCTGGCCGCTGCCAAGCAGGAAGTCGCGGACGTCAAGGAGGACCTGATCCTCGCCGAGAAGGAGCTCGAAGCCTCCAAGCTCGAGGCCGACAAGCAGCTCAAGACGTACAAGGCAGACTACGAGGAGCTCAACGACACGATGACCAAGATTGTGGAGGAGGAGCAGGCTAAGCGCCGGGCCCTGGAGGAGCAGATTGACAGTCTGAAGAAGACGCTGACGGACAAGGAGAATGGCGTCGAGGAGCTGCAGGCGCAGCTCAAGGTGAAGGACGCCGAGATTGCGGAGGCCAAGGTGCGCTCATCACTCATGTCTACTCATTTCATCACTAACAATCACAGGCCAACGCGGCCGTCGCGAAGCCCAAGGGACTCGCGGCCAGCAGGTACGCCGACGGCGACGACGAGGCGAACGGCGCGAACCAGCCCGAAGGTGAGGAAGAAGACCATTCCTCCGAGGCACTTGCTGTGGTGGGATCGCCCCCTGCTTGATGCTCCCCGTCTACGCTGGTGATGCAGTCGCTAACAGTCCGCAGTTGCAGCGAGCTAGAGTCAACGCCAACCAGATCCACGCAATGGACCGCGACATGCAGGAGAAGAACCTGGCCATGCTCGAGTCCATCACGGACTTCCAGCAGTCGCCGCGGGTCGACAACTGAGCAATCGGTAGAGGCACGCGCATGTTCAGTGGCTAGCAGGCTCGCCGCCTGACTTGTACAGCAAGCCAGGGCCCTTGGCCCGTTTCTCCTTGTCCCGCCCGGCCGGGATTTGAGGTTTTCGTTTTAATACAGCGCGGGGGTTATGCATTCCGGCACGGGGCCGGTCTGGCATCGAAGAGGGTGCTTGTTTTGCGTACTGGTACCAAATTGATTCTTTGCAGGAGATGGATAGAGAGAGACAGCTGTTGAGTGCTGTATGCGTTGCGGCGGACGCGATGTAATTATGGAGGAACGCGTGTGATGGGACGAGGTAGCAATGGACGATACCCCCTTTTCCTCTCGCTGCAGATGCGGGTCGAGGCCGGTCCAGATGAACTGATTTCGAGAGTGAATTGATTGATGCGTGTTCGACAACGCGAGTCCAGAAGCCACGAGGTGGCAGTGCCATACCCGGCGTGGTAAAGCGGGTGCGGCCACGATGTGCGCCACGGCCAGGCTTCGTAAGCGGCCGGTCCGGGGTGTGCGACCCTTGCACTGAATAGCAGTTGAGGAGCATCCACCCGTATGTGCGTGTTCCTGAGCCAAGACCCCTCCCGCATCCCGTGAAACGAAACGACTCTTGATCGAAGGGCGGGGAAATCGTCTCCTCCTCTTGCTGCAATTGCTGCAGAAGCACGAGTCGTTGGGTGACACGGAGCCAATGAGCCACTGACATCGAATGTAGGCGGATGGGTGGGGGATGGCGAAAGGCGGTCCCGCTGCCTTGTTGGAGAAGAGAACTGAACTGAGCGGGAGTGGAGGATGACTACGCCGGAGAGGGTGACTTCGTCTGCTGGCGCGATGAAACCCATTTAACTGGACTTGCCATCCGCTGCGTTCCGCGGGAATACAATTGATCTGATCCTTGTTGCACTTGTTTATCGATAAAAAAACCAACTCTTTGACCTCTTGCAGACGCATCTACCGAGGGGATTGTGGTACGATTTTCCTCGTCTTCTACCTTGTCTGCTTCGGAGGACGAGAGCTTATTTGGCTTAAGCTTGCCCCGCGGGAGATTTGAGCTGAGCTCCTCCGATTTGTCTAGAGGTAGGCTCCGTAGCAGTTGATTAGCTTGCATCCCAATCGCGACCCTTTTTAAAAGGAAGGGAAACCCAGGGAGCTGACCTTTTTCTTTTCGAAATTGCAGCTGAGGTCCCCGTTTACGCATTCGTACAAGACCCAGGTTCTGGACTGGTCTAGCTGGACGAGCTGCTCTTTTGTCCCGCCTTTGTTGAGCCTCCACGAGCCGTACTCTTGGGTTCAGCGGACTGCAGCCTTATTCACGGTAAATTCCTTCTTCTTTCTTTACTGCCACGAGGCATCGCCCGCAACCCCTCGTCGATTTCAGCCCCGATCCAGATCCCAGGGCGGAGGAGATTTGCCATTGTCTTAAAACTCCGCAGATCGCACACAGCGCTGAAGAAAAGATGTCCAGACTTGGAAACCGCATACCCGCCGCACGCAGGGAACAACTACTCGCCGCCGCAAAGATGCCTGCTCCGCCTCTGCCGATCCTCTTCGCCGAAGAGACGCCGTTTACGGAGTACTCGGCCGCCGTCTGGGGACGCGTGTTCAACGCCATGCGGGATTTCCACCGGCGGCCCGTCGCCGTCGTCCAGGCCACGCACCGGGCGCACGTCGTCGAGGCGGTCAAGCTGGCCAAGGAGAAGGGGTGGCGGGTGAGTGTGCGCAGCGGAGGGCACAGCTGGGCCGCGTGGAGCGTGAGAGACGAGGCGCTGCTGATTGACCTGGGCGGGTTCGGCAAGGACGAGGGCGGCGAGGACGGGCTCGTGTATGATAAGAGCACCGGCGTCGTGAGCTGTGCGCCGGCGCGGACCGGGAGAGAGGTGAACGGGTTCCTGGCCGGACAGCTTGGCGGGCCCGGGGATGACAGCGAGGAGGGCGTCGGCAGATTCTTCCCCGGAGGACACTGTCCCGACGTTGGGCTCGGCGGCTTCTTGTTGCAGGGCGGTATGGGGTGGAACTGCAAGGTCAGCGGTCTGTTCCGTGTCTGAGACTTCGTACTGACGGGCTGCAGAACTGGGGTTGGGCTTGCGAGAACATTGTCGCCATTGACGTCGTCACGGCCGACGGCAACGAGCTGCGGTGCTCGGAGACGGAAAACGCAGACCTCTTTTGGGCGGCGCGCGGCTCGGGCCCCGGTTTCCCGGCCGTTGTCGTCCGCTTCCACCTCCGGACGCGGCCTCTGACGGGCATGTACCAGTCGCTGTACTTTTACTCGCTCGACCGCTTCGAGGAGATCCTCAACTGGGTCATCAAGGTATGCCGCCCTGCTGCGTGTCGAGGAACCGAATGCTGACCGTCCCAGATCTGCCCTACCGCGCCGCCGTCGACAGAGATCGTCCTGCTGACGCTCACGCCGCCCGGGGCAGACTCCCCGCAGGTGATGGCCAACTTCCTGTCCTTCAAGCCGGACCCGGAGGACCTCATCCCGCTGCACTCGTCCCACCCCTCGCGCCCGCTGCAGACCGTCTTCGCGAACCCGACGTCTCTCCCGCAGCAGTACGTCGACCAGGACGCCAGCAACCCGCCCGCGCACCGGTACATCTCGGAGAACTCGTACGTGTCCAACGACGCGGACGTGCCCAAGGTGCTCAAGAAGGCGTTCACGACGCTGCCGACGCCGCAGTCCTTTGCGCTGTACTTCTCCATGAACCCCTGCTCCCGCCGCGTGCAGCTGGGTTCGGCGGCGGCCAACGGGGACGTGGACGAGAAGGCCAAGACGATGCCCGACATGGCGCTGAGCATGCAGAGCGACCACTACTTTGCGCTGTACACCATCTACCCGGATGCCGAGGACGACGAGAGGTGCCACGGCTGGGTCCAGGACGTGATGAAGGACGTCGAGAAGAAGTCCGCGGGCAGCTACCTTGGCGATGCCGACTTCCGCCACCGCCGGACCAAGTTCTGGGGCGACGAGCAGGGCAAGAAGCTGATGCAGATCCGCAAGGAGTGGGATCCCCAGGGCAGGATCTGCGGGTACCTCGATGCCGAGGACAAGAGTGGCGCTGAGGGGTTGAAGAACGAGTTTGAGTGGGCTTGAGTGAGCGTTTCGAGTTGCTATTATCCTGTTGCCGAAAGATATCCTGTAGAACGGCGGGTTGCATATTATACCAGGGGCCTATTTGAAATTGGTTGTATAGATGGCGTAGATTCAGCATCAATGGAGCCTGTTGAAATTGCTTGTATAGATATATATATGTGTAGATTGATTTGATACTTCTGTGGTCATCATTTCATCACTCATCGTCCTTTATGAACTCTTTTCGTTCACCTCCGGCTTGACAATATCCCTAGGCGCAAACATGGTGTAAAAGTTGACTTGCTTGACAAACCACGCGTTGATGAGCTGCCACTCCTGGTTGGGGTCTTTGAACTTGATCTGCGGACTGTTAGTGAGGGTCTGCAGAAGATGACAGATTACTTACGTCGAATCTCCTCAACAGACTCGGCACCACCTTGTAAATTTCCAACAAGCTAATGTTCTTTCCGATGCATGTGCGGCTGCCCATGCCGAACTGGAACATGTGGCCGTTCATCTCCTTGATGCGCTGCTCCTCCGCCTCGCGGTCCTTTGTCTCGTCCACCAACCACCGCTCGGGGCGGTAGGTGTCGACGTCTGCGCCCCAAATCTCGGGTCGGCGGTGGATGATCCACGCGCTGCAGCCCACAATCGTTCCGCCCTTGACAAAGGTTCCCGCAATCTCGGCTCCCTGCTCGGGGACGATACGCTCCAGGGGAAGACCGGCAGCCGGGTGCATGCGGAAGGCCTCCTTGATGCAGGCGTCGAGGTAGACCAGCTTCTGGCTCTCGGTCCAGGTGACGAGCCCCGTCTCGGTGTCGCTGAAGCCGCCCTCGCGGCCGAACTGGTCCAGCTCTTCCTTCAACCGCGCCAGCGCAGTCGGGGTGCGCAGCAGGTAGTAGAAGACGGCCGCCAGGCTGATGGCGGTGGTCTCGGATCCGGCAAACGCCATGCTGACGGCCATCGTCTGCACGAGGACGTCTGACATGAAATCGGGGCGGGCCTCGCGGGCGGCCAGGAACTTGGACAGGAGGTCGGGCTGCTCGGCCAGCTTCTTGCCGTTGGTGACGGGCAGCAGGGGCTCCTTGCCGTTGAGCTCGGGAAGACGCTCGGCCATGCGGGCACGGGCGAAGCGGGCAACCGGAAACGTGGAGTCGATAAAGCCCCATTGGGACAGCTTGAGGTAGATGGGGTTCTTGAGGAAGAGACGGTCGAGGAGGGGAATTTGGCCAATCTGTTGATGTCAGTAAGATTCTCCGACGTGCTGAGGCTAGACTCACCGGCGCGACGTAGAGGAACAGCTTGCTCAGGTACGCCACGATTCCGTCAATATCCTCGTTCTTCTCGATGAACCCATGGCGTTTGCTGTAGGTGATCTCTCCAATAACGTCAAACGCGTAGAATTGAAGCCACGTCGTAAAGTCACACCCCTCGGGGTTTCCAGCAAACAGCTTCTCCGTCTGTGACAGAAACAGCTTGGTCGTGTTGTCGACAAACGGCTCATACTGAACCAGGGCCGACATGGAAAAGGCCGAGTTGACACATCGGCGGAACTGTGAGTGGAAGCTATTGTCTGTTGTGCTAAACAGCGACTGCAGGCTGTGGCCCTTGACCACGGACTGCTGCACAATGTAGAAATCGGACTGACATTGTTAGCGGTGTAGTGTGACGGTATAGAGAGAGCCCTACCTTGACGAATCCCTTGTTCAGCCCGTAGATGGTCTTCAGTGCAGCGGGGTCGGCGAACGACAGCGTATTGGGACCCAGCCGGACAACGTCGCCATACTTTTCGTGTAGTTTTTGATGTGTTACCTCTGGGCGTTGTCCCTTGACGTCGAAGAAGCGCCACCAATCCGTCAACGACGCCAGGAAAGGCCCGGGATACTTGTTGAGTCCGTTGTTATAGTGATTCTTGACCAGCCAGGCCACAATAAGTGATGCACCTATTGACAGCCAGTGTGTGGCTAGGGTTTCTAGTAACGTCTCTGTGATGCCGTGCATGTTGCCAAGTCGTAGTTGAGGTTGACAAAGAGTTGCAAAGAGTTGAGTGCAACAAGCCGGGCGATACCAACGGGGCGGTTATGGGGTTGATGTAGCCGGCGACCAGACGATTACCCGGGCCAGGTACCGAGAGTAATTTATCCAGTTTCTATCTTGGGACGCATCGACCGGATCCTATGGGGCTGGGAGGTATGCGAGGGGGCATGCCGTGTGGTCAACGTGCAGCTGCACCTGTGCCTCGGCGGTGGAGCAAGCGAGCGTCACTCGAGATGGCAGATGCGCCAAAGTTTGGGGTGACTCTGGTGAGTATCCGGCGACAGGCACGGCAAGTAATGCAGCGTGCGGGTTCCGGGGTAGCCAAGATAGCCAAGATCAGAGGATTCCCACGCCGTTGAAAGTGAGGACAGAAAGGGTAACCCTCTCAGACGACGGTCCGCTGGCTTTTCTCGGGGACCAGGACACGCAGCGCTGGCGTCGGCGTTTGTCTCGTACGAGATGAGACAGGAGCGCGGGCGAAATAGAGTTAGAATTCGCAAGGGTTCTTGGGTTTCTGGGATCCTGGGTTGGGGGAAAACGGGGACTGGCGGATATGGATGTGGACGTCGACGTGGATTTGGAGGAGGGATGAAGGTAGTGACTGAGTGCACCGAGTGTTGCAAGAGGCGGCGGTTGTAGACGCCGTGCCGACCTAGAGCCACCACCACGCGAGATCGGGTGTGCAAATCTCGCAAAAACCGATCAACAACGGCAAATTCGGGCTCGGGATGACCTGGACTAGGACTCTGCAAACCGTCCGGAGCACGCGAGGGGGCCCAGATGTGGATTTTGACTACTCGTTAGGCCGGTCGTCGTGCCGTCGCCGTCGTTCCAAGCAGGCTTGATTTGGGAAGATGCCAGGCTTAGAGGCTCCGGAGGTAAGAGAGCTCTCCCAGAAAGACGCTGACCTTGAAAAAGGGCCCGTCCGAGTGTTTGTGGCCGCAGACTAGGTGCGGCGGTCGTTAGCGTGGAAGAGTAGGTGGAATCGCCTCTCGAACGGCACCCCACGTCACCACGGCGCAAATCAGCAAATCGAATGCCACACCTTACGCAGCAAGCCCTCAAAGCCAGCGGCGTCAGCGCACCCTAGCATTTAGGGCCCAGAGGGAGGCGACACGGGCTAGGCACCGCACCGCAGGTCGGTCGTCCTCAGGTACAGCGGCGGATGGCGGCCACTCAGAAGCTCGCAGAATGACGCCGGGGGGAGGTCCAGCCAAGGGCAACAGATCCTGGGGTAGGGAGGGGCCCCCGGTCGATGGGCCCGCAAGCCCGTCGCTGAGGAGCGGGGTTTTCCGCTGCCGAGGGGACCGAGCCGGGGGTATTGTGCCTCTGGTGATGTGGTGTGTGCCTCGAGACATGCAGCGAGCGTATCGGTTCACAGCAGACGGCAGATCGGGGTCCTTGTCGTCGATGCTGATGCTGTCATGGTTGAGACAGCTGCGAATGAGGGGTTGACCGCTTGCCTGCCGATGGGATTGATTGCCCTCTCGCGTTGCGTATTGGGACTGCGATTGGCACGAGACGCGCGCGGGATTGCGACAATAGCGCAGTTTGCAATACGATGGATGATCTGATGGAGGGGACCTGGTCTTGGTCGGTGGACACTGGTGACACTCTTCTGGGTGTCGTCCAGGTCGTCGACTTTCGGCAGATGCATTTCGCAGCCTTTCGTCCCAAGAGCGGACAAGGTGGCCCGGAAAAGAGGGTGCGTGCTGGCCGTGGCCATGGCATGGCTGCCATGCGGTCGATTCATTGCGGACTTGAGAGATCCATCGCTCGCTGGCCGGCCGGCATCTCCGAGACTCTGTTGGTGGCAGACAGGGCCAGGTGACTGACTGTCCAGGCCGGCTTTGATACAAGGGGACAATGGAGCCGCCTCTTCCCTTCTCCCACCTCAGCATCAAACTCACGACAAGCCTTCCAAACCGCAGCGCAATCCTGCTGACGCTGCTGCCAGCGGTCAATTGCCTTGCCGTGCCGTCCTCTGCGCAAATAATACAGGGCCGACGACCCACCGTTGGAGCACCTTATCTGCGGGGGAGGGGGGGTCGGCGACTGCTGGAAACAGGCATGACTTGGTCATGTCATCCGGTGGGGGCACGGCAGTTGAAAATGAGCAGTAGTGCGGTTCAGTTCACTCTTTGCAGTGTGTTTTGGCTGCCCTCGTTGTGTGTCCGGCTGTCTCTATTGTCTCTGAATCCGATTGTTTGAGTGGTCTCTCGGAACCTTCTCCGGGAACGAGGCTCTTTGTTGGCATTTGAATGCATCTTGCTGTGAAATCTGACGCTGCTGCCCTTTGTCTCGCTGTCTTCGCCGCCTCGCCGAGAGGCTCAAAGACATTCGAGGGCTCAGAGACACTGGAAATGTAATTCGATCCGATTCTCACTGCCGACTCTCTGGGCCGAAGGTTCAAGACACCCAATGGGTCCGCCAAATTTGCCCACTTGGAAACTCCACACATTCCAAGACAAGCTCCATGCATTCCAACCCAGCCTCTCTCTTCCTCTCCAACATCTCCCCAGACGCCAATCAGGTCCCGTCTCAAGCGACTCTGCCTTCACAAAACGCTTTCGGCCCCAAATAAGACGCGCGCCGACGGCTGACCGAAGACTGACTGACGGTCGAATGCAACACTCCCTGATGCACAGTAGAGCCTCAGTCTGCCCAGCTTGCCGCGGCACTTCTGTCATTCGTCCATCGCCCATCTCGGCCTTCAGCTCTGTGTCGCCTGTCTAGTGCCATCTCTCTCGGCCGTCCTGCGTCTCCGCCGCCCGAATCCTCCGCACCGCATACCCGCCCCGGACATCTCCCAGTTTTGACAACTCAAGGGTTCCCCGCACCTGCATCCCCCTCCAAAGCCTAGCCGAGGGGACGGGTTGGTGGTGGGTTGCAGCGCAGCACGTTTGACGTCTCCCGATGACGCCCGTCTTGCTTTTCGCTTTGCAAGCTTCCAGCGTCTCTGACTTCCAGCGTTCGACTTCAGTGCGGCGATGTTAAGCCCAGCCCAGCATGAGAAAGCCTACCGCGGCAAATCAGAACGTTGCCGCCGGTCCCAGACTTTCAAGGCGGCACGAAAGGCGATGCTAGAATCGCCGCTTCAAGCATTTTAAACGCCTGCTAGTCCATTGGCCAGAACACACCACCACCTCGACGGTCCAGTTTCATCGGCAATTGATTCCGTCCCCCAAATTGCCCGAGAACCAGCCCAGAAGAGACCGCCCGGTGGCCTTAACCCTTCCCTAGCACGTGTTGACCCAAGATCCAGTGCACTATCCGAAGAACTGCCCGCTTGTGCGCCGCCCTTACTGCTACCATGTGTTCATTAGCAAGGCCGCCGGTATTATGTGCTTATGTGATGCGATGCCGCCGGAGAAACGACGGACTGGCGCTGCCATTGTCCTCATCGAAGTTTCCGAAACAAGATCAGCGTAAACGCATAAGCAGATGCGGCTCGCAGCTCAAGCCAAGCCCCTTCGAGCGCCCACGAAGCACCAAAGCTTCCTTCGCTCGCACTCGCGATCCAAGATTCATCGTCCGTTCCTCTGATCCATTCCATCTCGCCTTTTCGTCCCATCACGTAGCCCGTAAACCCATAAGGCCGGCCTCCAGGGACCAACCCTCATGCCTCTCACCCAAACAGCACCCATTTTGCATCTGCCGAAGCCCCACGGCCAGCAAACCAGCGCACCTCCCAAAACCAACAAGCCTGCAGTGTGCCAGTGTCACCTACGTGGCGTATCAGCTCGCTGAGCCAAAATCTTCGGCAGATGCGAGAATGGCGGCCGCCAAGGGCGTGTGCGCCCCTCCTCCCCGACTGTGGAAGGGTCTCGGTGCGCCCCCTGGCCTTGTTCGTGTTGCTTCTGCCCTTTGCCGTGTTGCGCGCCTCCGTCCGTTTACTGCCGCCGCCCGACCGACCGTACCACCCCTATGACACGAACAGGTGGGATCGATCGGAGGGCCACGTGGGAGTTGCTACACGCCTGCCGTTTCCGTGCTGATGTAGCGTGCGAAGATCGCGGCGCCGTCGACCGAGACCATCATCCTGATGCCATCGACGGCGGCCGTTTTGCAGCTTTTTTTTTTTTTTTTTTGCTTCTTCTGCCGTCGCGCCCGTCGCGGCGGGTTTGTAATCAGGTTAGCTTGAAGCATGATTCATGTTGGACCGTCGCTGCAACCGCAGGGAGTCACGGTTTGATGACAATAGACGTCGAAACACCAACGCCGAGTCATCGCCGCCGGCGAGCGAGCGAAACCCTGTGCGCAGAGATGACTGTGTTTGATATTTCCGGGTCGGCAGAACGGATCAAGTGTTTGCACTGCGGATTCGATGATTGCGCGCATGGCGCAGACTGGGTATCATTTAAACCACACGCTTCTAAGCTAATATCGTAATCATTGAACGCCTCAGGTGGCTGCGAACGCTGGCAGCGGCGTGCCCTTGTTGGCAGCGTTTGTCCTGGCGGCTTGCTTCAGCACCTCCACTCTGTCCCTCACGTCGTCGATGCTGCGGTCCAACTCCCACGCCAGGAACTGTGGTTGAACCTTTGGGTTGTTGAGCAGTATTTTGAGCAGGTGCCTGTCAGCCTCGAACGACCACGAGTCGTCATCGTCCCCCGCCTGCTGAGATGTACCTTGTGGTGTTGTTGCCGGTTGCAGCCCCTGATTTTGCCGTGCCGTCGAAGTCTGCTGCGCTGCTTGAGTCTCCTGTGCGGCAGTTGCGCGATGCGCGAATCGTTCCGCAATTTGCCGGTCAACCAGTTCTCGCTGCCAACGTCGCCTCTCCTCCTCCTGAACACGCTGTCGCTCTTGCGCCTCCAAGGCCCGCCGTACTCTCTCCTCATGAGCTCGCTTGCGCCAGGGGGCCGCAGTCAGCTCCGCGTCCAGGTTCTTGAATTCCACCTTCAGGTCAACCAGGTATCTGGAGAGCTTTTCCCGGCTCTTCCTCTGCGTTCCGGTCTGGTCTCGCGGCCTCTTTGCGAGACTATCCATCATTGTCACATACAGCCGATGGATCCATGCCAACAGCCGCTGCATAATCTGGAGAGTCGACTTCGTAAAAGTCCCAAGCCATTGCTGTTTGCCGGCCACGCCTCTCTGGAAGACGCTGTTGAGTGTTGCTATAAGCACCGGTATCATCTTTTCGTATAGGTCTTTCGTGAGTGGCTTTGGGGGCATGAGCTCTTCGAACCCGTTGGATGTCTTCTTGGCCCGCTCGACAGTCATGCTCACGAAGCTGTCAATCCTCTTGATGGCTTTTTTGGCCCGAGACGCTAGATCGTCGTTGTGCAAATAGTCGCACTGTTCGTCAAAGTAGGGAGCCCGTGGCATGCTAGACCAGAAGCTCTTCAAAAAGACAAAATCATCCCAGAACTCGCGGCTCACTTTCGACTTGGGCAGAGACCCTGCGACATGTGGATTGATCCCTCTAGCCCAACCAGATCCGCTCATCAGCTCAGTCATGTACTTGAGGGTGTGAGTTTTGTAAGGTGCTGATGCCGTCTTCTCGTCGCCCGCAGGCATGGCGAAAATATAGTGGTCGTCGGGGTATGTGAAGTCGGTGGGTTCAGCGTCGGGGGCGGCTGGGCCCAGGTCCACGACGATATCTCTGAGTTTCTGGATAGACGGGGAAGGCTGTTCTTCTGCTTCTTCAGGGGTCTCTTCTGAAATTTCCTCCTCGTGTCCGTTTCCCACCCTCGTGGGCTCCTCGTACAGATCCGCATCACTGGCCTCTTCCTGCGGCACAAAGAGCTCGTCCTCGGGGTTCGATCGCGTTTCTTCAGACTCGTCCTGAGACGCGCGGGGCCTCGGCTGGCTGCCTCGTGGCGGACTCACGGGCACATCGTAAATGTCCTCTTGGTGCTGAAGCTCTGGTTCGGGGCTCTCTTCTTGCCGCGGTGGAACACGCCGCTTCTCCAATGCAAACGACCTCCTCGACACCCGCTTCGTCGTCTGGTTCGTCTCGGAGGCACGCTGCTTCCTACGATGCGTATCCTCTGCGACTTTCCGAAGGGTGTGTACCCTCAGATTCGAGCCAGCACGTCTTCGAGTGGAATTGTTCTCCTGCAGGGCATGTGAGCGGCGATCGCACCTCTGGACATGATTTGGCATACTCTTGTGGCAGTGTCTTCGCCTCCCGCCTCATCCTGGTCTTCGGACTCCTGCTCAACATTCTCTTGGCTCTTCCTCGGTCTCTTAGGTTTCGGCAGTTCGCCCATTTCGACGTCGTCCTGCCTCAATCGCCTACTGCGACGCGCTCCGGCGTCGGGGCTTGTCACCTGGGCGGGGCCGGTGCTTGCATCATCGGGTTTGGCAGTTCGTGTTCTTGCCATTGTGTCACTTTGTCGGCTAGGTGCATGACAATAGCAGTCGGGATCGTCAAAGCATTCCGATTGCGGGGTTGTCGTTCGAGACGCGGTAGCTGGATCGTGAACGCGTCGGACAGCTCAAGCTAGACGTGAATCTAATTGGACAGACGATTGATGGGTGGGCCTATCCCGCTTAGTCAGGCAGCAGCAGCCACAACCCAATGGCAAGATCACGGATGATAATGTTCAGCCACATTCTCTCTTACATGCCTCTAGCCACATCGTATTGAAGACCACCATCAGCAGCTAGAACTTCATCGAGTCACGAAGCTTTAAGCTTACACATCGAATTGACTTTGCGATCGACTGGAGATTCCCGGACAGCTGCAGCACACACCAAACTCGGCCATGCGAAACCGACAACGTCTCTAAATACGGATTCTCGATTAATTACGTCTATGCTTAGGTTCTTCAACCCAACCCTCGGTCGGTCTGAGCGCCGTCTATGGCACCCTCTATTAAGAGACGTCGGGATATTTACTTTGCGGTCTGGCCGAACTCGGTTGTAGGAGTTGGAGCTCGGCAAAAGCGAGTCGAAAAGCACAATGCCCTCCCCACCCTCGCGGGCATCTATTATATCCAGGAACGCGCGGCCGAGAGTTCTGAGGGTGTTCTGTCACATCCGCACGTGTCCGAGTGCGAGCGCGAGAGTCGCAGCAGACTTTGCTCGCGATGGGCTCGTATCTCTGTCTACTTTAGTTTATCGTTGACAAACTGCTTGATTTGGTCGCCGTAGATGTTTGGATACTGGAGGTGCGCTACTGGGTCGTTGCCGTTGCAGCAAAAGGGGTCGGCCGAGTCGCAGAAGGACTTGATGTTATTCCCAAACGGGCATTGGAAGCCTTGGGGTCGGGGAGCAAACTGGTCATGTTAGTCGGTGAAGTGTGACAGATTCGAGCCACTCACTCCTTTCGTTTGGCAGGTGCCCACTTCATAGGGCAGCCCGGCAACGTATCGCGGGTCTCCCATAAAGATAGCAACCTTGACTGCCCCCAACGCTTGCTGCGAGATGAGCACGTTGGTGTTCTTGACTCCTTCAATGCTATCACCGCCGCCGCAGTATGCGTTGTCCATGATTTGGGCACCCTGGTTTTTGTTAACTTCTGTGTTGTACTCGCCGAAAGAGCACTCACCTGCGAGAACCCCAACATGACAATCTTCGTCTGGGGACACCGCTTGTTGAAATCATTGATAGCCGTGGCTACAGAGTCTGTGCCGTTCTTGACCGAGTCGGCGTAGCTCACACCCAAGCAGTCCGTACCACCGCCGCAAGCAGGGTAGTTGATGGCCTCGTTCGTGGCTCCCTGGTTGGCCTTTGTGAGGTCGTCGACAATCTTGGCTGCCGCCCCGAACCCCGGGGGTGCAGTCGTCTCCCGCGCTCCAAAGATGTGAATGGGCGGGCAGTCGTTGCCCTGTCTTTTCTGCAGAGAGTGAGGCGTGGCCAAGGCTTGGCCGACGAGTAGAGCGAGTCCCACGCTGAACCACATATTGGACGGCAACGGCTATCGAAAAGAGCTTCTGAAGGAGTGACGTGAGAACGATCAGACATTAAGACCACCGGGGTACCTGTTGGCATATATAACTTTTTTCAAAGGAAGCTCTCGACAACGACAATAGCGGCAATGGCGCCAAATGCAAAACCCGCCTCACTTTCGGAAGCTTGCAGCTGAGCTTTCTCGTGATGGTTGTGTGGTCGATAGTTGAGAAGGCATCCGTCAACTGCCTTGGCAAAAGACTGAACTGACGGATGAACCGATTACTCCGGCACGGCGAGCACAGCTCTCAACAGACCGCGAAAAGCACCATCCATACCACGCACACTCTCACGGCAAAGGCGGCTGCGCGTTCCCTGCTTTCCCATCGTCCTCCCGCCCAGGGCCCGAGACGGGACGAAACGGATGCGGTCGCCACCAGTATGCGCTCCGACAGCTTATGACGGTATGACGCTCTAGCTCCGGGAGGCTGAAAGGACGGGAACGGGACACGTCGCACCATTCAGACGAAAGGCTGTGTCTGCTTGGCTGAGTTGGAGCCGCATAATGCAAGGCCAGGAGACATGTTTCTGAGAACCATACTGAAGATGAAATATCAGACAACGAGACCAAGCAGCAAGCGAGATAAGAGCTTCCACTGGTCGTCCGAAACGAGGTGGAGTTGTTGATTGGTCTGGAACATGTGGTTGTTTGACATGGAGGTCCATGTCCGCAGAGTCAGTGCTGCGGTGAGTGGTTGAGCTTCCCACGGAGATACGCCTCGGACTTCGCAACTGACTGCGTTGATGCCAGTAGATCTCGCATCGAAGGCTCTCAAGAAGCTTACCAGAGAGGTTTAGCCTCGATAGTCGTCTGGTTCTCATCAGACCATCGCGTTTGGAGCTAGGCTGAGCCCGCCTTGCGGCAAGTCGGGAGGACAAAACCAGTTGAAAAACTTGTATAATTTCAATTCAAAATTAAATTCGTCGCCTCGGGCGGTTGCGAGGCTTTGGAATTGCAGATGCGAATGACGTCCAGCAAATCGTATTCGCTGCCGGCTACGGCGGACGGCGCGGAATCGAGATTCATCCAAGGGGTAGGACGACAGCGCCAGTCGTGCCGAAGCCCAGGGAAGAAAGCAGCTCGTCAAGAGGTTGCCAATGGATTCAAGGCAGGTGAGACTTCTCACCTCCAGAGTCAATCGGGGAGGCATGTGAAGCTGCCGATGGGAAAGTTGCAAAGCAGGTTTCCGACGTGACTCAAGATAGAATCCGGGAAGTGAATCACTCGAAACATTTCCGGTGCAGAGGCCAACCCGTTGCTTGTGCATCTCGTCAAAGAAACAATGCGGTGTTGGTGTGTTGAACGTGCTGAGAACGGGTGGTCGTGGTGTTCTTGAAGTTGCTTGGAGAGGTGTGGCTTGTGGCTTGCTCTCGTACCATCTTCATGGCCGCTGACTAAGCAGACATTGTCGTCACACCCCTCCATTGAAGCTCCAGAAGCTCTCAAGATTCAGTCGTCCTAAACCTCATCCAGCGTCTTCAGGCCAGCTTCGCCCAAGCTGGAAACGAGACAGCCACTATGGAGCCTCCAGCATCAGTATCAGCGCCGACAGCGCAACCCTTGACCTTTCCTACCATCAAGCCTCTGCCAAAGACGACCCCTCACACCTTCCAAACCCCCACCAAACGCATCAACACCGGTACCGACCTCGCGACATTCCTCACCACAACCGCGTACCGCGACATCCTCCTTTTTGTCCTCCAGCTAAACCGATCCCTCTGCCCGCGCCGCTCTCCCTCGGGCGGCCCCGCGACAACCTACCCCCTCACCTCTCTCCCGCCGCCCACGAGCGACCGCCTCCCGGCCCCGATCAAGGCCCTCCAGAACCTCCTCTCCGCCGCCGAGGCCCTGATCGAGCTCGCACCCCCGGATCCTGGACCCCGCCGCTTCGGCAACGTCTCCTTCCGCAAGTGGCACGAGCTCCTCGCCGAGCGCGCACCGGCCCTCCTCTCCGAGCACATCCCGTCTGCCGTCCTCTCCTTCCCGACGACACCAGCCTCCGAACCGCCCTCATCCGAGCTTCTCTCCTACCTCCTCGGCTCCTTCGGGTCGTCGCAGAGGCTGGACTACGGCACGGGCCACGAGCTCGCCTTCCTCGCCTTCTTGGGCTCCCTCTACAAGCTGGGCTTCTTCGGCGATGGCACCGAGGCCGACCCCGCCGCGACGGACCGCGCCATCGTCCTCGGCGTAATCGAGCCCTACCTCCGCGTCGTGCGCAAGCTCATCCTCACGTACACCCTCGAGCCCGCAGGCTCTCACGGCGTTTGGGGCCTGGACGACCACTCTTTCCTCCCCTACATCTTCGGCTCAGCACAGCTCACGACCCCGATAACCCAAGGCTCCGCGGAGCCGATGCCGATGGAGGGGTCCGTCCGTGGGGCGCCCAAGACGGGAGACATTGTAAAGGCGGCCGTCGTCGAGGAGCAGAGGACAGAGAACATGTACTTTTCCGCCGTGGGCTTCATCAACGACGTCAAGAAGGGCCCGTTCTGGGAGCACAGCCCCATCTTGTTCGACGTCTCTGGCGTCCAAGCTGGCTGGGGCAAGATCAACAAGGTAAGGGTTTCATCTGCGGTGCCAACGAGTAGTAATTGACACGACATAGGGCATGCTGAAGATGTTCAACGCGGAGGTCCTGCAAAAGTTCCCCGTCGTCCAGCACTTCACCTTCGGCTCCCTCTTCTCCTGGGACCAGGACCCCGATGCCGCTCCCGTCGCCCCGTCCGTACACGCTGCGAACCAGCCGTCGTACAACTACCCGGCAACGACAGCCCCGCCGCCGCCGCAGGGAGCAGGTACAGCGGCACCGTGGGCGGCAGGCCGCGGGCAGATGATGCCGCCGAGAGTACCGCCTGGTGGTATGCCGTACACGAGACAACCGCCGGCGGCTACATCGGGTGCGCCACCAGCTCCGGGCATGCTCCCAATGCCCGCTCCCGGTGCGCAGGCGCAGAGCGGCTCGACGGATGCACAGGTCACCTTGACCAAAGCACCGTGGGCCAAGTAGGGAAGCGAAGATCATGATTATGAGACCAGCCTGGCGAGAGATGCCAGAGCAATGAATCAAAGGATATACCCTCAAGAGCCGTATACGGCTGAATGCAAAATCAATTAAATCAAATAAACCTTGCCAGAGTACAACACTCAGCGCTGTCCCATGTCTCCGTCGTCTTGTGGTTGTCGTCGGCCCTGCTCAGTTGTGCCCTCACGAACACTTTGAGCATCACAATTCAAAATGTATAAGCAAAACGCTTTGATTTAACTACTCAATGGGTATCCGGCAATTAAGCAAACAAACAAACTAGCCCGCGGGCCTTCATCGCTCCCTTCAGCTGTTCGCTGCAGATCCTGCATACAATGCGGTGGCGTTTGCCCACCTAGATCCAAGCCGGACCAACATTGGGGACTTCAACCTTCTGTAGGCAGGGTGATCTTCATACCAAGCTTTCTCAGATCCGCCAGACGTAGAGTATGCAGGGGCATGACCAAAATCATAGGTGATAGGATCAAAATCAACTTCAAGTTTATAGGAGATATCGATTGCCAACTAGGCAGGGGGGGCTCCAGAAGCTGGGGCGGGAGCAGCGGCGGGAGCCGGGGCGGGAGTCTCCTTCGTCCCGGTCTCCGTCTTGGCTGGCTCTGCCGTCTCGGGGGCCTCCACTGGGGGCTCCGCAGCCGCGGGAGCAGCAGCAGGAGTCTCAGCAGCAGGGGCGGCAGCCGGGGCCGCGGGAGTCTCCGTCTTCGCGGGCTCGGTGGCAGCCGGTGCAGCGGGTTCAGCAGCCTTGGGGGCTTCAGCGGGAAGCGCAGGTGCAGGTGCAGCAGCTAAAAACGCGTCAGTCTCGGGTATCTGTGCCGGGTGGATCGCCAACACGTGAACGTACCGGCCTCGGGGGCCTTGGCGGGCTCGGTGGTCGCCGGAGCTGCCTCCGGCTTGGCTGCGGGCTCGGGGGCCTTGGCCGGCTCAGAAGGGGGAGCGGCAGCGGCAGCGGGAGCTGCGGGCTCGGCTGCGAGAAACGTCAGTTATTGATCTGGAGACGCGTCTCCTGTCTGAGAAGAATGCAAAGCAATCACGTACTCGCGGGAGCAGCGGGGGGCGCGGCCTCGGTCTTGGTAGGCTGAGTAGCGGTCGAAGTGGTGCCAGTAGGTTGTGTCCCGTTGGTCGGCTGGTTTGTGTTGTTGGTCTTCTTCTTCTTGAAGATCTCCTTGAGCTTGTCCTTGAGGTTGTCAAGGGCACCGAGAGCTGTCATGGACGTGTTAGTGATTTGTCTTGGCATTGTGATTTGAACGGCATGGAGATCGGCCACAGGAGAGGCGTTTCCGAGGTATCTGAGCACGATGCTCTCGCAAGCTCTTGAGACGAGGACGCAACGACGGGGCTACTTACGAACTCCACCCATGATGGCGGTTTTTGAATGACTGTAGTAGAGCTGTCGGTCGTTGGATACGCTTATAATGGTAGCGATAGACTGGCAGTTTGTTGATGCTGGATACTCGGATGATGGCAGCGAGAGTAGACGATAGACGTTGGAAGTAGGGACGACGACGACGATGCCGGGGCCTCGAGTAGAAATAGCCACGCGCCCAGCAGCAGCAGCGGCAGAAAAGGGTCTCTCGTCTCAGCAGAACGGCGGGAAGGAGCTGGGGTCCAATGGTGCGTGCCTCGTTCCCTGCTGAGGCAGTGACAATCAATGGAGAGGGGCCCGTGGCGGCCAACCGTGCAGCTGCCATCCCTACCAGTGACACCGACTACAGCACACTTTGGCCTCCCTAGCGCATCACCAGGTGCGCCCTGACTCCTCCGCAACGGCGGGCGGTGGGCGACATTGGCGACCTCCCCACGCGGTACGTACCCGGGCAGAGCTTAGCACTTGCGATTGCTGCTAAATTGGGATCCAGAAGCACCTCACACGCCAAGGACGACCTTGACTGTGGGAGGCGAAGGCGGCCGGAGGCATCCAGCGAAGATGGCAGTGAACACTGAACAGTAACGGAAGACGTCCCGATGTGCAAATCCACGAGCGTCAGCAGTGATTTCCCGCAGATAGAGCACGCCTCCCAGAGTTCATCCGTCATCGGAGATTCGCGCCGTTCGTATCGCAGCAAGTCTGGCAAAGTTTGATGAACAGGATGGGCGGGCAGCGGCATGCTGAAACCCTGCTTTTCCAACGCCCTTCTGCTTGCTGGAAGCTGTGGCTGCATGCTGCATGCTGCGCGCCAAGCACGGCGTCGACCTCTGCGGCAGCAACTTCATCTCACTGCACCCGCTCTCGCTCCAGCTGGCTCCTGATCAAGGCGATGGCGCCGATGGACGCTGCAGCGTTGATATTACCACCCACCAAGAGCCTGGCCCTGATGGGTGGCATTCGCCCGTCGCCTGGAGCTGCAGGTCGCCCACACAGCTCCAGAACAAATCTGACAATATGCCGTCATTCCATCAGACCGCAGGCCAGGGTTGGCTGGCACCAGATAGCCAGAGACTCAGAGCCGGAGGACCATGCCGCTTCGGGTTAAAGAAGTTCTGATAATCAGATGCACCGGTGGTCAAACATCGGATCAAGAGGTTTGAGAGATTGCTCGAAATTGGTGCGGATGCCCGCTGCGACGTCGAGCAATCTCGACTCGCCCGTTGATCCTCACATGAGCGTCTCGAAAGTGCCCAAACAGAACAGCTCTACATGTCACGTGCGGACAGAATATCGACCCACTTGTGCTAGCACAAATGATTCTGCACGATTCCGACAGTCACAGAACGTCGCGAGAATCATCATTAGCATCATCTGCCAAAAAATTCACTAATCCGGCAAAAGAATGGGGCCTGACCGGGGATCGAACCCGGGACCTCTCGCACCCAAAGCGAGAATCATACCTCTAGACCATCAGGCCGGAAGAGCAGATCTTACTCATCAGCTACCAATCGATTGGCGATGCCGGGGAGGCCAGATTCAGCGCTTATGTTTGACGTGCCTCGCACAGTGGGTGCGCAGAAGGAATGTGGGTGCGTACCACGGACGCCCAAGTCTGTGCCAGCGGCCGCGACCAGGGATGTCATCGCCGAGTGCAGGAGCGGGTCGGCGGCTGCAGTGCCGCTGCGTGGGTGGAGTCGGCTGAAAACCTTCGAAACGAATATGGGACGAATTCGACAAGGACAAAGCTGTTTGTTTTTCTCTCTGTCGGATTCAGGTCGGTAAAGTGTGTTGAGCGTCGAGAATTCAGAATTTTATTTCTTGGAAGACGGGCGGCTTGTTCTGAAAATAATGCAAGTGGCCCCCTCTTGGCGGCGAAATTTGAACCGTGACCAGATTGGTCGGCGGAGCCAAGCCAGGGTTGATTGGATTGCAAAGTAATTTGCCAAGGACTGGCCTGTCAATGCCTGCAATTCATTGGACACAGGTCCAGCCAAGGTCGACCTGGCGGGAGTGTGCAGCGTCGTTGTTTGACGTGTTGTAAGAAGGATAGGATCGACGACCAGGTGAAGTTGTCTGGTTCTTTCTCGAAAACGAGGCAGTCTCTGACTTGAAGAAGCTGAAAGCGAATGGTTGGTGTCAGGATGTACGGCAGGAATGCGGAGGGTACGGAAACATCTTTGGGTATCATTCGCAAAACTACATAATCTCATCCCCAGCGTCCTTCTCGCCTCGCACGTCGCTGCTGCTGCTCTCGCCACGGACAACATCAAGCTCGTCCCGCAACTTCTCCGTCAACTTCTCGATAATCCACTCGCACTCCTCTAGGCTCCCCATCAGCGGCGACTGCGACCCGACCCACGACCACTTGTCTTCGTCAGGGCACTCCATATCCTCATCGCGCACCTTCCTCCGCCTGCTCCTCTTCTTCTTCTTGGAGTGGATGTGCGGACGAGCCTTGCGGTGCGTGGCCGA
Source organism: Colletotrichum gloeosporioides (assembly GCF_011800055.1). Classification (NCBI taxonomy): domain Eukaryota; kingdom Fungi; phylum Ascomycota; class Sordariomycetes; order Glomerellales; family Glomerellaceae; genus Colletotrichum; species Colletotrichum gloeosporioides. The sequence goes on along the minus strand of NW_025544658.1, from coordinate 621,861 downwards.
GCTGCTCTCGTCCTCCCCAATCAGCTTCAGGTACCACGCCCACTCGGCGAACGAGTACTTCTTCGGGGGCTTCTGCTTGGAATGCTGGCGGACGGCGGCTATCTCCGAGATGAGCAGGAAGTGGTACTCGGCGCGAGAGGACGGCAGCGGTGCCGTGGGGTCGCGAACGCGTGACTGCTGCCGGCCTGAGGTGGGATCGGGGACGGAGGAGTAGGCGTCCGTGTCGTTGTCATCCTCCTCGGAGCTGCCCTGCTCCAGCCGGTGGGCATTTCCAAGGAAGCCCGGGGGCAGCTCGTCTTCCTCGTCCATAAGCGGCCCTTTGAATATCACGCCGCAGGTCCATCGGTCCAACAGAGCGAGGAGCTCCTTGCGGAAGCCCCGTTCTCCCGGCAGGATGGTCACGTTTCCGAGCTCGAGCGTGGCATCGCGGACGGCCTTGACGACGGTGTCTCCTGCGTTTGAAATCATGACCGTCATCGTCGGCAGCGCCAGAAGCGACCAAAAGACGAAGAACGCCTTGCCCGAATTAGAGACAGGGGTGCGGTCTCCGTAGCCAATGGTGGTCAGTGTGACAAAGGCAAAGTAGAAGCCCTCAAAGTAGGACCAATTCTGGTAGGGGCGTTCGCACTCCTGGAAGATCTTGGCGCCGACGAGCCAGAGAATGAGCCAGGACGAAAAGGAGATGGACATGGCCATCCAGCGGCGCCGGACAGAAGCAGAATCTTGGATCTTGCGCATGAGGTTGAATTCTTCCTGGCGACGCTCGAACTCGGTGGCCGGCAGCGGTGAGGCATCCGATATGGGAGACTCGACGTTGGACGGGATGGGCTTGAGGATGTCGTCTTTCCCTTTGCGAGTCATTGTGCGGATCAGCTGCCGGCGCTTCTTCTCGACCATGCGCGCATCCAGTCTGCGGCGGCCGCGCTCAAGAACCAAGCTCCGGATGGAGCCGATGACTAGACCGAGGCTGATGACACCGATGAGGGCATAGGGGATGAGCAGAGCTCTCCCAAGGGGTGAGGCGGCTGCAAAGTCGCCGAAACCGACTGTGAAGAGCGTCACGTCGGCCCAGTAGACAGCATCGAGGTAAGACCAGTCTTCGATGGTGGAGAATACGAGCGCGCCGAGGAGCAGATAGAGGAGGAAGAGGATCGTCTGCAGCATGAGGGTACGCTGCGCGGTGGTGAGTTGAAAGTCCTCTGCGTAGTGGCGGGTGTAAGCGCCGTACACGGTGACGACCATGAGGGAGGCGGTGACGAAGTAGAGAATGGCTGCGAACATGCCATAGTAGAAGGCCTGGGAGTTGATGTACTCCTCTCGCGGTTCAATCACGAGTGGTCCCGAGGCAGTGGCGTTGAGGGCGATGAGGCAGATTGCCGAGAGATACCAGCCCACGATGGTAATGGGCTGGGCCAGGGAGAAGCGGACCCGGCGGGCCATGTTCAGCAGGAGGAATACATTCGAAACGATGGCGATGGCCAACTGGATGGCATTGACTATGATGAGCCTGGTCGTGTTAGAACACTCCTGAAGTATGGGAGACTGCACCGACCATTTTGGATCCGGAACAAAGGTAGCGGCATCGATATCGGTTCCTGGCGGGAAGTGCTGCCGCCAAGGGCGAACGAGAGCGCATATACTGAACGCCGATGCAACGGGGCCAAGGGTACCGGCGATCATGGGGAACGCGGAAGACGCGAACCACCAACGGCTACGCAAGTCAGCGACGGAACAGATACTGTGATGCCAAGGCCGTGTACGATGGACACTTACCTCGGATCCAAGTGGGCATCGTCATTCTGGAAGCGCTTGTCTCGCTGGGCCTTGGCCTGCTCCGACTGGGCAACGCGCTGCTCGATGTTGTCCCCCAGATCGGCGTCGTTCATGGTGCCGGCTTGCGGAGAGGTTTGTGGCCAAAATAAGCGGGTTCAAAGCGGCGGAACCACCAAAACGAAGGCATTCCCGGATGTGGTCCAAAAACCGCTTCTAAGCAGAAACGACGGCGAGATTGTCCAGGGCAATGCTACCCAAAATACATGGACGTACAAATTCAAGGGATGAGTGCTTCGAAAAAGGCGAGGCGTCACTCGACCTCGAAATCAAGGTCTTGGCCCGGCCGGACCTCTAGACCCGACGTACCCGGGTTCCCCCCGAGGGAAGATGGTGGTACAATGCGCTTCGGCGATGACGTCGGCTCGTGGTCGTGAGGGTGTGCAGCTCAGATGCTAGGTTAAGACGGCCGGGGCTTTCTTAGCGAACACGGGGCTAGACGGATTCGATGATCGGGGACGTGGAGTCGGGTGCGAGCGCAGACAGACATCGACATGTCGTCGAGAGTGCAACCCGTGCTTGGCGAGCATCCTTTATATGTATCTTGCCCCCAGACTCTGCCAAACTCGTGAGGAATGGAAGATCAGGTTACCCATGCATGCAGAAACGAGCTCATGATTGCTGCTCCATTCGTGTGCGAGAGAATAGCGCGCGTTGCTTGGCCGCCGGTGATGCCACGCGCTGCCCTTTACAGCGTCTTAGCGGTTTGCTTGAGCGCGCTAATGAAGGCCACGGGGGACCCTTGGCGAGAGCGACGGCGGGGATGTGGGGGGCTGCGGCGGTGCAGCACACCAGGACGGAATGGCCACTGGCTGGCCAGGCCGCTCGCTGTCAGGGGGTCGCAAAAACGCGTTAGGGTGTGCTGGCGAGCGCCTCGTCTACATCTTGCATCCGTTGTTGGTGAACCGATTTCAGGAGGCCTGTCGATATGGAATGAGGAATTGGGTCTCTGATCCCACGCCGGCTCTTATTTTTAGACAATGAGAAGATGGTCGAGACTGTGGCTACCGTGTCGTCTCCCACGTGTCCAACGGCGATGCTTCCACTCTGAGCAGACCCTTGAGGACTCTGTCGAGGTGCCGATCGGCTCGTCTGGCAGCATCACAGTAGAGTATGTCTTTCAAAAAAGCTCGAGATCGTGTCTGACAAGCCCAGCCTTCACAATGTCGTGCGGCAATCCTCTTCAGCGCCTCTGATGATATACATACCACCACACTCGCCACTCCCGGGCACTCACCCCTCCGTCCCCGGGTTCCTTCACCCATACCCGACCGCCGTCATCAACTACCGATGGTCCGCCACGGACTCCACTCCCCCGGACGCATCGGGGGAGCCCAGCTTCACCACGCCCCTGCAGTGGCCCACGCCTATCCATGACATCCTGGCCGGCTACACCTGGATCACCGAGAACCTTCGCCCGGACAGCACCGCCCGCCGGGACCTCTACGTCTACAGCTCCCACGCCGGCGCCAGTCTCGCCGCCTCCCTCGCCCTGACCGAGTCTCACCACCACGAACGCGTGGCCGTCCGCGGTCTGGTTGCCTGGAACGGCATCTACAACTGGTCCATGTTCCTCCCAGACCACCGCATCAACAAGCCCGCAACCCCGCGCGGCCGCAAACTCCCCTCGCGGCCGAAGGAGGGCTCGGCGCTGTATGCCCTGCAGATGGAGATGACCGATCTGTTCAGGAAACCCGCGGACCTGTTTGACAGTTTTGTAAGCCCCAGTCTCTTCTTCCAGACCTCGGGGATGCTTCCGCCGTCCACGTTCACCCAGGCAGCCGTGGTGACGGAGATGCTGGATCGCATGTCGTCTTTGACGTCTGGCGGGAGTGTCAGTGATCTTCTGGCCGCGACAGGGAGTGCATTCACGGCGCCGAGGCGGAGCGCGCTCATGTTTCCCCCAAGAAAGTCCACGCTGAAGCTGCCGGCGTCGTTGTTGCTTCACGATAGTCCACCTCTGCAAACAACGAAGAGGGGAAAGCGCAGGGCCGCGGGACACACGTTCGAAGCCCAGGCGTCGGAGTTGGCCTCGCTGATGAGGAAAAGCTTGGAAAAGCTGGAGTTCAAGTCGCGATTGCAATGGGATGAGGACTTTGACGCCGAGACCGAAGCAGAACGGCGGGTCAAGCTGGTGGACGTTGGAGATAACGAGTACTTGCAGCTGGGGGAGCGTGGTCAAAAAGTCATCACAAGATGGTTGGAGGACAGATTCGAATCGTGATACCCATTCCACTCTTCGTACTCACTCCTGAATCAAATCTGATTAAACAGTGCTGGTGCCGTGTCACGCAAATAGGCTCCATTGTGAGCCCTTGGTTGTCCAACTGATACATCACACAAGCTCGTACGTCCAGGCGAAACACATCACATAAGCGTCAGGTCTAAGGGTATCGATACTATCATTAAGTTTATGAATCCGCTGGAGCCATACTGCCCCACGCTGCCTCATCTAAGGCCAAGACGAACCCAAACCCAGGGCTGTCCAAGCCTCCCAATAGAATACAAACTTTTGTACAAGCGCTACGGGCGTCAATGCCGGTAGCAAAAGTCATACACAAAATCGTTACAAACGTTGGGGCCAAATTCCCCGTATCTGCTTCGTTTCATCGCTTCATGAAGATGGCAGGATGTGCCAATATAGACGAATCACCACATCGCTCGTCCGGCACCTGCCAGCATGTCCACCACGGTTCCAACGACTCCAACCCCCAACATGAGAGTCTGAATCGTCACGGCCAAAACAATCCTTTCCACGACTCCCATCAGCTCTACGGCTAGTCATCTGCTTCCGAGCAGAATTCTGCGGTTGCGCTTGATGGCCTGGTTGAGATTCTTCTCCAGCTTTTCGGTCTCCTTGCGCGCCAGGGCGAGGGCGGCCTCGGCATCCTCGACGCTCATGAGAGTCATGCTGTTGAGGGGGGTGCCGGGGAGCTTGGGGTGAGAGCTGTGCTGGGCGTGGGCCTGCGCGGCAGCGGCGGCGGCGGCAGACGCGGAGGCAGCGGACACGGAGATGTTGGGCATGGGGGCGACGGCGTGGTGCGGGGATTCGAGGCCTCCGAACGGCGTCTCGTCCTCGGGGATGTCCTTGCCGGAACCGCCACTCTCAGCAGAGTAGATGCCCGCGCCGGCGGCAGCGTCGTGTCCGTAAATGTAAGGGGCCAGCGAGTTGAGGCTCTGGGCGGCGGTCTCGCGCGCAGAGAGAGCGTCCTTGGCACCCGGGGCCGACTTCCAGCTGCCGGGGAACAGGTTGGTGTTGCCGAGGTTGAGGCGAGGCAGGACGTATTGGTTGATGTAGCTGATGGCTTCCTCGCGCTGGATCTTGTTCACGGGGTCGTCAGAGAACATCTTGTGGGAGGTGGGGGGAGGGGGGAAGTAGGACGGCGCTCCGTTGGGCACCGCGCGACCCTTGATGAGGGAGAAGCCGCCAGGGCGAGTCTGGTGGCGGGGCGCGACGAAGCTGTCAGGCTGGTCGCTGGTCTCAGCAATGCTCTTCTGGAGCTCGAGGTACTTCTCCTCCTCTTCTTCGGTCAGGTTGCGGACACAGTCACCATTGGGGGTGATGAGCACGCGTTGACCCTCAATCACCTTGCGCACCGGCTGCCCGGACAGGAGCACGGCGTGGTCTGCGTCGTTCACAATACCCTTTGTTGTAGTGGAAGGAGGCGGGTTGGTTCCTTGGGCAGCGTGCGCGCGGTCGAGACGGATGTTCTGCTCAATAAAGGGTCTCAGCAAACTGAGAACCTCCTCAGGAGGAGCTTCACCGCTGCTGACAAGGTCGTCATAGACAACCTCGGGGATGGTCTTGGGGTTCTCAGCCATGTCCTGGGACTCCTCTGGCGCGGCAGTAGCAGGAGGTGTAACTGGAGAGGCAGCAGCAACAGCAGCAGCTTCCTTGGCCTTGCCCTTCTCCTCTGCAGCCTTGGCAATCTTGAGGGCGGCTTTGGCGGCCTTGCCCTTGGGAGGAGGCAGGTCGACGACCGTCCGCTCGATGGGAGGCTTGGGGACGGGAGGCTCCTCCTTCTTGGGGGGCGCCGGGGGTTGGGCAGCACGCTCCGCAGCCTTCTTGGCGGCAGCAGTCGTGTTGACCGGCTTCTCCTTCTTCTGCTTCTTCTTGCGGCCGAGAATGGGCGCAATCTCCTCTGGCTCCGCCTGCTTCGCCGCCTCGGCGACGGCCGCGGACTGCTCCTTGTGAGCCTCCTTGCGTTGTTTGCGCTGTTGGCTTTTTGTAGCTGTGCGCACAGGAGCAGCACCGACTCTGGACGGAGGGGGCGAGCTGGTTCGAGATACAGAGACGGACGTGGACACGATGGACGCGCTGTCACTGATGGCCTCGCTCGCAGGGGTTCCAGGTCGACCAGAGGCGGTGGAAACGGCTCTGGCGGCGGCGGAGATGGCACCTGAAACCAGCGGAGGCGGAACTTCGGTCTTGGGTGTAGGAACGACCCGCAACGTCTTGGGTGCGGTTCTCGTGATGGGCGAAGCGACGGCTGTTGTGGGGGTTGGCAGGGCTGGGAATGCAGCCGAGTCTTGCTCCGTCGATGCAGACTTTGCAGACTCTGCGGGCTTGGTCTGGGCAACCTTTGTGGCGGCGGCAATGTTCAAGATGCCCGGCACTGGCTTCTTCTCTGCCGCCTTGGGCGTCGGGGTGGGAGGCTCTGCAGCAGGCGCGGGAGGCTCTGCGTGGGGCTTCTTGATGCTCGCTGGGGCGATCTTCGGCGTCGAGACGACAGACTTGGCCGGCGTGCCGGGTCGTTGAGCGTTGGCCTTAGCAGCGCTCGCCTTGATGGCATCCAGAGCGGGAAAGTCTTCCTCCTGGAGAAGAGTCTTGCCCTTGGACGGGGAACCCTGAGAGGCGATATCCTTTGACAGCCCACTCTCAACGGCCAGAGCCTTGATGTTCTTCTTGGCCTCTGAGCCAGGGGCATTCTTGCGAGGCTTGACGTCGGGTGTGGCTGCCCGAACGACGTTGGCCATCGTGGGCGTGGCCTTGGGAGCGGTCGGAGCGCCCGGCGTAAGAGGAACGGCAGGAATCGGTGCCTGGCGTGGCGCCGGCGACGCCAACCTTGCGGGAGTCCCGAGACCTGGAGGCGTCGGTACCGTGGGCCTTGAGAGCCCTCCATAAGGTGGCATGGGGTCATCAGACACCAACGCATCAACCGAAAAGGTGGCTTCGTCGAGTGAAAGCAGCTCGTCATCTAGGGAACCAGTTAGCCAAGGTTCCCTAGAGCCATGAAGGTCGCAAAAGCAAAAAAGCCGCAAAAACGGGAAACACATATGTACATGCGGGAGGTCAAGTCACGGCTGCCATCATCGTCTTCTTAGCGATCTGCGGGTGGAGAGCGAAATATGTGCGCAAGATATAGTATTTGTCCTTTAGCCACCTCCCATCCTCGTCGCCGGAGGATGGGCTGCAAGTTAACGTACATTGGGCGATTGGAAGACGATGATGGCTTGCCTGACTGTCGTGACCCCATAAACCATGACATGCGAGTCCAAAAGAAAAGAGGTATAATGTCGGGGCGATTGTAGGTGTCGGTCCAGCCCCTAAACGCGAGACGACGCCAAATGCAACCCTTGCCACTCCCCTGAGCGGCCCTGATGTTTTTTTCCGCAATGCTCGCTGAATCAATGCGTGTAAAGTGCGGTTGTTCCCGGTCCCTCGAGGACGGTCGTCCGCTGATGTGCCGCGACGCCCTCCCTCTCATGATACATGAATGTGTAAAACAAAAATCCCTTGAACGACCAACACCGCCCCAGATCTATCGCGCTCCCTCCCGGCTTCACCAGCCGGCGCCAGGGAAACGCGTATTGTACATCATGTTCGGGTTGTACCCACCTTGGCTCTGACCACCGAACAGTCCCTGTCCGACTCCGGCGTTGCTCTGCGACTGGTGTTGCATTCTCGCTTGCAGGATACTCGGGTCCGCAAGATCAACTAGGCCACCTCCCCCAGAGGAGGAAGTGTTAGCATGTCTGTGCTTCTTCCCCTTCTTCTTCTGCTTGGGACCGAAGTCTTGGAATGCTCCAGGCTGGTTACCGTAGAGCGACGCCAGGAGGCCCGAAGCAGGAGCTGGGGTGGAGGAGGTAGAGGATGGGTACTGATTAGAAAAAGAAGATAACATGTACTCACGCTTACCAGCATCATGGCCCTGACCATTGGCTCCTCGGCCCCGGATCAACGTCTGAAGAAGCTCGGCAGAATCCTTGGACTGATTGAAGCTGCCACCGAACGAGTGGCCCTGTCCAAACATGCTTGGCGGAGTGCCCGTCGACTTGAGGCCCGGAGGAGGGCCGGGCATGGACGACGCATAGTACTGGCTGCCGGGCTGCGTTGGGAATGTCGAAGGCATCATGGCCGTCTGCTGCGCCATGATGCGAGGGTTGGCGGCCACCTTGACCGAAGCGGACGTGCCCGCGCTGTCGTTAGCAAAGCTGAACCTCGATCCCTGTCTGTTGTGGCCGTTGCCTCCTTGCTGCTGCTGCTGTTGCTGCTGCTGCACCGAAGGCTGTACGGTGGCGATACCAGGCGGCAGGTGATCGCCAAAGCCGTTCTGGGAGCGGATGAAGAGCTGCTGCTGGGGGGTCATGGAACGGCTGCCGGCAACAGAACCAGAAGTGACAGAGGCCTGGCCGAAAGCCGAGCCGAGCGCCGGGCCAAACAGGCCGTCGGTGTTGGTGCGCTGAATCGGAGGCTGCGTACCGGGTCTGCGCTGCTCAAACGCCGCCTCTCTGCTGACGTCACGGTCTTCGGGCTCGCCGCCGAGGGCGAGGCTACCGCCGGTCTCAGGCTCACCCTCAGAAGGCTCCTGTGCCTCGCTCTGCTGCTCCTCGACACCAAGGCGTGACTCCTCCTCCTCGCGCATCGCTCGGCGCTTCTCGCCACCACGGAGATCGAACATGGGCGGGTAAATCGTCTCGAGCGAATTCGTGTCGGGGGCGTGATAGGTGAACGGGCATCCTTGCATGGCCATGAGGAGCGTCTTGAGCACCGTCTCGGGAAGGCTGTTTGGCTTCTTAATCTCAGCCTTGGGCGCCACCATTGGTGCCTTGCTCTCAGTCGGGGGTGCGGGGGTCTCCTTTCTTGACGGCGTCTCATCAATGGCCTCCGGTACTGCCTCGGCGGTTGCGGGGAGCGATGTCGAGATGGCGGGACTAGAGGCGGCACCGCTCGTGGCGTGGCTTCCTCTGCGACTGCGCTGAGGATTCCTGGCCCAGTTAGCCGACGAGGGAAGCGCCGAGCCATCACCGCCGTTTTCGGATCCCTCTTTACTCGACGAGCGTGCCATGGGTTGCGACATGGTGGGAGCGGGGGTGTTTTGCTGTCGAGAAGCAGACCGCGAGGGGCCGCCACCGCTGTTTCCACCGCTGTTTGATGATCCACTAGCCAGGGGCCGCTGCGTTTGCGAGCTGATGCTGTTCATCGATGATAGGTCCTGCCGAGTGTAGCTGTCCTCCTCGTCGCCGAGCTCGTGCAGGAACATGCATTGTCTGTTTGTGCACTGCTCGTGTCGCAGCCAGGCGGAGCAGTACTTGGTCGTACCGAGCTGAGCTCTAAGCACACGGTCGCCGTTCTGGGATCCGTTGACGGCCTGGATGCACCGTTGTGCGTCCTCCTTCTTCTCGAACGTCACGTAAATGCCGAGTGATTGGTTTTGGCCGTCCTGGCTCTTTCGGTTGCTGATCGAAATCTTCTGAATGTTGCCGTACTGGCCAAAGAATTCGGGCTTGCGCAGCGTCTTGAGCAGCTCGTCCTCTCGCACTGTAGGTGTCAGACCGGTCACGTAAACCAGGTTCTTCTGAACGACCCGCACGCCGACGAGGTTCTTGCGGTTCTCCTTTTCGGCCTCGCGTTTTTGAACCTCCTTCTGTCTTTGTTCTTGAGCTCGCTTCTTCTGATTCTTTTGGATGTTGGCTCTGAACTGGGCGACCCTAAAAAATGGTTATCAGCGTGACGTCGCTAGGCAGGGTGGGGAAGGAACGCACTCTTCTTGAGTGACGACCTTCCACTCTATCGTCTTCTCATCGTAAGGTCTGCGGCAAGCGGGACACAGGCCGTTCATGTTGTTCTTGATGTTGTTGAAGCAAAACTGGCACACCTATGAAACTGTTAGAGATCGGCCTTTGACGATGGAAAAAAATGTAGCATCGGGAAATCGGGCGGCATACCTGGTAGCCGCATGGGCACGGTCGGAAATTCCGATCTGACAGGTCGAACTCCTCGATGCATAGCGGGCTGGGAGGCAAGTTAGTTCGTGGTGCCTAACTGCAGGCGTGCGGCCATCGCGAACGGCGCGCAATGACGGCAGGGGTCGACATACCAGGTATCTTCCTCCTCGTCGAAGAATGTGTCTTGGGGCGCCATGGTGACAGTCTGCGGGGGGTAATGATGTGTTGCGGGAGGGTAGTCGTCGATTTGTGAGTGGAGGTAGTCAGGAGAGGGAAGTTGTTCAATACGGATGAAGCCAAAGCCTTTCTCGGATGGGTCGCCTGCTGCACTAGTGCCTTAGGTAAGCCGGCCGATGTGAGGCAGTCTCACGTGATATTGGAGGCGCCCGGAGCCAATGACAACACTCTGAATGAGGCGAGTCAGCAGCTGCTAGGCACACCCTGTCCGTGGATAGCGGCAGTAAGTGATGGTAGAATGAAGGACGAAGGTGTGGAAAGGGTAGGATGGTGTTGCGGGAAATTTTGTGAAAGAACAAATTCACAAGGTGGTTGTTGTTTTTTGAATTTGTGAAAAGGTAAAGTCTTTTCGAGGGTCTGCGTTTGTTGTTGAAAAAAAAAAAGTCCTTCGAGGCACGTCAGGTACTGAGAGAGTCTGGTGAAGCAAACAGCGAGCTAACCCCACCCGGGGTGTGCCTAATCCGGCTAGCTTCTTTCAATCCCCAAGCATCGCAGAAGCACAGCATCATCAATCAACTCCCACAGAGGCATCGAGCCCCCCAGCATTGCAAGAACCGCGACAATGGCGACGAGGCTATACCGTAGCAGGGCTCTGGCGGGCTTGCGCAACTGCCGCCCTACCGAGATTCGATGCTTCTCGACCTCGATCCCTCAATTGGCCGGCTTCCCGACCGGCCAGCCCGACGTCGCGGACGTCAGGAAGTCTCCTCGCGAGCACATTGGCACCCTCAAGGCCCCCCTCGTCAACCCTGCCGACAAGTACGGCTCCAAGGCTGAGAACATGCACAAGTACGGATCCTGGATCATGGGCTGCCTGCCCAAGTACGTCCAGCAGATCTCCGTCTGGAAGGACGAGCTCACCATCTACGTCTCTCCCTCGGGAATTATCCCCCTCTTCTCGTTCCTGAAGTGTAAGCGCCAATTGGAGGTGGTGTTGCGGATCACTGCTAACACGACACAGACAACACCTCGGCCGAGTTCACCCAGATCAGCGACATCACCGCTGCCGACTACCCGACCCGAGACCAGCGATTCGAGGTCGTCTACAACCTCCTCAGTGTCCGCCACAACGCCCGCATCCGTGTCAAGACCTACGCCGACGAGGCCTCCCCTGTCCCCAGCGTCACCCCTCTCTTCGACGGTGCCAACTGGTACGAGCGTGAGGTTTACGACCTGTTTGGTGTCTACTTCACCGACCACCCCGATCTCCGCAGAATCATGACCGACTACGGTTTCGAGGGCCACCCCCTGCGAAAGGACTTCCCCCTCACCGGCTACACCGAGATCAGATACGACGAGGAGAAGAAGCGCATTGTCACTGAGCCTCTCGAGCTCACTCAGGCGTTCCGCAACTTTGAGGGCGGCACTAGCGCGTGGGAGCAGGTCGGAGCCGGCACGGACAGACGCCCGGATAGCTTTAAGCTGCCCACACCGAAGCCGGAGGAGAAGAAGGAGGAGCCCAAGAAATAGATCAGAAGGTCCTGATGTGTATATAACTAACCGCGCTAGAGTCCTTTTGTACAACCATTTCGCGTTGCACTGTTGATGTGTGCGTGTGAAATCTCAGGCTATGGCTTACCTTTCAGTTTGTGACATGCAAAGAGGTTACACAGTCATTCGATCTGTCGGTTGGTCGCATACGGGAAAAGGCAATCCTGCTTCTCAAGGTCATCAGTTGAAGCTTCGTCTGGTCAATTGGTCTCATCGCCGTGTGGTTTCGGAGCGTCAGTGCACTCGGGAATCAGGCCCAGCAAGGTAGAACGCTTAACCTAAGCTGTTGAACTTTTATCTCAATTGTCTTTTGCTACTGGCTAGGCAAGAGGGTAGAGTTGTTTCTGTTTTGTTCTTCCTTTTTCGTTTTTTCTTTTTCACTTTTGACCTTGCTGCGCTCCATTCCACCTTTTTGGCTGATGCCTCTCTTGCGGACACTTTGACGGGTTGGATGTTGCTTTGACGCTGAGGAACACCGAGGACTTCCCCATACATACCGTGAGGTCTAACCACACCATCTCGGTCCTCAAGTTGTGTCGGGTATGCATACACTTTCAGCAACTGTCAGTGTGCCGTGTCAGTGAGAAAGTCAGTGTAAAGTGAGTCCATGTCCGGCCAGCTTTGGATGGTATATAATACCGCAATTTGTCCCAAATCCTCCGTGACAGCTCTTCATTCTCTTCATCATCCGTACACGAATTTCTTGATTTCAACATTTTCTGACTTCCGCTTCTTCACTTCACATGACTACTTTGCCGAGCTTCGTTAACATCAACAAGATGTCTGAATTTTCTGTTCCCCGTTCTGAACTTCTCTCTAGCGCCCAGCTCACAGAGCTTAGACGCGAGGCCAAGGATCGCTACTACATACAACACATTTGCGACCTTTCTATCAACGATGTCGACCTCGAAGACTTTGTTAATGACTACGTCGAGGCTCACTACAGAGCGATGGCCAAGGCTGCAATAGCACCAGTCGCTTCTGACGCCTCGACGAAGACGGAGTCCAAGTTTAGACGTCTTCTGCGCCGTATCAGTGGTAAGCAGACATTGGGGAGTGACTAGATGTCTTCCATTCACTAACACTGCGAAGGTGCGCAACTCCGGCCGGCCCCTGCGATTTGACGGGCATCCGAGACTCAGTTGACCTGAGGATTCTCCATGAACCTCCTTTGACAAGAATGTACGGCGACAAGGGTACCAGACATTCCAAAGCCATGAAGCAGGTTCCCTTCTTAAACAACTACACCTTAAACAACACTACCTTGACGGTACACGACTTGACGACTTACGGCCTGCGTTCCATGATCTACGACTTATGATTTACGATCTCTAATTTACGACTTATGACTTACGACTCACGATTTATGACTTACAACTTACGAATCACGATGCACGAGTCCACGCAAGGTTTCTCAGGACCGGTCTCACGACTCATCAACACAAAACAGAGCTCACTACACAACAACAAATTCATGACTCTGGTCTAGGAGACACTCTCATTAATGAAAGGATAAAAGGCTGCCTTCATGAGCCAGTCAGGAGCTGCGCAAACATGAGGGTGGCCTGAAGAAAGGCTCGGCCTAGGAGCTAATGGGATTATGAGATAATGGCATGATGAAATTATGATCAAGTATCAATCAGACCCTGATGGTCTGACAATCAACACTCTTGGGCACGTCTGATTCAAGTCGTTCTCTCTGGGAGATGCGACTGCTGGCTACAAGATCGACATTGCCGTGGAGGGAGGGGATGAGCTGCGCCCGTTGGTAGATGCGGCACATAGACTAGAAATTCCAAGTAATTAATACCCCTCCAATCAATGAGCCTTAGTTCATTATGCCGAATATCGAATGAAATAAAGTCAATTCGTCTCATGATGTATCAAACCAAAAATTGTCGCCGTCGTGATGCACCTACTGGAGGACCCCGGCTCAGTGCCCCGCTATTTGCATGTGATGTCACTCCCACACGCCACCACGCGTAAAGCGATTGCACCCACACGCGACGCGACCTCAACGCCGCACAGGGACTAGACGGCATGCACATCGCGGGCTGACATCTCCTGCGCACCCAAGAACTCGTCGAACATACCCGGACGATTGACTATCCGGCATAGATTCGCCGTTTCGTGACGACGACGCCCAACATGCCAGCGCAAACTCGCTCCGGCGGCCGGGCTCCTGCTGCCCCTCCCGACCGAGTCTACAAGTCCAGCAAACCACTCAAGCAGGCCAAGCTCCCCCATCGAAAGACCGAAGTCCGCACCTACAGCGCCCGCAAGCCGACCGCGCGAGTCACCAGTCATAAGCAAAAGACGTTGACCCAAATGTACGAGTCTACGCGCTCCTCGCCTGTGCATCTCGACTTGTCAGATGACGAGGAAGAGCCCGCGCCCAAGAAGAAGAGGAGAAAGACGATGGGGGATGAACCAACCCCGAGTTCATCTTTCCACACGCAGACATTAACGCAGATGTCGCGGAGGTCGTCGGAGAAATCACCCGAGGAGGAGGAAGACATTTGGCAGTTCCAGCCGTCCGACGACGAGGTTGAGAAGCCGGTCCTCCCTTCAGCAAACGACAAGGAGAACGTTCTCCCTGTAAAGAAACCTACAAGCAGGCAGCCATCCGTCGTGCCGCAGACCCCAACCAACAAGCGGACTGTTTTAGAGATTCCTTCATCGCAAGGCAGCCCGCTTACACCGATGCTGGCTAGGTACAGCCCGGCCCCGAAGAGGTCTCCCTTGAAGGACAAGTCTACAAATACGAATACGCCCATCAAACTCACAGGATCTGTGAAACGCCCGCGGACTCTCGAGATTCAAGACTCATACGCGACAGTCGGCAGCCAGAGCCCAAGTCAGCGGTCGTCACCCCGCCGGCCACTACAACCTGCCAAGAACGTCCGCTTCATCACGCCACATCCCACGGCCAGTCTGGTGCCCGTGGAAGAGGAAGAGACCGAAGATGAGGAGAATGAGGAGAACGCGCGTGAGATCAGTCCATCCCCTCGAAGGCCGCCCAGATCACCTCTGCGTGAGATTGCGGATTCCGAGGATGAGTCAGATGCGCTCGACATCTTGGACGAGGAGGCCGAGGGGTACGATGCCGTCGGCGAAGAAACTCAGTTCCAAATGGATGAGCTTCTCACCTCATCGGAAAAGGAAGCCACCAGGGAACTCTCCCCTGCAGAGGAAGGTGACTCGGATAAGGAAAACGTCACCCCTGCTGCCAGCGAGGAAGAGGAAGAAGCTACGGTGATTCTATCTAAGCCATTCGTTCTACCAAAGCTTCACCATACGAACTCGGCGGAGTCGGATCGCAGGGATACAGTGGAAGTCATCACTTCTTCACCAGAGCCGACCCGGAGCAGTGGCTCCAGTGCCCCCAAAGCATCTGACGAGACGGTCGAAGAGTCCATCTGTGAGACCCCAACCAGAAGCCAAAAGACGCCCAAGGCCAAGAAGACGGGCAAAGCTCCGGAGGAGACACCAAAGACGCCGCACACACAAGGCCTCGAGAGTCAACGAATCTCCCTGGACACAATTCGCTCCATGGCTCCTCAGACGGACAGATCTGACATCTTCATCTCAATACACCCAGAACACATGGACAACATTGTGGCGGGCACCAAAAATCACGAGTTCCGCGCCTACAAGATATCAGGCACCGTCTCGCGCATGTGGTTGTACATCACCAAGCCGGTTGCCGAGTTGAGGTACATGGCTTGTATCGGCGAGGCACAGGCGCCTGGCGAGATTGACGACGACGGCATCGGCAACGCAGAGTTCAACCAGCGCAAGTTGCCCGGCGCCAAGTTCGCCTACCAGCTGCATGAAGTGTACGAACTGAACGATCCAGTCTCGCTGCACGAGATGCAGGAGCAGGGATGGCTCAACGGGCCGCCGCAGAAGTACAACTTCGTCCCGCCAGCAGTCGTTGGTCATCTGATGGCCAACCTGCGGTGCTCGCTGTTTGGCGGCGAGGATGAAGAGACGCAGGAAGATGAAGAGATTGTTTCTCAGCCAGAGATTGGCAGAAGGGAGACATCCCGGACGTCAGCCGATCTCACAGTGTCTCAGGAGCTGGCGGAGCAGATCCGAAGCGACATTGAGCACTCGAACGTACATTCATCCGAGGCAGATATACTGGTCCCGGCGAGCCAGACGCCAACTCGCAGCCGGAGGGCGTTTGGCACAGAGCTCTTTCCCAAGCCCGCACTCCCTCCGACGCCTATTAGCCGGCCACCAAACCCCACGCCTCGACGCGCTATTCGGCCCTCCCAAGCAACCACCGTAAGCCAGGCGTCTAGTCCTTCACAGTCACCTCTCAGATCTGTCCCGCGCCCGGCTCAAGCGGGTTCCAGCATGCCGATATTCATCGATGACGAGGACGACAGCCCCATCCGGCTGCCGCTGGGGACCATCCAGCTGGATTCGTCCCAGCTTCTGACCAAGAGCCAGATGCTGCCGGACAGCTTGCTGATGGAGGAGGAGAGGGAAGAAATTGTGTACGATTCGGAGCAGGATGACGAACTTTGAGAGATTAATCATTTGTAACTTGCGGTGACGGGATTGCTTCAGCGATGGAGTTGTATTGTTGGCTTATATGGCACTGGACAGGGTCGGGAAGGTAATGGACATTACGGTAAAGGTACCTTCGCGGGATAGGATTCATGGACTTGCTTCACTTTCAACTATCTTTCTTTCTGCATATCTTCTCCAGAGTGCATCAACCCAGCCTGACTTGCCGCCACATCCTTAAACACTCCTGTAAGTCCATGCTCAACGACCCCTCCGCGGCGGCCCCGACGTCCTTAATCACCGCAACCAGCAAACTCGCCAGCGCAAAGCTCTTCAGGCTCTCCCGCAGCGTCTCGAGATCCGACTTGCGCAAGCCGCCGTTCTCGGCCCATGCCTTCCATTGGTCAAGCATTTTGCTCATCTCGCTGGCAAACTCGCCATCCAGAATCATCCGATGCAAGAGCCCTGCGGCAACGGCTCGCAAGGAACCGCTAATCGGGTCCGAGGAGACCAGGCCATGCTGCTGGAGCCAGCGGAGGTTGTGCGACGCGACGAGCGCGGCGTCCCATTTCGGAGACTGGATCGCCTCGTGGGTGCGGGTTTCCCGGCGTTGCGTGTCGAGACGCATGCGATCCCGGACTGTGGAGGCTGTTAGCGCTGCTCACGGGGCTGGCAAGGGCAACTTACGATCGTCCAGTCGCTGCTCGTTCTCCATGCGCATGCGGTCCCGCGCGGCGTGCTCTCGGTCGGCCTGGCTCATGCGCGACTCCGCTGCCATGGCGTTGCGCTGCTCGCGCATGCGGCGGCTCATCAGGTCAAGGTGATGCCTCGAGTCGTCATGCTTTGAGGCCCATTCTGGCGTCTGCGAGTCGTCGACAATGCCTAGCAGCTCCAACACGCCGCACGGTACGGAAGAGCCGCGGGCGAAGGCGAGGATGTCGTCTGGAATGCGGTAGTTCCACAGGATCGTCGAGCTCGAGGTGCCGTAGGCCGTGGCGGCGCTGGCGAACCAGACGCCCGTGGAGGAACCGGGGCGGACGCGGACGTGCTCGATGTAGAGGCTGGTGGTCGGGTGGTCGTCGTCCTCAGGGATGGCGCTGATGAGGCCGTGGCTGGAGATTTTGCAGGCTATGGGTTTGTGCGCGTTGGTTGCGACGGCGCGGGAGATGGAGTCAAGCGAGGAGGTGTAAGACGGTGCCTTTTTGGTATCTCCGGTGTCGTCTTTGGTTTCGGTGTCCCTCTCTTCTGTGATGGTGTCTTCAGAGATCTCGTTTGACTCGGCTACTGGAGCGGGTGGCAGGCGAACCCAGTACGGAGGGAGGGATTCGTGGCTCCTGGTCGTCCAGTGGGAAGACCAGCTTAACGAGAGGGAGAGATGGCCATCTGAATCGTTCAAGGACGCAATGGCGAGGGCTTTCTCTTGGTCGTCGGGACTCTTCATGAGGGTGCAACCCACCGGAGTCCATAGGCCATTGCTTCGCAATAACCTCCAGCCGTGAGGGTCCGGGACGGCACCGAGATCAAGGAGATAGCATATCAACTCGTCGAAACTTACATCGACCTGGGGCTGGCAGAGCTGGTCTGCGTACTCCACCCGCTGGGTCTTGAGGCCGATGGTATTGGTGCGCCAGTTGAACACCGTCCAGCTACCACCGGGGATGGAAGACGGATGCCGCGCGAGCGACCAGTACTCTTCGCGGTTGTCGAAGCGGTCCCACGGCGTGACGGCGTAGCGTGGCAGGTCAACTTCAATTACACGGTTCACGACATCTGAGCGAGTGAGTGCTGTTAGCCGGGCGTGGCGGAGCATGCGCAGGATACGTGAGCGGGCGGCGAGCGTCGCTACGGTGTTGTAGAGGATAGGCAGCACGCCAAGCACTGCCAGAGGCACACCGATGTAGGTGATGATGTCTGCGGAGGAGGTGCCGGAGTCGGACATGGTGCCGGGTGGGGCCGTGGTCCGGAAGGTGCACGGAGTCGGATGAAGGACCGACGACAATGGAATTCGTATGTTTTCTTGGCGAGGCTCGCGATTTAAACAAAGTCGTCGAGCGATCGATTTGGTCTTGGAAAATGCATACCCCTGAACGATCAATTCAGCCGCAGCAGCTTTCGGGAAGCCATTAGCGACGGCGTTGCCCGACCTTGCCTCTTTGGTTTAGGCATTTGGCGCCTGGAGTTTGCACCATTGTCACATAGGCAAATTGTCCTGGCTATGCCTAGATGCATAATTACTACGTCGTGTTGGATGTCCTGGCAACGTCTGCTAGCCTGGAAATGAAGGTATACAGACCTGACATAATGATTCCTTGCATTTATGTCTATCCCTCAAGAAATCGGAACTCATTCGAGGATGCACTGGTCTTGTTCGGGCTTAGGGGCTGTACGTTGAAGAGAGCAAATGAGAATGCAAGCCCACCTAGTAAACTCGCTTCTGCTGCATGTGTGTGGTACAGTTCATCTGCCTCACTGCTCATTGGCTTGCTCTGATTTTCTTGGCTATGGGTCTGGCACACCCCGCGATGATGCCGATTCTGCACAATGCGAAGGGTACCTGACAACGGCCACCTGCTGCCTGATACTGCCATCTATATAGTCGGAGGGGAAGACGAGAACATCAAAAGCGAGTATGTTCATGAGACTGCTGTCTGGTGGTGAAGAAGCTGACCACGGGTGAACGGCTCCTCAGGAGACAGATACCCTTGCCATATTATTCGCAGCGCTGCGATGCATTCTGGCACATCGCATCACCACGTCTCACAGTCATCTGGCGCATACATGTCCTTGGCTCGACTTTCGACGCAGCACCGATAGACGAAGGCAGTGGCTTGCAAGATCGCAGCATCTCGTTGAATAAACTATCGGATCCGTGTCTACTTTCCACTTAGCACTGGCCCGTCTCTGCTCAATATCTCACTGCAACCCGTCATTCAAGCCACCAAGCTGTCAACACAGTCCGTTCCGTTCATATCGTCAACATGTCAGATCCACTGGACTATAGTGTCGCCTTGATTTGCGCCATCGCCACGACATTTGTTGCCGCCCGCGCCTTTCTTGAAGAGACACACGAACCACCTGTGGCGGTCGCGCGGAACGATAATAACAGTTACGTGTTAGGCAGGATTGGTAGGCATAATGTTGTTGTTGCTACATTACCTGAAGGTGAATATGGCACGACATCAGCTGCAGGCGTCGCCCGGGACACGCTTCATAGCTTCCCAAGCATCAGGGTCTGCCTGATGGTCGGCATTGGGGGTGGTGCGCCCAGTGCGAAGCACGACATCCGTCTCGGCGACGTCGTCGTCGGCAACAGAGGTGTTTCTAAATACGACTTTCGCAAATCCATGCAGGAACAGACCTTTGTCGAGACGGGCTTTCTGAATCTCCCGCCAATACCACTACTTACTGCTACTAGCACACTCGAAGCCACGTACGCGTTGGAAGGCCATCAGCTAGACGACAACATCAAAGACGTAATTAAAACATACCCGCGGCTACGGAAGACGTACTCACGCCCATCTGCAAGCAGCGATAGGCTATATAAACCATCCGTCTCTCACATTGGATCTGGTGAGCCCTGTAGGGAAGTGTGTGGAGACGATGTATCGCTTCTGGAGCTACGCAGCGAACGAAAGGAAGACGAAGACAATCCAGCAATTCACTATGGGAGGATCGGCTCCTCAAATCAGCTGATTAATGACGCATTCTTCCGGGACCAACTTGCATCGAAGAGGGACTTACTATGTTTCGAAATGGAAGCGGCTGATCTCATGAATCACTTTCCGTGTTTAGTTATTCACGGAATATGCGACTACGCAGACTCCCACAAGAACGGAGAGTGGCATGGTTATGCCGCTATGGCGGCTGCTGCGTATGCGAAGGACCTTCTTTGCCAAATCCCATCCAGCAGAATCGAGACAGAAAGGAGAATCACAGATATAATTGGCAAAGGTATGTGCTCTCCTATTTTCTCAACAATGCACAACTAAATGGTTAAGTGGTCGAAATTTCAAATCACAACAAGTCTGTTATGAGCGAAATCAAGGTCGCGAAGAGGTCAATACTTCAAGACATCCGAGTTCAAGCTTGGCTCTCGCCCTCTGACACGTCTACCAACCGACTTCGTGCAAGAAAAGTCCGGCACCAAGGAACAGGGAAATGGTTTCTGGAAAACACTGTTTTTATGGAGTGGACGACTGGAGTACGCCAACATTTGTGGCTTCACGGGATTCCAGGGAGTGGTAAAACCGTTCTTAGCACCGCGATCCTCGATCATGTATCGCAGATACATGATCATGTTGCACTGAATTTCTTCTTCGACTTCAGCGATACAAGCAAGACACACATAGACACAATGTATCGGTCTCTCGCATTTCAATTGTACCAGCAGCAGGAAGCATCAAGACCGGTCGTCGATGCACTTTTTGCGCCACACGATAACGGATGGAAGCAGGCAGAAACAGAAAAACTCTCCAAGTGCTTGCTGGCCATGCTACAGGCTTCGGGGAAAGTTTACATCATACTCGATGCTCTGGACGAATGCGTCAACCAGACCGAGCTACTCGAATGGATACAGGGTCTTGTGTCCAATCCTCACTTTCATAATGTTCAACTCTTTGCCACTAGCCGGCCAGAAGAGGAGTTGGAACGCGGCATTCGTAAATGCATCAGCGAACATAACTGCATTTCATTTGACAAGAATCTCTTAAACGAGAACATTGGGCCCTACATTAGCAGCAGACTGGAGCAAAGCTAGACTTTCAAAAGATGGGCGTCAACCCCTGAAATACTGGAAAAGATCTGGTACGAAGTCGAACGAAAATCAGACCGAATGTGAGTCTCACCATGAAATGATGTACGATGTAGCACTGACCATGGTCGTAGGTTTAGGCTAGCTGCGTGTCAGTTGGATGACCTGGAACAAAGCCTCACCCTGGAGGAGTTGAATTCGAGACTGGATGATCTACCACGGGACCTGTCCGCCATGTACGACCGCATGATTTTGAATATTCCACCCGAGTTCAAAAGTGACGCCTTTTGTCTCTTAAGGTTCCTCATTCATGCCGGACGACCTGTGACGTTCATAGAGACAGTCGACCATGTATCTACACAGGCCGAAAATAGCCAGGTTGATGATGTTCATCGTCGACTTCTCGTGGATGACAACATGTCCTCTTACTGCCCAGGTCTGGTATCAATTACCGAGGAGTCGCGAGACGGAAAGGTTACAAAACAGGTCCAATTCGCCCACCTTTCAGTCGAGGAGTACCTGATGTCTAAAAGCGAGTTTCAACCTGCACCGACTGCTGTCAGAGTAGCCTTCACCGAAAGCTACGGCTCTTCTACTGTGGCTAGCCAGTTGTTCAGCAAAGAAGCTGTCTCTACGAAGCCGCCGTCTCTTGAGGAGAACATAAATGTGACCGAGGATCACGCAACAAGGCAGATGGCCAAGACTTTGCACAGTCACAAGCAGATCGAGAGTTCCTGTGATGACACTAACGATGATGTTAGATCCCTGATTTCGGGACTTGAAGACATTCAGTCGCAGGATGAAGCAAACCCCACTCGCTGGGAAGTCAAAGGAGCTGCAGTCAACTACCTGGCTGATATGTTGACCAAATATCCCAACCTTGGGCCGTTATACGAAGAAGCTTTCAAGAGTTTAGATGATGCGCGCTTTGTTCGGAACCACGGACGTTTGCTGAGGAGATACTATATCTCGCTGCTCTTACAATCCCCGAGCCAAAAACAGCGTATAGCTGTTGACTTCCTCAGACCAAGGTCCCATAGGACTCTCATTTCCAGAAAGATCCTCGATAACACGGGGATGGAGATAGTTCCTGTGACCCTGCCTCAAGATAATGAGCGGAACTTGATCTTGGAGCGGTTTCTAAACAAAGTTGAAACTCACTCAGTCATTCAGACGCCTGTAGCGCCAAATTTTGATGAAGGGAATGAGACTGAAAGCTCTGAGGAGGATGACGAAGAAGATTTCCACCAAGGTCTTGCGTTCGTTGATCTTGAGGATGCCAAAAGCTATTTCGTTTCTGGAACGCCGCTGATGCAATTCGAAACCGAGTTTCGGGACTTTCTTCATCCTCCCCGCAAAAGCGCTATAGACACACAAGAGGAGACGCAGAGTCAAGTAAACAAAGAGACAGAGCAGGGGGTGAATGCTGAGCCGGGTGGATGGTCACACAACATCGTCTGTTTGAAGAACAGACTATCTTCCCGGCTTTACGATACGTGTTATCCGCCAAAGCTAGGGTATCAAAGAGTTTGGTACATATGTGTAAGTGGCTAGTTTCCATGGTCTCCCTCATCGTTTCTCACAGCATCGAAGCAAGACTCACAAGACATTGCAGGAATGTGGCGACCGCATGTTTCTAGACGTCAAAGAGCTCAGCCCGGGTGGGATCCAGCGATTCCGGCAACGCTTCGCGAAAGATGGACTTGCCAGGCTGCTCGGCGCCAGCTATGCGATGACAGATCAAGACGCGACAGCGGGTGACGATTCTCGAAGCGGTATTTCTGCCCCTCCTCCTGCGCTGCTTCGATCGGAGAGAGGCCAATCTACCTCATCTACCCAGAGCCCTGGACTGAGCAATTCTCCATCAGGAAGAGGGCCGTCAACACCGGTAAACGACACGTCTGGATCTGAGGAAGTGGCGTTGCCTCCAGGACAACAACACAATCCTCAGTACTTGCTGCTGTGCGTCAACGAAAAGAGCCTGCCAGTGCTGGATCACATTGATTGCGGTTCTTTTGCCAATGATCAATACCTCTTCCAACAGATATCAGGAAGATATCGGACAATACGCGACGGATCAGCCTGGAGAATACCCTTGCTTTTCCCGCCGGTTATATGCACAACGGTGGGCAAAGCGACAGCGGTTCTTAGGCACAATGCTCCAAGCTGGTTGGAATGGATATTCCATTTCTTTCAAAAGCTGTCTGAGGCTAGTCTTTACAACATGGGCAAAGGCGACTACGTCCAGGTATATTAACAAACATCACTATGTTTTCCCGTGGAGCACTGGTGCTAACGACACGAAACGAAAAGTTCGAACTTGTTCCCATGGGAGATGAATCTAACAATCCACAACATTTCAAGTATGGGGAATATCCCCCAAATGTCGAAGTCGAAGGGAAAAGATATTTATATGATCCAGTGCCAATGGATGTCGCGATAGATGGGATCGACTTGCCGCATCTAACGCGACCTGATCGGCGGCACCGCACCAAGTACTGGGTCACAAGGTTTCCAAAAAAGCTTCGAGGCCGGTTAGAACGCGGCGAAGAAGACAGTGGCATTGTCGTCGGGTGGGGCATCCGGATTCACGAGCGCCTTAAATGGCACCTGGCTTTTTCCCTTCTTCTCGTAATGCTGTTGATTATCTGGGCGATCGTGGCCATTTATCTTGCATGCAAGTCTGACGACTCCTCGGGCTTCGGCTTGGGGGCTTTGCTTGCAGCATTTGCAGCAGTCTATCTGCCTCTACAGTATCAAACTTGGAAGGAGAAGCTTGGTTGAAACTGTCTTAGATCGGTCATTGTTGAGAAAACCACACGGGTCAATTCTTCTTCATCTGTTGGTTATAGTTTGTTAGGAAAAGAGTCATCTTCATACCTCCCTTTGACGCCGTTCTATCGTCGTCATCTTATGGATGGAGCACGCCCGAGTATCTGGTTCATCTCGCAGAAACCGAGACAAGCAGGCTACGTGCTCGATCACCGAGACAGCCAATGCCTCCCGACCGAGTGCAGAATTCCAGTTGAATTGCGGGGATGTCGCAGAAGATTATCCTCCGCAGCGCTCTATCCGGGGCGGTCGCATCTGCAAGTCGAATCACCGACATCCAGCGCAGATGCCTCTGCGCGTCGTCCGATGCCGGCAATTGACTTTTGAAGGATTCGATTGACGTCTGCCAAATGCCAAGGTGATCCCATCGTCGAACAAAAGTCTCGTTGGCGGTGTCCAATCCGAATCCTTCCAGCGCTCTCTCAGGCAATCCCGGCGAGAGTTCATCTCCCCCCTCATATTACTTGAGACGAACGCCCGGCATCGCAGCGGGTAAGGCGGCAGGATACGGGACTTCCAGGATGAGCTGCAGGCTGCAATGCACCTCATTGAGAGGGGATGGTTGCACGTACGGTGGTTGGGGCGACGACTCAGATTCCTGCTCACCTCAGCGGCTCCCCCAGAGCACCTCCAGTCCAAGAACACAGCCCCTGCCAACACTGTCGATCCGTTAAAACTCCCCGCGGGCCGCGTGTCAGCCTGTATCCCCGAAGGTTGAGGTCGGGCGAGGTGAGGTGGGGTGCTAATTTGGGTGTCCGGGGCTCCGTAGGGCACTGTGGGCGCCCGTTACACCAACAAAGGGCCGCTAAATGCAGGGGCGCACGTCTGCCAAGGCGCTACGGGGGAGGACCTTCAAAACCTCGACATTCCCGTCGTCGCAGCTGTTTCCATTCCGCGCTTCCTGGTTCAGCTAATACCAAAAAACAAAATCGGCGCAGATTCAAAACATCTCTACGCCCCTCCTGTGCGCGTGCCGGCCCACGATATCCTGTAGAGACTACTATGCGCCCAGGACACGATGCGGGTCATCTCACAATGCGCTTCTTCCGTTCTCTCGCCGTCGGCAGCCTGCTGCTCAGCGGCTTTGCGACTGCCCAGTTCCCGTCCGCGTCGGTGAATCTCACCACCATCACCTCGCCCGTCGACGGCAACATCACCGTCAGCTACAAGATCCCCAAGGGCGCCTGCAAAACGGCCTACGAGAACCAGCAGCAGTACACGGGATGGGTCAGCGTCCCGGGGCCGTTCCCGGCCAACATGTTCTTCTGGTTCGTCGGCGCCCGCGAGCCCACTGACACCATGACGATTTGGCTCAACGGAGGGCCCGGCGTGAGCTCTCTGTTTGGCATGTTTACGGAGGTGGGACCCTGCGAGGTTGTCGAGAAGGGCTTGGACAAGTACGACACTATTGCGCGGGAATGGGGCTGGGATCGCGCCTCCAACATGCTGTTCATCGACCAGGTAAGCTCCGAGAACTCCCCTCGTCCGCACCCGCATGCTAACCGCCCAGCCCAACCAAGTCGGCTTCTCCTACGACATCGCCACCAATGGCTCGATGGACCTCTTCACTGCCAATCAGTCCACCCCGCCGCAGCCTGTACCGAGCGGACAGAACCCTGCGACATTTCTCAACGGCACGTTCAGCTCGCTGAATACGAACAACACGGCAAATACAACCGAGACGGCCGCAATGGCGATATGGCATATGCTGCAGGGCTTCCTCGGCGCTTTCCCTCAGTACAACCCGCCAAACAATAGCGCGCTCGGCATCAACCTCTTTGCGGAAAGCTACGGTGGAAAGTACGGCCCAGTGTTCTCAGATATCTGGGAGGAACAGAACGACAAGCGCGCGAACGGGACGCTGTCCGCTAACAAGACGCTCGAGATCCACCTGACGTCTCTCGGCATCGTCAACGGCTGCATCGACGACCAGATCCAGCAAGAGTACTACCCCCAAATGGCCATTAACAACACCTACGGTTTCAAAGCGATGAACGATGTCCGCGCCAGCCTGGCCAACGGGAGTCTCTACACCAACGGTGGCTGCTTGGACCTCATCCGGCAGTGCCGCACAGCTAACTCCGTCTACGATGCCAACAACACTGGTGCGGTGAGAGAGGTGAACGACTTGTGTTCTAATGCGTATAATACTTGCTTCACAAACGTCATGCTGCCGTACGCGGAGGCGGGTCGAAGTTGGTATGACATTGCTCGCGAGAACCCAGACTCGTTCCCCCCAAGCACATACCTCGAGTACGTGAACACGGCAGGATTCCAGCAAGCCATTGGCTCCGTCGTCAACTTCACCATGACCAGCCAGGCGGTCTACAGCAGCTTTAGTGACACTGGCGACTATATGAGAGGTCCCCTGATCCCGAAGCTGGCTGGTCTCCTGAAGCGAGGCATCCGCGTTGCGTTAATCTACGGCGACCGCGACTACATTTGCAACTGGCTGGGCGGACAGGCTGCATCTCTCAACCTCGCCTGGCAGGCCGGGACCACGTACGGGCAAAAGTTCAGTTCCGCCGGCTACGCCCCCATCATCGTCAACGATTCCTACATTGGCGGCGTCGTTCGGCAGTTTGGTAACCTGTCGTTCAGTCGCATCTACCAGGCCGGCCACTCGGTCCCGGCATACCAGCCGGAAACGGCGTTCCAGGTGTTTGCGCGCGTCATCCTCGGCACGTCCGTGTCGACGGGCGACCAGGTCAACCTGACCACCTACAACACCACGGGAGACGCCGAGGCTACGCACACGGACAAGCTGCCCGACTCGCCAAAGCCGACCTGCTGGATTCGCTACATGGAGTCTTCTTGCTCCAGCGACCAGAAGAAGATGCTGCGAGAGGGGGACGGCACCATTATCAACGGCGTACTCTACAGCGCGGAGAGCGACTGGCCCCTCGCTACGAAGGCGCCCACGTCGACACAGCCTGCCGCTTCGTCGTCCACGACAGTCCTGACGGGCGTGTTCACGGCCACGTCGACGCCCAAGAGCAGCGGTGCTATACACGACCCGCGCGACGCGTTTGCTGCCTTGGTGGCATTCTTTGCTGGCGCCGTATTACTGGGAACGGGAAGCATTTAGAAAACATGGACTCACTCTGTCCGTGACGGGTTCGGAAGGGATTGAAAGGCATCGGTTCGGCGTTTGGGTTTGGATAAAACAGAAAAAAGGCACGCAGCAGTGCCCGCATAGTGTTGCTCATGGCTTATGATACCCCTAATGATAGCTAATAGTAACTGAAACCAATCTTTGGTATCATAATTCATTGGGATGACGGCAAGAAATCAGACAAGACGAACCCATGAAACGGCCTCAGATACAGCAGCTCTTCTTCATAGCGCCGCACATGGGCGACGCATACAATGAAAAGACAAGATCCCGTAGGAAAGTCAAGACCTGGACGGCTTCAGTTAGCAATTGTTTCCAAACCACGACTTTCAAAAACAACAAAATGAAGCGTCAAATATCAGTATGGGAGCCCTGTCAAAGGCACTATCATCAAAGCATATGGCTATGGAGACCGTCGTGAAAATTTTATGATCATCACATGAGACGCTGGGGAGTGGGTTCTGAGAAGAAGTGTATGCTTACCGAATGGTCATGCCCATGGATGCGAGCATGCGAGAGATCACTGCACTGGTGATCGGTTAGCCACCTGCATTCTCCAGACTTCCAAAGGCGTTGCATGTGAAGTGTCTGATCAGAATGACTGGTAGTCAACGTTTCTCAGCTTCGCCGTGAGGCTCTGACATATGCTTGTCTTTTGGTTTATCGTTCATCAGGAGAACGGAGCCCGGGAGGCTGGGTGTGGGGGAATGTGATGGAACGTACCCATTGGTATGGTTCCGGTGGAGCCTGAGAAATGAAAGGTCAGCGATGTTCATGCACATCTTGATAAACAAATGGTTTTGTGAAGCCAGTTCAGTGTTGCATGAATGGAAAGGTATAAAAGTTATCCGCATTGGGTAGATGCCCAAATCAGACTCGTCATCTAATAACTCATCACGTAGGCTGGGGGATGAAGTAAGAAGTGACCTACCATGACAACACCGGAACTGCTATCCGAATCAGAGGCGATGCTCAGGACTTCTGATACTGTTGTTGGTCAGCCTCTGCTGCGCAAAGTCGTGGCCCGACAAGTTGAGTGTGCGGATCGAGGATCAGTGGGCGAGGTTTTCTAGGCCTGCCGCAAAGTGGCTTGTCTGCTCATGTAGCGAGCCCCATTGGGTACTCTCGGAGCCCAGTGCCATTTCATCATACGATGATGAAGGGAGGGGGAAGTGGTTGGTATGTACCTTGTCGGGAAGCTGGTGTCCATGTTAGCGACTGGTCAAGGTCGACACGAGGCACAAAACAAGAGACAGTAGGGGGAGAACAGTCAGAAACAGCCAGTTTTTATCGTCAATGGATTTCAGCCGGTAATTCCAACCGTGCAAAGCACGAAAAAATGAATCATCAGGTTCTTAGGGAGGCGGAAGAAGAAAATGCAAGAGCTTACCTTGGCAATCAGCCATATGAGAACAGCAACGTAGCCATGATGTGTCCGGCGTCAGAAGAATCTGCATAAGCCTGCGTCGAGTCAGCGTCGTGTCGTTGCAAGATGTTGAGCTCGAGACGCAATGCGAAATTGTCAAGGTCGATCAGACTGACGTGTAAAACAGAGTTTTCATTCCAGTGGTCAAAGACTCTAGTTTGCGGTGTTTGGTGTGTCATCAGAAGAGATTGGGAGGCAAGGAAAAAAGCGCGACGGGCGCGCGAGCGTAGACTTACCGGACCATGCAAGGCTGCGAAGCCGCTGGAGGTGTTGTTGTTGAAGAAGGATCGTGAGAATGGGAGGAAGCGCGAGTTTTTTTTTTAAAGGTCGACGAAAAATTGAGCCGCCCAATGTGGGGAAGAGCTGGAAAAATCCGACGCCCGCGGTCGGCCACGACCCACTTGAGCTGTTGAAGGTCACGTGCTGCGCGAGGTTGTCGCGTCGGTGGGCCCTTTGAGGTCGTCGCGTCATGAGCTGTGTCCGTAAGGTACTCAGTGTCGGAAGTGAGAGAGCGTGTTGAAAATGCCTGAAATTGCTGAAGGTGAGGCCTGATTTTCATATAACGTGAGGAACGTGAAATTAACTCTCGTAGTTGCTCGGTGCGTGCACTTCTTGCGCCGCCACCTGCTGGGCAAGAAGATTGCCAGAGTCTCTGCCCCCGGTGACGCCAATGTGTTTGGAAAGGTCGGGACGAGCGGACCAGCCTTCGAACAGGCCGTCAAAGGCAAGAAGGTTGTGTCTGTCGGGAGCCAGGGAAAATATTTCTGGTAGGTCCCGCTCAGCCTTTCATAGGCCATCCGGCTCACCCGTCCAGGATCACGTTTGACCGGCCACCTCACGCCGTGATGCACTTGGGAATGTCGGGATGGATCCACATCAAGGGCGACAAGACCGCCTACACCAACTACTACAAAAAGATGAAGAAGAGCGAAATGGACACCTGGCCCCCCAAATACTGGAAGTTCTGGATCGAAACAGAGGGCGACCCCATAGTCCGGGCCGCCTTCACAGACCCCCGCCGCTTCGGCCGCATCAGACTCGTCGACTGCCCCGGCGCGGAGATCCGGAACCACTCCCCGCTCAAGGAGAACGGCCCGGACCCCGTCGTCGACGTCGACGTCTTCACGGAGGACTACTTCAAGCAGATGATGCAGTCCCGGCACGTCCCGGTCAAGGCGCTGCTGCTGAACCAGGCCAACATCAGCGGCATCGGAAACTGGGTCGCCGACGAGGTGCTGTACCAGGCGAAGCTGCACCCGGAGCAGTACTGCGACGACTTTGGAGAGGCGGAGATCCGAACACTGTACGAGAAGATCCGCTACGTGTGCCAGACGGCCGTCGACAAGCTGGGAGACTCGGACGAGTTTCCTGACGATTGGCTGTTCAATCATCGTTGGGGCAAGGGCAAGGGTGATGGGGTGTCTAGTGTCTTGCCGAATGGGGAGAAGCTGGCTTTCATCACGGTGGGCGGGAGAACGAGCTGTTATGCGCCGGAAAGGCAGAAGAAGACGGGGCGGGTAACAGTCGCAAAGGAGGCGAAAGAGGCGAAGAGGGCGGCAAAGAGGGCGGCAAAAGAGGAGGAGGAGGAGGAGGTTGAGGAGAAGCCGAGCAAGAAAGCCAAGCCTTCCAAGGCAAAAGTAAAGGAGGAGGAGTCTCCAGAGCCGGCTGTAGAAGCTCCAAGCAAGAAACAGCGGGGTGTAGCAACCAGGGCAAAACCCAAAGCCCCGCAGGTCAAGAAGGAGGAGGTCGTTGATTCTGGCAGAAGGAGGTCACTACGATTAAGGAATTGAACTATCGAGCCGGCGATCGATTAAAGTTACACTCCTCACGGCTCCGACTCCACATCCGGCGGGAACGTCCCGAACAGTGCCATCAAGTGCGCCGTATTCTCCCGCGACAACTTCTTCCCCTCCTCGATGGACTTGCCCATCATTCGGAAATCTGTACAGTTAGCTTGCCTGTCGGTCTCCCGGGACGCTTACTCACAGTCCATGTAATACCCTGTCTCAGTCAGCGTCACTCTCGCATAATCCGACAGGGAGCAACTCACCAGGAGTAGAGGTCATGAAGAACTCCGCAGGCTCCGTCTCTGACGGATTGGCAAACGTGTGGATTGCTCTCGGCGGAACGACCATCAGCTCTCCCTCCTTGGCGTCAAGGTCGCCCTCTGGCGTCTTGAAGCGAATCGTACCTTGACCAGTCGTGAGCGTTCATTCTCTCTGCATCTCGAATGACAACCCACCTTTGGTCACGAAGAAGCACTCATCGTGGAATCGATGCCAATGCATGGGTGGCCCAGACGTCCCAGGCGGCAGTCCCAGCGTCATGCACCCGATGCGGTTGTCCGTGTTCGTGCCGTCTTCATATATATAGATAGTCATCGGGCCCAGGACGAGCTTTTCGGTGTTCTCTTTGTTGCACAACCTGACTGGTACGGGTCCGCGGAGAGGCATCTTGTCTGCTTGGTTTACTCAGGATCTTACAATTCTCGATTAGTTAGTTGTAGGAATTGACATCCGCAATGGAAGCTGACGTTCAGAAGCCATCGGACTTCCGAATATACAGTTTCGCGGCCAATCATATGGGACGAAGTGTGGTGAGCTTAGGTAATACTGAACGCCTCCAAGTGAGACACTGCTATGGATGGTTTAGGACTAGATGAGTTGAAAGTCATCCTTTGTCGCTTCTCAAGAGATGCGATTCGGGGTTGCGATGAGACAGTCAAGCTTGTTGCGGCTATTGCTTGGCTAGCGCTGGTCTGGCGAACGTAGCTTGCTTGCAGGTACGTTATGACGCGGACAATCCGTCAGAGGAGCATTTAGGAGGATACATGGGGGCGGAGCTTGACCAGCTGAACTAGTCGTCAACGCAGAGAGCTATCGTTTCGGTACGTCCGAGGGCACAATGCAGGTGCTCAGGTCTCTGCTTAAATAATACTTGTTCATTCGTGGACGGCCTGGGCCTTTGTACTATGTATCCCATGTCGTGATGATCAAAATATCATGGCTAGTTCGTCAAAATGCCTGTCCAACACCTACCCCAGTCCAGGCCGATGCCGACTGGGACTGCAAACGCCATTCCCAAATGCTTGCTTTGCGAGTTTGTGTCTGTAAAACAAAACGCTGCCACCCATGAACCTCCAGTGAGGCGGGGGGGATGATATCCTTTACACCTAATAGTGATCCGATATCCATGCATCGCTCTTTTGTGTCGCTCCTTGTGACGCCGAGTAGGAAAAAAAATCAGAAGTTGTCGTAACCGGGAGATGCCTGAGCTCTAACTCATATGCGTGTCTGGGTATCGTAAATGCCTAATAGCAAGATGCCGCGCTCGTAAAATGTCGTAATGTCGCCGTGTGTGTTGACGTAAAGTTTTGTTGACGATAGGAATGACCGATCGAATCAGATCGGACGGTCGGGGTGTACGAGAATTGAAAGGTGTTCAGTCCTCCCGCTCCACCTGGAAGCCGACAGAGTACCTGAAGCCGGGGGAATCCCACCGGACGGGGATCATTGTGAGGATGTTGACAAACGGAGTGCCGTCCTTCTTGAAGTTGAGTACCTCGAGCTGAACCTCGGTGTTCGCCTCCACTGCCTTCTTCATCTTCTTGATTGTGGACTTGTCGACGTGCTTGCGTGACGATTCCTTCCGTACCTTACCGCCGGGTGCTTGCAGGAAGCGACAGTTCTTGCCCATGATTTCCTTGTTGGAGTAGCCGGTGAGTAGGCTGAAGTGCTCGGAAGCGTAGACGATGGGGCAGTCGGGTTGCTCCAGGTCGCAGAGAAGCAGGGCAACGGAACAGTCGATGGCGCCCAGTTGCACTTGTGGGTTGGGTCTGCCGGCAACGCGGAGCTGGGACTGTTAGCAATGGTACTTGCGGCAGAAACAGAGGAATCTCACGAGAATGCTCATCATGTCGAATCCACTAGGCGCGTAGAGGCCGGGGTACATGACGGGGTCGGCGGCCGCAGAGGGTTGTCTCCATCCCGATGTCGTCTTGCCCTTGGAGTTTTGTTCCGTCTCCTCGGAGAATTGATACTATGCGAGTTAGTCAAGAAAGCTTGGCGTGATTGTCGATCCACGTACCTGCAACGCGCAGGACTCCCACGGGTTCATTGTGCTAGGGTTTTGGTAGTGCGCTCGAAATGACAGAATACGCTCTGTTTCGGCTTGGATGTAGGCGGCGGGATATTGAAGCTCCTGACGAGACATGATGAAGGTCGGCAGCACGATGAATTATTATAAGGCGGCAATGAGGTAGTGAAAGTCGATCGAACTGTCCAGGGTCTCGTATGGGTCGGGCTGCGGGAGCCGGGCCTCGAGGCAGTATGATGTGAAGTAACAGGGTAATTAGGCGGTTTGCATTATGCGGCTGGATGCGTTGGCAGGAAGGCGGCAGGAAGCTGGATATTGTTGGTTGGAAGACCAGCAATAGAATTCTCAAAAGAACTGGAAAAGGTGACAGGTCGTTGTGAGGATTGCAACGGTGTAGGGTGAGAGAGCCAACACGGGGTATGATGGCTGATTACAGAATGTCAAGAGGTGGCCGTATGCGCTTGCGTGACAGGACAGCACCAGGCAGGACACGGGTACTTGTGGTAATTCGGGCACTGGTGGTGTGGGAATGCAGATACCGTTGTTCCATGGGAAGCGGAGCGATCGTTCATGTCGTTGGGCTGATCGCGAGTCGATGCAGTAGACTCAGTGATCGGGGAGGGTGGGAGTGGGGATAGTAAACGGGAGGCCCAGCGGTAAGGGTCTGCGTCTGCCTTTGCGTCTCCCGCTGATCGGTAAAGAGCGTCCGACGGCTAATAGGAACCTCCTTCGCCCTAGCTTTCTTCGCAGAAATACACGACTTGGGGCCAAAAGAGCGGGACGCCGGGCAGGGTGCCACTGGAGAGCAGAGCCTATTCATCCAATCCGAGAGGGGGAACAAGCTGTTCGATGAGCGATGGGCATTACATCAACGGTGGTGTCCTGACGGGTCCCATGTCGACGGTTCGCCCAGCTGTCCATCCACTTTTGCATGCTCTGCAAGGGGTTTGCCGTTGATGGCGTGGGAGAGCCGGAGAGGGGACTGCGGGGTGAGCACTGATGGCCACGAGCGTCATGCCTGGATGGAAGCGGCGTTTGAAAGGTTCCATAACGGCAGCCTAACAGCTCATCGCCGTGATGTGGTGTGAGGTCCCGGCGATCGGGGATGATGGCAGACGACCTCGTGTTAAGCTCATGTCAGGGTCAGTTCGTGGCTTGGATCGTGTCTCGGTAGCATTCTCTGCTGCCGGCCTGATGGTTGCTGGAGCTGTTGCAGAGTGAGTGCCTGTGGCCCACGGGGGACCGCCGCACGCGGTGTGGGTGTTGGGCACCAGTAAAACAGAGGTGGGTGATGAGTCGGAGCGAAATCCGATGCCTCGATGCTCAGATTTGCGTTTGGCTCCGCGATCACGGCGATCGACGCAACGGCTTTCCCACAATCTCGATTTGGACAGACCCCTGCAGCCCACCCAAAGTCCCTCGGTTGGCTGCTGGAAGCGCATTTTACCCAACTTTGCCCTTTTGCCCATGCCGATTGTTGTCTGTCTGCCGCGAGCGTGGCCTGTTTTTCTGAAGATTTTAGAATCAGCTATCGCGGCATTCCCTGCCCATCCTATCTCCCGTGCCCCCCTGCCCGTTGCACGGCGTGCGGCGTAGATATTAGACTTTGTCCTGACAGCCCGCGAGGTCGGTCACGCAGCTGAAAATGGGTCCATTGCATCGTCATTGTAGAGCAGAGACCAGAGTTACAATCCATTCTTGTCCAGTCCGCGTTTCAGCATCGGGACGGCCGGCCGGAAAGGGGACGATTGAATTTCGACAATGGCTGCTTGTGAATGATGAATATGCCCATCCGCAGGCGTGGTGCGTGGTGCGTGCTGATAGCAATCGTCCGTGTCATGGGTGTTTAGTACATCGAGATCGCTCACATTCCCACCCCCAGCAATCCGGCGAGTTGCCGGAGGCTGGTTGCAGCCTACTCCCTCTCGCTTCGGTTGGCAAGGGGCCTAGAACCTAGCCTCTACATAGTAATGCCTGCTCGGTGCTGATGAATCGATTGAAAAAAAATCGGCCGAGAGACAAGGGTACGGTGAATCTAGTCGTTGAGCCAGCGTGACAATGTCAGGGATGGTGGATAACTCCATATTTTGCGAGCCAGCAGCGTCGTCTGTTGACTTTTGACAGCATGCGGGTCGGCCCAAGAATGGCCTCAATCACCTCATTGAATGACCGTCTCTGCGTGATCGTGATGCCCCGATTGAGAGGCCCCCGGAGAGGAGTCCCCTATCGCATCGCATCCGAACCCGCACTCCGCATCCGCCGGGCTGGATGGGCGCCTGGACTGGGCATCGGTAAAGCATTCCCCACCGAATCGAGAGTCAACCGGTGTGTGTTAGATGCGTCGACGCAGCCATGTGCTGGCACCACGGCATTAGCAGCAGAAGGCAGACGGGCAGCATCGATAGATTGACGTCGGGCGATGGGGGGCTCAATCGAAGACACTCCCGGCTTTGAGGCTGACTCCGACGCACGATGCTCAAAGCCCGCGAAACGACGGCCACCTCGTGCAAACCAACCACAACCCAAGCCCTGTTTCTGTGTTTCGACGAACACTGGGCCCTTTGGGTGTCTCTCAGAGCTATCCACTGCGTCGGGGGGGCAGCCAGTAACGCAACTGCGAACCGTTCGGTTAGAACACGAGACGGGCTTGGCGCATGCGCCGCACATGCCCGGTGCGAGGGGATGCAAGAACATCGATGCGGCAGCATGGAAATCTGGAAATCTGGAATCCTGGAGACTGACGCACATCGAGAAAACGTGTGGCATCGTGGCTGTCGACAGAGATCGCGATTGGTGGCTGCGGCTGGGTGCAGCTGGTTGATCTGGACTGCCAGCTGGTTGGTTACATGCATCGAGAAAAAGCGTATTACATAATCCGCTTTTTGGTCAGCATCTCGATGAAGAAAGGGCTCAAGCTGGAATCCTGGAACCAGTTCCGATGACATTGAGGTTCTCATTGGACATGTCTTTGGCGTGAATAGGTACGGTGGTGCCATGCAACCGCGATGTTTCTTTTGTTTCTTTTCTGATAACCAAACAAAAGTCTAGCTTCTATTGGATGGGCAACTCGCCAATCGTCTAGTATGCAAAGTCTTCCCAAGCAACCTCCTCTCCATCCAACCATTCGTTCAGCGTCTTCAACATTGCGGGCCCGGTGCATAGAAAGTACTTCCTCTTTCCAGAAGCAGCTTCCTTTACATCACCCTGTTCTATGCGTCTCCTCTCCACCGAAGCCCCTGCCGCCTTGATCTCCCCGATCAAGCCCTCCTCTGAGTCTCTTAATCGTCCCGTCACAAACAGCCTGGTAACTCCAGCAAGCCCCTGAGTCCGGTTAAGAACATACTCGACAAACTTCAAGTCCTCGCCCTTGACGCTCCACAACACCTTCAACCGTCCCCCGGACCGCAGTGCCCCCTCCGCCTGAGCCATCACCGGCGTGATCCCCACGCCCGCCGCAACGAAGACCTCTTCTTCAGCACCTGGCGACCTCCCCATCCTGAACGCCTCCTCACCGCCAAAGCCCAGCACCGGTATCTCCAGCGGCACCCTCGTGTTCCACTTCCAGAGGAACCCCGTCACGGGCCCCTTCTTCCTCGCCGTGA
Organism: Colletotrichum gloeosporioides; assembly: GCF_011800055.1. Taxonomy (NCBI): domain Eukaryota; kingdom Fungi; phylum Ascomycota; class Sordariomycetes; order Glomerellales; family Glomerellaceae; genus Colletotrichum; species Colletotrichum gloeosporioides. The sequence goes on along the minus strand of NW_025544658.1, from coordinate 585,793 downwards.
TCTCCACCGTTTGCCCCGCCCCGCGCTGGTTCGACACCGTGAACGTCCGCACGTAGTCGTCGTTCAGGCTCTGCGGCTCGTCGTCGCGCATGTGACTCCATCCCACGTCCAGCTCCGGGGCAAAGTCGAGCGTGACGTACTGTCCAGGCTCCCACTGCCCGGCCGGCTCCAGCCCAAACGTGAACCTCGCGACGGTGGGTGTGATGATTTCACGGGACAAGAGCGTCGCAGTGCCTGCGGCCGACGCTACTGCCGCTGGCTGATGTTGCTCGGTGTGCAAGTGGCGAATGGGCGGGTTGTATGGCGACGGCTCGAGAGGGGCACCGGTGAAGGGCAGACCAGACTTGACGAAGACGGCCGAAGACGCGGTGATCTTGATCGCCAGCTTGGTGCGTGGCAGGTAGGCTGCCGCGTCCTGTCCCACGAGGATCGACGCCGTTCCCGTAATCTTGCATTGGTTAGTTTCTTCTTCGATAGACAGAGCTGCGACGGGGGCGGGACGTACGTAGAGGACATCAGACGTGTCAAAATCTGGGATTGCAACGCCGACGCGGGGGTTGACTTTCAAGTTGCCCAGAGTTTGGTATAACCTGTTTCCAGAGACTACGGCGGTCAGCGGTTGTTCTGATGCTGCGTTGGGCAGGGGGGATGCCACTCACATTCCGGGTAGATTATCTCCACGCCCCCGTCATCGTTGCTCGCCACCCGAACGAATCCCTTGGAACCCCCACGGTGGTTTGTATCCATGGTCTCGCCGGTGCCGCTGGACAGGAAGACCATATCAGCCCGTGTCACCACGGCGGCGGCATCCTCGGATAACGGCAGTCCCCGTTCCACCCGCCCCTTGACCAAAGACTCTCTTTCTCTCACATCCTTCTTGTTGAGATACTTTGGGCAGTTGCCGAGGCTCTCGTCAACCTTGACCGCAATCTGCAACTCGCCCCCTCCATTGCGATTGACAGTCGTAACAGCACCAGCAACCATTCTCCCACCAAACTTTACCCGATCCCTGGTGCTCAAGTCAATAGCCAGCCCGGAGACAACCTTCCCCTCCCCTCCTCCCGGTTGCACAACCTCGCCCTCTTTGATCTCCCTCTCCTCGCCCCCCCACAGGGCTCTTATAACGGGGTCATCCGCAACGTCAACCTTGCTTCGCACACCAAGCACATCCTCCGCGATAGGCCTCGCGACAGCCCCCGCGTTTCCGCCCCAGAGCGTCGTCCACGGGCGGCCCTCGTTGTCGAGCGTGCCGAGGGCCAACAGCGGCGCCGCGGCGATGCGGTACCCGTAGGACGCCGGCAGCCCCGCGGACGTAGGGTTCGGGCGGGTGGGGACTTTGAGGAGGTTGTGCACCGCGAGCTCGCCCTCGTGCCAATCAATCGTCCTGGCCGGCATTCTCGTGAATGATCCGAAAAATATGCTATCGTGTGCGATGAAGTTTGATGCAAACAGGCTGCTGAGCAGAAGAGTGTAATTCATCCGAGTTGTGTGCCGTAAAGATCAAAAGTCGCCCTTCCGTGGACTGCGAAGGAACCCTTTTTTAGTTGAGACCCTCAATTGAGCTCAAGCGCGCCCTTCGTATAATCCTTCCATGACTACAGGCATGGCTGATGAAATGTTTTCCTCGTCAGCTCGGGATCTGAAGTTGACATGGCGGTGACAAATCAAGCACTCAAAGGGCGCACATCGCAGCACGCCATGCCGAGCACGTCGAAAGGACCCCGAAACGTCGCTGACGCCCCTGGCGCCGCCCTCTGCAGTTGCTTACACCACACTGAACATTATTAAGGTTTCAGCCCCGCTGCTTACCCCAGCATTCCGGGGACCCTGCAGCCTTAACCAGGGGACGTCATCACGGAGGCAGGCATACAACAGATCGTCATCAACGTTGTTTTTTACTAAAAGTACAAGTGCGATTCTTTCTCTCTCCTCCGGCCGTGAACATGACCCTTGCTGACGCCGAGGGATACGCCCTTTTCCTAATGGTACACTGAGAACTGGGTAGAAGTAAAAGTCGGGGGTATCGAAAGGATGGGTAGTCATAAGGAAGAAGCGAATCCAGATCTTGGTCCAAGCTCTTTGATCCAAGTCTGCCAAGCCCGAGGGGGGCTGGATAGGTAGAATGGCTGTAAACCCGTTCGCGAAAGATGGAGGCGTCCTGTGACAACTGCAAAAAGTGGACGCCCAGGAATCATAAAGACATTATGAAAAGAAAATGCTGATTTGAACCGAACCCAATGCTCCTCTATGAACCCTAGTACCGCGGGCCCTGTTGAGCCTCCACGTCGTCGTTGTAGCCGCCGTAGCCCTGGTTGTTTCGTGGAGGTCTCTGGCTCTGGGACGTTCCCGGACGGGCAAAGTAGTCCTGCTGCGGTCGCACAGGCACTGGCGCCGTCATGTTCCGCGTGGGAGCAGTGGGCGGCCCGCGGGGGGGAACCGGGCCGGTGGCGCTCCGTTGGGGGTTGGCGTTGTACGGCTGGTAGGCCTGGTATCCCGGGCCGTTCATCGCGGGACCGCGAGGGGCCGCAGAGCGTGTCGAGTAGGTCGACGGCGCAGGGCTGGCTCGGCCGTTGGACTGACTGGAGTAGTCGTCGTAGGTGGCCCTGGGAGGAGGCCGCTGGTTGTAGCTTCTAGTGCTGCCACCAGTGTTGGTTCGGGCAGGAGGCGGGAAGGGTGGCATCGTATCCGGAGAGTAAGTTGCGGGGCTCTCCGAGATATTTCGTAGCGAACTTTGCGAGTTGGTGTGCACATGTGACAGCGCGGGGCGGAAGCTTCTTTGCGAGTTCGAGGTGCCCGGGCGAACGGGCGGGTAGTTGTTCAGGTCCAAGGGCGGGAGAGAGGGGGCAGGAGATGCTGATCGCTGGTAGCCCATGTCCGCAGCACCACCGACGAGAGGAGCGCTGGAAGAGTAGCTGGCAGTCGACGTCGTGGTGCCCATTCTCGAAGGTGGCATGGGCCGCTTTCGATCCATGGCACCAAGCTCGATGCTGCCGGGGGTTCCAGGACGGGACTCGTACGGGGGAAGCGTTACGAAGGTATCGCTGCGACCGAACATGGGCATCTCGGCGAGCTTGTCTGGATCGCCCACGTTGGGGAGGGTTGGCAGAGTGGCCTGTCGCTCCGGGGCAATCTTTTCACCATTCTTCTTGGCCGCCCGCATTTCCGCCTTCTTCCTGTCCGCTTCCTGTTTGGCGAATGCTTTGTTGACCTTGGCGGTGACGATCTTGGTGAGAGCCTTGTTGACCTTGCGTTCGCAGTATCCGGACAGGCCACCGTCGTCCTTGGGGATCCAGTGCCAGAGGAAGAAAACGTAGAACATGACAGCCAGGATGAGGTACAGAGCGGAGAAGACCCAGATGACGAGGGTGAAGAGCATACCAGACAGGATCAAGGCCTGCTGGTAGTCCTCGGTGGCAAGAGACCTAATCTTTTCAAAGAAGCCCAGCAGGGAACCCTCGACGGATGCCTCGTGAACGGCAAGCTTGGCGTCGTAGACGGACTTGAGCGTCAGGGCGTTGACGACCTGACGGGGACCGGAACAGACCATGACGCGGATCCAAGCTGTAAATGTCAGTGAGGCGCTTATGAGACGCGCCGGGGCAACTCACATTGCAAGCTGAAGTAGGTGAATAGGGCGATATACTCGGCTCCCTTCTTGCTCTTTGTGAGCTCGGCGAAAACGAGAAAACGTCGCCATCCCTGCCCCTTGCCCATGCGAGTACTCTCCAATCGGACGGCGATGTTGTCCAGGTAGCATTCAGCAACGTTTCCTCGCTTCATTACACGCATAGCCCGGAACTGCTCAAAGGCGAGGTTGACAAAGGAGGCGATGATGGAGACGGAAAAGATCCACTTCGATATCTTAAAGTCGATGGCGGGATCGATTTCGGATGACCACTTGTCGAAGGCGAGCAGGTTGACGGCCGTGAACATATCAACACCGTAAACAGCGACCGAGATGAGCAGCATGAGCCAGAGGTAAAAGTAGGCGAACGGGGTGAGGCATCCTCGCGACCGGAAGTCGTTCAGAGACTGCGATTGGTTAGAACGGTTACCCATTCGTCGACCACGGTCGCACTTACGATGTAATCCCACTTCTGTTCCGCCTTGTACTGGATGCCCTTCCGGCGATGGTTGAGGCACCCCATCTTGAACTAAAAGCGGATTTTGATGACGGGGAAAAAAGAGACCGATAAATTTCGACACAGTCGAGTCGAAAAGAAGAAGGGAAAAAAGGAAACGGCGTCGTGAGTGAGTGTGATACCGTAAATCCGGGCCTGCCGCCTGCACACGTCGTTACTCGCCCGCGAAGTAATCGACTGTGCTTTCGTGTTGACGGGCTAGGAGAAAAACCAGTCGACGCAAGAGACTGGACGAGTGAAAGGGTAAATGGACGAGAAGTTGAACGAGAGGGAGAACGGAATGTGGGCCCAAGGGTCGAAGGGCTGACTTTGCGAGACAAGAGTTCGGACCGCGGGTCGTCAGGAAGGCATAGTCGAGCGACCGGGCGTTTGAGGGTGGATCAAGAGGGAGAGGGAAAACAGCCGCGACGACAACGTCAGCTCCGGCTGTCAATCAGTCAATCGGGGCTATCCGAAGTGCTTTGGTCGACAAGGGAAAGCGAGGAAGGGCGGTGTCGTGGGCGCTGGTGTTGATGTTGTAAGTGATGTGGGCGTTATTGCTGGTAGGGCGAATATCCGCGTTTGATCGGCCACGCTGGGTTGCAAGGCTGAGTATCAGAATGTCGAAAAGGGCAGCGTGATACAGTGTGGACAGTAGCGAGACTGGTGAGTGAGCGGACGGTCGTCGAATCGATCGCGAGCGAGGGACAATGGCGCAGAATGAGCGGACGGTGAGGTTCTCACGCGAGACTGGAATGTTGACGGTCGATGGGACAATCGAGGCTTGCTGTCGAGGCCATGGGACTGCTTCGCGAAGCTCGAGAGAGGAATGCGGGAGGTGTCAGCGTCCGTCCAGTGTGAGACGGGCAGCACTGAGACTGAAGAGTGTTGGCGTGAGCGTGACCAGCGGCGAGTAAGACGGGAGTGGAGGCCTTCAAGAGGGATCGGCGAGAGGGGGGCCCTAGGGACTTCTGGGGACCCAGAGGGACCAGACATGACAAGAGACGCCTAAACAGGAAGGAAAGGGGGGCCTTTCTGGAAAAGCATCCAATAATTGCGACGAGTTGAGGTCGCAGCGACAGGGCCGGGCGGACGTGAGCAGTTTGGCGGTTTCGAGCATCCGAGGCGCATGTGGAGCAACAGCGACTGAAGCGCGGCCTTTAACGCAGGTACCGTGCCCTGGCCGTCCCGAATCGGAATAGCGCCACCATCAGAGCGTTTGAGGTCCCATTTCCCGTCCAGTTCTGGCTCCGTATTGGCCGGGGTCACATATAGGGTTGATAAGGGGTTCCACCGTGTGTTCCCCCTGTTAGCCTCAAAGTGCCCTGGCCTGCTCCAGGGCTGCCTCTTGACAGTGTATCAGTCGGCCTGTCAGAGCCGTTTCTGCCCCCAAGCAACAGCGGATCGTCTTACTCGCAGCACCACCAGTCCACCACTCCTTCCAAAGTATTGCCGCAAGGCTCTGCCACTGGACGAGTGCTCTGTACGAGACGGTACTTCCGTTCGAGATTAAACACGGCCACAGGTTCGCGGCCTCACCTTGACAATCAGCCGCGCAACGGACGCGCCCGCCCAAACCATCCAACCATTGACCCAAGTCCTGCGCCTCTCGAAGCGGCGGGACGCCACGCACTTGGGGGCCATCTGGCCGCGTTGTTTCGACCGTCCTGAATGAGCGCGGCCAGTCGCTAACCACTCCCGCAGAGTGCAACGTCAGCTCTTCGAAACTAAAGCGCCGCGGTAGAGAATTGGGCGAGGCCGACCAAAAGGCGGCCGTCGTCCAGATCTCTCTCACGAGCACCTCACTTGTCCCAGTGGCTTGTCGAACTCAGACGTCTCTGTGTTAAACTTACTCGTCCCTCTCGTTGCAGCCAGAATGGATAATCTGCGCCCGCCGGGAATCCCGTCTCAACTCGCCGCAGACTTGCTCAGCTTCCCCTCGGGACAGTATCGATGAAACGCCGTCCCCTTGGCCGTACCACGGTATGCATGATGTCGAGCACCCCCGGAGACGGGACCTGGCCTCGCAAGTGCTTCTTTTACCTCAGACTTGGCCTATGCGCCCCCTCCGCATTGATTGAGCCCTGGACGGCGATGTCATTCAGCTGAACTAATTCATAGCAACACTGCCAGTCGCCCTCCTCCCTCTCCAGCATAGCCTGACATTCAGAAGGGCTTCGCAACCCTCGCAAACAACGCAAAGGGCAAAGGGCCAAGGGAGGATCCTCGCAAACACCCACGGATCAGACGGCAGGTCTTGGCCAACACGGCCCAGAGAAAACCGGGCACCTCCCACTTCGGGACAAGGACGCCATTTCGCTTTGCCAATGCCAATTTTCCCGCCCCGGGGGCACGTGGATTACCCCGGGCATTCGGCTATCTTTATCGTCAGTTTAATCTTGTTGAGACAAACGACAATGAACGGCGCGGCCGATGTAGATACAATGTTTCTAGGAAAAACCATGTCTGCGCGTTCGCCAAGTGGCGGCGCGTCGGGCGTGAAGGCTTGAAATGTTTCTGGCTTTGGTCGCCGCTACGGACTGAGGGATTGCGGCTACCGCGCAGTTCGTCCGACCGCAAGATGTTCCTGATGGATGTTTCCTGTACTGCGGCTGCAGAGCGGCATCCAACGGTCGTGACACTAATTACGGACGGGGCGCACAGGGTGGTCGTTTCCGGGCTGCCAAGATGAAAGCCGTTGGACGACAAACGACAATGTCTGACTGCTCTTTGTGTCGATGCAGGAAGCCTGGATGACCCATTCATAGTGATATTCTCAAGGCTGGGACATTGGAGACAAGCCATTGATGCAGATGTAGCCCTTTCAAGTCATCGCAGCATGGCGAAGAAGACATCGTCATTGCAAATCATCACAATGATCACACGAAGATGATATATGTCCACGGTTCGATCCCCAAACCCGCGATGCCCGTCTTCATCGATCCAACGTAACAAGCCGCAATGGACGATCCAGACCATCCCCAGCCGACCTTCCAGCTCGTCAAGAAAGTCCAGGGCAACATCTGGCTGGCGAGGAGGCTCGCACAGCACCTGGGATATGCCGATGGCGAGGAGTTCGTCGCCCGCAAGGTCGACGACTTTGACGAATACTATGACGCCGGGAAATACGCAGCCGGATTCACCACCAAGAGACAGCGTGAGGTCAAGGGCCTGATGGACCTACTGTACGACTGCAACATCGGGCGCAACATTGCACACATCTTCAACCACGAAAACATCATCTCGCTGGCGGGCTACCTACGCCAGAAGCCCTTCCACTCGCGGGTGGACGCCACCGAAGACTACCTCGTCTGGGACATTTGCGATGCCGGCACGCTGGAGCTCCTCTTCGCGGACCGGACGTTCGAGAAAGAGCCCGGCTGCCACATGCCCGAGTCGCTCTGCTGGCACGTCCTGACGTCCATCATGCGCGCTCTCGTCTGGCTCCACGACGGCTGTCGCCAGGAGATTGACTGGATTACGGGCCAAGGGCACTGGGAGCATCAAGACTTGGATTGGATGCCCATTCTTCACCGCGGTATCAACGGCAAGGCTGTCTTCTTCCAGCACCCGCGCGGCGACGAGACGTACGGCGTCTGCAAGCTGGGCAAGTTTGGCACTGCGTATGTGTCTGGTGCCCCGGCGCGTCGCAATAGGAAGACCAACGATGACCGCAAGCCTTTTCCCAACTCCGATGGACGGGCCGTGGCGCCCTTTGATGACGAGTACATGAGCTTGCCCGAGATGAAGAAGCAGTGGAGAGAATACATCATGAAAGGCGACCTGGTAAGCTCATCACTCCTGGCCTGAAGACTTTGGCAACTGACACCTGCAGGCCAAACGCCTGTACACCATCAGCGACGACCACTGGGCCCTCGGCGCCGTCCTCTTCCGCATGATGCTCGGCTTCCCCCTCCCCTCGCTCGACGGGTGCGACACCTGCGACTGCGTGCACATCCGCCGATGCCAGGACATCCAATGCATCGGGACCAACCGGCACGTCGGCCGCGGCTGCGAGCACGTCAACTTCCGGGGCTGCGAGTGCCCTCACCAGTGCGACGAGCGCGCAGACGTCCACATCGACGAGACGCTCATGCAAGTCGGATACTCTCAGCACCTCAAGCTCGCCGTGCGGCTTCTCCTGGACTACGACCTGGTCAGCCCGGCTGCCGAGTCGCGGACGCTCTGCGACGAGGTCCAGAAGCTGTACTGCGAGTGGCGGTTGAAGACGGAGGACGGGCGGGAGTACGTGGACGTCATGGACGACCTCCGCAGACGCTTCCTCTTGTTGAACGGTTCGAAGGCGTAACCTGGCGTGATGGGTTTTGCTTTACTGCGTGTTATTTCAGTCTGCAAATGAACTTTAAACAAATACCCATGTAGTCGCTTCAAGCGCAGGATGACTCAGTGCACCTCAGCTCCTCCCGCTCGTCCTAGTTCGTCCAATGCATCACGGGACGGCATGACCACCGTAGAGCGCAGTAGCCCGCAGTAGACGCCGAGCACTAAAAATGTTCTTAAAATACAGCCAGGGCCGTGATGTCCGCTGACAGGGCCTCCGTTCCCACGTGCCACACTACCACCGCCGCCGGGGCGGTACGTACCTCTTCCATGATGCTGCAGCTGTCGGGCGTGTGCCCCGCCACAGCCCAAATTTGCCTGGGTGCACGAACACTGGAGGCTGCTGGCACAGCTCCGATTCCGACTGCCCGGTGGATCAAATCTCGACCTCAACCCGCCACGTCCGCCAGCTACAGCTCGAGCTCGAGATTCTCCGACACCCAACTGTTACCTCAGCTCGACTGATACCAGCAAACTACAGCCCAAAGCCCAACGACGCGCGACGACCCAACCGCCCAAGTCGGAAGCGCACCAAACATCGCCCGTCAGCCCACCGTCGGGCACCAAACCTCTCACAGATCCGAAGCCATCACCACCACCCACTTCGAACACGCGATAACACACACAAACGAACGGCCCAAGATGTCCTTCAACCAACCAACACCCCCGCTCCTCCTAACAAAACGCCTAACAACCTTCCTCTCCGCCAACCTCAACGCCCACCTGCACACGGCCCTGCTCGCGACCCCCTCAGGCCGCCTGCTCGCCCACGCCTCGCCGCACCCCGTCGCCCTCCTCCGCACCCAGTCGACCGTCGCCTCCTCGCTCTTCGCCCTGCACGGCTCCACGGCCCCGGACATCCCCGACGCCCTGCCCACCTCGCACTCCTCCCCGTCCGCAGCCTCCTCGCCGCCAGTGGAGAAGCCGCTGACAATCACGGTGCAGCTGGCCGCCGGCGTCGTCGTGATCAGGAGGCTCAAGTGCGGGCTGCTGTTTGTGTGCATCGGGCCTCTGGCGGAGCACATGGAGGAAGGGGGCAGCGGTGGCGGACACCAGCTGCAGCAAGGTGGTCTGGCGGCGCACGGCGGACACAATGGGACCGGCGAGAGGTCTGGCGGCGCGACGCCCAGCCAGATGCCCGCGTCGCCGAGCGAGGTGGACAGCGTGCTGAGCGTGGGCGGCATCACGACTGCCAGCCTGGGCAGTGTCGGAAGCGTAAACACCGCGGGTGTCGTGGTCATGAGGCGGCACGCCGAGGAGCTGGCGAGGTGGCTGGATGACAAGCTGGGTAGTCTGAGGGTCCCGGAGGAGGGTGTCGGCGTGGAGTGAGCGATTACACGCAGTCTAGGAGGGGAGGGACCTGTTTTTACTTTCTTCGTTGCCATTGGGAGCATTTAAAGGCGTACAGAGGCGTTGGGAAAAGATACCACGACCACGAAATATCAAGTTGTTCAAAACCAATGTCTGGTCATTAGATATGCCTACTTCGTGCGCCGCCGTGTGATGCCGGGTACGGCTCTATGGATATTTCTTGTTCCTTCCGTTGAATAACCACCGATGCGCCTGCACCGTACTTTTGTTCAAATGCAACCCTGACCCAAAAAAGAACTGCTAGAAACGCCTACTGACCAGGACTGCTCATGAATCCCTCCCTGCACTGCTCCATGTCACTCGATGCTCATCCGCATCATGCCGTCGCTGGTGTCTACCATTCCCTGGAACCCGACGCGCCCCTTGGTGCCGTTCACCCGGCCGTTGGCGTTGGGGTTGCTCCCCGGCGTCCCGCCTAGACTTCCCGACTCGCTTGGCGCGCCGGAGCCTCCCCGGTCGCCGCTGTTGCTGCCGGGGCGGGATCCCCACGGCGCGACGTCCCGTTGCATGGGGCTCTGCATGATGGGAGAGTTGTGCACGCTCATGCCCGGGCTGACGGCGCGTCGCTTGAAGCTCACGGGATCAAAGTCGTCTTCTCTCCTGCGCTTGCTGTTGATGCGGCGCGTGATCTCGGCCGCGCTCGGCGCCGGCTGCGGCCCTTGTGCCAGGAGGGGTGTGTCGCCTTTCTGGGACTCGCCGCTGCTGGCGGCCATAGCGAAGCCGGCGGTCGGCCCGAGAGAGGGCGAGTCCATGGATATATCCTCGCTGATGCCCGAGGAGGAGCCCCGGGGGAGTCCGCTGGGCGGGGGTGGTGTCGTACGCGTGCCGGCGCTGCTGGCTTCTGAGAATGTGTCCCAGAACTTGGTGCCCTTCGAGTTCTTCAGTGCCTGCTGCTTGAAGCTGCCTGAAAGGTTCAGTGCAGAGTCGGTGATCATGCTCTCGGGGATGTCGTCCAGCATCGGCTCCTGGGTGCCGAGGTTTGGTGATGAGTGAGTCGTGGCCGGCGCCGTTTGTTGACGGGGCGGCTCGAGGTCCACGTCGCTCTCACGCACTTGTCGCACGACTTCGGCTTCGCGCCGGGTCTCCGTCTCAACAGGCGCGCCTTCCTCGAACAGAGCTGCTCTGATACGAGCAAAGTTCTTTGTTTTGGGCTACACACATAGTCAGTACGCATAAGTCAGACTGGATGAAAGCCAACTCACCAAAAGATTTGCGCGACGGGTGACCACGCGTTTCATAATGGTTGGTCGCTGCCCGTCGCGGCTGGGTGTGGTCAGGAGGTGGTCAATGTTATCTCCCCGCTCCTCCTCACTGCCGGATATATGCAGTTGGTTCGCCTGCCAGCTTATGCTTTCCCTCCGGTTGTGAGCAGACATGTCCTTGGGCCCATTGCTCGGCGGCGACTTTGATAGACCGGCAACGGTTGCGGGACTAAACCCAAGACCGAGCGGCGGCTTGTACTTCTTTTTGGGCTGTTTCCTTGCCCGTTGTCTCTGCTGAAAGCTCATCAGGCTGTTCATGGCCGGGGATCCCATCCAGGGCGCGTTGGGAGCCTGAGTACCGATTGGGGTGATGGACTTGTTGGCCTGTGGCGTACCAATGTACGGTTCGTCCATGTCCTCGTCCATCAAATCGTCGTCGTCTGAAGACGAGGAAGAGTCCGACCCGAGCGGGTGGGCGCTTCCGAGAGAGCTCGACACGGTCATGCGCTCGTGGTTGCCCATCATGGACCACAGCGAGTTCGTCGTCTGCTCAGCCTGTCCGTAGTCGTTGCTTCTCCTCCCAGGTATGTTCATTCCTCTGCCTCCGATGGTGGGCGATGAGTCGGGAGAGGACTCGGCGAGGGTTGAGTGGTGGAGGCTCGTCGCGGCACGGGAGAAGTCGAGGCCGCGTGAGCGACGCGGGAGTATGTTTGTCGGGCTCGCGTAAATCTGGGAGTGGTCGAGCTTTGGCGACAGCGGCGCGGGTTTCGTGAAGCCGGCGGAAGAGGAGGACGGGGAGTTGGCAGGCATCTGCAGTGACAGGCCGCGGAGAGGAAACTCGGACCGGTGGGGAGTGACGGGAGGCGCCACGGACGCGGCGGCGGCGGTGTTCCCGATGTGGCTATCATCTTTGGACGTGTTGCGTTCGGCGATGTGCGGAGAGGGCGAGAGCTTCGACGGGGTGCCGCCGTCGGACATGGAGCGCGTCTTGGACAAGGGCGAACGGCCGAGTATGAGGCGCTGAGGGGTCCCCGCGATGGCGGGAGGCTCGGCGTCCCTGTCATCCTCCATGATGGCGCTCTCATCGTACTCCATGTCCCTCATCATCATGGCGCGGTCCATGGCTGCGAAATGGAGGTCGGGAGGCCAGGCTCTCGACCGATGGGGAATGATATCCGGCGGCAGGTGGGTTCAAACGGTGGACCGTTCGTGAGGTTGGGGGCTCTCGTCTATCGGTTATCGCTTCGACGTGGTCATTGAGGAGCTATCGGCGATGGGTGGATGTGCAAATGGCATTGTCTGTCGGACTGGCAAAAGATGCCCATGCGAGGGGACGTCGACGCAGCAACTTTACGGACAGAGGTTGGAGAGTTGTTGGTTTAGTGCAGACGCAGACGCAGCAGACGTACGAATAGACGCGGCCGACGATGCGGTGCGGGCGGACGTGCAGGGTTCCATGGTTTGGATGCGCCGAGATTAGATAGGGCGCCCATCCACGGCCATTTACAGCGAACCTTGGCGGGTGACGCTGAGGCTCTGTTGCAGGCGTCACCCTGCACTCTGCCTCGCTTGCCCTGCACAGGTATCTTCTCACCCAAATAACCCGCGTCGATACTTTCAAACCTTGAAGAGCTGCCGTTCTGCCCCCTCCACTGGGGATTTGTTTCAACAGCGGCACTTGTCCCGATGCTCACTGGCTGACGGGAGGTGGTCCCCATAAACGGCGCCGAAACGCCGCGGGGATGAGCCTTAAAGTACCTTACCTTGGTGCCCGTAGGCCCCAAGACTCACCTCACGTTCTTTTACAGTAAGACTCTCCATCTCCGAAATGCTTAAAAGCAACAAGCCCGTCCATCAGTCGATCCCAGGCCGTCGCGTTCCATCGGGGGCCGTTTCAAGTGGATAGCGAGGGAACCTTTTCCTGACTTCTAGTCTCTGGCTCGGACGCCAGACTCGCAATCTAGCCTCTGCGGAACTTGTCAGAAGGTCAGATGCGTTTCCCCAAGTTGATGGATGGCGGCGGGATCAACCTTGTCTTCTGATCCTGCTTGCACACACATTGTGGCCATGTGAATAAGCTTAAGATGCTGGCTGCCATGGGAGCAAGACAGTCTTTGTCAGCCACGTCGCGTGTAAGTGCAGGGTGACGCGGACGTTGCGAAGGCCCTGCAGCCATCGTAGGCTGTTCTCCCAGGGTTTCGCGACCTGTGTGGTGGTGTCTCCGCAGCCTCATCTTACCGATGAGGCATTCGGCCACAGCTGTGTGAGTATAGAGTAGGAAGACGTGGACTGGGCGTCAGCAACGCGTCGATCCGCGTTATATGACGCGCACGTTTGTGACACGATGCAAATCCAAAGACGTGGAATGGGGATTCGCAACACTTTCATCGCCGTCCGACGACGGCCGGTCAAGCCACCATGACTAAACACGGACGTCTCAGTCGGATAGATTCCAGCACCGCAAACATGAAAGATCGCAGTACATCGGGCCACCGATGAGTCACGACGGGGTCCTGCACCAAAGAGAGGGCAAGCCACAGCAGGTGCTTGCGGTGCCGCCGCTAGGACCCCAAAGTGCCCTTGGTGCTCCCCCAGCTGAAAAAAAGAAGGATTGGTCAATTTGGCGTCTTGACGTCGTAAATCCCAAAGTGGAATGACCAGGTGCGGTGCGAGGGCCGAAGGGCGATGGAGCCAGCCAATCACCGGAGACGGCGCCGTGTCAGTCGGACATGTTTACACGCCGACCTCCGAGAGGGCCCGACCGACATCTAGGCTTTTCCGCCGCCATTGCTTGCTCCTTTCCCTGCGGTCTGACTAACCTCGCTACCGGCCCACTACCACATGGCTGGAACTCCCGAAGATTCACTCGCTCTACTCCGTATGATGAATTGCCCACCGCTGCAGCATTCGTAAATCTTCTTTCGTGTGATCCATGGGCCCCCGGACTACTCAGACATGCCCCGGCCCACGTTGCAGCTGGAGCATCCCACTGGCACGTAACAGAATATGCTCGTAGCTGCGGCGACGGTCATGTAGTCATCATCATCCATCTGGACAATCGGGCAGATTTTTCTTTTCCATCCGATACTGACCCCTGCGTGGCCCTCAATTTCTGTCCGTACCCTCGTCCGCCCTTTGGCACTTTCCACCCACCCAAACGCAGACAAGCTCATGCTAATGGGCTAGTTGGCCCTTGGCTTCATGTACTCGTGCTTTGTGAGTCGGCAGCCTGGACCATCCCCCACCATCCCTGTGGCTTGCAAACACGTCCAGATCGGGATGGGGCCTGGTCATGGTCGGTGGTGGTCCGCGCTGCTACCCGATGGGATGTTGCACTTGGGAAATTTCACGATCTGAGATGCAATGTAGGGGACCGCCCGAGGTCGTTAAGTACGCCCGCTTCCCGCCGTCATTCATTTTTGCTTTCGTCCGTTCTTTCTGTATCATCTTTCAGGGTTGAAGTTTCCTTTTACAAGCCGATAAGGTAGATCCCGCCAAGGTCCTTTCAACCTTGTCTCGACTTATAAGTGATCCCCCCCTTTGACCTTCACACCCTTTCCTCAGAGACAGCTGCCTTCCCACCTTCTATCGCTACTGGGAAGCTTCGTCAACATGGATACGAAGCATCGCGACGACAGACTCGGCGAGACCACCTCTGCCGACCCCTCGATCCTCACCGAGAAGCCTGCCCACGACCTCAACGCTGCCGATACAAAGGCACCCTCAACCCACCAGTCCAGCGAGGATGAGGTCGAATACCCACACGGCCTGAAGCTCATTCTTATCATCATTGCCCTCTGCCTCGCCGTCTTCCTTGTCGCCCTGGACCAGACCATCATCGCACCAGCTCTCGGCGCCATCACCTCGGAATATGGCAGCGTCAAGGACATTGGCTGGTACGGCTCGGCTTACCTGCTGACCACCACCGCCCTCCAGCCAATGTACGGTACCGTCTATAAGCTGTTCAGCGTCAAGTACATCTACATCGCCGCCATTGCCGTGTTCGAGATTGGTTCCCTGGTCTGCGCCCTGGCACCGAATTCGACAGCCTTCATTATTGGGCGTGCCGTCGCCGGCATTGGCACGGCCGGCTTGTTCTCGGGTTCCATTGTCATCCTCAGCTACACGATGCCCCTGGAGAAGCGACCTCTTGCCTTTGGTTTGATTGGCGGCATGTGGGGTATTGCGTCTGTCGCTGGACCATTGCTTGGAGGCGTATTCACAGAAAAGGCGACTTGGCGGTGGTGTAAGTCTCATTTCTTGCCGATTGTTTGCTAGAGAGCGTGCAACTGACCGTCAACGCAGGCTTCTACATCAACCTCCCGATTGGCGGCATCGCCATGGTCTTCGTCTTCTTCTTGCTTCACTTGAGCCGCAAGAACAACCCGGAGGGAAAGACGCTCGTTCAACGCCTTATGCAGCTCGACCTCATCGGCACAGCCATCTTCATCCCCGCGATCGTCTGCTTGCTTCTTGCTTTGCAGTGGGGAGGGACCGAGTACCCCTGGAAGAGTGCCAAAATCATTGGCCTCTTTGTCGGATTCGGTCTCATGATCATCATCTTCGTCGGAATCCAGCTGTGGCAGGGAGACAAGGGCACTCTGCCCCCCTATCTCTTCAAGAACCGCAACGTTGTCTGCGCCATGCTGTTCGCCTGCTTCTTTGGCGCCGCCTTCTTCCCTCTCATCTACTACCTATGTAAGTTGTGTCCACGGTCTGTCCGCTTCAACCACTGACAGATGTAGCCCTCTATTTCCAGGCAATCCAGGGCGTTAGCGCCGTCCAGGCGGGCATCAAGATCCTGCCCCTCCTGCTGGCGACCGTCGTCGCCAGTATGGCCAGCGGAGCGCTCATCTCCGTCATCGGCTACTACAGCGCCATCATCCTGCCCTCGCTCGTGCTCTTCACCGTCGGCTCCGGCCTCATCACGACCTTCGACCTCGACACCCCCATGCGCGAGTGGTTCGGCTACCAGGTCCTCGCGGGCCTCGGCATTGGCGCGGGCTTCCAGATCGGCGTCCTCGTCGTCCAGACCGTGCTCCCTCTCGAAGACGTCCCCGTCGCGACGGCCGTCGTCCAGTTCTTCCAGTCATTTGGCGGCGCCATCATGATTGCCGTCGCTCAGAGTCTGTTCCAGACCGGGCTTGTCAACGGGGTCGCCACCCGCGTCCCCGATCTCGACCCATCCATCTTCATCAACGCCGGCGCCGACCAGGTCCGCAGCATCTTGACCCAGATGGGGCGTGCGGACGCGATTGACGCGGTTCTGGAGTCGTACATGGTTGGTCTGAGACACACGTACTACGTCACCGTTGCATGTGCTGCGGCCGCTTTTGTTGCCTGCCTGGGTCTGCAGTGGAAGAGTGTCAAGAAGGAGGGCAAGGGACCTGCGGTTGCTGCTGTTTAGATGGATAACATCACTGTACAATATGCGTTGTTGTTTAGAGGATACCCGGGCTAGACCTCACTCTACCTAGACTAGAGATTGTAATAACGACTACACATAGAGTCGATTAATGATTTATGTATCCAAGAAAACTGCTATCCAAACCTTGCTACTTTTCACCTCATTGGGTATCATCGGGCGGCAAATCCCATCCCCTCTTCTTGCCCTTCCCCTTGCCTTCCGTCCTCGCCTCACCGCCAACAAAACTCAACACCCACTCCCATACCCTCCTCGTCTTAACCAGCTGCGGATGTGTCCTCCCCTCCCCTTGGCTCTCCAGATCCTTGCGTCTGTAGTACCCGCCTTCATCCCCCTCCCCCATCCTCCTCCGGTAGAGCACCGTGGTCCTCGTCAGTCCCTTCCGGAGGCTCTGCCCGTATACCTTGCCCCGGAACACGTGCAACGCGACATTCTGCATCAGCACCACGTCCTGCCTCCTCAGCTCCGACGGCAGCGTCGTCCCGGGCGCGCCCTTCGCCGCGGGGGCCAGCCAGAAGGTCACGCCGAAGCCGGCGCGGGTCTCGTCGCCGAGGAGGACCTCGACGAGGGCCAGCTCGGTGCCCCAGCGCGTGGTGATGGCGCGCGACGGCGAGACGGAGATGACGCCGGCGATGAGGTTCACAGTCACGGTCTGCGGGGCGAGGCGGAGCAGGGCGGGCGCCTCGGGGATGTCTTCCAGGTCGGAGAGGTGGTGGGATGTCGTCACCGGCGGGCGGATGCTTGTGGTGGTGTCGTCGAAGGAGTCCGCGGAGTCTGTGACAGTCGTCTCGAAGGACTGGGACTGGGACTGGGATTGCGTGGGGAGCGGCAGCTGGGAGGACGGGACGTCGTGGTGCAGGGCCAGCGAGTGGTCGTAGAACTGCGACAGCAGCTCCTGGGAGGCGGAGACGGACTGCGACTCGGCGGTGGTGGCGTCTACGGAGAGACTGAAGAAGTGCGCCGGGGGCTGGAAGTCGGAGGGCAGGCCGTGGTGCTGGGAGTAGCCCGTCACAAGGGGCGCGCGGTGGAGGGTGAGGGAGCGCCAGACCGGGCCGGGCGGGGTAGAGGTGGATGCCGGGGCGGGTGGGGAGGTGGCGGACCAGTCTGCCGCCGGGGCGCCGGCGAAGATGAGGATCCGGGGCATGCAGGGCCGGGGACGTATGCCGTCTACTTCGGGGTTTGAAGTGTGTGTGTTTGCTGGGGGAATGTGTGTGGAGGTGCAGAATGAGTGGGGGGCATGCACTGTGTGCCATGGATCGCGGGGTAGATTATGAATCTGGGCGTTGACAGTGCCTACGTGCAGCATTCAAGGGGCAGTCACACAGAGGTTCACATCAACCCCTTCGGCCACCCACCGTCTTACCCTGAAGAACGGATGAAAAGGAGACGCCAGGCGCAGGACTGACAGCTAGGTTACGCCAGCCGTGCTCGGGAACTCAA
Organism: Colletotrichum gloeosporioides; assembly: GCF_011800055.1. Taxonomy (NCBI): domain Eukaryota; kingdom Fungi; phylum Ascomycota; class Sordariomycetes; order Glomerellales; family Glomerellaceae; genus Colletotrichum; species Colletotrichum gloeosporioides. The sequence goes on along the minus strand of NW_025544658.1, from coordinate 567,893 downwards.
TTCATCCACTCGCCCTTCCTTGTGTTCCTGTCCAACGGCGATACAGGCAGGCAAAAAGGAAAGAAGCGCGACGGTTGCCGGTTTCATTTGGTTTTACCGACGATAACTGCCGCCGCCGCGCTCCTGTCTCGGGGAGATGCAGCGTGGCTACTCTATTAGTGTTTTGGGCTGTCCTCGGGGGTCTGTAGGCTGGGATGCCGGCGCTGGTACCTCGGCATCTCCACAGAACCCCCAGAATTCCCCAGACGTCCCAATGTTGCCGGGGCCCTCGGTCTAATGTAGCAACTTCAACTCCGAATCATCTCCAACGAACGCTACTTGGAGAACTTTTGGTGTTTTCTCATCAATCTCAATCATCAGACGATTACCACATCTCACAACCTGACAAGTGACACGCCTCTGCCACACGTAAAGGTTGACTAGTCAGAGTCTTGGTGGCGCCCAGGAAGCCACAATGTCACCCTCGTCCGTCTTCCACATCAAGGAACACGTCCTCGACGCCTCACACATTCGCGAATTCCCACGCGCCCTCGCAAACTCACAAGACGATGTGCTCAAGCTGGCCGTGAAGGAGTACCTCCCCAAGGATAACCCGAACCCGCAGCCTGGGGATGTGACCATCATCGGCGCCCACGCCAACGGTTTTCCCAAGGTAGTCTTTCTCTCTGTCTCTTTTTTGTCTGAATCTCATTTCATCGTCTCAATACTCAAAAGCAGCCTACACAAGAACTCACATCTCATGACCTCCTCAATCTACATGGCATCAACAAACCGCTAACCCGCACCCAGGAACTCTACGAGGCTCTCTGGGAAGACCTCCACGCCGAGTCCAAAAAGTCAAACTTCCGCATCCGCTCAATCATCATCGCCGACGCCGCGTGGCAGGGCGCCTCCTCCGTCCTCAACGAGGGCAAGCTTGGCAACGACCCCGGCTGGTTCGACCACCCGCGCGACCTCGTCCACGTCGTCAACACCCTGCGGCCCCCGCGGCCCCTCGTCGGCGTCGGCCATTCCTTCGGCGGCAACGCCATCGTCAACGTCGCTCTCATCAACCCGCGCCTCTTCTCCGCCGTCGTGCTCCTCGACCCCGTCATCTCAAAGTGGTCCTCCAACGCGAAGGGCACCATCGGCGCGAGCCCGGCGGCTGCGTCCGCTTCACGGCGCGACGTCTGGCCGTCCCGGGACGAGGCGAAGAAGGCCTTCCTGCGGAGCCCCTTCTACAAGGCCTGGGACGAGCGGGTCTTTGAGAGCTGGGTCCGGCACGGGCTGCGGGACGTGCCGACGCAGCTGTACCCTGAGGGCCAGGGGGTGACGCTGGCGACGACGAAGCACCAAGAGGTGTTTACGTATTTCCGACCCAGCTGGAACGCCTACGACGACAAGGGGCAGACGATCGTCAAGCCGGACCTGGTGCCCGACCTGGACCCGTCGCTGAACGAGCGGTACTACACCTTCCCCGTGTACCGCTCCGAGGGCGCGAGCACGCTTGCGAGGCTGCCTCATCTGCGGCCGGGGGCGATGTACGTCTTCGGAGGGACGAGCGATTTGTCGACGCCCGAGTTGAGGGAGGAGAAGATGAGGTTGACGGGCACGGGGCCGGGCGGGAGCGGAGGCGTAGAGAGGGGGCGGGTGAGGGAGGTCACGCTGCCCGACGCGGGACACCTGTTTCCCATGGAGATTCCGGGGACGAGTGCCAAGTTGACGGCGGAGTGGATCGTCAAGGGGCTGGGAGAGTGGCGTAGGGAACAGGAGGAGTACGAGAGGTGGGCGGCGCTGAGCGTAAAGGAGAAGACCACTCTTACGGAGGAGTGGATGAAGAGGATCGGTCGGCCCGAACGGCCCCCCAAGGCGAAGATGTAAATGGTCACAATAGATGAGTGTCTTTTAGAGTTCTTTAGATGTAGAGTATGTATACAAGCGTGTGACTAGTTGTCTTCCTCTTCCTCCTCTTCCGGCGGGATCCATATCAGGAGACCGTCCTTGTCAATCTTCATGCCCTCGGTGGGTATGATTCTGAGAACCTTTTGGAAGTACTTGTCCCTGACGACCAGGCTTGGCCGGATGAAGGCGCCCCTGACGAGCGGCAGGAGGCGGTATGTCGCCGACCGACGCGACACGGGGAGGACGTGCATTGTGGTCTGCTTGGCGCCGGAGAAGGCGAACTCGTCGCTCGGCTCCATGCTCAGGCCAAACGTGAGGAAGTGGCTGGAGGCGTTCTCGATGGTGACGTTGAGGTTGACGAGTCCCGTTGCCGGATTGGCGAGGGTGTAAGAAGCCAGCACGCGCGGTTCGGTGCCGAGGACAATGTACCGCGGAACGAGCATCGTCGTGGTGTTGACGGTCGACGAGGTCGATGATGTGCGGCGCCACTTGAGAACAAAAGCGATGTCTAGCGAGGCCGGCCCCCGATCGTCGAGGCTGTACTTCTGAGCCACCAGGTTGAACTGTGCCTCTTGCATTTGCTTTGGTGATATGCGGAGACCATCTGCTGCTAATTCTGGGCGGGAAATCGTTGTGCAGCGGGCATTGTTCTGGCAGGAGAGGACCTCCGCGTCCATGCTGATGATTTCGAGGTCTTCGGAGGCAAAGGATGCAAAGTGGCACACCAGGCACCACTTTTGGGCCAGCCCTCGGGGCTGGATTGCGGCGTCGTCGGTAATGTTTGGGTCCTGAACGCCTTCGTGGTCGAAGAGAGAGGGCCAGGGGTCGGGGTGCAGGCGGGGAATGAGGTCGTAGTTTGCTTCAAACGGGTTGACCACGTGGAGTTGGACAGGGAGGATTTGCATGACGAGGGTTGCTGGGTCGGAAACGAGATGGTAAAAGACTCTGAGGGTCACATCATACGACGTTGTCAGCTGTATGGGATCGAGCGAGACCTTGACACGAGTTGATTGCGATGTTGCCAGCGTGCCGAGCGGCAGACCCGTAAGTTTGGCTTCTTCTTGGCCAGCTTCTGCCTTGTGTTCGTCTTGGTCGGCCGCTTGGACTCGGAAGGCGGGGATCTGCTCGCCAAAGACATGGACCTCGAGTTTGGCAACGGCCTCCTCGTCTTCTGCGTTGAAGACGTCAAGGAGAAGTTCCATCGGCTCGTTTGCGTAGAACTGGTCCAAAGGTTTCGCGAGCTTGATTTCCATTTTCGGTGGTCGGGGTTGTACTTGGATGACATGTGCGCTCTGGCGTACGATTATTCTCCTAGCGAGAGATGGGCTGAACCAAAAGTCCGCTACGCCGAGATCTCGGAAATCGACAGTGTAGTCCAGGCGGAACGCGTCGGTTTCCAGGAGTAAAGTAACGGAATCCGCTCGAGCCTCACCGGGTTCGCGTAGTGGGATTGCTATCTCATAGACGTTGGTAGAGCCAGGCACGATGGTAAGATTGGCAGATCCGCTGAGCACTGATGCCCCTTCTTCGTCTTCTCCAGCCCGAGCGGTTTCTTTCAAGGTAACATTCGACAAGGAAACAGCGGCCTTCACTGTGGCCGCGTTGGGCTCGGCTGCGTGATCTAGAGTGATGGTTTTCAGGCTGCCCTCAAAGTCAACTCGCAGCCCTTTCAGAGTGACGGGCGCTGCATCTGAAAAGGCATCCGACTTGATTGCCAGTTGAGCTTGACAGGTTTCGCCGGCCTTGCCATCCTCGCCCTTGAAAATGAAGGACGCGGAGATGAAGGATGATATGTCGTCGTTAATTGTCACTGTGGGCTTCGACTCAATGGACAAACCTTCCAGCGATCTCGAGATGTCGTAATGCCACTTGGGGCGCCGCGTAAATCCTGCGACGAGTTAGATCAAGAAGGCTGACATAACGGAGCAGCTTACTCTTGTTCATCAGCTCCCAGTCAATGGCGACCACGAGCTCTGCATTCCCAGTGTGCGCAGCGGCAGCCCGAAGCACCCAGCTGAGATCCTCTGCAATGTTCACCCAGCCCTCTTCCCGGAACGACATGTCCTCCCATAGCGGTCTGAGTATTGCGACAATGTCCTTCCACGCCTTGAGGTTCACCATCTCCTTTGCACACTCCAGCGACAGCTCTGCCGATATCCGGTGCTGCCTCCTTGCCTGGAACTGAGACCTTGCCGCCATCAAAAGATCGATGATGAGCTGGGAGTGGTTGACGCCCATCCCTTGCAGGGGAAACTCTTCATGGGGATCAGGACACATGTACGTGTCGTATGTAAAGGCTTTGCTAGCGACTGCTGATGCTGGTGTGGTGTCTGGAGACCGGCGATCCGATTCAGGAATCGAGCGGGCCAGGCGACGGCGAGCAGCGAGATGCTCTGCAGCAGTGCGGTACCAATATCCCGTATGATGCAGCATATCCCACGGTTGAAGCTTGTCCACCGCGGCGGCCTTTTCCGGTTGGAGGTACAGGGTCTTTGTAGACGGCGCGAGACTGCGCACATCTACCCGTTCAATCAAGTTTGCCATGACAACAGCCCACCTCGACTCCCATGCCTCCCAGCCGTAGTTGTTTGTCCCGCGCCCTCGGCGATCTACAAAGTCGGCTATCCTGTCGCGGTGCATTTGCCATCTCCGCACAGCAGACGTGGTTTGTGCGCCCCAGAGCACACATCGTATGCCGCGTATCGCAATGGTGTCAGCGAGCATGCGAGCTTCGTTCCAGCGCGGGCTCCAACTTGGTATGATATCCATCACGTCCTGGCTCAGGAGCTCCTCATAGGCTTGGTCGTACGAGCGCAGGGCCGCATCCATCTCTTGGCGGAACTCTGCGAAAATGCCCGTCTTGAAATCATACCTCACGTTCCAGTCCTGGACTGAAAGTGTTTGTGAGGTGCTCGTAGGGGGCACCGTAGGCTGCGGCGCTATTCCACGACCGCGCTTCTTCCGCGCGTGACGGCCAAGGTCTCTGTAGTATTCTAGGGCTTGCAGAAACACTGCGGCTAGCATGGAATCCGCCGTGTGCTCAAGATCGATGGACAGGTCGCCTGGTGATAGATAGAAAAACGTCTTCGTGTCCAATGCGACACCCTTCCGAATGTTGTCCAGCCGGTCTTGAACGAGGTCTACCATGGAAGAAGAGGCCGTGCCGTCGGACAGAAGCACGACGGCGAGGCGCGTCCTATAGCCTGACTTACCGAGGGCGGCCTTCAAGTTGTTGATGTCGCTCTTTAGTTGGTTATCGTGAAGCGTCGCAAGCGTCGGGTCAGAAGTGAGGGTGTAGAAAGAAACGTAGACACTGGGCACCATGTCCTCGTGCTTTTGCAACCATTCGGTGTTCATAAGTCCGTCCGGGTACAGAGGCGAGACCGGAGTCAAGGGCGAGAAGGGCGAGTGCAAGACAGGAACGCCCTCGGGTGCCTCGATACCCTCAGGAAGCCTCGCTCGGCGTGGGGGAAGGACGAAGGACTGCCCAGGGTTAGTCTAGAGGACACATTTGAACGGTGTAAGCCGTACCCGGCCAGCGACGGTGACCCGAAGCTTGTAAGGCTTCCCGCTGTCTCTGCCGTTCCATGGCTGATTCCTCCCGTCCTGGCGCACAATGTAGTCCCTCAGTGATTCGGCATCTGGGGTCTCGATGCTCGGCAGCTCAGATCGCAGCAGAATCGCCTGGTCGCGGAGCTCGGCGCTCAGTGGCAGCTCTTTGGCCGGGGTCGAGGTCAGGCCGGCGAGAACGATGTGTGGGATGTTGTGTTCCAGGCTTCCAACCGGATATCCGTCCATTTTCGTGGTGGTCCTATTTCTTCATAGGAGGGGGCAGTCGAGATATGGATATCGAGGGGTACTTGGAGATCGTCGAGGAAGCTCTGGCGCGTGTCAGCGGTAGCTGTCGGTGGTGCCTCGGTGCGGGATATACAGTGACAGACTCAAGGGAGCATTGTCGCTGGGCCGAGAATTGGACGGTCGGAGTAGACGAACAAGACAAAGCAGCAAGTTGGGCGCAAAAGAAAGCTTCCCCGTCCAGTTGCGAATCGCGGCATGGGTCCTCTTCTGGTGGCTCAGAAGGTAAAGTACTCTGTCACAGGTATCGCAGCTCCATTCCAGCGCCAGAGCCAGAATCAGCGATCCCGGCCCACTGTGCCCAGTGACTTCACAGCAGGCGGGACCCCTGGGAGAGCGCTGAGCCCAGGCGGGTGCCAACCGGGCCACACCACCTCGGGATCGGGAAAAATGGGTGCCGACAGCGAGGTCGCTGATTGGCCACTGCCCCAAATGCTGTCATGGTGTATGGGCCCATGGTGCCCTGAAGGAATGGGAAACTGGTTCTCGCAGCGCAGACAACCAGCCAGCCTTGCCGCCCGCGTGGTTCTCCTCCCGCCTCGTCACAGAGACTGCGCGCAGAAATTGAGGGCTACCCGTCCTACACCTCTCCCGCACCACACCACCACGCTGCTCGAGCACATAAATGCCTCCCTTCCAACCGTCCCTCGACCCGAATCGCATCTCGACCGCATTATACTGAGTATCTTACTCTCATTACTCCAAAACCCTCTCCAAAGACGGGCCCTCTCGTCTTCGCTGCCGACCGACCTCCGTGATCGCTCTAGGCTCATACCAGGAGCAAACGCACAACGGCGCAATGGCGACACAGCAGATCCTCTTCGCCGAGACCGTGGCCGCTATGAAAAAGGCCCTCAAACGCAAAGCTTACGGTACGCGACCGAACACACTCTGACGCCCTTCACTGTCGACGTAACGTTCTGACGACTAGCCCCCAGAATCCGACTCCGACGACGAGATTGACCACTACGGGAACCGCGGCCACAAGCTCAAGAAGCGAGCCCTCTTCTCTCACCAAGGCCAGCTGGTGCCTCCCACTGGACCCGAAGTCTACAGTGAGGTGCGTCGCGCGCCCCCCTTTGGGCCGGCGAACCGGTGCTGACAACCACAGGTGATTGACTACGCTGGGCAGCAGCGAACAATAATCAGTCGCAATCCCCCGATTGTTGACGACGAGGGCTACGAGATTGACAGCGACGACGACGAGGAGCGCATACAAGAAGCTGTCGCTTCCGCCACAGAACTCGACCCCTATGCCAACATTCGTATCGAACGTTAGTATGCCCTGTCGACGCCGTAGAGACTCCACTGACCCTGCCCAGAGATTCTTGCCCCATTGACCGCGTCGACCGACCTCCCGACCCATCCCACCCTCTCGAAACCATTCACCGCCAAGACCCTCAACGAGATCACCGCCCAGGGCTGCGAAGTCCGGCGCAAGGAGAACAGGTCGCTTTGGAAGGTCAAGCACCTCTACACAAGACTATGCGGCGACTTCACCTGGGTACCGTGTGGCATGATGGTGGCGCCGGACGACGTGGAGCTCTACTCGTCCGAATACCTGGAGCGCGAGTATTTGCGCGGCATGAAAGCCCTTCCTGAAAAGTCAGAGGTCTCACCAGCGACATTGAACGGCGACGCGATCCCAGGACAAGCGCCGAACGGCACAAACGGGGAGCCCTCGGGCGACAAAGACAGCGGGGACGGGGACATCACAATGACTGACGCCGCGTCAGACAAGCCGGAAGGCCGCAAGCCACTGCCGGACAAATCCGCAAAGGATGGTGCGAAAGCGGAGAGCGACACATCGAAGCCTACCAACGGGGAAGCATCAACCCCTGCAAAAGAGGGAGAGGAGGCCGCTGCCGACAAGAAGCAGAAGCAAAAGGCCACCGACGTGGAGATGCGGCACGCAAGCGCAGCTCCTCCATCTCCCCACGGCACAGAGCAGGCTGGCCGCAACGGCACGAATGCGCCGTCAATATTGTCAGACCAGATGGAAGAAACCTTTGTTCACCCATTCTTTCGGCCGCCCCCCAACGTCCGTCCAGACCGAGATGTGGGGCTACCGGACCCCGAAGCCGAGGATATCCGCCGGCTGCTCGCGTTATACGTGCAGAAGCAGGAGGAAATCTGCCGTGGAACGACAAAGCTTCACGAAGGTCTTCTCAAGGCCAATCGCCTGCGCAAAACGGTGCTGGCATGGTCCAAGGCGGAGGCGCACAGCGGGCCGAACAGGGACATGTCGGACGGCGAGGACTGGTACGACAAGGAGGAATGGGGCTTGACCGAAGACCTCAAGAAGGGCCAGGACGACGAAGAGGAAGACACGGGCACAGTGGCCAAGAAGACTAGGAATCGCAGGTGAATTGTGCCCAGGCGTTGTTGTTGGCTTGCTCCGACGGGGTGGTTCTCTGTCGGATATTTTGAGGTTGCGGTTGATACCCATTGCGATTTAGCGACGGCGCCATTTCATATTAGACTCAACATTTGTTTCTTTGCTTGCCTTTGAAGACTTTGTATGTGTGTCCTTTACCGGCCTTTCGGTATTTCCGCCCAGGCCTCTTTTCTCCGCGAGCTCGGGTGCATTGCATTGAGGGAAACAACTGGGGCCTAGCTGTTCTGCCCTGCCCCCGTTTACAGCGTCCGGTAAGTATCGGCTACGGCGGGGAGGGGAGGTTGGCCGTATCCCATGCCTCCAAGGCCCCCAAAACCCCAGCGAAGAAAAGCAACCCCATGCACTCGTGCACTCACTACTGCGTAATGATGCGACGCTATGGCCAGGTGTCCCCGCCGACATAAATACTGGTGGAGCTGAGCTCTGTCACAAGCAAATGCGCACCCAGAACCTACAACTGTTCTCAACGGTTTTTCCCACGATTTTTGCTCAGCCAGAATTTGCCCAGTTCAGCCATTTACCTCCAGGTTTTCCGCCGATTCAGACCCTCAACCATGGCGCCCGTCGACATTGAGCCCAAGGCGGTGGTCGACTTTGACCAGAAGAGCTTGTTCAGTACGTCATGTCGTCTCAGTGGAGCTTGGACCTCTGGAGCTTCACATCGTCGTTGACTCTGCTGACCGCGTCGGATAGTCTCTGCTGCTGCTATTGCCTTCAATCCTCTGTTCTGGAAGTAAGTCGAATGCCCTTCGGTCTGCCGTAAAATTGTTGGCTGACAAGTGCATAGCATCGTCGCGAGACAAGGTTCGTTGCGCCGGCTACGCCTCCAAGTGACCCCATCTAACCGAACCAGAGTACAACAACAAGCTCCTGACCAAGCTCTTTGGCGGACGCTCCCAAATCGCATGCTATGGTCTGGCAGTCACCATCTTTTCCCTCGGAATCTTCCGTGATCTTCTCTACGAACGGGCCTTGCGCTTCCAGCCCTCACACCCGTTGCTCGCGTCCGACGCAGTGACCTATGCCGGCTACGCCCTCGTCGCGTGCGGCAATGTGCTCGTTCTCTCTTCGACGTGGCAGCTGGGCATCACCGGCACGTTCCTCGGTGACTACTTTGGCATCCTGATGGACAGCATTGTGACTGGCTTCCCGTTCAACATCACCGACGCTCCCATGTACAACGGCTCCACCATGAGCTTCCTCGGCGCCGCCCTCATCTACGGCAAGCCCGCCGGCATTCTGTTGACCGTGTGGGTCTTCATCGTCTACAAGATCGCCCTGAGTTACGAGAACCCCTTCACGGCTGGCATCTACGCCAAGAGAGACCGCGAGCGTGCCGCTGGAAAGGAGACCAAGAAGATCAGGTGAATGCGTGAATAGAGGCCCGCAAAGCTTCAACAGCAACCCTCATAAATCTGCACCGTCGCTCTGGTTCGGGGCCGAACGTCAGGCCGGAGTGACATGGGTGTACGGAGACACGGAGACAGGGGCCCGCCCGGGGAACACATAGACGAGATGGGTCCCGGTGAGCCCGGTCAGCCCGGTGAGCTGCTGACCGTCCCAAAGTGCCGGCCGGAATCAAGTCAAGCCAAAAACGGCCCGCCAAGAACAAGAGATCAGCCTTCAACAGAGAGCGGCTGGTGAATAGCGTTCATAAAAGGACGAAGAATTTCGCTTCTAGTCAGGCCGAACCTAGAGGCCGACCCAGCAAATACAAAATTACTTGGCAAGAAAAAGGGCTGCGCGCCTTTCTTTACGCCACAAACCCGTACCACACTCTCTAGCCACTCTCATACAGAATCTTGCAAGCCATGCCGTAATTGCTGTTTTTTTTTTTTTTGCCATGCTGATAGCCTCTAGCATGTGCCATCTGCGTTCACTATTCCGAACCCGGCGGCCGAGTCTCAGGCATTTCCGGCCCAGAAGCCATGCCCTGGCCACTAGTGGGCGGCCGTCTTTCTCGAAGGCAACTCGCTCACGGTCTCGCCCGACTTCAGCCAAGAAGGACCCTTGGGATTGCTTGTATGAACATGGAGAGCCAGTCATACTCTCCATCATTCCATGGCCCTGTTTCGGGGCGTCCCACTGGCCCGGACACGCTTCAACCGCGGCTTGCCTATGACGAGGGATATGTCTCAAACGGAGGAGGCCGGTTTCTCGCAACGGCCGCATTCGGCATGCCCTACCGTTGTGAAGGAAATCGAGTTGTTTGAAGTGATGCTTTCAGCCGGCGAGTCCTTGAACTGACAAAACTACTTGGCCTCCAGTCCTTCCGCCTGGATCGGCCGGCTTTTGTCTCCCTTTCTTTTTTCCGTTTTGTCTCTTCCTTGATGTTGCCGAGGGGCATCTAACGCCGTACGCTCGCTGCTGCCCATGTTGACTGTGAGTCTTGCAGAATTAACACCTCGGGCCCTCTCGACGGAACTGATGTTCGACAGCTTCGAGAATCCGCACGTCTGATATCGTTGCTGCCCGGAATACGATGACGCCTGCCTGGCTGGAAGAGCCCCAACATGGGAGCAACTCGCGCAGGAGCAGCGCGAACCCCTTCACAGCGGACTACACCATCGATCAGACCCTGCATGGGCTGTCACATACGGATCGTCGCCGCTCGAGTTCACACACTGACCGTCGCCGCTCGAGGCGGCTGACGATAGAGATTCCTCCAGACTTTGTCCGCCTTAATACCATTCCCGCAACGCCGGGGCCGTCGGAGAGCACGTTCAAGCTCGACACGCCGATAGGCAAGGAGTCGAGGATAGACTTTGAGCCAGTGGCCCTCCTGTCGGGCCCCACGCTTCCTTTGCCAAGTCACTCCTACAACAAGAAGAGGCCGGGTTGGTTCAATCGCAGGTGGAGCGACCTCGTCGTGTTTGGCAAGTTCGTTGGGCCAGGGTTCATGATTGCCGTCACATACAGTATGTTGCTTGAAAGAATCACGGAACTCAGCCGAGCTTACAATCCACCACAGTTGATCCCGGAAACTACGCAACCGACATCTCAGCCGGAGCATCCTACCACTTTGATCTCTTGTTCATCGTCCTTGTGAGCAACCTCATCGCCATCTTTCTCCAGAGTCTCGCCATCAAACTCGGCACAATCACCGGTCTTGATCTGGCCACCGCTAGCCGTGTGTTTCTCCCGAGATGGATGAACATCATCGTCTATGCCCTCGCCGAGATCGGCATCATCGCGACGGATATGGCGGTGGTCATCGGTACCGCCACCGCGTTGCATCTCCTCATTCCAAAGCTACCGCTCCTCGCCTGCGTTATCCTGACGCTCCTAGACGTCGTGTTTATCGTGATATTCTACCGCCCAGACGGCTCCATGCGCGGCCTTCGGCTCTTTGAGATTGGCGTCTGTTTCTTGGTCCTAGGCGTCGTCGTCTGTTTCTGCATTCAGCTCTCGCTCATCCAAAACACCACCGTTGGACAGGTCTTCCGCGGCTACCTTCCTTCTGGCTCCATCATCCAGACTCAGGGGTGAGAACTATCGCACATATTACGCTCTTCCTTTACTAACATGGCCAGATTATACCAATCCTGCGGCATCCTCGGTGCAACAGTCATGCCACACAGCTTGCACCTAGGCTCCGGCGTCGTCCAGTCCCGCCTCAAAGACTTTGACATGAAAGAAGGCAACCTCCAGGAACTCCCCCGCTCCGATACGATGACGACCGTCGACAGCGTCCAAAAGGTCTTCTACTTCCCCTCCATGGCCGCGATCAAGCACTGCATGAAGTTCTCCATCGCCGAAATCACCTTCTCGCTCTTCACGTTCGCCCTGTTCGTCAACTCGGCCATCCTCATCGTGGCGGGCGCCTCCCTCTACCAGGGCCAGACGAGCCTCGCCTCGGACATCTTCGGCATGCACGACCTCCTCGCGAACAGCATCTCCTCCGCCGCGGGCGTCATCTTCGCCTTCGCGCTGCTGCTCTCGGGCGTCTCCGCGGGCCTGGTGTGCACGATCGCCGGCCAGCTCGTCAGCGAGGGCGCGCTCAACTGGCGCATGAAGCCCTGGCTGCGGCGCCTCGTCACGCGCGTCATCAGCGTCACGCCCGCGGCCGTGATCTGCGCCCTGGCCGGCCAGCAGGGACTGAGCAGAGCGCTAAACGGCACGCAGGTGGTGCTGGGCACCGTGCTGCCCGTCATCACGGCGCCGCTCATCTACTTTACGAGCTTCAACAAGTACATGACGGTCGTCCCCGGCGCGGCGAGCTACGGCAGCGATACCGGCGTCGTGCCGGCGAGGAGGTTCAGCACCGTGGGCGTGAAGATGGCGAACTCGTGGTACGTCAGCGTCGTTGCGGTTGCGATTTGGCTGGTGATTACGGTGATGGTCGTGTCGAATCTGGTCATGTTGGGTTTGAATGCCAATAGCGAGGGTTTGTAGGTGTATGATTAACGATGTTATGACTCGGGTCTTGGGTTGAGGACTACGGTATATAGTATTCCACGGGCGATGGCTGAGTGATGGTTGTAGATAATACCAAGGAGCAAGCTGCTGTTGCAATTCACGATAGGAAGATACTAGCTGTGCCTGCAGGTGAAGATGGAATCCTGGTTAGACAAGTTTCACCACGCTAGTGACTCTCGTCTAGGTGAAAAGGAGTCGAAATGATTGCACGTTATACTTCTACACATGCAAGACCGCGACAGTCGGAGTGAGCCTGGTAGTGACTTCAACTTTCTGCCTCAACTGCGGCTTGTGTCAGAAGGGTAGGGATCGGTCCTTCGAGAGTGTGGAACTGCCTTTTCCGGTGGTACCTTACAGCCTCAACACTTCTTACACTTAACAGAAAGAAAAGTACCTCGCATGAATCACAAAGTACCAGTACCCTCGGCAAATGAAAACGCCCTCTTTTCTTTTTCATAAACATCGTCAAAAGTCGTCTCATCAAGTCCCAGGCTTGACGCTTGGTATCTCTAAATGTTGAAAGCAAAGAAACAGTAGAGCATATCTCAAGCCGACGCTTTCAGCTTTTCCTCCTTGGGCTCGACGGGATCGCTCCCGTGCGTCGTGATAATCCAGTCGAGGAACGCGTCCCACAGCTTCTTCCACTCCTCGGTCACCGCCGCGCGCTCGTGCTTGTCCATGCAAGAGTGCTCCAGGCTCCACTCGATGAGCTGCCTCCAGCCATGCAGCGTCATGTCCGTCTTTCCCACCATGGCCTGGTAGAAATCATGCGAGAGGCTCGATCTGTGATGTTGTCAGTTGAATGTCTTCTGAGCTTGTCGACGGGACTAAATACCTGAATATTGTTCCGTTGTCCGAGTTCAAAGTGCAATGCACGTTGTTCGCGAGGAGGTTGTACATGGCATGCCCCGAGATCCTCGGCGTCAGGCCAAGCTCCTCGTTTGAGATCGGGCACAACTCGAGGCAGACGCCCCTCTTCTTCATATGTTCCATAATGTAAGGATGTCTGGCCAGGGAGAACCCGTGGCCGATGCGCTTAGAGCCGAGCAAGAGCGCGTCCACGAGGTTGCCGTCGGTATCGTTGCCAATATCGAGCGTCTCTCCGCAGTGGAAGAGGAAGGGGATGTCGATGTCTCCGCAGTCCTTTTTGAACTCGAGGAACTCGGGGATAAAGTCCTTGAGAGGCCGTCCCTTTGACTCTTCACCAACCAAATCGAACCCTGCTTCGTCAGTATCGAGTGCTTGTCAACATACGAGTTGCAGACTTACCGGCCACCCACTCAGGCCACATCTTTTTGAATTTCAGACACTCTGCCAGCGCGGCTCTAACCAGCGTGTTACTCAAAGACCGAGGCGTACAGTAGATGATCTTCATGCCGCCAAAATACTTGTCATTGCCGGCCTGGAACTTGCGGTACTCATCAATGATGAGCTTCATGATGCCCTCGTTATCGATTTGCTCTGTGCCGTCGTCGGTCCACAGGTTGTTCGCCGCCATGAAATTTGGGCGAATCTCTGCATACTGAATTTTATCACGGACAAAGTCCTCGAGGAGGGCTTTGGTGTATTTACGATAGGCAGTTTCGTAGTTGAACAGCCCCTTCATCATCTGGGTGCGGGTGTTGAACTTGTCCCATGCCCTGCTCACTCCTGTTAGCATCATCAACCCCCCACAGATGTGGGTGTAATTACCCCTGAACCGTTTGAAGATGGCCATGCGCTTCTTCTTCATGGAAAACCACTTTACTCTCGAGCCACTTCTGGGCATCGCGGCCATGGAGCCTTGGAAATTCACTGAGGAACTGCGAGTACTTGTACCACAGTCGGTTCTTGCTATCCGGGCAGACATATTCAGGAGAGAAAATATCGCCTAGTTTCTCTTTTGAGGGCGCGATGATGGAAAACTGAATTTTGCAGCGGTCGAGGGCGTCGTCGTCCTTGGCATCATCATCTTCATCTTCAGCGGGCGGCGCCAAGGAAATGTCGCTGCTTATGAACATGCGGTCCATGTCCTTGGCGTAGTCCAAGAGGACCGAGGGTTCTAGGCAAGAATTGAAATGAATATGGAGATGTGCTCCCTTTGGCATCGCGCATGCGACCTCGAACAACTTGGTCTTTTTGATCTGGTCCACGTTGGAAAGAAAGTGGTCGGCCGGGAATCGGGGATGTTTCTGGCCCCCCCACCCCAGCCTTGCGTCAGCCGCGTCATATGTATCGCGCTGGTCGTCTGCCTTGAGCTTCTGGATGATGGCATTCGCATCTCGCTCCTTGAGCGAGGCCTGGACGGTGGCTTTGAAGTCAAATGAGAGGGTGGCCTCGCGACGCTGGATCTCGTCCCTCTGGCGCATATACTCGTCGACGTTCATCTCGGCAGCGGCGGCGGAGGAGGCGGCTCTCGTCCTCGGGCGGGGCTGCTGATCGAGGACGGTGATCCGGCGACCCTTCTGGCCGTGGCCGACGTGGCCGTTGCCGGTGCCGTCGATGACTCTATCATGGGCATCAATCATTTCCTGGGCCATGCTCATGTCTGCTTGATGACTGGGCAGGATGTCGGGTGTGAGTGCGGATTGGTGGCGACGGCGGTGGTTGGAGAGTTTCTTCTGTAAACGTTTAGAGGAGTGTCGTGTGAGTGTGGTGCTGTCCCTTCTACCCTGAGCATCTTTTTCGCCAGGCGCATCGTCCTTTTCAATGTTTGAGCATAGGCTCCCCATTAATTTTGATGAAGGTCGAAAATAAACTTGATGAAAGCTCTTTATGAGGTCTCTTGAGTGAGCGGTATCAGGGCGGCGGTAACGATCACCAAAGCGCTTTGTCGCAATGAATGAAGCCTTTAATTGTCTCTGTGTCGCACATGGGCTACGGTCGCAGGGCAATGCCTTCAATTATCTCTTTTGCTTGTCCCCTGTCTTTACCCTCATGGTAAGTACAGTAAGTGGAAAAAGAGTGAGTCGCTAGTCTTGATGGTCAAAGAAACGGCGCAACGGAGTGAGTAGGGCAAGGCAGTGAATGAGGTGGAGGGAGAAAGGTACAGTGAATTGGAAAAGTACCTAACGAAGGAGAAATGAGTACACGTTGGAGAGGTCTGCAGCTGGTCAGCCAAGCTAAAGCGCGCGCCTTAAAATTGGCAGTAACTGAAGCCAACATCAGCCAACTGATGGAACTTCTGAGGCAACCGCAGCCCGGCCCAATGACTAGGTCCTGTTGTCTCTTCGCAAAGCAGGTGAGGTAGAACCGTAGGCAGGCTCGTCGTTTGCAGGCCGTTCGGGGCTGGAAAGAGCTGCGGTGGGACTGAAAGTGAGCAGGCTGGGGAGCCGGCAGGAGGAGGGGCTACTGCCTGGTACTAAGCGCCTATTACCCCATATGGTCTAGCGTCGATTACATAAATTAGGCGCAGCCATTGGGCTGATAGTAAGGCTTTTCTCATTCGCTCTGTCTATCCCATGTCACAAGTGTCACTCGCCGGTACTAGGTAGGGCAAAGAGAGGGAGGCATTTCAATCGCTGGCCAATGCCAGTCATCACTTTTCTTGGCATTTCGTTGCATCGCCAAAGCGACACGTGACTATCTTATCTCACCTTCCCCGGCAAACGCTTCTACGACTTGACGTTTGCGGCTTCATCTGACAGCTATTTTGAGCCCGTTTGGATATGCAATAGGCTTTTTGTTTCGTATATCAGCAAACAACAAACCGCAAAGCCCAAACCGGCGTCGCCGTTTTGCCAGCTCTCTCCCTGCCGCATGAGTCCTCAAAGGTCTCGTGTCATCCACGGCCACACTCACTCGCTTCATCGCCGCCATGCCATGACCACAACTCGCAGGGCCCAGTCCGGAGACCAAGCCATCTGCCAGGGGCTTTCCACATGGCAGCCACAATGAGGCTCTGTACAGATACCCGGGGTACAGATCGTTCCCAGGAAACTGGAAAGTCTTCAACGCACCCCTGCTAGGCCGTCTCGACCGGTCAATCGGGTTTCAAGCGGCCTCATCGAATACACTACCAGGCAGCAAGGCTCATGGCCGCGCTAGAAGCATGGCTATTGGGTAGGTCCATCTCGGTACGGCCACAGCCACCGGACGGTCTCGACTTCATCAAACGCATCTATCAGAGAGGCCGCATCGTATTTGACACAGGCGGCCCCACGACTTCTTGCTACGTGACTGGAGTGAGAAAACACCACTTGTATGCGCAGCCACAAAACCAGGCTCATGATGGATTCCGCTAGCCAGCCTAGTTCATGAGGTCCGAGAGGTGTTTTGCGTCGCGTGGTCGCTTTCTGAGGAAGAAGTGAAGGAAGTGAGAACCAGTCATACCGAATCCTTCAACAGGGCGCAGAGCAGCGTCTAGCATCGACTTTCCACGCGGTTGATCATGGGCGCATTCATCGCCATGATCACCATAAACGGCCGTTGAAGTGGAGGTGAGAATCACAATTCCCATCAAGGTTCGCCTTTTCGCACTTGAGATATCTCGAGAAGCCACCGGTAGGGCATGACGATCCATCGTCTAGTGATGAGCCACGAGCTAAGAGGGAGCTTTTGTGAGGTTTCCATCAGTCCTGCCTGCTGACCAGAGTTGTCTACTTTGCGCCGCAGAGATGCAGCTACACCAAAGCCTCAGTCCATAAGGGGTTTCTACTTTGCCTTCCTCGATGGTATGATGGTGTCTGTAATCATCAACGGATGTTGTACCGATTGAGAAGGTCATTCTATGTGATTGCAGTTGCTGATGCTGAGAGATGCATCGGGTGGAAGTGTGACGCAGGGGTCACCACGACCTTCCTTATATCGAACATCAACAGCCGATTCCGCGCTCGGCGCTTGCGACCGCCGATAGGACGAGGCGAAAATCCAACCATTCAATTCATGGACGATTCATCGCTGTGGCAGCAGACCCGGAATTTCCGGTGTGGATCCAGCAAAGGAGGGCATCAATAACACGAATGACTGGGAAGTCCGGGATTTCCGCCGCAGCGTACGTCAACCGAGTGGAAACCAACTCCTTCTCATCACCATGATGTGCCGTCCTACAGACAACATCCCTTCCAGAATGGGGTTCCATTCGGTCTGAACTTCGGCCCTTATTCGCCGCGGCGATCTTCAGCTCATCTATGCCCTGGTTCACGTCATGCTAGATTCCCGTCACCCCTGTGATCTCTATCTTCAGAATGGGACGAACAGCGGGCCGATGGCTACGAAACGGGACCGTTTTGGTGGGCAAGGGAAGGCTTTGCATCAAGAAACATGTTAGTCAGCGGGGCCTTGGAAGGGAACAGACGCGGTCTCGACGTCCGCGACGGCCTTGAGCGTGGAAACAAGCAATATCTGCTGCCAGGGTTGCACTCGACGGGCGCCTCCTTTCGTTATGGAGCTGGGAAGAAACGGCTCGGACTCCGAGCGAATTGTGTATTGTCCGGCCACATCCCGTGGCAGTTCGTTTTCCCCTTTATAAGCCCTCTCGTCCGCGATTCGGGTGCTTGTGAGATCCTCAACCTCAGTCGTCGTCGATCCATTCTCTCGCTCAAAGTCTCTCGCTAACCGTTCGAACCCACCCGAGTCTGAGTCCAAAACGCCAACATGAAGTTCATCGCGACCCTCGCCGCTGGCCTCCCCCTTGTGGCGGCAGCTCCCCAGGGCCCCTTTGCCAAGGCCAACAGCACGTCCAAGGACCTCGTGCTCGACCAAGCCCCCAACACTTCTCAGCCCTACGTCCTCCGCAAGGGTGCTGGCCGCGCCGTCTCGGTTGGCGACCAGGTCTACCGCTTCTCCGTCACCGGCAATGCCTCCGCGGGCGCCTTCACTCTGATGCAGACCAACGCCCCTGGCTCGACCGAGCTGGGCGTTCTTCCTCACATCCACAAGGCGCACTACGAGAACTTCTACTGTTCCAAGGGCCAATTCCAGCTCTGGGCCAAGACCAACTCGTCCGGAGAGCAGGCCCGCCTCCTGACCCCGGGCGACTACGGCGCGGTGCCCCACAACACCATCCACACGTTCCAGATCACCGACCCGGACACCCAGCTCACGGGCGTCATCCAGCCCGGCGGCTTCGAGGAGCTCTTCGTCGCCATCGCCAACTCCGAGTTCAACTCCTCCACCGGCTCCGAGTTCGTCCCCGCCACCTCCAACAGCTCTGCCGGCTCCAACCCCGACCTCATCTCCGCCCTCGAGGCCTTTGACGTCTACGCGCAGCTGGACTACAGCCCCCGTCGAGACCTGGTGAACGGCACCGCCGGCGGGGCGTCGACCTGGCACACCGCTGCCAACGAGCTGGCTGCCGACGCCGTCACGCCCAACTTCATCGCCAAGAACCGTGGGCCCAAGTACCTTAACGCCGACGGCGGCATCTACCACCTCATCGCCCCCTTCGCTACCGGCAACCAGACCGCCGGCAACTTCACCATGGGCACCGCAACCATCAGCCCCCGGCTCTCGAACCAGACCGCCACCGAGGCGAACCTGAAGCAGCCCGTCGCCTTTCAGCTCGAGGAGGGTGCCCTGGTCGTCGGCGTCGAGGGCTACGACCCCGTCACCCTGATCCAGGGCGACGTCGTCTTCGTCCCCGCCAGCACGCCCTTCACCTACTACGCCTCGGCTGCCTTCACCAAGTTCCTCTACGTCAGCGGTGGCGGTGACGGCTTCGACTACGAGCTTCTCCAGAACGCCATCCCCTGGGAGTACGCCACCTACCCCATCTACGCCGGTCTGACTGTCCAGTAGATGGTCGGTGAGGAGGCAGGCCGTGATCCTTCCCGAGATGTGTTTTTTCTACTTTCATGTACAAAGTTCATCTATTGTTGATACCCTCGGGATGAGCACCCGACAAGCCGCATGAGGCCCTTGGCTTGGTGCAAGGGTACCGTATGCATATTCTAGATTCAATCCACATGAGGCCGTTTTCGTGGCGGTACCGTATGTACACGATGATCCCTGTTCCGTTCAGAAGCTAGTGACACCGCCCCCTTGTAGACTCGTGATGTTTGTTCTGTGGTGTTTTGGGCGACGGGTGTCTTCCAAGGTACCGTCGTTGACGCCCGATTCGTGTTCAGCTAGGATTTCTATGATGGTGGAGAAGCTAAGGTGCCATTGATGAGCATCACGACCAACGCGGGGGCGTGTTGGGCTCCTGGTTGACCCATCGAAAACCAAGGCTGATTTCTCAACTTTAGGATTATCGGTATGCCTTGATCCGTTTAAAACCCAGTGATCCTTGAATTTTCTTTTGGAGCTTAATCGGATTTCCATGAAATTGAACTTGGTCGGGCTTCGGGGCTTCAAGCAAGGCAGATCGACTGCACGAATCCATTATCACGAAACGAGGTTTCCCCTGGCTTCCAGTTTCAAACCATCCGACACGGGCATGTCATGGATACGAAATATCCATCTGATAATTTCTGAGTGGAACAGATCGATCTTTCCATGTGCTGGTTGCCCTCCCCGCAACGGGGCCAGAAAAGGGGCTTGGGTGAGGCGCAGTACGAACCAAAAGGCCCTACTCATCAACTCAACTATACTCAGTGCGACTAGACCCAGGCAGAAGCTCTTTCACCGGCAAACAAGATTGAGAAAACGGCCCTGACATGGAATTTCATTATGCAAGCGACACTGTTGATTGACATCGCCACGGATGGTTTTGGTTTGTGGTGGTGTTGAGACCTGATCATCTTACCACAAGTGAGCCATGGGATTTGCATCGAACCACCCCCCGCGTGTTCTCTCCAGTCGACCGGAATAGTTACATTTCATTTGAGTTGTTCGAGCCGGGCGATCGGAGACTTTCGACTTCGATATATTTCTTCCGGGCTTTAGTGTAGAGGCTAGGGTTCATGTGCGAGCAATCATGGATTATGGAGGGGCGATGTAGCCATCCCAGAAAACGAAGACGTCGACGGCCACGAGACCAAACTCAAGTGTAAATTGGGTGAAAGCGTATGGCCAGCTACATGTGCGATACATGAGATAGCTGGGAATGACCTCGTGCCCGTCTCAGTCTCACCCAGCGAACAGCCCAACATCGAAGGGAGGACTACAGATTTATTGCGAGGTTTTCCTGCTTCTCTACAAGCACATGGCTTAGCACAACATGCATGCCAGCGGCGCAGCCGTACATTCAAGCCCGATATGCAGGCTAGCATTCTCAGCCGTCCATGGTCCATTTGCGCCAGTCATAGGCAAAGCCAAACCGTTCATTTACAAATGGCACATGGTACTCAGATAACACAGCTAAATTCAAGCTGAAATCATCCATATTGGTACTGCGGCGCGGTTATAGGCAGTCTGTGGGTTATCAACCTGATGTCTCTGTAATAACGTGTGTGATTTCTCTGTAAACACGAGAGTAAAATTCTGAGACGTATGGAGCACTAAGGCGGCACGGCGCTGGAGAGTACAATTCTCATGTGATAATATGACAAGCAATAGCTATTGATTAGCCACTCTATCTCTCTACTGCTGGTTGTCGAATTTGGACAATACTTGAAGCAAATGCAGTTGAGCGCTGGGGAAACTTTTGGCATACTGAGCCGTCGAATACTGGTTGTTTGCAGCGCAAGTCTTGTGTCTTCGAACCACGAGCCTCTGAACGTGAGGCGAAAAGATTTCCGGGGAGTTCTCGATATCCCTTGAGAAGGACGGCAAGGTGGATGCCCAAAGCAATACTGATGGTGTCCATATAAGGGAGAATTGATATACCTGCCCATTGAGTAAGAAGCGTTCGCCTGGATAGCAAATACCTTTCAAATTGAAAGAAACTGTACATTTTGACGAATTTATCTGGAATCTCATGTATACCGTAAATCAGGTAGAGGCGAATCGGCAAGCTCAGGCCCCTTTCCCAAGTCGTCAAACGCCTTGTCGAATGCCACAAGCCTCCCCGCCGAGGTCGACGTCCAAATGAATTCATCTACGCGCGCAAGATTGATTTCTCGTGAACAACCTAATTGTATTTTATAATATGGGGGGAAACATCGATGATGCCAAGAGAACCTGGTGAGGTTGTTGATCAGAAGTTCGCGGTTTACGGGATATAGGCGTTGAGCATCATTGAGGCACGTGTGTAGCTACCTGCCGGTTACGCCTAGAATATTCACACGATTATCGTAAGTGCAGTGCTATCTGCTTCATAGAACACTGAGAAGCGACGAGCTTACTTTATTTACAAAGTAGGTGTCGGAATTGGTCGTGGTGTGGGCGTGAGGCGTCGAGAGGAAGGCACGCTGGGTTGCTGGGCGTCAGTATAAATCAACACATATCTCACGAAGAAACCACAAAAGTTTTATTCACCCATAGGCACTTCAAGAACAGGACATCTACACTCACGATGAATTGCCTCATCTCCTTTGCCCTTTCGTGGCTTCACCCGAGGTTGGGGTGTGGGGCCCAAGGGGCGAGGCATCACGAGGCAAGGTCGAGTCGCTTCACCTTTGTCGGTCACCTCAGGCAACAGCACCACCGCGTCGAGAAGAACGCGGCATACTCACCTTACAGCAGCAAACACACACACGGCCTGTATCAAGAGGTCCAGAACCAAGTCTTTCGTCACCGGGCAAGGGACGCCTTGCCCGGTGGCGGAATGGTATGAGGTCTAGGATCAAGGAGGGTGGTGTGAAGGATAAGGGTTCGAGCCTACTCGACGACAGGCAAAAATTACCGATCGACCGACCGATACCGAGCGAGAAAATTCCCAGCATGTGCACCAGAGATTAGCCCACACCGGTGGGTGAACTCTTTTGACCCTTAGCTTCTATTTTTTGTTCTCTATTCAGTTGTTACTATTACGTCTTGCTGTCTGACTTGTGTACTGTCTATATATTTCTGTTCTGAGACATCCTGTAATCCAGTTAGTGTGAAAGGTCCTTCCTTCCTTCCGCCCGACTGACTGAGTGTTGAACGATTATCTATATTGCTTGCCCTTGCCCGGCGTGTAGCGATGTCAACTGACTGAGCGTCTCACGATGCAGAAGCCACACTCTTAGACAAATCTCGTCTCACATTAGATATCGTCGTTTGCCCATCGCAGACATATGGCGCGACGATTCCTGCCGGAACTGATATCTTTCGCTTGATCGCCCTGACAGGAAGCCCATGGAGGCATAACACCGACAACAATATCATGGAAACATTGTCGCATGAAGCACACAAAGTACACAGAACATGATGAGATGCAGTTTCTATGCCCAGATTCGTGGCAATGTCTATATGGTATCTTACAGGGACGAGAAATCCAACGCTCGTAAATTCATCGTCTATGCCACCTATCAGTCCCTCATTTGCCTCACGTTCAAGTTTATCCTCTTGTTCTGCATCCAACCCTTCCAGCCTTCATACTTGCCATCCTCTGAGGGCCAGTCGGCGAGGTAGTCCGGACACGTCCCCTTGAGCACCTTGGGTACACCATGCCATGCGAAGCGCGAGTCCTTGGTCATGTAAATCGCGTCGCCAGAGCGTAACCGCAGGAGCAAGTACTCCTTGCCAGTAGCCTTGGCTTCTTCCGAGATATTGTCTGGATCGTTTGGTGCAATCATGAAGAGCCCGTCGCAGCCAAAGCTGAGGCTTACCAGACCCTTGTCGACCTCTTCGCTGACGTCGCGGTGCATCATCATAGTGTCCCCTGGGGTGTAGAAGTTGACGATGGCGGCTTGTGCCAGCGTTTCGGGAAATAGGGCTTCGAGGAACTGAGCAATGTCGGACGGGAACTGAGGTGGGAGGTCTTCTGGGTATATGCGGTTCGTCCAGTCGTACTGTCCGCCGAGAGTGACCCAGTGCAGGCGACGCTCCATTACCTGCTTGATGGATAGGGATTTGTGGACCGAGGCGTCTTTGGGGGTAAACAGTGGTGTCTGATCTGGCGGATATGAGAAGAAAGATTCTGGAGACCCATCAGATGCCTTGGGATAAGGCATGTCGTAGTGGAGGTGAAGGTTGGTCTGATGTGTTGGGACACTGAGATCACGGTTGATCATGAGAGAAAGGAGAGTCTTTTGAATTTCGGGAGGGACGAGATTCGGAACGACAATAAGACCTAAACTAATCAGCCAAGAAGAATATTGTAAGCAACTATACATACCTGGTAGAAGTGGGTGGTAGAGTAGGGGAACTTCTTGAAGCATTGATGCGTCGACTGCGTTCGGACTTATGTGAGAAAAGGCGGCCTTGAGTTGATCGACTGAAATCTTTCCGGCGACGCAGAATTTCTCAGCTTGCTCTGGTGATCTCGGATCATCAAGAGCATCTCCGTTGATGAGATCCTTCTGGTCTGCCCTCGAGTATCCCTTCCACTTTGCCCGCATCGCCTCGGAAGGCTGCTCATGAGCGTCGAGCTCAACGATTTCGGCTGTCATGGTGGGTCGGTGATTCAATGTGTCCGGGGGTGGATAATTGATACAAAAGTTGCCAGTATGGAGTGTCGTGTTATTGAGTCAGCATCTCCATCAGGAAATAATTCTGTATGTTTGTTTTGCTGCTCTCCCCGGCCGTCGCATCGTACGTTGCCTCACTGAAACTGCGGGACAAACTCGGTCGAGTGAGTCGTCGGACCCCACCAACCATCGCGGCAGCGATCTTATCGATAACGCACACCCGTGCGATAAGGCTGCTATCGATAAGAATAGCGGGGGCAGGCGACCGGGGCACCCACGCCACGGGTGAACGCGACCCTGCTGTCAGAGGCCTTGGTTGGGTGAGATCAGATCGCGCCTTGTTTTTCTTCATTGCTAGTAAACAACGACAACGAAGTGCAATTTTAGCACCACAAAACATCGACCAATCCGCCCCCGACGACGCCCTTCCCGCCCGGCCCTGCGAACCTCGTCACCGACAAATACCTCTCGTCGACCGACCGATTCCCATGGAGATTTTTCTCTCGTAGCGGCTTCCCGTATCTCGACTTCCGGCCTGTGTGTCTTTTTTTTTTCTGTTCCCTTTGCGTTGCCCCCCGTCGTCCCAAAACGGATCCTCTCTCACACAGCTCTGCCCCTCGTTCGGCCCAGACCCTGAGGTGACTTGCGGATCTCCACGACCAAAACCCCCCGCCACAAAACATCGCCCCCCGACTCTGACAACTGCCTCCGACGCTTCCTCGAGCGGTGAATACGAATTGCGTCAAGAATTGTTCTTTCATTCTTTCTCAAATCTCTTTGACCACTGCTTCGATATACCCGCTGCACCGCCACCATGGAGAACTACCAGAAGCTCGAGAAGATCGGTGAAGGTAGGCTGCAAATCCAACCCTCGCCCTGGGACCGCTGCTCCTGCGCACAATGACGCAAGCATCGTCCATTGCATCCCGCAGCCCCAAGCTGACTCTCCTCTTTCTCCTCAGGCACCTACGGTGTCGTCTACAAGGCCCGAGACCTGCTCAATGGCGGGCGCATTGTGGCCCTGAAGAAGATTCGCCTGGAAGCCGAGGACGAGGGTGTCCCTTCCACCGCCATCCGCGAGATCTCCCTCCTCAAGGAGATGCGCGACCCCAACATCGTCCAGCTCTTCAACATCGTCCACGCCGACGGCCACAAGCTCTACCTCGTCTTCGAGTTCCTCGACCTCGACCTGAAGAAGTACATGGAGTCCCTGCCCGTCAGCGATGGTGGTCGCGGCAAGGCCCTTCCGGAGGGCAGCTCCGAGTCCCTTGCCCGTCTGGGTCTCAACCAGAACGTCATTCAGAAGTTCATGTGGCAGCTCTGCGACGGCGTCCGCTACTGCCACTCTCGACGCATCCTCCACCGCGACCTCAAGCCCCAGAACCTGTTGATCAGTAAAGACGGCGACCTGAAGCTGGCGGATTTCGGTCTCGCGCGCGCCTTCGGTGTCCCCCTGCGCACCTACACCCACGAGGTTGTCACGCTGTGGTACCGCGCCCCGGAGATCTTGCTCGGCGGTCGCCAGTACTCGACGGGCGTCGACATGTGGTCCGTCGGCTGCATCTTTGCCGAGATGTGCACTCGCAAGCCTCTCTTCCCCGGTGACTCTGAGATTGACGAGATCTTCAAGATCTTCCGGTAAGTTTTATCCTCTTTGAAAGAAGAAGCCTCGAATTCTTGTCTCGTACACTCGCTAACGTGTCTTCCTTGTCGCAGCACCCTCGGAACCCCTACCGAGGATGTCTGGCCCGGTGTCACGTCGTACCCCGACTTCAAGAGCTCCTTCCCCAAGTGGATCCGAGATGAGTCCCAGCCTCTGTGCTCGAACCTCGACGCCGAGGGTCTCGAGCTCCTCGAGATGATGCTGGTGTACGACCCGGCCAGCCGCATCTCGGCAAAGGCCGCATGCAACCACCCGTACTTCGAGACCTACCCCGAGCAGCACTCGCGGACCGGCCGCACGAACGGATACTATGGTCACTAGGAGTACCCCATTATCCAGCAGCAGCGCCGGGCCCCCATTCAGGATCGGCACATGGCCTTCTTCTGATGGGACTGTCCACGGCTCTCTGCATACATTGTTTATTCATGTGTTGCCCCTCTCAACCTTCTGTGGGGGCCGGCCTGGGAGACACACATAAGCACAGCAGACTCTTATCCAAACAAAAAGTACCATACTTGCTTTCCTGGATACTTGAGAGTTGGGGGATGTTTTGTTTTTGGGTCACTCGGGCGGTCACCAGCACCAGCAAAACAGGCCTATCATCAGTTGTCGAGGAAGGGAGGCTGGGGCAACCGTTCGTTTCGACCATGCTGGTGAGAGCGCGACGGGAAGCGTTTGTGGCAGTGGCTGCAACGAGCAACAACGACAATACTAACGCGCACACCCCCTACCGAGATTGGCTGATGCCTCGTTGCATTAGAACACAGAACAGTTCACTCACAAGGCTCTTTCGTACCGTGTCATGAAAGATGGATGAGTAACCTCGTCACTCCAGCACATTTGTAGCACGAGCGTCACTCATGTCCTCCCCAGCCATCCCGCCTAACAGCGAGGCAGCCTGATACCTCCTCACCCAAGTCATGTCCCCCGTTCCACGCGAAAAAGAGATTCACCCACTTTCTTTCTCACTCTAATTTCTTTTGTCGTAAATCTTAATGTACGGAGTAAAGATGATGCATACGGTCGGTTTCGGTAGGACAGGTTAATGGGACAAAAAAGACACGTTTGGCATTCTGCCGTTTTTCCGCATTGAAGGCGTCCTTGTCTAATATCTTATTCTCACTTTTGTGTGTTGTGTGAAGAGGATGAAATGATTGACTGTATCAGTACAACCCATCCATATCACAAGGCGAAGATCGTCTCCAGCACTGGGGATGCTTCATGACACCAGATGCTTCCAGGCCCTGCGCCCCGTCCACAAGATGCGCAACATGAGGCTTCTGGGCTCAACCTTACGTCGCCCTGCAGCCGTTTTGCCGATTCATCTGCAACGCCACCTAGTCCGGTCGAAGGAACGTCTTTTTGAGTTTGATTTTTGCCGAAGAGGGCCGACCTTGTTACGCGTTGGACAACGTGGGAGAAGAGGGTTCGTTGCAGCCCAAGGGCCAAGGGAATCACACCACTCTTCGGCGATGAAGATCTATCAGGTGCTAGCTTCCCCGACATGTGGAGGATGAAGATCAGGAGCATGAGCATGAGTGAGAAGGTGGAGGAGGATGGGGGCTCGGCTGGAGCAACTGCCGTGCCCGGTCCGGCGAAACGGTTTCCATTTCCGGGGGAATCAGGCCAGGTACCGAGCATCGGATTTGATTTACATGACTCTCTTCTTTTGGAGTGCGCGGCTTGAATTGTCAGCAGACAGAGCAATGTCATCCAGGGCTCGCTACGTGTGGGAAAATTTGTATGTATGCCTGGAACGGTTGAGAAGAAGGCTTGTCTGATCGGCTCATGGCCTCATCGTCGCTTGCTCATGTGGCCTGACGCGCGCCCTGTTCACGGCACTGGCGCAGATGGCGAGTCGCCCGTCCCCCGGAGCCGTGATGCCCCGTTGGTTAGCACTGCCCAAACGGCTTTCCATGCTGCATGCTTCGTCTTTTTTTTTTTTTCAGGGAACTTTTTTTTGTCATGTTTGTAGATTGGGTTGGGGGCGGCCTTTGGAATGGAGGGAGGGTGTGACTCGGAGAATGGCGACTGCATACGGATACCCTCACGTGAAATCTCAAATTGGGTCTCATACCGCCCCCAAACCCCCAAAGCTGACGGCAGCTTCGGCTTTCCGACGTCCATACCGTCAAAGGTGCGAAGGGGGATAGACGGGGGCCCAGCGACGGATGAGATCGCATCCGCGAGAACGCCCATGAAACGGTTTAGTTCAATCGTCATCTACTCACTCGCACACAAAGGTCTCTCCCCCACATCGCCGTCAGAATTTCAAAAAGGTCCCCATCCCACCGGTTAGACGGAACGTCCAGAGGAAAAAAGAAGAAGAGAGATGGTACCTGTGTGTATGTGTGTGTGTGTGTGTGTGTGTGTGTGTGGGTTGTTCGTTGTGTTTTCCAAATAAACCGAAACATGGGGTCCTTTGCGATTCTTTGAGGTTTGCGTGGGGCCAGTATGTCACCTTTTTGTCTGCCTCATTGTTGTTCCTGCGTTGGTGCGGTGTAAGTAGGTCGGCCAGGCTGCGTTGCTATTCTTGGCATTAAGCCTATGCTCTGTCTCTCACTCGGCAGTCGACTGGTCTACAGTTTGTGTGTGGTTATGTCCTAACCCCGGTCGAGGAGAAGAAGGACCGGCCAGTTCGGGCGATTCGGCCTCGTGGGAGGGTTAGGATCGACGGGATGAACGGCATCCCGTAGGAAAGAAGGTGGACACACTCCGTGTCGGGGGATGGTCCGGCCCAATGGGGCCACCAGACAGTAAAGGCCGCCCCCCCGGCATGTAAATGAGGGCGTTTGTTCTTCTTTCCCTTAAACGGAGATGATTGTAGTTACCTCTCGGGCCGCCGCCGCATGTGTTTTTGCGTTACTTGGCCCGGCACTGGCACACAAAAAGCACAATCACGGGAACCAAAATTGACATCCGCTGGGTTGCATTAGTTGCCACGGTAGGGCTGTTTGCGGACGGACTTGTTGGAGGAATGTTGTGCATTCAGAGCGGTTGGTTGGTTGGAGTAGGTAAGCAAACAAACCACATACACACGTACATACTCCAACAGGGGGCAAGGCACCAACATCGGAATAGGCCAGGGAGGAGGAACTTTTGCACCAACCCTCACTTACGTGGAAGGAGGACGAATAACGTGCGGCGAGGCGCGTGGAGAGAACCGTGGGAGCCAACAACCTCTGGACAAACTGCCTAGTGCCCAGAGAGGAAGGGGGGTCCAGCAAGCAGTCGTCAGTGTCGTCTTTGATGGGCGTGCGAAGCGTCACGTAATAGCGGGCATCAAGGCAGCTTCCGAAAATCGACGGGGCCTGTCCTGTCCCAGGCTTGTGATGTCGAAGCTAGGATCAGGAAGCCTCTCGTCAGACTTTCGTCACGGCTCTCTGGTTGGACTTTTCGGACGGGCGCGTCGTCTTCGTCACGATCTAGAGTTTCACGAGCCTTGACAATCCCCCAAGCCCAGATTATCACAAGCAGGCTTTTTTTTCGCGAGGCTTCAACTGCCAACTGTGTTAACCCCAGAATCCCAAGGGAACGGAATCGCACGTAAGAATGGTAAGACATGCCTCCAACGAGTTCGCAAACGTACGATTCCGAGAGTTGGGTTCAAACGGGGAGAGACATTGGAGGCACATCCCAGAAAACCGGATCTGTTCAGCAGCATCACTGTTCAGCTGTGTGCTCCCCTACACCCCCGAGAGGGCTTCCAGGACTTCGCAAGGCCACGGGGGTGGATGCTATGCCGTTCGAGGATAAGATGAGAGACATTGGAGACAGTAACTCTTGCCACCTTCATGGGAATCCTTCTTTCCTGAAACTTACAGCGAGCAAGAACTGCGGGCGTTCTGCCCTGCGCCCTGGATGCCCGGGCAGACAAAACTAGACGTGAGAAGGGAAAAAGAAGTGCGTAGAGGCGTAGAATGCACGAGGGCTTCTAGGGGGAGAAAATCCATCCAAAGGAAGTAACATAACCCAAGGCGTAGGTAGGTAGTACGCTACGGACTCTCGGGGTGTTGCTGCAGATCGTTTTGACAGAGTTTGAGCGTGAACATCTCCGCGGGCGCGGCATGGGCCGTTTTGGGGCAGCAAGTTGTGCCCTGAAATCACTCCTCAGCGGGAAGGCACGACGGAGGAGGGCCGATGGGCTGGGCGGGCGTGCTAGTGTGGGCGGCAGAACGCGCTAGAAGGCGACGAAGAAGGTTTCTGGACGTCACCGGCGAGGCCGCAAACGGGAGGCTGATGGCTGGGGACCTAGGAACATGAGCGCAAGCTGGGTCGAGGCGTGAGTTGGCTTGGGGCTATCCGGATTTTCCACATGGAGGGTGTGTAACTGCGAGAGGGCGATGAGAAAGCGAATACGATTGTGTAAAAAACAAGGCCCTGGACTGGCTAGGGGCCGTCTCGGGGACCTGGAGCTTGCGAGAAAGCAGGTTGAGCTGGAGGTGTGCGCCATGAAAAAGCCAGCCAGAAAGCAGACATCGCGCTCGCGTTGGCAGCCCGCAGACGGGGAGGATCGTGGGATCTTGTGGAGGCTGTGCCCGTTGGGATGTCTTGGGTGTTGGTGAGGCAGGAGGCAGGAGGCTGCCATGTGCGCTGGCGGAAGATGTCTCGCCGGATGCGGATGGGAAATCGGTCGTGGATGCGTGTGATGGAGGGATTGGAGGAAGGGTTCTTTTGTCCTGGCTGCGGAGAGGCACAGGGCAGTGGAGCCCGAGTGTGATGCGTTTGGTGAAGGCTTCAATCTTTAACGGAAGGCGATGGCAAAATGTCTCGCTCCTAGCTGGTTGACTCTGAACGCCATTATCCAGACTGTCGGGACCGTACATTGATGACGAGGAGGTAGTGAGTAGCAAAGCGAGAAGTGCGAAATGTGCGAGGTGCGCGGGGAGAAGATGGCAAACTTGATCCCCAAAGCGTACGACTGCAGATTGGGTCGAAATTAAGGTGTGTTGTCAGGAGCTGTTTTCGTTCGAACAGTCGTCCCAAAAGATTGAGCATGTTTGCTAGCGCGCTCATCACGCAGGACGTGTCTGGGGTTGGTTTGGGTGACTGCGGCTGCGGGGCCAATAGCATCCCGTGAGAACTGCATTATGCATAGCTAGCTGCGGCGGTTGCGCAGATTGCCGTGGCTATTTCCATCGGCGCAAGCCCGTGCGGCGTTTATTTTGGAGGCAACGGGACCAACAGCCTTCGCAGGCCGGGCGCTTGTGGGGGAATCGCCGGGCTCCCGATGACATTGGACGAAAGGCCTGTTCGGACGATAGCTGCACAAGGTTCATGGCATGCTGCCCTGGTCGGACAGGCCCTGCAGAGGACGAACAGCTCTGAGGCTTAGACGAGAGGACGCGCTTCCTGAAACGCAGCGGTTGGGGGCCCCATTGAGCGGGACGCAGATGCGGGATGGTTCGTCGCTTGTCTGCTTCGTCAAGACGAATGATGTTCGTCTGGTGTCGGGGCGGCAGGGTGTAGACCTCATTCAGCCTTCCCGGTCCTTTTGCAGGCGTTTGAGAAATAAGGATTTGAGCTAGGCAAGGAGAGGAATGAGCTGCCTGCGGGTTGCTGATGCTGGCGCTGGGCTTCCCAATCCTAGCTTACTTGACGTCGATGTTCCTCAGGTTCGCTCCTTTCAGGGCCGGGTACGCGGGAGCCTGCTTGGCCTCTCCCACCGGGCGGGGGAAGAGGGACAGACAGAGCGAGGGGAAAAGGGTGTCTGTGTAGCGCGGTTGGTGGAAGGGAGCTGGCGAAAGTGCCCTGAAGATCGATGGAAGAGGCGTGAAAGGGTAAGGCAGGTCTCAGTCCTCGAGATTGGGTATATGCTTTTTTGTTTGTCTCTGCGGCGTTCCTTGGGAGAGGCGGCGTTGAGCTTGATTCACCTTCCAAGAGAGGAAGAGCGTCTCGGCGACGTGCCGACGGAAGATGCCTTGCTGGAATCAAAATGGCCTTTTGCGTGCCCGCTGCTGCATGACGAGCAAACGAAGTTTATCCGCATCCCACGCCGGCGCCCGAGACATCAAAGAAACGGAGGCAGCCGGTCGACGCCACGACCCGGCAAGCGGCGCGCCGCAGCGGACAGCCACTGGCCCTTTTAGGACCATTCTGCGATGTCGAGTATCGAGTGTTGACGGTGGAGGAGTTGCCTTCGTACGAAAGAGTGGCTTGGCAGGCTTCTCATTCTCGTCTGGCTGCTGGGTGCTGTGCTGTACACCAGGTTTCTGGGACGCGGAATCCGGCTTGGATCGTGACGTTGGCTTGGCCGCACCGCCTTGGCGGTGTTGACAGCACTGCTTGGTGCATTGCGGCTGCGGCTGCTCGCATTGCGACGCTTCGTGGGGTCGCAACGGACATTTTGCCCTTTGGACACGACGTGACTTGGTAGCCACGACCAGGTTCGGATCCGGGAAGTGGCGGTTCGGGCGGGACTGAGTGGGATACCTCACTGCGTACTCAGTACGGATACTTAGTAATTGACGGCACGGCGGCGTAGCAATGGCGGGAGGCGGAGGGGCTGAGGCAATCAGGCCCCGAAGTGTGGCTGGTGGCCCGTCTGTTGCGTAGACGCAAACGCAGCCAGCAAGCACCCAATCACCAAGCGGCGCAGCCCCGGGGCCGAGGTCGACGGCAACATGGGCCCGGGGCAGCCAGCAAGGCGAGGGCGGAACAAGGGCCACGATGCAGGGCAGCACGACCCCTGGTGAGCGTGATCGGGGAATTGTCGATCAACTGACTACCTGAGCCGAGGCCGGCGATCAGCGATGGGATGACAGATTGGGGGGAGCGCACGCGCCACACCTTAGGATCCCTGTCAGGCGAATGGGAGAGGGCGAAAAGGCCGACTGCGCAGGGGACGAGGGGGGGGGGGGGGGGGGGGGGGGGGGTTTTNGGGGGGGGGGGGGGGGGGGGGGGGGGGGGGGGGGGGGGGGGCGTGTGTCTTTCAGACGACCGGGAAGTGTGGCTCAAAATGGAGGGACGCTGTCCATGCGGGGTACGGAGGTACGAGCAGGCATGGGCATGCTCCCTCTCAATCAATCAGCTGGCACGATCCGAACGGTCAAGGGGGCAGACACACCTAAACCGGTTCGTCGCTTTCTACCTTTGACGGGGACGCATGAAATCCCAAATTCGCATCACGAACAGCTCCGTGGCGGGGACGGCCGTGTTTGCTGCATCAAGCAGCCAGCTGTTCTTCTCATATGCACGTTATATGTCTGACTCTGGCAACCTCCTATACGCCGGGCTGAGCTGAGCCTCGAAGCACCACCACGCTGGGGGTTGCAATCGAGCAAAGTTTTTCTCTCTTTCATGTGCGTCAAAGGAGTTTCCGAGTCTCTGGGTCGTCTGTTGAGCAGCCACGACGGGTACCAGCCACAAATTGTCTCGGGACATAGGGGCATAGCCACCTCGAGTGGCCTGCGCTGGGAGGCGCGATTGGCGAGTTGGCCCTGCGAAGAGGGTGTTTGGTTTCAAGGCCTCTCCGGCCAATCATGGCATCTGCACGGCATCAGCCCGGAGTGGTCTCCGACGCACCAGCACCGAAGCGGCAAGGTCGCCCGGCGTTTTGTGGAGACGGAGTTTGAAGAGAGGGCGATGGGGCCGCGGGAGTCGTCGAGGGGAGGGAGGAGGGAGGCGGTGAGGAATGCGGACGGGAGCCGAGACGGTCTAGACGGACGGACGGAGGGACGGATGCTTGAACGATTGAACGAGAGATCCGGAGGGAGCGTCTGCGCTGGCCGTGGATGCAACGTGAGCTGCGAGAATTGGGGACGTCGCAAGGAATGAGCATGAGGCTGGCATGATGGGCCGACAGCTTGCGATGCCTGTTTCGTAGTGCTGCAAGCCTGCAGCGGCAGATTTTCGCATGAAGGCTTTGATGTCCAGTCGCCCTCACACGCTTTCGCCTCCATTGACGGGGTCCCTGAGCATGGAGCCCACCACCGACCATCGACAATGCGTGTGCAAGTACGATACCCAGTTAAACTGCAGCACACCCCGTCCCATGGATCAAGCCACAGTTCTCTCTGGCCTGTGTCTCCGCTGAGGCTGCCAAACACAGCATCAAGATCCGTTGCGCCATCCAGGGGGAAACTCGAGCTCGGCCGGGGAACTCGTGTTGCTGCAGAACTCCCTGGCGTAATAGCACTGCATACTATGCAAGCACGCAACGCCCTGATGCATGGTGGCGGTCCTTAGCACCTTCCTGCCGAGATAAGTCGCTAGATGAAGGCACACCTCAAAAACAAGCAGTCGCACAGAGGCGGCCGCAATAGGCAAGAGTAGGCATCTCGAGAGGAGGTGAGCATCCGGGGGTCCTGATGGTGATGCGGGCATCGAGAGGGGGCAATTTGGCCATGCTATCTGCGCAGGGCTAGCAGACCTGACACTTTTGGCAATCTGGTCGGGAGTCCGCGGGTCATGGCGAAGCCACCGTCGCAGGAGCTCATTTGTGAAGAGTGATAGCGCGAAGCTATCGACGCCGCGCGCCATAAGGCTCGTGCATGTGGCAGTTGAGGGTGTCTTCGCCCTTTTGTCAGCTGCCATCCGGTCCCTCTTTCGCTGCTCTTTTGGCTGTCAAGAGGGGCAAAGATTCAGACGACGGGACTCTGCACGGATGCCGCAGTTTGTTCACTTCGACGATAGAGGGGCCGCTGTAAACCGGGGGCTGTTTGACAGTGCTTGCGTTAGCTTCCCTACGCCTCCGCATTCTCGATCCTTGCCCTGCGCTTGGGCGTCGGTCCATTGAGCCGAGGACTAGAGAAAAAAGGGGAGAGTAGGGGGCTGGATAGAGTGACTATTGAGGCTTCTGGACACGTCGAGCCGGAGGGGAGAAGGGATGCATTCGATTGGGAATGAAGAGGCAGGCACATGAAACCGTAACGTGGGGAATGATCTACCTCAGGGGAGGGCAGTAACAGTTTGTGCTTGAAGGTTATCGATATCGCCGACGGAGGATTAGGAGGGGTGTTCGTGCAGTGATTGAGGGTGACGAGGAAGCGACGAGCTCCTTCCCTGTCCCGGGGATGCCATGGGACTGATCTTGTCAATTGCGGGAAGGGAGCGATCAATCATGCGAACTCGAAACTTTGACTTTCTGTCTGATTGGTAAGGTTGAGCCTGGCGGTGGGCATTGACAGGGCCCGTATCTTGTCCACGACGGCTTGATGTAGTGTATCTGTAACCCGTTCTGGCAAAAGGCATAAGGGCTAATCTCTCGACGTTGGCTGCGTGCGCAAGAGGGGCAGTGATTGGATGGGAGTATTCGCCGGTTGGCTCAGGCGACAGAAGTCCAAGAGCTGGCTGACGGTGAGAATTGGATGGTCAGCCAGCCATGTGGAGGAATCGCAGCGACTGGGGAAGTCTGTTCAGGATCCTCTGTACTATGCAGCAGTAGAGCGAGTCGAGCTGCGAAGCCACACGATAAACGGCTCCTTCGCCCCTTTCAGACAAGCCAGGGTGCGCCTAAGGGACTGGGAGAGTTCCTGCCGATGGGCCCCCGAAAGCCCGACAAAGGAGCATGCTGTATACTCTGTAGCCAAGAGGAGAGGTTCGTCGGATGAGAGCTGGCTGGGCTGGGCTGAATTCGCGAGGTGTTGAAGCTGACAGCCTGCCTCTGCTGGGCATGTTGGCGGGCTGCGTACGCCTAGTGTCGTTGGTCGACGGTTAAACTGGTGGGAGGATCAAGAACTTCAGAATCTGTCTCAGAAGATAGTGAGGGCGTTGGATGTTTCGTTTCATGAACACCACCAAACGCTTGACCCATTCCGGCGGGTTTCCTCCTTGCTGCTGTTGAACTGCTATGCAGAACAGGATGGGCAACATGATTTGCGAGGACTCGGGGAAGACAAATGCCTCGTCTTCATTGGCCATGTTGCACAAGTGTAGTTTAGCGTAGCGTAGGAAGCTCAGCGGGCGTGGTCACGCCTTTTTGGAGGTTCGTTTTGTTCATTCCGCTGCAGGGCGGGCGTTGCCACTCCAGAGTTTACGGACCGAAACTTTTTCTCAACTCCGAGAGCTCTTGCGGCTGGTAAACCTGAGGAAATCTGCAGTGCAGGCGCTGGCTGCAGGGCATCTGGCTTTGTCGGATCCACCACGTCCATCCGGGCAGCGGGCCAGGCATGCGGAAAAAGCAACGAAGCGCAAGCATGGCGTTTGTTTCTTGATCAGCTGAGAGGACACAACGAGACTGGCCAGAGGCCGATGTGGCTGTTAACCGCAGTGAGCGGCGACGATAGATTACGGGTGAAGAGCAGGCGGACGGATAGCAGAGGCGTCTCGAGAAACACACGATGGCAGCACAGCCAGGCCTGGGAAGCAGCCCAGTAGCCAGCGGTGGCAGCCAGCGGCCGAGAGGCGAGCGATAGCCAGACCCAGACCCTGAGTCTGCACCAGCACCAGCACCGGCGCCAGCAACGCGCAGTAGCAGCAGCAGTAGCACGATGGAGACCTAGACGGGCTCGAAATAAGATGATCCACGGAGGGGTGCAGACGGCGGAAGAAAGACGGCGGCGTATCGGCGTCAGGTCAGCTCAGGATGGTCGCGACGCGGGCCTGGCAGTTGTCCCTCTTGGTGGTGGTCCCGTTGTGTCGTTGTGGTGGTAGTTTCATCGGCTCCTCCAGCAGTTGGACAGGCGTGACAGGTAACCACGCGGCGTGGTGCCAGACCCGGGCGGGCTGGTGCCGTCGCTTCCCTGCTCTGCGACAAGGCAAAGGCAGGCCTTGTTGCTGTTTCATCCATGTTCATCAAAGGAGGCGAAAACAAGAATAGCAGCGGGAAACGCCCATTGGACCGTCACAATTTCCAGTCGCCAACGACGCGGGTGTGTTGTGTTGACTTGGAGTGAGTTTGGCGGGATCTTGGGTGGAAGGGTTCCCTCTTGCTTGGCCGCGAATCGATTGGCAGCGAGGGCTCGAGAAAGAAGCCCATCGCTTGTTTCATCTGTCTGTTCGACGTAGGACGCGGCCACCAATGAGCCGCGCGCAACAGTCGTGTCCGAGGGCCCCTGACAGCGACAAGACAGGACGGCAAGACAAGCTGACGTGCGTAGCATGGGAGCAGTGTAGCTCTCCATCGATCCATGTCTGCATTGCGCCGGGGTTGCTGGATGCTTTTTTGGTGCTGAGCTGGCGGTTGCTGACTCCATCGTCGCCTTCCTTGGTGGTGTCCAGCGGCTGCCATTGGACGTTGTTGCACCGCGCCGTTTCCACCGAGAAACACGAGAGGCGAGAGAGGGGCAAGGGAGAGCGAATAAGGTGCTCGGCCGAAGCGGTACGTACCGCCTGCGGACCTAAGGTAAGGTGTGTGTAGCGGCGTTGGCCAGTCAGATTGCAAGAAGCAACGATGGCAGCGACACTTTCAGCAGACAGCAGAGGAAGGAATGGCTGGGGGGTGGGGCCTGCCCGCGTGGATGCGCTTTTCTTCTCGGCTGCAAGTCGTAGTAGTCGTGGTCGTGTCGCTCAGTGAGGATTGTCGCTCGCTTCGCTTGGATGCCGTGGACGAAAAGCTCCAGCGGGCTTGTTTTGGCAGACATGGACCCTTGCTTGTGGGATCGTGTCTCTGTGTTTCTGCAACCACTGGCTGAGCGTCCATCAGCCGGCTCTGGCGTGCAGCGGCACGAGAGGCTACGGGGATGACGGAGCCCAACGGAGCGGCGATGGCCAGTCAACGGCCGTCGTGAGACACTGAGTGAGGTTTGGGTTGACGTAGGGTGCTCTGTAAGGTAATTACAGACGCAGATGCAGCTTGGAGCCGCGCTTGTCTCCGTCCTGTCCGCACGGAAACCTGTCTCTGTAGTTGATCTAGCTGCAGCTGCAGATGATGGCCATGGTAGTGAAATGACCGTGTTGTTGATTCGGCCTTGGCCTGGCCGTGGTCCTGGGCCGGGTCTTGCTTGGGCTTGCAAAAGTAAATATATCGATCTCACCCACAGGAGCCGTCCAATCCATCCCTTACCCTCGGCGCCTCTTGTCGTATATTTCATCCCTGTGTCCTCCTCCCTCTCGAGCCCTGGGAAATCTGAATCCTGTCTCTTGCCAGGACCTTGATTCTCTCCTCCATCTCAAATCATTTGCATCATCACCGGCATTCGAGGGTTGTTGTATTGAATACGACACCCGGCTTTCCTTCGCCTATCGTGAGCAGGGAGACGACATTGACACCGAGACATCAACATCGACAACAACAACAATAACAACCACAGCCGGTCTGCTAATACGAAATCGAATCTATTCAACCCTTGTTTTTTCTAGACTCGGCTCTATTGTTCAATCTTTTGCCCTGGATAATTCACGTCTGCACTAGTGGACATTCGACACCCTTTCGTTGCTGTTGCTGGACACCAACTGCGATATCCCGCCCCACACCCACTTGCACCATTGCAGCTGCACCTTGAGCTCCGTCAACCTTTGACCTCGAATTCGACCCGAGTCCGCCAAGGCTTCCTCTTGACCCGAGAACTGGAACAAGTTCTTGCATCTATTGGATCCGCATCATCATCGTCACCGCCCTGGAGAAAACCGACGTTTGTCAGATTTGCATCGCATTCACTCCGCCCCTCGCGAGCTTTCTGGATTAAAAGGCAGACACCCGTCTGATCTATCAACTTCGATCACCACCACCGGCAT
The DNA here is from genome assembly GCF_011800055.1 of Colletotrichum gloeosporioides. NCBI lineage: Eukaryota > Fungi > Ascomycota > Sordariomycetes > Glomerellales > Glomerellaceae > Colletotrichum > Colletotrichum gloeosporioides. The sequence goes on along the minus strand of NW_025544658.1, from coordinate 529,708 downwards.
TGCTTAGGCTTTCTTTTGGTGCTCATCTGCATCCATCTTGCAACCCGCATCTCGATTGACACCCTACCTCGTGTTCCGTTCCGCCTTCGATTCTGCCCGAGAGCCTCGACCGTCGACCAACAGAAAGCGTGTTCCGTTGACAACCAGTCAGAGTCGCTTCCAACCTGGAGGACCCCTGCTTTCGGCACTCCATTCGCAGAAAGCAGCTGCACCGCCTCAGCGCCCAACTGCCCAGACTCTTGCGTGTCTGCAGTGACCGTGTGCCAAGTACCGGATACCCTGTCCGCCGGGCATTTTTGGTCTGAAGTCGCCGTACCCCGTACACCCCACCTCACCTCCTCACTCTACCAGGTGCCGACCGCGGTGCACCTCCGCTACCAACAACCCACCACCAGGTGCAACAGTTCCGCAGTCAGCCAGGGAAAAGGTGGCTTCACTTCGGAAAAGCGCATAACCAACGCCCTGCCCTCACGGTTCACATTGCGGCCAACCTGGACGTTGCTGAACCTTAGCGATACCGCATCACGTCCTGCGTCATTCTCCCCAGCTGTTGACTCTATCCCCGTCGCATCGAGAAAGACTCGGCCAAGGTTCACCCCGCCAAGCTACGGAAAATCCAACAATATCGCCAGTCCTTCATTCAAACCCCATCTACCGGCGACACAGCTCGGCCGGACAAACCATTCACGCTCGCTCGCGACGTCCGAATCGAGACAGACAATCATTTCCCCGTCTTCAACCTGCTTCACGTTTCCGGTCTTCGGATCCCGGCCGAACAAAGCCTACCTTACCTCACCACCTTACCAGGGCACTACAGTCGGCACAGCGTCTTCAATCTGCTGCTGGCTTACACGACGTCCGCCCCGCGGCCCCGAGAACAATTAATCAACAATCGACACTCGTCCAACGCCCTCCTCTCCGCCGGCTCGGAAGTTTTGGACTACTCCCTCTAATTGACCATCTGTGACTTTGGCCGTACTGCACTGTACTCGCGAGTCGCTGGGATCTTCGCATCGCACCGGTTCCGCTCTACCGCTCTGCCGCCGTCAAACTCACACACCTTGACACCCGTCTGCCATCCGCCATTCCGTCGCGGCTGCACGATCCAAGCGTCAATCAATCAATCCAACCCAACTCAAAATCACACCTGGACGGCTCAATCTGTCCTAGACGTCCATAATTTCATCACATCGCGGCCGTGGCTCTTTCTCCAAAACCCAAACCCAAACCGCCGTCCCCCTGACTCGCCCCGTCGTTTTACTTGACGCCTTCAACTCCTCACCCGCAAACCTCTCCAAGCACCGACGGGCGTGACTCGGATATCTCATCCGTTTGCAGACGTTCAGAAGAATCGAGCGCCTATCCTCCATTCGTCATAGAGCACCGGGCATTTTCCAGAACTTCGGGACTTTCTCTCTCGCCCTTGGCTGCCATTGTCGTCAGTCGCAACAATCGCACCCGACCCTCGTCCACTGCTTCCAGCACCTCCACGCTGCCATCGTCGTTGGCGTCCGCTATCCTCGCTACTTTCGCGATTTTTCTATTCCCAGAAAGAAATCGCCACTTGTTCGCCGTCGTCGCCGAACGACCCGCAGTAGCATTCATTACACCGCCAACAATACAGCAGCACAACAGCCTGCCTCTTGCTAGGTCTCTCGAGATCCTCTGCCTCACTGCCGAAACATTGTCGTGTTCCGCGACGCAGAAAGCGCTCAACGTCCGACTTGCCGCCAAGAGTGGCATTCGACCAGAGTTCGTGACCAGTTCGTCACAGCCATAATATCGAGTTAATCTGGAGATTTACCTGGACTCGGAGTGTTGAGAGTGTTGCGCCACACTCCACCTGTCGAGGTTAAATACAGTGCTACATCTGCAACTCCAGCAGGTCCAGTTGCTTGCTGCACCCGCACCGACGCTGCATCCCGCGAAATCCAGACCCCGGCCGGCCAGCCCGCCCCCTGCGACTTCGCTTTTCTCGGACTTTATCACCACGCCCCCAGCGGCCATCTCTTGCACTCCGACTAAAAAAACCAACCACCCCCTGCCGACCCGACCCAAGCACGCCCTCCCACCCCTTGCACGCCTCCCACACCCCTGCACCCCTGGGATCTACAGCATTCCAGCCCACCCCAAGCATCCAAGCCCCAGCAGGCACTTCCGTCGGCGTCCTGCTGAGACCCCCTAAAAAACTAACCCCCTACTACCGCTAGCACTGACTAGTACCCCCCTGACAACCCGCCCACTCAGCCTCGTGGACCGCACGTCAGTGGGTGACGACGAGCTGCCCGCATCCCTCAGTTCCCAGGACCATCCCCAGAGCCTGGCCCCGTCACTTGCGACGAGGCACATGAACTTCGCCGCACACCACACCCGTACCCTCCTTTTCGTCTAATATATCAGCCCAGCCTGCCCTTCCTCACTTCTCCTGCTTTCCCTTATTTCGTCACTCTTCACGACAACATCGACAGCACAAAAGGGACGCTTCCTTCACAAAAGGACCCCTGCGACTATCAATACACCACACACGACTCCAGCATCATCACCAACCACCTCGACCACCTCTCATACCCCATACACACACATACACACACAGTCACAATGGAGTCAAGGTCACACCTCACCCCGGCTGAGCTCAACGCCGCCGCCCTCGACCACTTCGTCTACCAACCCGTCAGCAAGTCGATGATTTCCTACCTGGCCGGCGCCGCCTTCAATGTCATCTCCTGCGACAGCGCCCTCATGCCTCCCGCTTCCGCCGAGGCCTACCGTCAACAACAGCTTCCCCCGACACCGCCAAGGACACCCGAGCCCCGCGCTGTCCGCACCGAAGACGCCGACCTCCCCACCCTCGAGGCCTTCATCACCCAGCTTGTTGTCTCTTCCAACGTCCAGGTTCCGACACTCATGTCTACCCTGGTCTACCTCACTAGACTCAAGTCCCGCCTGCAGCCCATGGCCCGCGGTCTGCGATGCACCACCCACCGCATCTTCCTTGCCGCCCTCATCCTCACTGCCAAGTACCTCAACGATAGCTCACCCAAGAACAAGCACTGGGCCACCTACAGCCACGTCAACAACGACCTGTCCAACTTTGGCTTCAGCAGGACAGAGGTTAACCTGATGGAGAAGCAGCTTCTCTTCCTCCTGGATTGGGACCTGAGGATCAGCGAGGAGGACCTCTACCGCGAGCTCGACCCCTTCCTGGCGCCTATCCGCGCTGAAATCGAGGCTAAGCACGCTCGTCGCATTGCCCGCCGCCGCAAGCAGGAGGAGGAGATGCGCAAGAGACAGGAGGAGCTCATCGCCATGCAGTCCTACCCCAGCCCGCCATCCTCGCGCGCCAGCTCTCGCTCGCGACAGGAGACCCCCGACCACGCTCGCTCATACAGCGGCGCCTCCATTACACCACCTGGTCTTTGCTACAGCAGCAGTTATGGCAGCTCCATCAGCTCTTACGCTCCTTCTGTCGCATCTAGCCGGTCTCAGTCCCGCGCCACCACCCCGCTCGACAACCCCGCCGAGGAGCCTTACATGTACGTGCCCAACGGCAGCTTGTACGAGTCTCCCGTGGAAGTGCACATCGAGCAGCCCGCATCAACACTGCCGAAGCGCAAGCCTCTCCTCCCGTACGAGATCAGCACTGAGGAGCTGCGCGACATGCAAGACGGCACCAAGGCGAAGAGGGCACGCATGGGACGTGGCATGTGGGGCCGCGTCTTCGGTGGCGCCGTGACAGTGCGGTAGTCTGCTGCATCGCACAGATTCTTTTCCTTTTGTCACAGCCTCAACAACTTTTTCTCACCTCTCACATTTTCCTATGTTTGGAGTCACCCCCCAAAAAGCATGGTGTTGGATTGCTTTATAGAGAGAGCACGGAAGGACAGACTTGTTTATCTTACCCGAGGGCGTTGGTAATGGGACGACTGGTACATGGAACACGGATTATGAGGACACGGCAATCCTCGGGGCATTTGCATATATGGAGTGGTGTTTGGGGCGGATTTCATGAACATGATTATCACTTTTTTCTTTCTTGTCGGTTGGGTTCTTTGGCATCCTCGCATGGTAGAGGTTTGGCCCCTGTTGGGATCTTGGGAAGAACTGTTAGAACCGGTTCAGCAGTATCATATCAGTCAGAGCTCCAAATGAGCAGCACACTCTTCCCAGAAGAAGACGTGCCGGAAATTCAAAGCGCGGGCACCAACCACACTGGTGCCCGTTTCCAAACAACTTTTACTTGTCTCCTTCCGCTCGCGCACACACACTGTGACTTGATGTCTTCGTTCTTCGTGAACGGCACCTGGCTCCTCCCGTCCCGCGTTGGACCCCCCGCTTGCATCGGGGTCTAGAACGGTTGGCTCTAGTGCACCTCGTGACTTTGGATGCAGGCGGTCGGGGTAAGTGTCTTTATTTTTCCCAATCTCGTAGTGGGGGAGAGAGGACACTGTAGCGGAGCGCGCAGCGCGGTTCGCATTCAGCTTCACATGCGAGACATTTGGGGACGACTGCGGCCTTTGCAGTGTGCCCCGGGCAGCGGGAACATCCAGTCATCTGCAGCCGGGGTCGACGGGGAGGGGTCATTCATTCTGGGTCAAGCTAGGAAAGAATCAAAAACCTCGTGATCTTGTTTATTTCATTTCATTTTTCGCTATGTATTTATCCCATGTGCAGAAAATTTGTAATGCAGCTTGTTTTTCGTCTGGTTGGCTGATGACGATATGCGATGGCGGTATTGGAGGGGTCAAAACCACTTGATTGGTTCTCGTTATCGTAAAACAAAAAAAAGATGCCCATGACTACCTCCAGAGTTTATCGCCTCCAAGTCATGATTCGCATCTTGCTCGGGGACAGGACATGAGTCGGGTTCGCCGGGTTCTTACAACCTTATAACATCATAGCCCGACCAGGGTGCACACAGCACACGCGGAATGAATCAAGGCGGGAGGGGATTGGAGTTTACAAAAGTTTGATGCATCTTGTTACTTCCCGCTGGGCGAGTGGTGGTGGTGATGGGCAATGACTTGGGAGGCGGCGCATAAACCGGCTAGAGTTGTCTCTCTCACGCACCTTGGGCGCTCCCCGTTACGGCCGGATCAGAGACATTCCTGTCTACCTTGCAAGATTGGGCTTGCATCCGTCCGTTGAGGAAGATCCAGCCATCCGGAATCCGCAACAGAGAAAACGGGCAAGTTGGGTTTTGCGAAAGGTGGAATGGGGACGCTTGTGTGTGCCCAGACGCTTGGATTTTACAGGGACACATTGACGTTTGGATGCAGCTAAGCTGGCGGCGTCTCCTAGCTCCCCTCCACTCTGTCGAGGTAAAAGGTCCAGCTCCCCGAAAACCGGGCGTTCCTCCCCGATGTTTCTTCGTCTGCATGGAGTTCTTGTGTGTGTGTAGTGTGCTGCGGAGAACCTCGGACATTTTCTACAAAAGTAATCGCTTCGTGAACTCCGAAAGAAGGAGGTTGTTTGGGCTTCCCCGGAGATTTCATGGGGGTGAGATTGTCGCGATCGACCGGAAGGGCGGATCGTGACGTCGAAATACCAACAGAGGGGGAAATCTCGGTTTACTTTCGCTCGTCTTCGTGTTTTCTCTAGACGGTGTGTCTGCATATGTAACTCGCCGTTCCATCGTTCACCGTTAAAAGGGCCAGGAGAGAGAAACAGAGTTTCGTAACATCGAGATGCATGGCGTTTTGGGCATTGCAGAGAGTTGCGGAATGCAGCATGCAGAACGCCCGACTGGTTTTAGGGGTCCAAAAAGGTGACGTCTAGATGTGTCGGGCGTGCAAAAAAGTTAGATGGCTGATGGCGGGGATCAGCTTGTCAGCAACGGTACACGTAGCGTGCGTGCTGGGACATGATCCAACGAGCGAAGGCGGGGTTTGAGGGGGGGATTGGCTACACCGTCAGATGGGGAAAAAAAAGAGATTCCGCCGTGGCATTCACGCAAAGGTGCATCCTTGTGGTTGGGATACATTCAGGCTGCTATCGCGGGCGCTGGTGACTGCGTTTTGGAAATGTCGGTCAGTTGGGAGGGTGTGTGTGTGTGAGCGCTGCTGCCGGGCGTGTGGTTCGTGAAGGATGTGGCTGGGGGCGGGCAGCAGGAAGCAGGAATTAGGCTCCGACCCCACGCCGGATCGTGATGCGCATGTTGGGAACTCCTCTCCGCGATTATCGGGTTGTTGTTATTCATGCAAGTGCGATGGCGTGTTTACGTTGCGGTCGTGTTCGTGAATGGCAGGGTGCGCGCCTTGTGGCCGGCGGTCGGGTTCCGGGTGGGTCTCGCGGCCGGCACGGGGGCTGGGAGGTTGAGTCACAAGGTCGGGGTCAGGTCGCGGGTGACGGTCGGATGCTGCGGTCGCGTTCCATTTGCCAGTAACAACAGTGACACGACAGTCTCAGTGTCAGGTCTGGCGACGGAACGCGTGCCTCTCAGTGGCATTCGACGTCGCGGGGTGCTGCACTGCTGCCGTGAGCTATCAGACCATCAGGTTTAGGCATTAGGTCAGCCCGCCCCCGAATCCGCGGACACAGGCCGTGGTAGAGTGCTCAGAGCCAAGGTCAAGTGATTTCATCCCTGTCTGTTCGCCCGGCAGTCAGCCAGTCAGGCCCGCAACGCGAACCCGAGTGCTCCGGCTGTGCGAGATCGAGAAAGTGTCAAAGATGTGGTCTGCTGTAGGTTGGGTTGACTGGTGTGGCTTGGGCCAATAGTTCGTCGCCCCTGGGTGCTGTCTGAAGCGATGCGAGTTACGCCTGAATGATTTTCTGGGGAGCATTGGCACCCATGCGAACGTTGAGAGCCTGCTGCGCCGACTCAGCCTCAACCCGTGCCCGCAGACCACCTTGCGCATCGATTTCTTGGCGTTGGCAGACTCGCTTTCTGACCATTGGTATCATACGGCCCGGCGGGCTTGGCGAAGCCCGGAAGGCTATGAGCTTCTCAGCCTGGAAAGGACCGGCTGGCTGGCCATGCTGTAAGCACCGATAACGAGAGGATGCCAAGCCCTCCTGCGATGCCCACGACTAGATCATCCTCGGAAGGAGTCGACAACAATGTGGAAGATGGCTCAAGCTGGCACTGTTATGTCGCCGTGTTAGTCGCCAGGCGATGAGGACTCAGCCACGACTTCGGATGCACACGCTAGGGAAACCAGCTTGACCCGGCTGTCCGTCGTGAAGCTGACGAAGCTTCAAACAACGTGGAATCCGTCTGAAAAGAGGAAACAGACATCGAAACAGGAAAGCGGGAGGGAGTCGCTGCGTTCGCGTGCGCGGGCTGAGTCGACTTTAGGCGGGTGTCTTTAGAATTGACACCGTTGACATTGCCCAAGCGGTAGTGATCCGATCTCAGCACAGGCTGTGCCGCTCCCACTCGTTGACAAAGCAGCATATCCGAAACTTCCGTTCCAGAAACTTCGTTGTATCGTGCCGTCGTTCGAGAAGCTCGCGTGGCGCCTGCTGTCGTGAAAGTTGTCAACTGGTAGGCTGCTGGTAGGACATACTGGAAAGCCAAGTGCAGGATCTCCAGAGGCGTTCAATCAAGTGTCCGTAAATGAAGTCGAGGTCCTTCCGTGGCCGAGTATCTTTGGAATGCCGCAAAGAATTACTTGTCCCTGTGGCGCATCATCACCATCATCACCTCCGCAGCATCGAGTGACATGGAGGGAGAAATCCCCATGCGAGTACTCGCGTCGGCCTTTCTAGTCAGTAAGCAGCGAAAAATAGGCTAGTCCAACGTTCTGCAGCTCTCGTCAGTAGAGACGGTTCTGATCGGATCGGATTCGGGTCCTCAATGATCGACAGGAACGCGACAAGGGTCGAGGAGGAGGAGGCAACAAGATCTGATAACCAAGGGTCTGCAAATGGGGCAATAGGAATCGAGACTGCGCTTAGCAATGCAGGAGAGGCGTGGGTCATCCTGCAGCTAACGGCTAGCGCAGTGCGGGGAGACGCGGCAGACGCTCTAGACGCCACCAGTGGATTTGCCACCTCCAATGGCAGGCCATTGATGTGCGAAGAGGGTGGGCAATGAGTCGAGATGACTCCAGATCTCTCCAACGTGGTGGTTCTGACAGCGGGTGCCCGTGAATTGTAATCGGAAGGTTCATGTTGATTCCAGACCCAAGCGCGTTGCTTTGGCGTATCAGCGCGTCGCTTGAGGCACCAAAATGAAACCTGGACGGACCCATAGTGAGCAAATTACGTCACAATCTGCGCTTTTTCTGCGGAAAAAGCAGTGCAAACACTGTGCTGCGACAAGCGTCAGTACAGTGCCTGGACGGTGCGGAAGGAGGCAACTTCGGTCGCCGAATGCCAAAAATCTGCAAGGCACAAAACGCGCACCCAAAAAAGGCAAGGGGCAATCTGGTCAGCCAACATTGCAGAGCAGCACAATTGCCGCGGAATGAAAAGTCAAATGGGCCAGGAAGGGGGAAATGACAGATAGCAGCATCGCCGTACTTAAGGCACCTTGCTCTATCTGAAATAATAAAACCATGGGTGTCCTGCCTTTTCTGGCTCGATGCTGCTGACTTCCGTCGCAACTTCTCGGCTGGCAAGCAAGGGATTCCGGGCTTTGACCACACCCTTTCGGCCACTGACAACCTGGAACTTTACGCTCTGCGTCGTCGATCTATTACAACTACATCCACACACAGCATCGACTAGTAGGCCACCGCAGCTTATTTCGCGCCTTCCTTCGTCGCTGGTTTCTCCGGTCTTGTCGTCCAGTGCCGTTGTCCGTCTCCGACACACGAGTTTTTGGCACAAGCTTAACGTTCATCGCTGTCCTGTGGGCCTGTGACTGGAGAAAAAAAAATCAAAAAAAATCAGATCCTGAATCGTCGACTTTGCGTACGCGCCTTGGCCACCGTGGATACAAAAACAAAAAAAAAAATCAAACTAACGACCAAGCAGGATTACAGCAACCAGGGGCGAGGCTGCTAGAGAAGAAGACAGAGGAAGAGGACGACGACGGACGCCAAGAACGGCGACATAAGCAACGATGAACCCCCGCATCACCACTTCGTTCTTGCTCGCCAACCTCCACTGTCCATCATGTGTGTATTCGATCCAACAGGCTCTCAAAGAGTCATGCAGTCGCGACGTGATCTGGGTGTCACCCAACGTGGTGACCTCAGTCGTCACCGTTGAGCACAGGCACACTGAAACCCCCGAGGTCACTATCCGATGTATGGCGAAGGCGCTGCAAGAAGCTGGCTTTGAGATCAGTGGTGTGACGACGACGGCTACTACCAGCAGTGACTTGGACGTACTGAATGAGCCGTCCGCGTGGCCCGATGCTGAATCACCGGCTCAGCGAGAGGCTCATCTCTTGAACTGCAAACAGTGTCGCGACTCTGGGGAATCTACCCCTCACGGCTCATGTCGCTCACTCATACACGAATACGCGTCAGACGACGCCAGTGCCAGCGGCAGCGACACACGCCGAGGATCAGGAACAGAGACGCCCGTCAAGTGGAGAGCAACCCTCTCTATTGGGGGGATGACCTGTGCCTCATGTAGCAATGCCATCACCGAGGAGCTCAACAAGAAGGACTGGATCGACACTGCCGTCGTCAACTTGGTCACCAACAGCGCAACCGTCGACATTTCCGATAAGGCGGATGCTGAGAAGATTGCAGAGACCATCGAAGACATGGGATACGACGCCAATCTCGACAATGTCACCGAAGTCAGGCAGGAGGAGTCGGGTTCCAATCTGTGGAGGGCAGCCGTGGCCGTCGGAGGAATGACGTGTGCATCATGCGCCAATACAATCACCGAGCAACTCAGCAAGAACGACTGGGTTTCCAAAGTTTCGGTCAACCTAGTCACCAACAGCGCTACCGTCGACTTCACTGTGGAGGGCAAGCAAGACGAGATCGTCACCGCCATTGAGGACATGGGTTATGATGCCACGCTGGACAGCGTGAAGAGTGTCAAGTCCGAGAACAAGGGCGCTCAAGAGCGAACAGTTCAAATCTCGATCCATGGCCTCTACTGCCAACACTGCCCATCCCGGGTTTCACACTCTCTGAGATCGTTCAAGCGCGTCAAAGTCATTTCGGAGCCCACGCCCGAGAAGCCCGTCATCAGCGTCAAGTACACTCCCGACGCACCGTCTTTTACTGTGCGCGAGATTCTTTCTGCTATTGACGCTGCGGATCCGGCGTTTAGAGCTTCGATTTACCATCCTCCCAGTCTCGAAGAGCGCTCTAAACTGATCACGCAGAGGCACCAGCAGCAGCTTCTGAGGAGAATCTACCTGACCCTCGTCGTCGCTATCCCTACTTTCGTCATCGGCATCGTATACATGAGTCTTATTCCTGACACGGATGACGGGAAGCACTGGTTGATGAAGCCGTGGGTTTCAGGCATCAACCGAGCACAAATCGCCTTGTTCATTCTCTCGACGCCGGTCTACTTCTTTGCGGCCGACGTATTCCATACCAGAGCCATCAAGGAGATCAGCAATTTGTGGCGTCCGGGTAGCAAGACCCCCATCCTTCGGCGGTTCTACAAGTTTGGCAGCATGAACATGTTGATGTCTCTCGGAACCACCATTGCCTATGTCTCGTCCATCTGTCAGATGATATCTGCTGCAATCAATAAGCCGGCGGAGATTGACGACACTCAGTTCTACTTTGATTCCGTGGTCTTTTTGACCATGTTCTTGCTTCTTGGTCGCCTGATCGAGTCGTACAGCAAGTCAAAGACTGGTGATGCGGTCGAGCTTCTTGGAAAGCTCAGGCCTACAACAGCGATTCTGGTCACGAAAGATTCCATCGGGAAAACAACAGATGCGACCGTCGGTGTCGACATGCTCGAGTATGGCGACATTATTCGCGTGCCTCACGGCGCCTCACCTGCCGCTGACGGTATTGTTTTGCAAGGCGAGAGCAGTTTCGATGAGTCTAGCCTGACTGGCGAGTCTCGTCTTATTAAGAAGGTCCCCGGCGATGAGGTTCACGCTGGAACTGTCAACAAGGACTCGGCCATTCAAGTGCGCATTACTGGTGCTGCAGGCGCGTCCATGCTCGATCGAATCGTTTCCATCGTTCGCGAAGGTCAAACAAAGAGGGCGCCGATGGAGCGCATCGCCGACATGCTGACGGCGTACTTTGTCCCGATCATCACCCTTATTGCAGTCCTGACTTGGCTTACCTGGATGATACTTGGCTATGCTGGCGTCATTCCCGACCGTTACCTTGATTCTGGGAGTGGCTGGGTTGCCTTCGCGTTGCAATTCGCCATCTCCGTCTTCGTCGTGGCCTGCCCCTGTGGTCTCGCTTTAGCAGCTCCGACAGCCATCTTCGTGGGCGGCGGCCTCGCTGCGAAGCACGGCATTCTTGCCAAGGGAGGTGGTGAGGCGTTCGAAAAGGCGAGCAATGTCGACGTCGTCGTCTTCGACAAGACCGGTACTCTAACTGTTGGCGGCGAGCCCAAGGTCACCGATACGAAACTGTTCCTCGACTTGGCGGAAACCAACATTGAAAGCAGCTTGGTATTGGCCACACTACGGGCAATCGAAGAGAACAGCAGCCATCCAGTTGCCAAGGCGATCGTTTCTTACTGCACGGCTCAGACCGAAGTCTGGGCAGAGGTGGAAAACGTTCAAGAATTGCCCGGCAAAGGCATCAGAGCAACAAACCGAGGTGATAAGCAGAGCGAATCTTTCGAAATGATTGTCGGAAATGAGGCTCTCATGCGCGACTTCAACGTGAAGCTCGTAGAGCAGGTGACTACCCAGCTCCAGATTTGGAAGACCGAGGCCAAGTCCGTTGCTTTGGCAGCCATCAAGGCGAAGGCCGACTCGGATGCGCCTTGGACTTTTGTGCTGGCTTTGTCCATCTCAGACCCTATTCGTCCTGAGGCACTCCCCATCATTCGCGCGCTCAAGGATCGTGGGACGCGTGTTTGGATGCTCTCGGGTGACAATGTCGTCACTGCCAAGGCGGTAGCATCACGCGTTGGAATCAACCCTGACAACGTCCTGGCCGAGGTCCTTCCTTGGGAGAAGGCAGACAAGATCACCTATTTGCAGAACGTACTCAAAGCGCGGGTCGGCCGGTCGAGAGAGCATTCGACAAAGCGCGCCATGGTTGCCATGGTTGGAGATGGCATCAACGACTCGCCAGCGTTGACCAAGGCCGACGTTGGCATTGCCATTGGCAGTGGCAGCGATGTGGCCATCTCAAGCGCCGACTTCGTCCTTGTGACGAGTGATTTACGAGCGATAGTGACCCTCTTGGACCTGAGTCGTAAGGTGTTTGGGCGTATTAAGGTGAACTTTGGATGGGCCCTCATTTATAATCTTCTCGCTATCCCTATTGCCGCCGGTTGTTTATACCCTATCACAACATCCGGAGGACAGCATATTCGACTGGACCCCGTGTGGGCCAGTCTGGCGATGGCTTTGAGCAGCATCAGCGTGGTTCTCAGCTCTCTGGCGCTGCGGACAAGGGTTCCTGGTTTTGGTTTCCGCCCGCGAGGGCTGTAAGGTTATTATTGGGCACCATCATTGTTGCCCTTGGGCATGTATTACTGTAAAATGTACTGAATAGCGCGGGGGCAACCCAATGTACAAGAAAAGAATAGAGCGCAGCAGCCTAATAGAATGAGTCAAAGGAATCCGTCATCGTCTCCCATCGTCTGTCATCGTCTCTCGTCGTCCACTTGAACAGCTCTTCTAATCACTTACACCTTCTGCCACCTGAACTATCATCAGGGGTTCAAGGCATCCTCAAGTCCCGTATAATCATTGATGATAGTAATTTAATACCTAGATTGATGTTACTTGGGTCATCCGAGTCACATCTGCAGCAACCATGGCCGAGGTGTTGGGTGGAAGTGGTGAAATCATCGGGGCGGGTACTGATGCCGCGGCCGAGCGGATACCGCACCGAGAACCGGCCGGGGAACCGACAGCCTGGGGACAAAAGGGTCCGGCAGTTTTGCGATCGGACGGGATTGCCACCGAGGAAGCACAATCTGGGGCAAAGACCGCATTGAGGCTTGCAATTCCGGGACGAGGAGGAGTCAAGTCGAGCACGCAATTGCAGGCGCGACGCGGATTTGGTAAGCCAGAGGTCCGGCCAAGGGACCTTTAGTGGATCCAAAATGGTGCAATGTGGGGCAGCCGCACATGTCTCTGGGGCGTTGATTGGCGCGCGATGGCGCAATTGTCCCCTAGTCAATTCTGCGAGCTTCAACAATTTCCAAACGCCGAGTTTCGCACGCCAACATGAGCCAGAACAGAGAGGTTGACGAACCGCAACTGGCGCATGAGCATGGCTGGGGCCCGGGAGGAGCAGCAGCGGCTTCCATTGCTAGGTAATCTGCGGCAAAGGACTGGTAAGGTGAGCCCGGCTAAGGACAAGTCCCCCTTGTCACTCTCTTTGGCTTTGCTTATTTTTTTTTTATATTCCTTCGGACCCTGCTCGGAGTCTTCAGTCCTGAGATACCTTCGTCTTTTACTTACCAATCCCTTTCCCTCCCACGATCCCAAGGTCCTCCTAGAACGAAGAAGCTCTCGTTCGGGTTGACGCAAGTGAGTTTGCTTGCCCTTGGTGAATCAATTGCTTGTTCGCGACCATTCTCTTGCGCGTGGTCCGGCTTCTTCTTCTGGTCTTTCGTCTATACTTGACCATTGTTAATCGCATCCTTTTTGCCGTATTTATTCCCAAGTTTCTCTCGAGACAGCCTCCAAAGATGCAGTTCAAGCAGCAGGAGAGCAGCGGCTCTGCCGCCGTTCTCGATGCCAAGTCTCCCGCCCCCGTTGCTCCCGTCAAGAAGGTCTCTTCCACCCTTCCCTTTGGCCAGCCCGTGGCCCTCGCCTCCATCTCCGGACCGACCTACGTGACTGCCCAGCTGCTCGTTCAGCAGGTCGCCTACCTCCTGTCCGACAAGATCTTCTCCTACTCCGCACCGACTTTCGATCTCGATGTTGCCGCCAAGGCCTGGGCCGAGGCCAAGGAGAAGAACATCCACGGCGAGGCCACCGACCTCGTCCAGCTGCAGACCAGGACCGGCGCCGGCGCACTCGCTCTGGGCTACATCTTCAGCCCCGACTTCGACCTGGCCAAGAGACACCTGCCCCAGACTCTGCTTGCGCCTACGCTGAGCTTGAGGAACTTGCGCGCTGCTCTTGACCAGCTGAGCCTCCTCTACGGTGTTGCTTCCCCCTTCGTTGCCCACGTTGCGGCTCTCGACTACGATGCCGCAAACGGCCTGGTCTCTGACTACGACACTGCGCTGCGCACCGCCGAGGAGCTTGGCCTCGGTCTGGTTGCCAGCTCCAGCGCCTACGAGACCCAGCACATGGCTCTCTTCGCGACCCTCATGGCTGCTCTCATGCCCACTCTTCACATCTACGACGGTGTAAGACTCGCCCGCGAGACTTCCCGTATCGTCGACGCGCTGAGCGAGAGCGGCATTGCCGACCTCTACAAGAACATCACATCCGAGTCCACTGGTGTCACAGAGAGAGCCGCCATCTCTTCCAAGGTTGCCGACCTCCTGGATGTGTTCAACAAGCACCTCGACCCCACCGAGGACCACGAGAGCCAGCACACCGCTCTGCTTGCCACCCTCATGACCGCTCTCACCCCCAGCTTGGGCGTTGAGGACGGTGTCAAGCTCGCCAAGAAGACTCTCAAGGCCTCCGACCCTATGGGCAAGAAGGGCGTTGCCGAGACCTACCAGAAGATCTCCAGCGAGGTCCAGTCTCTGAACAAGAGGCTCGACGACGCCGGCAAGGTTGTTGAGCTCCTGAAGCTCTTCAACAACGAGCTCGGCACCAACTACGAGCTCTTTGAGTACTACGGACATGACGAAGCCGAGAACGTCCTCGTTGTCTTCGGCAGTGCCGAGGCCCAGCTCGCGAAGCAGGTCGTCACCCGTCTCGCTGCTGACGGTGCCAAGGTTGCTGCCATCAATGTCCGCGTCTACCGCCCCTTCGTCGAGGAGGCTTTCCTGGCTCGCATTCCCGAGTCTGTCCGCACCGTCTCCGTCTTGGGTCAGGTCAAGGACGACATCTCCGTCAACGACGCCTCTCTGCAGTCTGCTCTGTACACCGATGTCCTGACTGCCATCTCCTTCGCCGGCAAGTGGCGCCAGGACCCTGCCGTCCGGGACGTCAAGTACTCCGCCTCGGAGGCCTTGACCCCCCAGACTGTTGCCGACATCTTTGGCAAGCTCCAGAACGCCCAGGCCGAGTCCAAGCCTTTCCCCTCTCTGGTCCAGGCCCACCAGTACACCTTCTGGGATGTCGACGACTCTGCCGCCGCCGACTCGCCCGTCGTTGTCAGCAACCTGCTGTCCCGCGAGTCCACTAGCAACGTGTACGTTCACGAGTCGTTCGACAACCTTACCCAGGGTGGTATCGTCCGCACCGACATCCGCAGCTCCAAGAAGGCTGTCGAGGCTCCGTACGCTATCGAGGAGGCCGACGTCGTTGCTGTCGGTGACGAGAAGCTGCTCAAGGATCTTGACGTACTCAAGAGCGTCAACGCCAACGGCAAGCTTCTTCTGAAGCTCCCCAACTTCAAGGAGGAGGACGTCGAGAAGCGTCTCTCCCCTGTCATGCGCAAGCAGATCCAGGACAAGGGCATTGAACTCTACGTTCTCGACGTTGCCGCCTCTCCTGCGTTCGAGAAGGAGCCCCAGGTCGTCAAGTTCCTCTTTGAACTTGCGTTCCTCCAGATCGCCCGCCCCGACATCTCTGCCGAGGAGGTTGCCAAGATCGCCCTCATTGAGGGCTTCCCCAACACCCTCGCTGAGTGCGTCGACGCTCTCGGCCAGTGCCTGCGCAAGGTCGAGTCCCAGGCTGCCTGGGCCGAGCTTCCCGAGGACGTCGTCGTCAGCGCTCTGCCCTCGACCATCAAGCCTAACAGCTTCGTCGCCTTCGACAAGGAGGAGCCCGAGGTCGAGTCCAAGCTTGTCGACTGGCAGGCTGCTGCCAAGGGTCTCGCTTTTAAGGAGGCGTACGGCACCCAGGCTACCCTGCGCCCCGAGCTGCCCGTCAAGACGTCTACCGTCACCGTCAAGGAGAACCGTCGTCTTACCCCCGCCACGTACGACCGCAACATCTTCCACATCGAGTTCGACCTCGGCGACTCCGGTGTCACCTACAACATCGGCGAGGCCCTTGGCATTCATGCCGAGAACGATGACAACGAGGTCCGCGAGTTCATCGAGTGGTACGGCCTCGACCCCAACGCCCTCGTCCAGGTTGCCGCCCGCGAGGATCCCAACGCCTTCGAGACCCGCACCGTCTACCAGTCCCTCAAGCAGAACATCGACGTTCTCGGAAAGCCGCCCAAGCGCTTCTACGAGGCCCTCGCCGAGTTCGCGACGGACGAGAAGGAGAAGGAGATCCTCAACGGTCTCGGTGGCCAGACTGGCGCCGAGGACTTTAAGAAGCGTTCCGAGGTCGACACCCTCACGTACGTCGACATCCTTCAGGAGTTCCCCTCGGCCCGCCCGTCCTTCCACGACCTCGTCCGCATCATCTCCCCCCTGAAGCGCCGCGAGTACTCCATCGCCTCCGCCCAGGCCGTCACACCCAACTCCGTCGCGCTCATGATCGTCGTCGTCGACTGGGTCGACCCCAGAGGCCGCACCCGCTACGGCCACGCCACGCGCTACCTCAAGGACCTCCCCGTCGGCGCCAAGGTCACCGTCTCCGTTAAGCCCTCCGTTATGAAGCTGCCCGCCTCCTCCAAGGCGCCCCTCATCATGGCCGGTCTCGGTACCGGTCTCGCCCCCTTCCGCGCCTTCATCCAGTACCGCGCCCTCCAGAAGGCCCGCGGCGAGGAGATCGGCTCCATCCTGCTCTACCTCGGCTCCCGCCACCAGCGCGAGGAGTACCTCTACGGAGAGGAGTGGGAGGCCTACCTCGACGCCGGCGTCATCACGCACCTCGGCGCCGCCTTCTCCCGCGACCAGCCCCAGAAGATCTACATCCAGGACCGCATGCGCGAGTCCATGCGCGACCTGGTGCAGAGCTACATCAAGGACGAGGGCAGCTTCTACCTCTGCGGTCCCACCTGGCCCGTTCCCGACGTCACTGACGTGCTCATGGAGGCCATCAACACGGAGGCCAAGCAGAGCGGCAAGAAGGTCAACGCCCGCAACGAGATTGAGAAGCTCAAGGAGGAGGACCGCTACATTCTCGAGGTCTACTAGGTTGTCGCGCTCGGATATATCTGCTGGATTTGCGTGTATATATATAGTCATCTACGGCCGTGGGCCTCGCGAAAAGTTTCTTTGATTACATAGCCGGTTGTCATACTTCAGCACTCGTCAATTCTCTAAACAATTAGACTCACCGCACCATCGTCGTGATATTTCTTTTCCAACTGGCACTGCCATGCTAGCTTGCGCGTGCTTTCCAATCTCCCAATGCACATTTACGCCCATCATGTCTAACCCACCGCATCAATGCGTCAAAGAAGCCTCAAACAAGCCCCTCAACTGCTCCCTCTCCTTCTGCAGCTCCGTCTCCAACCCGGGGGCGAGCATCAGCACCCTGGCCTGCGGGATGGTGCCCTCGACAAGATCGTCCAGGTGCTCCGTGCCGAAGCCGAGCTCCTTGATGCCCGCGGGCTGGTCGCCGAGGTCGGCGAGGAACTTTGTCAGCGCGTCGGCCAGGACGGCGCCGGCGTCCTCCTTGCGCACGCGGGAGACGTCGACGCCGAAGGCCTCAGCGGCCGCGAGGTGGCGCTCCGGGTTGGAGGCGCCGGTGAAGCGGAAGACGGCCGGGGCGGTGACGGCGACGGACACGCCGTGCGGGATGATGGGGTAGTTCACCTTGTAGCCGGAGTGCTGGTAGCCTGGGTTCTGGCCGGAGATGGGGTAGGACATGCCTGTGGGGAAACGTCAGCGTTTCCGGGACTCTTTGGCATGTTCAAGGGGTACTGATCATACCGTGGCAGAGGTGAACTCCGGCGTTTCCGAAGCCAACACCGGCGAGCGTCGCAGCGAGGAGCATCTCGCTCTGGGCCTCAAAGTCGTCCGGGTCGCGGACGGCGCGAGGGAGATACTTGACCGTCGCGCGCAGGGCGTGGAAGGAGAAGACGTCGCTGATAGGGTTGGCGCCCTGGTACGCGGGGCGGAGGATGGGGTTCTTGGGGCGGGGGACGCGCTCGTTGAACGGGATGGCGGTCCAGGATTCGAGGGAGTGGCAGAGCACGTCGAGGCCGGAAGCGGCCTTTACGGCGGAGGGCATGGTGCGGGTGTTGAGGGGGTCGCAGATGCCGAGGGTGGGCTTGAGGTTCCTGTGGGCGACGCCGGTCTTGGCGCGCTTGGAAACGAGGTCGAAGATGGCGGTGCCGGTGGTCTCGGAGCCGGTGCCGGCAGTGGTGGGGACGGCAATGAGGGGCTTCAGGGGCTTGTCGACGGGGCGGCCGTTGCCGAGGGGCGCGTTGACGAAGTCGAGGAAGGGGGCGTCGGGATAGCACGAGTAGAGGTTCATGAGCTTGGCGGTGTCGATGACGGAGCCGCCGCCGACGGCGAGGAAGGCGTCCGGGGCGAAGGGGCGGGCCCAGTCGATGGCCTCGCGGACGGAGCTGTCCTTGGGCTCGACGCGGGTCTGGTTGTAGACCTTGTAGTTGATGCCCTCGCGGTCGAGGGCCTCGCGGACCTGCTGCATGGCGAAGAGGCCGTCGACGGTGGGGTCCGTGACGACGGCTACGCGCTTGGCGCCCATGTTGGCGAAGTCCATGCCGACCTCCTGCGTCGAGCCCGGGCCGAAGCGGATGGAGGAGGCGGCCATCTCGAAGGCGTACTCCTTCTGGGAGTGGTCGACCGGGGTTGCGAAGCCGCGCGAGGAGGTGCGCAGGGGTCGCGGGGTGAAGTTAAGGGGGGAGTGGTTGTGGTGGTGGCCTGGGTTTGTGTGGCAGGGACATGATGGCGGGTGGGCTTGGATCGTTCTCAGCAGAGAGACAGCGCGGGACGCGGCCTGGAGGAGGTTGTGAGATGAAAGATCATGAGGGGGGTTGGGAGGGGACTTACGTTGGGGATGACGCGGAGTGAAGGCGTCATTGCGGTTTGTGTGTATGAGATGCTGATATACAAGGCGTAGCACTATGATGCAGACAGATGGCTTACAAGATTGGGTCAGATAGAGGCTGGGGACGAGATATGAGAACCACGAACTGCAGATGTGAGATGAGAGATGATGTGAAGCTCTCGGTAAACTCAAGGTGGAAAGGGAGCGATGTCGGGATTCAGGTCCCGCGGCTCCTCCGCACAGAGCTGCCCGCTCAGGCTAGGCCATGTTGGAGTGCCCATGGTCGACTGCGCCGGGGGGAAGTGTTTGGAGGCGTCTTCCCCCGCATCGAGGCTCCACTTGCCGGCCGAGCGATCTAGATGTGGGGCCCGTTTGCCGAGGTACACTTACATGCATCGACTTCTCTCCAAAGTGCCCCTACTTTGAGACTTGGTCTCCGTCATGCATCTCGAATGCATCTGCCTGAGGGTAGCGGTATCTTAATTCTCGCAGCCTGAGCCAAACATTCACGCACACGCTGGATAACAACGCGTGTTGCAGCAGTAAGACGATGAGAAATCCACTTACATCCACGCAAGCGGAGTACGTATTCCCCGGTAGGCAGCACTTCCTTGCACGACCTGCCTGATGAAGCAAGTCAGAGCGCTCCAATCGACCAATTGACCAATCGTCTACAATGGTTCATGATGATTCATCCGCCAAAGTGGAGGTTCTCGCGATCCTTCGTACGACGACTTTGCGATGAGGACTATGTCATTTTGGAAATCGAATAGTATAAAATGAAGGCCATTGAACGGAATTGTAAGAAAATAAGCTATCAGGTCAAAAGAGCAGCTTAGCACGCTCAATTATACCCAGTCTGACTTGTAAAAACATCACCATGTCCACTCAATCAACCCCCCGCGGCCGCATCCGCGACATCCTCCCGAATCTCCACCTCGGAACCTGGCCGGCCGGCCCCAAGAACTCCATCACCGACATCCCCGGCATCCTCGCCTCCACACAAGAAATTCACACCGACGAGGGCGTCAACACCGGCGTAACCGTCATCCTGCCGCACAAGGACTGGTTCAAGGACGCGTGCTACGCCGGCGTCTTCCGCTTCAACGGCTCCGGCGAGCTGACCGGGTCTCATTGGATCGAGGAGACGGGCCTGCTCGCCAGCCCCATCGTCCTGACGAACTCCTTCTCCGTCGGCGACTGCTACCGCGGCATCTACGAGTATTCCATCAAGAACTACTCCAACGAGAAGGGCGAGGTGGAGTGGTTCCTGCTGCCCGTTGTCGGAGAGACGTTCGACGGGCATCTGAACGACATCTCGAAGCTGGCCGTCAAGCCTTCGGACGTTGTCAACGGCATTGAGGCGGCCACGGATGCTCCTGTACGGGAGGGCAACACTGGTGGCGGCACGGGCATGATTTGCCATTACTTCAAGGGCGGCACGGGCTCGAGCAGTCGTGTTGTTGAAGGATTCGACGGCGAGGGCAACAAGAAGAATTACACCGTCGCGGCGCTTGTGCAGGCCAACTACGGCAAGGCGGCGCACCTGCGCATCGGCGGGTTCCCCGTCGGCCGCATCCTCGAGAAGGAGAAGGCCGACTCCTTCGTCGAGGTCGCCAAGCACAAGGACAAGAAGGACGGCTCCATCATTGTCATCATCGCCACCGACGCGCCCCTGACGCCCATCCAGTGCCAGAGGCTCGCCAAGAGGGCGACGGTCGGGCTGTCGAGGGTCGGCGGGTACGGCCACAACCCGTCCGGCGACATTTTCCTCGCCTTTTCCACGGGCAACCACATTCCTGTGCAAACCATCAGCATAGAGAAACGCGAGGTCGATCCGTGGAAGGCGAAGGCGTTGAAGATTGAGTCCATTGACGATACCAGCATCAACGGACTATTCGAGGCTGCGGCCGATGCGACGGAGGAGAGTATCTACAACGTGTTGTGCTCTGCCGAGACCATGACCGGTTTCTGCGGCCGGACGATCGAAGCACTGCCATTGGATAGGTTGAGGGACATTATGAAGAAGTATGATTCGTAGTACTATCTGGTTTGTCTGCAGTCAATAGCATCGCTTTCCACCTATGAAAGAGTGGTCCCAGAGTGAATAACAGCCGTATCAATTAATAATCGCTCAGTTTGTCTTCCGCTTTGCCCAACAGTCTGCTTCGTAACTCACCGGCTTGCCAGTCCCGGTCCAAGGAGGTCAGCGTACAGCTTGTGGCAGCCAGCAGCTTTGATCGCATTTAATTGTCCCGTTACTTGTTCCAACACTTTGATCCACTGATCCTCAGTCATCCGACCCCGGTACCCCATTGCGCAGTCCAGAAGGGGTTCCTCGGCAGCCTTGAGTTTGCCGATGGCGTTATAGAGCTGCACTCGTGTCCTGACCCATCTTGGCCTGGCTGACTCTTTCATGCGCTTGGTATCATTGATGTCGTACGGGTTTGGTGCCTGCTGGTATAGGTCTCTCATCAAATTACTGACGGCTTGGAACTTGATGCGTAGGTCATTCTGAAGCGCGTGCCTTGGAACATCGGTCAGTTTTTCCCCCAGCAATGACAACAGATGGGGACATACAGAGGCTCCTAAAACTCCTTTCTAGCTTTTGTGCCCTGTTCTCTGGCCTCTTGGTCTCTGATCTGCTGTTCCCTCGCCTCTTCCTCTCTGGCCTGCTGTTCCCTCGCCTGCTCTTCTCTGGCCCTCTTGGCTTCTCTTCTTCTTGCCCTTGCCCTTGTCCTCTTACTTGCCGTTGTCTTCTTATTCGGGTCAGCCATCGAAGCTGATTCGTGCTTTATTCGTGCTTTGATTAGTGTTTCTTATGATATTGGAATTCGCGAATGGCAAGTGTGTGGAGTGTGAAGTTGAAGAAAATCAACGACGACATCTTTCAGGGGGAAAGAGGTTATTGGCATGTGATGCCCGAGACGAGGTAGCGCCCTCCTAGATCCCTAGTGCAGGTTGTTTGGGAAGGCATTGGCTTCCGTATGCTTCAGGAGCTTCTTTCATAGATGCACTTTGGAAAGAGGAAGCCAAGCATCGCCTATTTGGGCTGGCAGGTTCGATTCTCCAAGATTGCCCTGAAATTTTGCTTTCTGAACCTTTGCTTCAATTCTGTTGGCAAAACACTGCCTGTGTCCAACATGGGGAAAGCATCATAACATCCGCGATAGAGGCTCGTTCGGATGTTGGTAAGACTGAGAACCTTGGCATGGCACCCCCATAAGAGTCGCTCATCTCACAGGACGTCGTAGGCCGTCCGCAGATTTATTAAGCCGCCTATAGCCTCAACTACAGCTATCATCTTCTAATATAAGCCTAAAATTGTGATTAATTCATGAGACCGCCTAATTTTCCTGTGTACTTGGCGACTTTGACGAGGGACGACAACCAGGGACGACAACCAGGGACGACAACCAGGGACGACAACCAGGGACGACAACCAGGGACGACAACCAGGGACGACAATCAGGGACGACACCCAGGGACGACAACCAGGGACGACAACCAGGGACGACAACCAGGGACGACAACCAGGGACGACAACCGACGAAGACGATAACTAACAACGACAGGCGACAACAGTGCGACAATAATGTCAACTACCTGCGAGAGGAACAACATAGCAAGAGGGAAAGTAGTCATCCTAGCACAGGAGAAATTGGGGGTCTGCAATTCATATACGCAGTTGCTGCTTGCGAATCCGCTGGATGATGTGTAGAATTAAACCTTTGGAAGATCTAGGTTGGCTTGGACGACGTTGGGTTGCGTGGAGGCGCAGGGGCTAATCGTACAAAAATACAGTGTGAGTGTGCGACTACGAAGATCACAGTAGCATAACCCCTCCCCCACGTAGCGATTTTGGAAGTCTGCCCCTCCATTCAGGGCGGTGAGTCAGGGCAATTGCTTTTTTGACTCAGTGTGCGCCACTACCCCGCTGCAGCCAATACACTGGTCTGGTGCCCCTCGTCCCGGCTTTAAATAATTTCGACTGGTACATCCTCCATCGCGAGACGCAGGATTTTTGGTGAGTCAAAGCCGACCCCGAGGTGACTCGCAATCAGCCTCGAAAGAGATCACCAACCATTTATAAACACCGTTTTCTACCCCGGATTTCATAAACTGACAAGGGAAACTCTTCCAGGCAGATACCCCGCAATCCGCAACCATGGCCGACTCCAGCGCCCCCGAACCCCCCACCGAGCAGGTCGCCAAGCTTCTGCTTGACGAGGTCACCGGCGAGATGATCTCCAAGACCGAGCTTAAGAAGCGCCAGAAGGCCCGTGAAAGGGAGGCTCAGAAGGCTGCCAAGGCCGCCGCCGCCCCTCCCAAGCCTGCTGCTGCTAAGAAGGGCAACGCTGAGGCCGACGAGAAGAACCTCGACCCCAGCCAGTACTTTGAGAACCGATCTCGCACCATCAACAAGTACGTCTGGTATCTGGGTCAATTGGATGGAGATACATGCTGACCGGACTGGAACAGGCTGCGCGAGACCAAGTCTCCCAACCCCTACCCCCACAAGTTCCACAGTAAGTCCCCCGAAGCATTATGGACCACGGGAGAACGAAACTGACACGAATATAGCCGACTACGATCTGCGCAAGTTCACCAGCGACTTCGGACACCTCAAGTCCGGCGAGAGCGACAAGTCCAAGGTCATCCGTGTTGGTGCCCGTATCTACAACAAGCGTGCCTCCGGCAATAAGCTCTTCTTCTACGATGTCCGCGCCGAGGGCGTCAAGGTCCAGGTCATGGCTCAGGCGCAAGAGGTCGCCGAGGGCACCCCGTCGTTCGAGGACCAGCACCTCCACCTCCGCCGAGGTAAATACCACAATCAGAGACTAGGAGAAGACAAAGGTTGACATAGTCCAGGTGACATTGTCGGTATTATTGGTTACCCCGGAAGGTTCGTGTCGCGTGACTTGGTAACCTGAAATCTCAATGCTAACGGACATCCAACAGGACAGCACCCAAGTCCAAGATCGAGAAGGGCGAGGAGGGTGAGCTTTCCATCTTCGCGACGGAGTTCATTCTCCTGACCCCCTGCTTGCACACCCTGCCCGACGAGTACTACGGTTTCAAGGACCACGAGGAGCGCCACCGCAAGCGTTACCTCGACCTGATCATGAACGAGAAGAGCCGTCAGATCCTCATCGCCAGATCCAAGATCGTCACCTACATCAGAAGGTACTTTGACGACAGGGTTAGTTGGGACTCATTCACAAGCTTCACGCCGAACCCTTGAAACTTACACCTCGCAGGATTTCGTCGAAGTCGAGACCCCCATGATGGGTCCCATTGCTGGTGGTGCCACCGCCAAGCCCTTCATCACCCACCACAACGACCTGGACATGCAAATGTTCATGAGAATCGCCCCCGAGCTTTACCTCAAGGAACTCGTCGTTGGCGGTCTCCACCGCGTCTACGAGCTTGGCCGCCAGTTCCGCAACGAGGGCATCGACCTCACCCACAACCCCGAATTCACCACCTGCGAGTTCTACCAGGCTTTCGCCGATGTCTACGACCTCATGAAGACAACCGAGGAGCTCGTCTCCGGCCTTGTCAAGCACCTCACCGGCGGCTACAAGACCAAGTTCCACACCCAACACGGAGAAGTCTACGAGGTCAACTGGGAGGCCCCCTGGAAGCGCTTCGAGATGATTCCCGAGCTTGAGAAGGCCACCGGCGAGAAGTTCCCCCCAGCCGACCAGCTCCACACCGCCGAGACCAACGAGTTCCTCCAGAAGGTCCTCAAGAAGATGAAGCTCGAGTGCTCGCCACCCCTGACCAACGCCCGTATGATTGACAAGCTTGTCGGCGAGTACATTGAGGAGCAGTGCGTCAACCCCTGCTTCATCTTTGGCCACCCGCAGGTCATGTCGCCCCTTGCCAAGTACCACCGTGATATCCCCGGTCTTTGCGAGCGTTTCGAGGCCTTTGTGTGCAAGAAGGAGATTGCCAACGCCTACACCGAGTTGAACGACCCCTTTGACCAGAGACTCCGCTTCGAGGAGCAGGCCAACCAGAAGGACCAGGGCGACGACGAGGCGCAGTTGATTGACGAGAACTTCTGCATGTCTCTCGAGTATGGTCTGCCTCCCACCGGAGGATGGGTAAGTTTTGTTTCCTGAGCCATACGAGAGGTTCACGAACTAACACACTGCAGGGTATGGGTATCGACAGAATGGTCATGTTCTTGACCGACAACTACAGTATTCGTGAGGTCCTTGCCTTCCCCTTCATGAAGGAGGAGAAGCAGGCGGAGAAGAAGGCCTCCGCCGCGGAGGTCGTTGGCGTCAAGCCTGTTCCTGAGGAGGGTATTGGTACGTTTCACCCATCCTTTCGTCGCTAATTTATTTCTGACTGAACGCGTTGCAGCCCACAAGTAGAGGATCAACACAATAGATAAATGGATTGGCATGTCAAGAGACGAATGATGTTGTCATCGTTGCTAGTCGTGAGGGCACTCGAAGGTGCCAACCAAAAACAAAAAGATATCCGGCAGACATTCCATAGTCTAGAGTTGAGCTTCTATTTAAAATGAAAAAAAAGTTTTAGACAGGAGATGTGATGACCAAAACCTCAAAGGGTGGCCGTGATACGCGTTCCGCCCCTATTGCGTGTTGCTACAGTTGTTATACATATCTACTTCTTTGTGTGTTCATGTGCCATAATGCCATAATGCCAAATCGCTGCCATAATGCAGGTATCAATGCTATTTTAACTCAGGAAAAAAACGCTAGCCTCAAAGAGAACACACCCCTTCAAGGCTTGATGTTCATGGCCTTGATCCGCTTCTGGACCATGGCGAGGGTGGACTTGGGCACGCGCAGACGGTGACCCAAGACCAGGGCGCCGGTCAGCAGGGCCAGGGCGCCTGCCTGGTGCGTCGCGGCCAGGTGTGTGGGGACGATGTAGATGAGGGTGCTGATGCCGAGGGTGGCCTGCAGCAGGACCAGGTGGACGGTGCCGAGGACGCCCTTCTTGACATCTTTGGGGAGGGCGGCGGCGACGCGGCCGGTGCGGGAGTAGGCGAAGAGGGAGAGGATGGCGGTCAGGGTGGTCATGGCGAGGATGCGGTGGTCAAGCTGAACGGTGCTGGGGTTCTCGAGCATGTTACGCCACCAGAGGTCGGAGCCGTCCTCCTTGCGGGAGTAGAATTTGTCCCAGAGCTCCTTGGCGGGAGGGGTCAGGCCGAGGCCCATGTAGGGAAACTCGTTGTAGATAAGGCCGGCATCAAGGCCAGCGACGAGGGCGCCGGACATGGCGGTCGTGAAGACAAGGGCGACGAGGGCGAAGGAGAGGCGGCGGAAGGTCTTGATGGCCGGGTTCTGCAGCGCGGCGAGGGCCTTGGAGGCGGCGACGGGGTCGGCGAGCAGGCGGCGCGTGCGGAAGATGGACAGGGCCGTCATGAGCATCCAGGAGTAGCAGACAAAGGCGGTGGCGAGGTGGGCGGTCAGGCGATACTGGGAGACGCGGGGGTGGGAGCCGGGAGCGAAGAGATCGTCCTTGAGGCCGGACTTGACCATCCACCAGCCGATGAAGCCCTGGAAGCCGATGAGGCAAGAGATTCCGCAGAGGTTGAGGGCCATCTTGGGTGTGACGCGGCGGCGGGCGATGAAGTAGAGGGTCGGCAGGACGAAGGACATTCCGATGAAGCGGCCCCAGAGGCGGTGGGACCATTCCATGAAGTAAATCTTCTTGAACTCGTCCATGGTCATATGCGGGTTGAGGAGCTTGAACTCGGGAGAGGCGCGGTACTTTTCGAATTCGGATTCCCAGTCGGCTTCGTTACGAGGGGGCATGGAACCAGTTACAGGACGCCATTCGGTGATGCTCAAGCTGGTCACGGTGTTAGTCAAGCTTCAAAAGATCTGTGCCGAGGTTCAAGCATACCCAGATTCAGTCAACCTCGTGAGACCACCCCAGACGACGATACCAAAGACACTGACGGCGGAACCAAGAAGCCAGTAGGCCACCGACTTGGAGTTCGTCTCGGGCCAGGCGCTCTTCTTGACGGTGTCCTTGGCCGCCTCGGTGGCCTGCTGGATAATCGGAGAGGTCTTGTCGACGACGGCGTTACTGCTGAAGCTCAGGGGAGCCTTGGTCTGGTTGAAGCATCGGGTCTGCTGCTGCTGCTGGGATCGTACGATGTCGAGGATTCGGGATGTCGAGGAGCGCCATTGCGGCTGCTGGCGCTGGCATTGTCGGCATACGAACAGCGAAGGCGACGCCTTGAGGGCGAGCCTCCGCAGTCCCGGTGCGAAAGACGCCATGTTGGGCCCGTGGGGGTGGGTGGTGTGTGCTGCGACGCAGTGGGAGCTGTTTGGTGATGCGCTGATCGAGTAAATTTGGAGGATGGGAAATCGAGGACGGCTTAGTGGTTCGTCGCCGGCACCCCTCGGCAGCAGGTGGGACCACTTTTTTGTCATAGACCCTTGAAGACCGCCCGGCGCACGCAACGACCCTGGGCCGTTTTACAGAGCACAGTGCAGCCCACGCCACGGCCCAGCGGTGCGAGCTGCCCCACTGTAAATTTCTTGTTGACCGCTTTTCGCCCACCACGGCAGAAAAAGTTCCGATGGTCGTGCACTGCGCTCACTTGGATGGGGAAAAAAGACGGGAGGACCAGAGCACACGAGCAGTCACTCACAGCAGCCTCTCTCGACAAAAGACAAAATGGCCGGAAGACAATCCCACGGACGGCCCCTGCTGTCGTCGAAGCAGCAGCCGAAGAACTTCCGCAAGTCGAAATCCAAAGCCCAGGCCAAGGCCCTCGACGCCTTCACGATCGCCTCGGAGCAGTTTCCCACCAAGCAGAAGAAGACGCCGAGGTTCCGGGAGATTGACGTGCAGCCCGACACCGGAAAGAAGCACAGGCGCGCCGAGGAGGACGACGAGGACGAGGACGAAGATGACGAGGACGAGGAGCAGCCGAGGCGGAAGAAGGCCAAGGCCTCCGGCGGCGGCGGCGAGGGCGATGATTCGGAGTATGGTAGCGACAGCGAGGGCAACGAATGGCACTACGGCGTGAACGAAGATGAGGACTCAGAGCTCGACAGTGACGAGGCCTTTGGCGACAGCGACGAGGAGGATTTTCAGGGATATTCCTTCAGAGGCAGCAAAACTGCTAAGAACGAGGTTTGCGGCGACTGAGATGGACGTCCGGGAAAGCTATCACTAACACCACAGCTAGGCCGACTCTGAAGAAGACGAGGATGACGACGAATCTCTGGGCGAGGACGCAATCGACCTCGCGCAAGCCCTGGACGAATACGAATCCGACGAGTCCATGGAAGACAAGGGCTCTGGCTCCGAGGGCTCAGAGTCCAACTCCGACGCCGACAGCCCGCTCTCGTCCGACTCAGACGACGAAGAGGATGAGGAGGAAGTCGACCCGTCGAAGCTCGGCGCCCTGCAAAAGTTCATCACCAGCTACGGCGGCGACGACGAGGACGCGGCGCCGACGAAGCAGAAGCAGAAGATCAGCTTCAAGGACCTCGGCCTGGCGGGCGTCAAGGACGCGCAGATGCGCAAGTCGGTGAAGCTCATGGCCAAGGAGGAGAAGGAGACGCGCCCCGGCGCCGGGAAGAAGCTCGAGGTGCCGCTCGCGCGCCGGCAGCAGGACAAGCTGCAGCGGGCGGCGGCGTACGAGACGGCCAACGAGACGCTGGGCCGCTGGCAGGAAACGGTCAAGCACAACCGCCGCGCGGAGCACCTCGTCTTCCCCCTGCCGCAGAACGCCGCGGACGAGGGGCTCGACAACCGCGAGCTGCAGGCGCTCACGGCCAAGAACTCGAGCAACGAGCTCGAGCAGACCATCATGTCCATCATGCAGCAGAGCGGGCTGGCGATGAACAAGCAGGAGGAGAACAGGATGCGGAAGGAGGCGGAGGAGGAGGGCCTGTCCAAGGAGGCGCTCAAGGACCTCGTCAACCAGCGCCGGCGGGAGCGCGAGATCGCCTCGCGCGAGACCAAGAAGGCGGCGCGCATCAAGAAGATCAAGAGCAAGGCGTACCACCGCGTGCACCGCAAGGAGAAGGAGCGCGAGGAGATGAAGCTGCACGAGGCCATGGCCGAGAACGGCGAGATCGACTCGGAGGCTGAGCGCGAGGCGGCGGACCGCAGGAGGGCGCTGGAGCGCGTGGGCGCCCGCCACAGGGACTCCAAGTGGGCGAAGCTGGGCGCGTCCAACAAGCGCGCCGTCTGGGACGACGACTACAGGGCAGGACTGCATGACATGGCCCGCCGCGAGGAGGAGCTGCGCCAGCGCAAGGAGGGCCGCGCGGGCCACTCCGAGAGCGAGGACGACTCCGAAGAGGAGGACGACGACGAGGGTAGTGATGACGAGGACGATGTGGTGCGCGAGAAGCGCAAGTTGCTCAAGCAGCTCAAGCGCATCGAGAACGAAGAGGACGACAGCCCGGCGTCGAACCTGATGAAGATGAAGTTCATGCAAAAGGCCGAGGCGATGCAGAAGAAGGCCAACGATGAGCTCATTGCGCAGATCCGTCGGGACATCGACTCCAACGGCGAGGCCAGTGACGAAGAGGAGGTGACGGAGGTGGGACGCAAGAAGTTCGGCGGCGCGGCTAGGCCCGCCATCTCCGCGCCCGCGCTGTCCAAGAGCAAGAAGAGCAAGAAGGCCGCCGGCGCGGACGTAGACGACGACGACGTGCCGGACAACAGCGCCGTCAACGCGGGCTACTCCATCACCGCCGAGCCCTCGACGACGGGCTCCGCATGGTCCTCGGGCCCGCGCAAGAAGTCCTCCTCCAAGGCGCACCAACCACGCGTGCTGGACCTGGACAACTCGCAAGCCATGACGGCCGCCGCGCCGAAGCCCAAGACCCGCTCAAAAGCAGCCGACGACTCCGACGGGGATGAGGACGTGGACTCCGACGAGGGGGAAGACGTCCACCTGCCCCTCGCGATCCGCGACATTGCGCAGATGGACAAGGCGTTCGCGGGCGACGATGTGGTGGTCGATTTTGCGCGCGAAAAGGCCGAGGTCGAGGCCGAGGACGACGACAAGATCGTAGACAACACGCTGCCGGGATGGGGCGGCTGGGTCGGCGAGGGCGTCAGCCAGCGGGAGAAGAAGAGGCAGCAGGGCCGGTTCGTGACAAAGGTCGAGGGCGTGAAGAAGGCGGACCGCAAGGACGCCAAGCTCGACAAGGTCATCATCAGCGAGAAGCGCGTCAAGAAGGTAACTTTCCTTTCTCTGCCCCTTTATTGTATCGATATAGTTTGCTGACATATTATGCCACAGAACGACAAGTATCTCGCGACCCAGCTGCCTCACATGTACGAGTCCAAGGCGCAGTACGAGCGCTCGCTGCGTATGCCTCTGGGTCCCGAGTGGGTTACCAAGGAATCGTTCCAGGAGGCGACGAAGCCGCGCATTCTCAAGAAGCAGGGTATCATTGCGCCCATGTCAAGGCCAACGTTGTAAGAGGCATGGTCGGGTGGGGAGAAATGCATTGTTGGTTCATGTTGAATACGTCGTCTACTTTCATATTACACAAAGACATCTAATGATTGTATCCGGCGAGATACCAGGTGCTTAAGGCGAAATGAGACCAGAAGAGTTAATTTTGATTCAGTGTCCAAATGGACATCTTTTATTGCGATCGAACACTACTACTGCGGACCTCGCGAACCAGTGTTTTCTGTCTTTGTGCCTTTGCAAACACCAATTTCTCCATTTCTCGAAGGAACCTTGGATACCGCCCCCCTAGAAGCCGCGCCCGTTGAATATTGTACAGATGAGATAGACACACAAGGAAATATGCACACACGAGAGCGAGCTCTCTTTTTTAACGATAGTCTTTCGAACAGGAGCCTCGTCTTGGAAGACAGACTCGGAATGTTTTGATACTGGGATCAAGTTAGCTACGCGCCACCAAGACTCCCGCTGGGTATATGGGAGTCACTGGTTCTTGGCGGAGCTCTAAAAATTCAGGTTCCAGGTTGTGTATGGAGCCTTCTGACACTTTCAAGAAAAACAGATGATTTTACTCATCGCTCAACCCATGACAGTAGAAAAAGCCTTGTCCAGGGCGTCGCTGGGGCTGACGTAGAAAGCCAAGGCGATGATAATGTAGAGGCCAAGCAACATGGCTCCCTCAAGGTAGTTGGACTTGCCATCCTGCACGGTGTACGTAACGACAAGCACGGAGAAGGCAAAGGCCACAGTCTCGAAAGTCTCGAAGCGGAGAGTCATGGGCTTGTCGAGAACAGCCCAGCCCAGGATGACAAGGAAAGGGGTGACGAGAAGAGCGATCTGGATGCTGGAGCCGATGGCAACGCCCATGGCCAAGTCCATCTTGTTTCGGATAGCCACAACCACGGCCGTTACGTGCTCTGCTGCGTTACCGACAATCGGAATGAGAATAAGTCCGATAAAGTTTTTGCTGATGTGCGCGCTCTCGACAAGGTCGTCAATGCTGCCAACGAGGTATTCGGCGCAGATAGCGACCAGGACCGTGGTAACGACAAGAACGGCGGCGGCGGCGATGGGACCCATGAGGGCCTCCTCAGGCTCCTCGTCGTGGTGGTGTTGGATCTCGGCATCGAAGAGGTTGGGGTGGGTGCGGAGCTGGAACCAGAGGTACATCACGTACAACGTCAGGAGAATAATGGCAGTTCCGCGAGAGAGCAGCAGAATGCTATGGTCCTTGTCGTCCGAATCAGCCTTAGACAAGGCGGAGTAAAGCTGCAGGCGGTGTTAGTCAAGGAGCGGGGTACATGCATATTCCGCGAGAAGCTTACAGTAGCAGGGATGACCAGCGAAGCCGAAGACAATGTCATCAGCGAGCAAGTGGTCTGCGCCGTTGCGGAAGCAAAGCTCTGTTCCATGCCTTGGCCCGTAACTCTGTCGCGCATGTTGACAATGCCGCCAAAGAAGAAGCACATGCCCATAACCAGAAGCAAGTTGGACAAGATCGAGCCCAGCATGGACGACTGAACGACCTCAATCTGACCATCCTTCAAGGCGACAATGCTGACAATCAATTCGACGGCATTTCCAAAAGTAGCGTTGAGCAATCCTCCGAGTGCCTCGCCCAGCTTCACGGAGATCTGTTCGGTCGCAAATGACAAGACGGCAGCAAGAGGGATAATAGCGAAGAAGTTAATGGTGAAGACGGCGGTAGAGCTCCAGTTGCCCTGGCCTGCGACGATGCCGATTGGCACCATGACCAGAAGGAAGTTGACATAGTCTGTGAAAGATGGTTTGTTAGCTACCAGGCGCAGCAACACGATGCGGCTGGCGGCTGGGCGACTTACTGCTGAGGAGAGTAACCTTGGTGATGTGCCAGGCGTAAGAGCCGTATCTCACGGCAACATTGTCGCTGTCGGTGCCTGGAGTATGCCTTGGGTCGAGGAAGAAGCCGTAGGTCTTGTTTTGGTGGTGGTCGTGGTCGGCGACGCCGTTTCCATTGCCGTTTTGGTCATGGTGACCGGAGGAGTGGTTGCCGTTGAGTAGAGGCGATTCCTCGTCTACCTCGCCATCGCGGGCGTTGGGCTTGTTCGTGCTGCCCCAAGAGCGAACCTGTTCGCGAAAATGTCTGTTGGCTGAATCGTCGGACATCGCGCCACCATATTAGCCGAAGCCTAGACCACCAGGAAAAAAGCTGTATCTGCGATGTCGCGAACGTCGATAATAGTGTATGGTATGCGTGAAGTGGTGAGGCAACCGATGAGAAACGAAAATAGAAGGGAAATCAAGGAGTGACGATCCGAGGGACAAGGCGACCAGATGTGCGCCTGGAATGGGTGTGGCAGAAAGAAGAGAAAGAGCCAGTCGCAGGAACAGGACGTTACGATGCGCGCTGTGGCTTGGAGGGAAGGAGAATGTCAAGTGCGTTGCCGGCGTGAGTGAAGTGCATCCAAGACTGGAAAGACTGGAGTGCCAAGACTGAAGTAGCAAGAGTAGCGCAGGCAATCCAGGGAGCTGCAGCTACCAGTACATGGGTGGGAGAGAAGAAACGGGGCTTGCTACTGGGGCCGGCGGCGGTGATGGAGGAGGGAGGAGGTGACGGGAGGAAAAAGAGGTGAGTGAAGTGTGAGAACTCAGAGACAAGGCGATAGTACCTTGCGGTGTAGCTGGCGCAGCAGGGTACTTTTTTCCCTTTCTCATCCGGGCAAAAAAATCAAACAGAAATCCAACGCAACAGTAGGGGCAATGTATCTATCTGTGAAGGATAGCAGCAGGGTACTTACAGACCATGGCTGCGGACTGACTGTCGTATGTACAGTAGTAGTAGCAGCAACGGGAGTTCCTATCAGGTATCGCAGATAGACAAGTTGGCTGCCACGAACGGACCGGATGAGAGTCCTGGGAGGCCCTGCTCGACGGATGTGTCTATGTGTGTGTGTGTACTCGGTCTACTGTACCTGTGTGCAGTACGCAGTATGCGCGTGCCGCCCGACGGGTGAGTGGGGTAGAGGACGGTCGGTCAAGTCGTGCGTGATCCAATGGAGGAGGGTTGCGCAGAGATGAGGGCACGTTGGGCCGCCAAGTCGCAAGGTATTGAGGGATCTGGTATCAGAGAGTCGTGGTGTGGTGGTCGGGTCGTGATCGAGTCGAGCGTGGTGTAGTGCGCACTGGGGAGTCCAGACGTCCCTGACCGTAACGAGGAATGGTGTGCGAGCGCAATTGCCAATTGGCAGCCTTTGCGTAGATCTCAATAGGCAAGAAGAGAGGGTACAAGACGGGGTCCAGAAGCCGTGTTCCAGAATACAGACGCTGCTGCTGTTGCAATTCCAATGTTCTTCTCGAGCAAGCTTCAGGTGATAGCCAAGAGCAATCAATTTTGGGGGTGGTGGACGGTAGGACAGCAGCTCAGACGCGATGCAGGAAGGGCAAGAACACAGCCCCCTTTTCTTGTCAAGCTATTATGGGGAAACGTGGGACGGGATGTCGTAAAGGTAGGACGAAACAAGCAGCAATTCAACATTCAGCAAGAATGTGTCTGGTCGGGCTGGTGGTGGTGTGGAAGTCTGCTGGTTCCTCAAGTTTGGTGCTGCTGCTGCTGCTGCTGCTGCTGGACGGTTGTCCAACAGGACTCGACCTGGAACCTGATTTGCTTGGCATTTAGATGGTATGGATCCCCAGGGAGGCCTCCTTGGAGAATGATGATGGGGCCCATGACAATGGCACACTGGGACATTGGATGCCTCCCCCATGCATGCGGTCATGGAGTGCACTGCATCACTTCCCACTCCTCCTGCAGCACTGGAGTGCACCTTAGTCACTTCACTGCATACTAGAGCAAGCTCAGAAAGCTTCGGGTCCCTAGGTTCGGCATCTCCTCCAACGTCATACAGCGGGCGAGCTAGGAGCGACTACCTGGACTACCTGGCGGCAGGTTTCAAACTCCCAGCAAGGGTGAAGTCGGCGGCGCCCAATGGAGGTGACTGATGATGCCAAGCGTGGCTGTGCTGTTTTGGCGTTGGGTTGCTTCACCTTCACTCTCGTCAAAATTTCTCCGCTGCTTCCTAGCGCTCTCCTGCCTCCTGCCGCCGGCCTTCAGACTCTACTAAGTACTTTGTACCTTACGGACAGCACCCACTTTCCTCTGACAGTCTAGGATTCTCTCCCACTTCCCACTTTTCCGCCGGCCGATACGGGAGCGAAGCTGGGAAGAGGCGGAAACAACTTTGCTGCTTTCCATACGACAGGCGCATATCGTCCTTGTTGGCTGCCCAGTGCCCTGGCAGCAAGACCTCGCAAAGTGCCGGGCAAGAGAAGCTTATTAAACGTCACCAAGGTACGCGGCAACTGCCCGCTTCCCCTAGCTTGTGGACACGATACCGTCATCATCGGACTTTTGCTCCCGTCCATCGTATCTTTGGCTTCCTATCGACGCATGGTCAGTCATCCATCCGAAAATACAGGTAATAGAAGACGACCATCCGTTTGCTTGCGGCCGCTCGCGAGCATGTAGGTCACAAGCAATTCATCCGCAAAAGGCTATTCGGCGTCGCATTCAACCTTTCTTCCCGAAGCCAATTTGCTGTACGGATACTTACCCGCCACCATTGCCGCAGCAACTACCAACATCGAACCTTGAGGTCGAAAACGCACAAGTTTAGGCTTGGCTGACAGTCCCTTTCCACATATTTCGTCTCGGCATGAAGCCGTTCCACAGCCAGGGACGATCGTCTTGACCTTCGGCTCAGGGGACCGGACGATGTGCGACAAACAACAGCTCGAGCTCACCCGCCCACGGCCACGGCCTGAAGATACTGGACGGCAACAAAAAATAGCAGCAGCGGTGCTCTTACCAAACACACACACTTCAAACTCGGCTG
This sequence comes from Colletotrichum gloeosporioides, assembly GCF_011800055.1. Classification (NCBI taxonomy): domain Eukaryota; kingdom Fungi; phylum Ascomycota; class Sordariomycetes; order Glomerellales; family Glomerellaceae; genus Colletotrichum; species Colletotrichum gloeosporioides. The sequence goes on along the minus strand of NW_025544658.1, from coordinate 494,370 downwards.
ACCTCTTCAACCTCAAACAGGGACATCTCCTGGTCTCGTCTGAAGTTTGACTTTTTCTGGGTGCTCCTGCGACTAACATACCAGCACTCATGGCGCTACGTACCCCCCGAATGCCCAAAATGACTGCTGCCAATGGAACCCTACAGTGTCCCAATGGTTGCCGGGCGAGGCAAACAAGCTCCAGACTCGTGCTCCCTGCCAATGGCGAATGCTGCATTCGGTTGCCCTGCGAAACGCCCTGCCTTGGCTTGCTGGGGGCGGGTCTCCACAATGCCCACTCGGATTCGGAGCCCCATGTCCCGATCTACGGACCCCCCAGTTGCGAGTCCCGGCACGACAGCTTTGCAGCGAACTGAGGGAACCATGCCCCGGCGCGGCCATGGACTTTGTCTGCAGGCCACCCGCTCTGGACCCTTATCGAGCCTTATCGATAAAGCTTCTGCTGGCCCTGCCCTTCTGCCCTGCCATCCGCCTCACTGGATCAACCCAAAGTCAAACACTCAAACTCGACGCTCCGTTCAACTGCACTTTATTCTTGGCTCATCGCCTCAACTATAATGGCCAGAGTGCGCACAGCCTCGTCCATCTCGAGTATCAAACTCAACGCTCAAATCCTCGCATGAAGCAGGCCCGTCTGCCTCGTCTCTTCAGCCCGCCTGATCTGATGATCCAACACACGATTGCCTCAACTCTGAAATGCGGGGACGAGGGAGGGGAGACGGGCACGGAGGCTGGTCAGGGTGCATGTCTCCGATTCATTTTGCAGACATCTCCCGAGTCATCCAGCTTCTCATGCTTCATGCGTGTGCTTTTTCGACGCCGCCATCGTGCGCTGGCACTTCCACCGCCACCGTCATCCGTCCAATCGACAACTCCCCCACCCCCACTCATCTCCGTTCACCTCCTTCTCTCGAGTCGGCAACTTTGACGCTGAGCGGCACTCACGGGACGCTGCCTTGGGCGCGTCGCAATATGCACGTGGCCCTCATGGCTCAGCCAGCACTGGACAAACCAGAGTGAAGCTGCAGATCTGCCTGAAGTCCCGCGAGTACCTTGATGGTCTCGTTATCGCAATCAGCATTCGCTGTTGGGCAGCCAGGTAATCGGACAAAGCCAACCCCGGATACACTGGAGTTGTTTGCGCCGAAAGTCTCGAACCGACAGCGCCGTCTTCGAGACTATCGTGAAATGATGAACAGGGAAATTTTGACTGCAGCATTTTTGCGCATCGGCCTGATTCACGTGGACCCAAAGCGCCAGGGCTCAAAGCGGCTCGCACTTCGTCTCATGTTGAGGCGGTCCCAGAATGTCATCTCTTGTGCCCCCATCGGCCCAAAAGCTCGACGGTTGCGAGGCGGTCGTGACTGGGCCGATTGTGCCGTCTTCCGAACTAGACCACACCATCCTTATCAACCCGCTCAAACCGCGTCAGGGCAAGCTTCCAGGAGACAGCGTTGCCTCTGCTGTTCGTCAATGCATCTAATCAAGTCGCCTTGAAGGGCTGCAGAGCCTCACGGGTTTGCAAAACCTTGCCCTCAGCTGCACTTGTCAATAGCCTGACAGCTGAGGTTTGAGGCTGTATTAACGACCAACCCAGTCAATAGCAAGGACGACTCCGGCGGGAACCCCCAACCGTATTCTGTGTCTCTTGGGTGGAATGGGGAAATGTTTCAAGAAGTCGACGACAAGAGACGGACCCCGGAATCCGGATGCTGAATGCCAATGTGCGCGCTGCGCACGTACAGTGCTGACCAACGGTGCGCAAGGGCCGAACGCCACGGTGTTTGTGCCCTCCGACGACACATCAACGGCCATCCATGAGCACCGCACCCAAGTCCTCTACATGCGAGTGACAACTTGCAAAAACAGAGTCGATGACCGTCACGGAATCCAAGCCAGCCTGATTATCAAAAGCGGTTGCAATAAGCATTGTGGCGAGAAAAGCTTAGCATTTCCGGCCCCCCCAAAGAAAATGGTAAACCAGGGGCCCGTGTTACGTAGATTGGTGACGCGTCATCAGAAAAAGCCCCCCCTGGAAATTCCCATCTGACGGAAATTCGCGTCTTTTCCCTCCTCCCCCGCGAATGGACAAAGGGGCGTGTAGATTGCAAAAGAGAAGAGGGCCACCCCCCGAGCTAGATGTAGCCAACCAACCGGCTTCTTAGCTGGTCCAGACATTCGGGACTGCTCATCAGATGTCGAGGTGCAGCAGCCGCAAGTTTGAAGGCTTGGCGCCGCAGACCCTCGATATCTTACCTGCATACGGGATAGAACATCTCAAACATATGTGATATATTGGTCTGCTATGATTCGACAATTCAAGCACTCCGCAGCAGGACTACACCTGATAAAACAAGATCAAATTCCAACCTCTCCAGCGCGAGAAGAATACGGAACTCATACTCCGTCAAATATGCCTATGTATGTCTTGCAGTGTCTGATTGAGCTCCCTTCAACGGTCATAGAAGCGGAATAATCATCATATATCTGTCTCTCACGTCTCCGCAGCTCGCCGCAACGCTCTTCACGCCTCACCTTGGCGAAGTCTTGGAGCCTAGCCAAACAGCTATGACTGTCATGCCACCAAACAAGTTCAAACCTCGGCAGTACTTCTCAGTCGTTAATTAAGGCCAATCATGAAGTATAAAGACGCTTCAAGCGTAGCGAGTATATCATGGGTTCTGCCGGGGAATCAACATATCACCTGACCGTCGAGAGTTACGGTCCCCAAGGGTATGCTCATTGGTATCTTCACAAACAGTAACAAACACCTCGCGATGGTGCATGGACTTATTACCGATAGCACAAAAAAAGGGCCGAAGATGACTGCACCTACGCAATCACAAACATCACAAACAACTTGGTACACGGCGTTATCAATATGTGAACATAATGCAAAAGACCAAAGCATAAACTCCCATTCTCGATCCATAAAAGATACTATCTAAGCGTATTGCGGTTGTTATTTTTGATCGTTTTCGTCGTTTAGGATTACCATAACATCGCTTCATACTGGTCGTGTTCATTCTGTCATTACTCATGCCAAGCAGGAATTCGAATGTTGCCGCCCTCCAAAGCATCGTGTCTCATTCCTAGGTCATCATTGCATTCTGAACGTGTCATGGGAGTTTAGATGCCGCCCATCGCTGGGTAGCATGTTAGTGGTGATCCATCAAATGAAAGAGACATCAACTTACCCGCAGCGTAGGCCAGGTACCATGTCAAGCTTGCGCCTCCATCGATCCAACCAGGGTCAAAGTTGGGGCTGTTGAAGAAGTCGAACGCAGTCTTCCCATCGATCGTCGCCAGGTTTCCATACAAGATTCCCCTCCATCCGCCGACGATGCTATCGACGCGGCCGTTACTAAAGTACACGTCCCATTCTTCTTTGACGAAGGCCGGGGTACGAACGAAAGGCGACGATGCAAGGAGAGGAATCATGTGGATGCCCTGGATGTATTCTATGTTAGCGCCGAAAAAGGTTGTGTGATCGACCTTGTTCTCGAACAAGATGCCGGCCACCTTGTTTCCGATAAACTGAGGTGGCTGCACGACATTGTCGCTCTTGTAGAGGTAGTATGACTGGAGGGAGCGAGCGATGACGGCGAGTTGAAGATTGCCGCGCATGGCCATGGTAGTGTCACCCGAGGCTTCTCCCCACATCTTGATGGCATAGGCGGCCATCATGTCCTCCGAACTTGACTCTTGGTTCTTTTGAATCATTAGTCATGGCATTCCAAACCCAGACAGGGCGCTCACCTTTCCATCATACGAGGCATACAGACCGTGTGCCCAGCTATGCCCGTGGTACCAGTCCATAGAGCGCCAAAGTGGGAAGTACGTGTCTTTGGTGCTAGGATTGGCAAAATCGCGCACCAATGCATTAACGTAAGCCTTATTGGCTTGCATCCATGTAGGATCCAGGTGCGCGATTGCAGCGGCTGCCAGGATGTGGTAGCCATAATGGAAGTGATGGTCGTTGTAGTATGTGTTGCCAAAGTCGGCGCCGTCATTGCCTGTTACGTATGTTGCTGAGGACACAACACCTCCCCACGCGCCTGTAGAGCTGTTAGCAAAAAGCGGCATGGTACGGCAAATCAAAACCTACTCTCGTATAAAAGAGGAAACTTCTGCTTGTTGTCCGCAAATCTGGCAAACGCTTCCTTCAGCCGGGGCAGAGCTGACTGGGCCAACCCCGTATCTTTCACAACGTCGTTTATGGCTACGATCAAAATAGCAAACTTGGCCAGTGCCTTTCCACTGAAGTACATCGAGTCCAGATCTGACTGCGCACTCATATCCTGAGACACCTCCTGGGTTGCTATCCCGCGGATTACGGTTTTCGCTTGTTCGGAGATGGTGGTGAGAGGACCTTTCTCGGGACTCCATGGAGCAAAGCCCATGCTGACGGGCAGGTTCGGCTCAACCATGGTCCATTGATCAGCCAGCACCAGCGTTCCGTTACCCTTGGTAGGGGTCTGGAGCAGAACTTGCTGAATTGCGGCCTTGGTCGTGGCGTCGAACGATGCGACGTGATGCGGCAGTGCGTACATGGCCAGCTTTCCATCCTGGTGTCCTTCCTTGGAAAACTTGAGGCTGTACGTGCCCGTGTTACCGTTGACGGAGCCAGACAAGGTGACCGTCGTAGGATAGACACCAGCTGCCTGATCAAACACCGCCTCGCCATTTCCAGGATCTTTGACAAGCTGGATGGATCCAAAGAAGGGCTTCGTTGATTGGGCCATTCCGTTGTTGACAACCTGTAGGTCCAATTGGTCTCCCGTGGTCGCGTATGCATACAGCCGCCAGATCTTTCCGTCTTCGAGTTGGAACGTGTACTTGGCGACGCCGGCCTTTGGGTCTTGGGTTGCCCGTGTAACAGTCCGGAAGAACACTCCGGTGCGGATCACAGGGGTAGCTCCAGAGTAGTTTGCCGTTACAAACGGCATCCCTTGAACCAAAGGAAACGAAATCGCAGGCACAGCTCCTGAATTCGGCTTCAGGTGGACTCTGGCGGAAAATGCTGTGACGCTGTCCATACCCACGGCTGTATCCGCCTCAAGTTCTTGGGCACTGATGACCATGGATTGAATGCCTACTGGGTTAATAAAATAGGACGCCGCCCCGGAGTCCTTGTTCGGGCCAAAGACCCTCTGATTCGCGTCGATATGAGAAATAGTCATGCCGTAGCTGGCGGCGGCTCCTTTCCCTGCACCCCATGCTATGGCGTACGGGTAGGTGTAAGTTGGTGCCGTTTGATCACCCAAGAAGAAATTGGCGTAGAACTTGTTGGTCTGGAGCGGCCCGCCTGATGTTATGCCCTTCCGCGGAACAGGGTGGTCGCTTCGAGTCGTGATAGATGACGGGGGCGCATCCGTGCCAATAGGCTCTGCAAAAAGATCTCCTGATGCCATGGGTGCAGACGGTAGTGGCGCTACGACAGTTCCCCCTGAAGTTGGTTCAATCAAGGTCGACGGAGTCGGAATCGGATCCGACATCAAAGGGCAAGTAGTGACCTTGCCTGCGGTGTCGAGATTGCTGTGTACGTCTCCGGTAGTTTGAGGGGTTTGACCAGTGAGTGATGGCAATACAACGACGTTTCCTCCAGATTGTGCGCTGGTGACGAATGGGGCGGAATTGGTGCCTGAAGCGGATCCCTGCGTTGGCTGGCTTCCTCTGGGAACCTGGACGGTAACGGTGTAATTGGTCGTTTCGGTAAGGCAAGTCAGATCGCGGCTGTCGAGTAGCAAAGGACGGATGCTGAGTTCTCCAACAGCTCTCGGCTCTCGGTCTGCAAGGTGAAGTCGTACGTGTTGTTGGTGGAATAGGGCGAGGGCGCTCTCGCAGAGGAAAACCTGTATAAGAGTCAGCCTAATGATCCCCATCTTGTATTTGAGGCCCGCCATTGCGGGATAACAATGATCTTATCGTGTTTGTGTATGTGATTCTCTTGATATCAGGCCGGTTATGGTAGCTTGACTTTGCGAATGTCGCGGTAAAGGGGCAAGAGATCATCAGCAGCCGCCCACGCTTGTGTGCGAGTGTTCCGGTTCAAATATCCGGCCCACGAGGAGAGCCATTGAGTCAACAATGAGAGCCACCGACGAAACGGCAGCATCATACCAGCGCCCTGAAGATCGAAGCCCAGAACTCGGCGGGGCAGCATCGTTACCGCGCAACAGTGGTGTGGACGGGGGGCGATAGGAATGCGAGAGTCTCAGAAACAATGGGCAAGTCTCACCTGGTAGGAATGCTGGTTAGTTTGCCCGGAAACTCGAAGTCGGATTGCAAAGGGGCGAGCTGTGTGATAAGAAGAGAGTCCGTTTTTAGGAAATGAGGGATCGTGATCGGACCAGCCAGGCAGGCGTTGGCGATGATCGTGTCTTGGTGATGCTGGATTCAGTATCCAAATACGATGGCCGGGAGACGTTGTAGGGCTGGGCGAAACAGGCTTTGTCAGAATCGAGACGGTAGGGGAGGCCGATCTTCAGAATATTTTAAAAGTTCAACTGCGAGGAGGGAGACGTTGTTGCTAGTTATATCGTTGCTTCATGCCCGTGCAAAATCATCAGATATTCTGAAGGGAAGGAAGTTTCGGCACACGACTAATGCTGCGAGACCGACCCTCTTTGGCTGACGCATGCCTGCCCTTGGCGTGGGTACCCTCCGGCATCGAACCTGCCGGTTCATTGGCAAGAAGAAGAAACATTCAATTGTGGTGATAGATGACAATTCACGGAGCAACCGGTCACTGGGCCTCGATCGCGATGGCATGCAACTTGGATCAAGGCTCGTTAGCAGACTACATTGCTTCTTGAAGAAGTCAGGTCGAGCGGGGTCGCATCGGGCCGTTCTGAGGCCATGACGCAAGCCCACTATCGCCAACACATGTAGGATGGGAAACGGGTAGCATTTACAACTCCATCATCCTCCTTGACCAGGTTGAAGTTGAGAAGTTGACGGTTTATGTGGATGTTGTTTTGAGATTGAGGTGTAGTAAGCCCGGTGTGACCAGGTCCCAAGCTCCAGATCAGCACCTTGGCCGGGCTTGGCGATCATAAGACTGGCGTCCCTCATGACCAACTGAGGTCTGATCCAATCCAAGAAAAGGAATGACTGATTCCAGAGGCGGCAAAAGTGATTTGACCTGAGAAAAACTGAATCGTACAAGCAGTACTCATTGGTTGATCATAATCCGTACCATGGACCCAAATACATTTCCCGGGTATCAAAAGCAAAGCCAATAACTCCATAGCGCCGTTTCCCACATCAAAGGCCAAGGGCATTGTACTTGCCCCTCATGTTCTCGTCTAGAACATGTCGTAGTAGTGTAGAAGATGGTCCTGCGCCTCGCTCTTGTGCCTTCTGGCTCTTCCTCATCTTGTGGTACCGATATCGATTCGCGACTTCTGCTTCGGCGGCAGCCTTGCGTCGCTTCTCTTCCTCTTCGGCGGCCCGCTTCTTCTCTTCTCGCCTCTTCTCCTTCTTTCGTCTTCTTCTCTCATCATCATCGCCGTCCTCCTGCTCCCTCTTGCACCGCCGTATTTGCTTGTCTGTGAGCACCCATGGCTCTAGGAGGACCTGGTTCCGGAACTGCGTGCGCCGCTCCCATAGCGCAACTTCTTGCTCCGTGGACCTTAGAACCTTGACCTTGTCAATCTTGATCTGCATCTCCTCGCGAAACGTAGTCAGGCCGCCCTTGATGTCAAGCACCGAGCCCACGTCGACGTCCACGCAATCAGCCCGTGGCAGCGGCTGAGGCCTCAGGCCGAATTGCCCATTCGGCTGGCCCTGGGGGGCGGAGGGAGGTGTCTTCAGCATGACAGTGCATTCGATGCAGGCGCCGCTGCTGTCGTCGACCGTATATATGCGCCGGCCCGGGTAGTCGTCAACTGCGACAACGATGCCAACAACGCGAACCCATTTGATCGGGAGGTTCCTGTAGAAGTAGAAGTCCTGGGCTGAACAGTGTGTCAGCTTGGAGGTGTGTGCAAGACTGCTGTAATGCGCGGCAAACGGACCTTCATAGTCTGGAACCGATACCAGGCGATGGATATCGGATACGTGCATCAAGCACCATGTGTTATGAGTGGGAGAGAGCTCGAAGCAGTAGCGGGGGTAGAGGCCCGGAGACGAGTCGCCCGTCATGGCATGATTAGTGGAAATCAAAACGCTCCAGCCCGGAGATTTTCGACCATTATTCTGTTACGATATCGTGGTGAGTCGAGGGCGGTCGATCGGAACGGAGAGGACGCGTCGCGTCGAGAAATGTGCCTGTCACCGGCGAGTTTATTTTACTGAGGGAAGCCAAACTTTAGGTGGTTGACCTGGGGATGTCTTGCAGGGTCGTTAGTGCCCCGCATTGTGGCAGGTACAGTGCAGCGTGCGGCTGTGCCTACGCCGCGCCTCACAGGGGAGGACGGCGCAGCAGGCAATGAAACCCATTCGACTTTTCGCGGCTGCAAAATACCAAAGCAAAGATTGAGCTCAAAACGATCTTATTTTCGTGATATCAAGTTTACCAACTCCTGAGGCCCATATGACGAATCCTGACCAACCCATAACCTCGTATCCAGTGTATCCCATACCCTGTGACGCCAGACCAAACACGCTCTGTCTATCGCCTCGATTTTCTGCCTCCCTTTGCAGGCCTACTCTCATCAGCCTTAGGCTTTTTCAGACGTGCGGCTGCAGCCTGGAAAGCCTCCTCTGATGGCTCCTCCTCGACAACCGCCCTCTTCTTCCCCTTCTTGGGCTGGCTTGTCGCGCCGTACTTGGCAGCCAGGTCGTCCAAGAAGCCAGCACGCTTTGACTGGTTGCTCTTGATGAGCGCCGCAAGGTCATCTTCACCACCGTCCTTGCCCTTCTTCTTGCCCTTCCCCTTCTTGTCGCCAAAGAGCTTGTCGTGAACACCCAGCTCCTTGGCGTACTCCTCGGCCTCATCGGCCTCGCCCTTCGCCGCCTTGATGCGGGCTGCCTTGGACAGCTTGCTCTCCTTGGTGTACCTCTTGTACGCTGTCACATCCTCTGTTGCGATAGCTTCATCGATGATCTTGCGGAAGCGCTCGTCGTCCTCGAGAACATTGCTCAGCATCACCGTCTCGTAGATCTTGTCCATGTCCCCCTTTGCTTGCTCGTAGGCAATCAAGACATCATCCTTCTCCTCATCCGAACCCTTGTATTTCTTGGCGAATTTCTCAATAGCGTCGGCAGAGATCGCATCGCGGAACTGTTCGCGGTAGTAGTCGGACCAGTTGAAACCCTCCGAGTCGATGATGGACTCGGAGGTAGACCCCGTCGTGTCATAGCGCTTGCGCCGGGCAGGATCTGAAAGGATGGCGTATGCGAAAGCGATGGACTGGAACTTCTCCTTGGCCTCATCTCTTTGGTCGTCGGGGACCTTGTCTGCAGAAGAGTTCTTGTCAGAACGAGCTTTGAAAGGCCCCATTGAAGATTAAGGTATTCATACCGGGATGGTTCTTGAGCGCCGCCTTGCGATATGCAGACTTGACTTGATCGGCCGTGGCTTCGCGGTTGAGTCCGAGAGTCTCGTACGGATCAATGACTGGAAGCTCGCTCTCCACGAGATCATCTGACGCGGGGGAGGACATTTTGGAAGAGTCGATGACAAGGACGCACTGGGTTGATTTAGGACTGAAAGCGAAGCTTTGCAACGCGCTTGGAGCTGATCGAGACGCGACAGCTAAAGTGGTGGGTAAGGCTTGTGCATGCGTGACTGGACCATCTGGTGAGCCGTGCACGACAAGCTAAGTGCCTGGGATGGTCGGGGACCGGCGAGTGCAGCACCGACAGCTCCAAGACCTCTGGTAACCCCTCCCCCTCCATACGACTGGATCGCAGGTTACCTCATCTTTTTTGTATTGAAGAGGTCGCACAACATCGGCGGAGGCGCTATATTGCTGTTTGAGATCTTGACCTGACATCGCATCCCGCAGCAGAGCAGTTTTGAGCTCTCCGCCCTCGAGCCATGACATCAGAGGTTGATGCCATTGAACCAGCGCCGATAGCGCCTGGCGATCACAAAGCTTACCTGCAGTATGCCCTCTCTCTGGCGAAGCAATCACCGCCAAAACCTACCAACTACCGCGTCGGGGCAGTCCTCGTCAACCCTGCAAGCAATGCCGTCGTCTCAACGGGATATACGTTGGAGCTGCCCGGCAACACCCACGCCGAGCAGTGCTGCTTCATGAAGCTGGCGGAACAGCATGAGGTGGCGGAAGAGGAGCTTGGCTCGGTGATCAAGACACCCCTCGTTCTTTACACCACCATGGAGCCGTGTTCAGTGAGGTTAAGCGGGAACCTGCCTTGCGCCAAACGGATTCTTCAGCTGCGGTCCGTCATCAAGGCAGTGTACGTCGGTGTACAGGAGCCCGAGAAATTCGTCAAGGACAACACGGGACGGGCGGCTCTTGAGAGGGCAGGTATCGACTTTGTCCACATTAAGGGGCTGGAGGGCGACATTCTGAAGGTGGCGACGGCAGGACATGTGAAGACGCCAGCATAAGCCAGCTTCCTGACATTACGCCAGGTGGTGGTTGTTCGTTCTCACGATCGCGTAGTCAGAGACCAACACAGCACATTGGTGGCACTACATGCAACGGTCCGCTGCCAGTTCCTACCTGTGCAGATGACAGCGCGGGAACCAGCCATGGCGGCAAACGGGCAACCGCCAATTCCTGATTGACTGTTGTCATGTCATGCTACCCGCCAGCAAGAAGTGGCTAGCTCCAGGGTAATCGCCCTGCAGTACAGGAAAGGAGCCAGAGAAGTGAAGTGGGAGAAGAAAAAAGCAGGACCAAAGGAGCGGTGTGTCCGCAATGGGAAAAGAGCCAGCAAGGAAAAGCAAACGGAACGATTTCGTCACTGGCTTGGTCCAGCTCGCGTTGCAACGTGGTCTACGGCTGTTCTTAACACACAATGCCATGAATGCTGCTGGATTTTCATCATTCAAGACGGTTTCTCTGCAATTCGACAGCAACTTGCTCCAAGCATCATCGTGAGAAAACAAGGCCTGTTCTATCGCCTCCACGTGCAGACTGTTCGGTGCAGTGAGACAACAACCCTCAACTACAACTCGAGCACAAGGTACCTCCCTCGCTGCAGGGTGCACAAGTTGCGGCGGGTTTCCAGGGGCTTGGGCCCGATAAGGTGCCCGGAAAACCACCATCTGCCGCTGAAAACGACACTGGGGGCCCTGGGTGCGTTGCAACCCTCCCGCCTCATCTGCGCCAATTGGGAGCGTCCCTGAGCCAACAACTGGTGCATCAGGGCTGGTTTTGTGCACTCCCCCACGAGACGACATAAAAAGTTGCCATAGAGACAATTGGCATCTGTCATTGGTAGATCTGCCCATGACGGAGCCCTGCCAGAACACATTGGTTTGCACAACCGCTTATGGAGGGCCTTTTTTCTTTCCATTTCCCTCTGGCTTTACTTATCAAGGTGCTGCCCAGTGGCTGCTGAGAGCAATGCCGCAGTACCTTAGTTAGCTACCTGCTCTTATTGGCGTGCATGTGAAGGTAGACAGACATGCGAAGTGCTGTGCCCATGAGCATGTTGGCGGTAGAGGTTACCTTTCTTTGCACCTGTTTGCTCCGGGGCGGATGACGATGAAGTTTCGCTCCTCATTCTCTCCCTTGTTCCCTCATTCCCACACACCCAATTGCTCTTTCCTGGACAGGTACCAATATCCTCAATACCCTATCCTGAACCAATTCCAATCTTCATCTCTGTGCTCGTCGGCGTCCCCTCTTGCTCTCTCATCCTTCCCATCCTTCCCTGCCCCCGTTGTTCAGTGTGTCTTTAACTTTATGCTCCATTCCATTTGACCTCGTTCCCCACCTCGACTGGACAAGGGTTCGCTGTCTGTGTGCAAACATCGATCTCTGCCCGTACATCTCCTGTTCCAACGACATCCGATACCTTACCAAGTCTTACTGCCATCGGAGTCTTACCATCAAAGTAGCTCCCGGCTCTCTGCATCCACTTTGTCTGGCCGGCCTCCGGCATTCTCCACCTCGTTTGTCTGTTTGCCGTTTCTGGCCACCCGACATCAGTCTTCATCAGCCTGCCGTCTGTGCTGGCGTCTGGCGTTCACCACGTGCTGCTTGCTCCCTGCCCGTGAACAAGTATTATCCCCAATATCCGTTCTTACTTGGGACATAGTTTCCTCTCTTCTCTCTTTCTACCACGCCTGAGAGTTCTTGTTAGCCAGCACACATTGCTAGTTCAGAGAGACACTCGCTTTTGTTGAAGCTTTTCACGTCGACATGGCGGATTCAGGACGTGGGGGCCGCGGCCAGGGCCGAGGAGGTCGCGGCGGTGGTGATCGCGGTGGTCGCGGTGGTGGTCGTGGAGATCGTGGCGGTGGTGATCGCGGTGGACGTGGTGGTAGCTTCCGTGGAGATCGCGGTGGTGGTGGAGGTGGCTTCCGTGGAGATCGCGGCGGCGGCGGCGGCGGCTTTAGAGGAGACCGCGGCGGCCGTGGCGGCAGTTTCGGCGGCGGAGGTAGAGGTGGTGATCGTGGTGGACGTGGTGGTGGTAGAGGAGGTCGTGGCGGTTTCGCTCCTCGTCGTGATGCGTTCGAAGGCGAAGCTTGCACCTTCTACGGGTACGTTGGACGTCTTTCAGCTCTATCTCAGTAACTAACACCTCTCAGACAAGGCTCCACCATCCGCCAGCCTGATGCCGATATCACCAAGCTCGAGGACAAGATTATCCAGAGTCACCAGTCCAAGGACCAGGCCCTCGTCAAGAAGATGAGTAGCATGAAGCTCGCCGATTCCAGCTCGGCCTCCCTGATGCCCCGCCGCCCTGCCTACGGTACCAAGGGCAAGCAGATCATCGTCTGGGCAAACTACTTCCGCCTGAGCGTCAACCCCATGGTGCTGTACCGGTACAACCTCGAAGTCCGCAAGGGTGAGAAAGAGGACGCTCCGCCCGAAGAACCGCAGGTCAAGGGCAAGGGCAAGGGCAAGCCTCCGGCTGGCTCTGGCGATGGCGCTCCTGCTGCCATTCCTGCTCGGAAGCTCAAAGTCATCCTGCAGTACGCTCTTGCAGAGCTCAGGAAGCTTGAGCCCGACGCCGTTTTCGCAACCGAGTTCAAGTCCCAGCTCGTCTGCCTCAACAAGTTGAGGCTCGTTAAGAACCCCATCATCGTCAAGTTCAAGAACGAGAACTCCAGCCGTGAGGAGTTGTACAACGTCAAGGTCGTCGGCGAGACAGAGGCTCCGTTGGCTGCCATGGTCCAGTACCTCCAGACCATGGTCGATACGAGCGACCCAGACGAAGTGCACTTCCCCCGGTTCGCGACCTCCATGGATGCCCTTGGTGTCATTCTCGGCTACACCCCACGGCTGAACGACCAGGTCACTGCTATTGGCAAGGGCCGGTTCTTCCCGTGGGGTCCCGGTTCCGCCACGGCACAGCTCGGCTCCCAGGATCCTCTCACAGCCATCAGAGGTTTCTTCCAGAGTGTTCGTCTCGGCACCGGCCGCACCCTCTTGAACGTCAATGTCACCCACGGTGTGTTCAAAACCGATGTCCGGATCAGCGACCTTTGCAAGTGGTTTGGCGTTGACGTCTTCGGTACCGGTAATGTCCGCGCCCACAACGAAGCCAGAGGAACTCTGCGCACCTTGTCCAAGTTCCTCGCCAGGACTCGCGTGACCATCGAATTCCGCACCGGTGACGGCAAAAACGTCATCGCCAAGAAGGCGATCCAGGGTCTCGCGTGCAAGCACGACCTCTCCAGGCCTCCTATCGACAGCACCGTCTTCTTCACCAAAGACTTTGCCTACGGTGGCCCCTCGGAGGTCAAGTTCCAGCTGGAGCCTGAGGAGGGCCAGACTACGGTCATGGGCAATAAGCCGCCTGGTGCCTATTCAGTTGGGCAGTATTGGCAGTGGAAGTACAAACAGGCTCCCGACAACACCTTGCCGCTGGTCAACCTCGGCACGGCCGCCAAGCCCATGTTCTTCCCTGCCGAACGGTGCACCATCGTTGCGGGCCAGGCTGTTCGTTCCAAGCTTACCGGTGACGAGACTACCATGATGCTCGACTTTGCTTGCCGCTCTCCTTTTGCCAACGCCATCTCCCTCGAGCGTGATAGCGCAGCGGCCTTGGGCTTTGACGAGCCGATCCTGCAGCAGTTTGGTCTGTCGGTTGACAAGAGGCTCTTGTCTGTCATCGGTCGTGAACTGATGCCTCCAATCGTCACCTACGGCAATGCCAAGACTCTCCAGGCTCGCAGTGGTTCTTGGAACATGAGTGGCGTCAAGTTTGCCAAGGCAGGCCCCCGGATCACTAACTGGAACTGGGTCCGCATCGTTGACACTGGAAACCCCAGGATCTCTACCGACGAGGTCGCAGAATCCGTTCGGCAATTTGTGGCATTCCTGAACACCAGTGGGGTCGCCATTGACACTCAGGCTCCAAATACCGCTCATCAGATCAATGTAGGTCGCGGCAATGCCACTGAGGACATCAGGAGAGCCTTCGCGGCTATCGACGCGCACACTAAGAAGGATAAGGGTAGCACCAAGAACTTCTTCCTGCTTGTGATCCTGCCAAGGCAGGATACCGCCCTCTATGGCGCCGTCAAGTCTCTCGCCGACACCCAGTTCGGTTTCCACACCGTGTGCTCCGTAGAGAAGACGTTCCTCAAGAACAACCCCCAGACTTTCGCCAACATTGGTCTCAAGTGGAACCTGAAGAACGGCGGCAACAATCACCTGGTCAAAGACACAAGCGACATCATCACTTCGGGCAAGACCATGATTGTTGGGTACGACGTCACTCACCCGACCAACATGCCTAACGACAAGAATGCCGCGCCCAGTCTTGTCGGCATGGTTGCGAGCGTTGACAGGGACCTCGGACAGTGGCCGGCCGTTGCGTGGGAGCAGGGTGCTCGCCAGGAGATGCTTGGCGAGGAGCTTGTCGAGCATTTCAAGTCTCGCTTGGTCTTGTGGCGCTCGCGCAACCAGGGCAAGCTTCCCGAATTCATCGTCATCTACCGCGACGGTGTCTCTGAGGGCCAATTCACCCAAGTTCTCACTATCGAGCTGCCCATGATTCGCAAGGCGTGTGCCCAGCTTTACCCGTCCGGACAGCGCCCTAAGCTATCCATCATCGTGTCCGTCAAGCGCCACCAGACGCGTTTCTATCCTTCTTCTGACCAGAACATGGACCAGAAGTCGCGCAACATCAAGAGCGGCACGATTGTCGACCGCGGCGTCACTCAAGCTCGTTACTGGGACTTCTTTCTGACGGCTCACACGGCTCTCAAGGGCACTGCTCGCCCTGCTCACTACACTGTGCTCATGGACGAGATCTTCAGGGAGAAGTACGGTGTCGGCACCGCGGCCGCAGACCAGCTGGAGAAGCTCACGCACAACCTGTGCTATCTCTTCGGCCGTGCCACCAAGGCGGTCAGCATTTGCCCGCCGGCCTACTACGCAGACATTGTCTGCGACCGAGCCCGTGTCCACCGTCCGGATCTCTTTGATGTTTCGGACGTGGCATCCACAGCCACGGGCGTGTCCCACGGCACCACGCCTTCGAACGTGATCCAGGTTCACCCCAACTTGCGGGACACTATGTATTACATTTGACGAGGATCATGAATTAGGACCGCTGAGTTCGATCAGCGATTGGACACGATGAAAAGCGATTGATGGCAACCTTTTTGGACTAGGTTTTACACAAAACGGATATCATGGAGTGTAGGGTAGTCACATAGCATACACTGATAGCGAAAACACAGCAGCGTTTTGCCTGGAACTCGACTGCTCAATCGTGTCACGGCGAGGTCGGTGGTTTCGGCCGAGCCCGGGGTTGAAGCCGGACCGGGGCCGGTGCAATTTCATTGGGCTCACATTGACGTCAGTGGGGTGCCGGAGGGGGGTCCCAGCATGAGGGGCAGAGCTGCTACGGCGGGGTAGGAGCTGTTACTGTGCTGACAAAATAGAAGTGACGAGACACTGGAGCATTTGAGGAGTTCGTCATGCACTTTTTTATGTCCGAAGAAAGGCCCCATCTTTGAAGCTTCCATCTCCGAGCTTGTTCGAGCGGCATCCCACAAACCACTTCACCAGCTTCTATGAACTCCTTCAGAGCACTTCAAAGACTTAAGCTTATCCAAAACACCCTCATTGTCAAGCCTTTTGGTGAGAACTCAGTCTCGTCTCTACTGCATGCGCCATCATCTTCTTCTCTCTGACCTCGTCTTATTTACGCTCAGGACGAACCTATCAATTTGCAACCATGGCTGCCACCACAGACGTCAAGAACTACAAGTTCAATCACTCGATGTGAGCCTTGCATACTCACTTGTCTGCCAGCCTGAAGATCTGACCGAATGCCAGGATTCGAGTGAAGGACCCCAAGCGCTCGGGTACGCACTCATAGTCTGTCCTCGTGTCTCTAACCCGCTAATGGCCCCCTCAAGTCAAGTTCTACGAGACGCTCGGCATGTCCGTCATCAAGGAGATCAAGCAGCCGGAGGCCAAGTTCGACCTCTACTTCCTGGCCTACGACTCTCCCAAGGCCGCCTCCGCGGGCAACAGCACCTTTGACCGCGAGGGCATTATCGAGCTCACGCACAACTACGGCACTGAGGACGACGCCGAGTACAAGATCAACAACGGCAACACGGAGCCCCACCGCGGCTTCGGGCACACGTGCATCAGCGTCGACAACATCCAGGCCGCGTGCCAGCGCCTCGAGGACGCCGGGTACGCGTTCAAGAAGAAGCTGACCGACGGCAGGATGCGCCACATTGCGTTCGTCCTGGACCCGGATGAGTACTGGGTTGAGATTATCGGACAGAAGCCGATTGAGGAGACGGAGAGCATCAAGACGACCGATGTCACTACCTACAGAATGGTACGCGGGAGCTGTGATTTGGGAAAGAGCTGGCACTGACGAATGACAGAACCACACCATGCTCCGCGTCAAGGACTACGAGAAGTCTCTCAAGTTCTACCAGGAGGTCCTGGGCATGACTCTGATCCGCAAGAACGAGGCCAGCGACTTCACGCTCTTCTTCCTAGCCTACGGCGACCTGAAGGAGGGCGAGAGCCAGGCGCAGCGCGAGGGTATCCTCGAGCTCACCTGGAACCACGGCACCGAGAAGGATGAGAGCTTCAGCTACCACAACGGCAACGACCAGCCTCAGGGCTTCGGCCACATCTGTGAGTCACGGCGGAACATGAAAACGTATCGGGAATGAGGGCTAACACGAGCTAGGCGTCACTGTTGACAACATCGATGCCGCCTGCGCCCGCTTCGAGGACTTGAAGTGCAACTGGAAGAAGCGTCTCACCGACGGCCGCATGAAGAACGTCGCTTTCCTGCTGGACCCCGACAACTACTGGGTCGAGGTTGTGCAGAATGAGAAGTTTGCCGGCAAGGAGAACTTCTAAGTTTATTACTTTCGAGCCACAAAATTGCGACGTTAGGGACTGTGTTTTGCGGGTGCGGGATTGGCGTTCACTGAGAGACAACGGGCGGGCGGATGAGCGATTGCATGGGTGAGGCGGATGAAAAAAAAGTCGAGGTTGTCTTCTGAGCCGTTCCAGGCGTGTAGCGTACCTAGGTCGTACTCATTCGGAGAACACAGAATCCCGAATAGAGGCCATCGTAAGCAAATGAAATCAAGCAATCAATCATCTGTGCGGTTCACATTCCAAATCGCAGTGAGCTGAGGTGTGGCGATGCTGAAGGATGCTGTGAAAATGAGCTGTGACCCCCTGTCCGCAATGG
Source organism: Colletotrichum gloeosporioides (assembly GCF_011800055.1). Classification (NCBI taxonomy): domain Eukaryota; kingdom Fungi; phylum Ascomycota; class Sordariomycetes; order Glomerellales; family Glomerellaceae; genus Colletotrichum; species Colletotrichum gloeosporioides. Next base: position 476,583 of record NW_025544658.1, on the reverse strand, counting down.
AATCATGATGGAATCCCCCACTGATTCCATGCTGTGGCGCCAGAGTGCATCCCGTGTGGCGGTGACACCCCGCCAAAAATCGTTGACGCAACACCATCCCGCGGTGGCCACAGGCCCTGTAAAGCCGCCCCGTTCCAGCATCCCGGGCCTCCGATTTGTCACTGCCTCCCCCCATTGGAACATCATCCCGTCTTCAAACTGCACCCTCACCGATCGCGCATAAAACCTCACCAAGACCCCCACCACCACTCACATTCTTGCTTCTAGTCAAGCTTAAACGTACTCACTCACCAGAATCTCAAACCTCTGGTGATAGTTCCGAAATCAGCAACTACACATTTGGGAGAGTCTTTGCAAATGCGATTCTCACCCTTCATCTCAACCATTGTCTACACCTTCTCCAGCCTCACCCGTCCCCGTGTCGTCTCCGCCGCCGCCTCATCGGTACAGCAACCGTTCGTCACCCGCCCGCTGCGCGCTTCTATGCCGAGTATCCCCTTCCTTGGAGCTCTGTTCGGGTCGTCTTCGCAGGACAAGATGTCGTATCCCGATAAGAGGACCGATGACGAGTGGAGGGCTGTTTTGAACAAGGGTACGCCAACCTCTTTCTGATTATCAACAACTCACTCTGCATGAGATCACATCACTAACCCTCCCCCAAAGAACAATTCCGCATCCTCCGCCAAAAGGGCACGGAGGCCCCCGGCTCCGGCACGTTCGACAAGCACTACCCCTCGGAGGGCGTCTACGCCTGCGCGGGGTGCTCGGCGCCGCTGTACAAGGCCAACCACAAGTTCAAGTCGGGCTGCGGGTGGCCGGCGTACTTCGACTCGATCCCCGGCGCCGTCGTGCGCCACGAGGACCGCACGCTGGGCATGGCGCGCACCGAGATCGTGTGCGCTAACTGCGGCGGCCACCTGGGCCACGTATTCAAGGGCGAGGGCTTCGACACGCCCACCGACGAGAGGCACTGCGTGAACAGCGTCAGCCTGACGTTCTCGGCGGAGGACAAGGGGGAGGGGGCGGCGGAGGGTGGCAAGGTTGAGAGCAAGGCTTGAGTGATTATGTTAAGTACTCTGGGAATGGGACGGGAGTTGATGAGTCGGTGGTTCGTGTTGTGATTATGGCTTACCCAGGGGCGTTGGTGTGTGTGGACAGATTCATCTGAGAAGAAGAGTTTTTGAGATAGTCAATCTGTAAGGCTCAGTGCGGATTCCGCAGAAAGATATTCACGTTGCAAGACTTCAACTTCTGAAAGTGTTACGTCTATTGTAGAACATGAGGTATACTTCCATTTCGACGCACCGTGTCTATTACTATCATTAATACGTTTCTCGTATAGCGTGCAATCGTAACAATCGTGACATGAGCTCCTGCAAATCCATTATGTCCTCGTCAAATTCTCCCATCATAAATGCTGTCTGGCATGGGACAAACTTCGTTTCCTCCACACATCGCTGCAGCCAGCTTCGCCAGTGGGATATCCATAGCCCCTGGGCCGTAGCGGGCGACGGCTTCATGGCATGACTGCCTATTTCTCTGTAGCATCTCTGCAATCACCTGCTGCAGTGTTTCGGGCCGTGGGTCTTTGCACCATTTGTCATAACCGTCGTCGCCAAAAAGGTTTGTTTTCCACAAGAGCGTCGACTTCGCGACGAACAAAGCTGTGTCATCAACACGGGGCGATTGCCGTGTTTCTGCTGGGATACTATCTTGAACAAGTGGATTTGTATATTGCATAGAAATGTCCTCATTCCTTGCAAACGCCGACGGCGACTCTCTGACATGAGCATGTTCGAGATCATTGCTAAGAGTCTCCACGATGTCGTCGGTCGGGAATTCATCCCCACTGATCGAAACTGGTTTGAGAGTCTTCCGCTGAACCCCCTGGGATGCTGGAGTGGGCATCCTAGGCAGCGGGATTGGAGTTGTTGAGATGAGCCTGGATGGCACATCAGACTTCTGCTTCTTGGAGGCGGCATCTTTCACTTCATCTTCGAGATTTCTTTTTGTGGTCCTCAAAGTGATTTTGGTTTGCTTCTTTTCAGCCGGGATGTCCCTTCCGGATGCTGGTAGCACTGGCGGTTTCGACCGATTGGTGATCATGGTGCTGCTTCTGCTGCCAATGTCGGCATTCGAATCGCTACTTTGGTCTGCGACTTGAGACTGGGTCGGCTTCACTGAAGCTGACCGTCGGAAGGGGAGTTTTCGAGGTGGAGGAAGACCCTCCAAAGGATCAGTGGTCATAGGTCGTGGCCGACTAGAAAGGAATTCCTCGACAGACGTAAGACCACCGCCGCCGGAGCTGAGCTCCTGGCTCAAAGCTTGCCGGGGTTGCGACGATGACTGAGATTGAACGGAGGCTTGGCGATGAGGCGGTTGAGAAAAGTAGCCAGAAGAGGCTTGACTAGCTGCGGGAGCGACTGATGTGGCTCTACTCTCGTTGATCCTTGAGAGGGTACTGCTTGGTCTCTGTGCCAACCGAGATGGGGGGTGAGGACGAGAGGGAGGCCGAGTATGTCCGGCGATATGGCTATGACCAACTGCAGACCTGCTGCTGCTGATGTATGACTCTGAAGATACAGGGGTCACGCTGCTCTGACGAGAGTGTCTATGGTCTATGGCCGACCTTGGCCTGGCATCGGAGGGGGCTTCGCTCATGCCTCTGTGAAACGGTCTGGGCTGAGATGCCAAGCGGCCAGCGAATGGCTCCGGACGTCTGAACACGGGTTGAGAAGTGCGTGGTGCCGGCTGAAGTGCTCTTGGAGGTAGGTTCAGATCCCCAAAGTCCTTTAGAACGTGGTCAAAGTCTGCAGGAATCTTGAAAACCAAGCAAACTTGGGTCTGCGTTGGGGTATCGTCCTGACCAAGGTCAGTCCTTCTCTGTTACAACTGTCACTGTTTTTGATGTCTTCCGGCGTCGTCGTCGTCCTTACTCACCTCTATCGTCTCCCATCGGATGACGAGACGCAATGCATGGTCGTCACGGCACAGCATGTAGTTGCGGTCTGGGAGCCTGGACCCGTCGAAGCTCCCAAAATTGAGCTTCTACAAGCTTCTCAGCATGGAAAACCCCCACTGGACCTTTCAGCTTACCAGTGAGCCCCCATGCTTGGGTACAACAAGTACGTAATCCCTCTGTTGAGGTGAAGGCTTGTGCAATAGACTCTGGCTAGAAAGCAGCTCCTCCAACTTCACCCCCAAGATGCAGTTGCCTTGGTCAGATGCAGTAATCCACTGGGGTGATATGTGAGAGACCCTTTTCATCAGCTGGGAGCGGCGTAGGCCAAACTCCCAGCGGAGCGCCTGGGGAGGCATGTCCGGCAAGGTCCACGGATAGGGAGGACGACGATAGCGTAGAGAAAGGACAAGGATGATGACAAAGGCAGGGAAGGATGAAGGTAGGTGACCGAGGAAGGGGAAAAAAGGAAATTGAAAGATAAGAGAAATGGTTGGGAAAGAAAGGGCGAGCATGACTTACACCAGATCTCCAAGCCTAGGGCAATACCTAGCTACCTACCTTAGCTGCAGGGGTCCTTCCCCATCAGTCAAGCAGGATCGTGGGGCAGGCAAGTGCAGCTCAGATTGCGCTAACCCCACTGGGGAAAGCATAGTCCACCCTCTGCGGTCTTATCAGGGAGCTTCGAGTCACGTGATGATAAGCTCAGCAGCGACAGGGATTTTTCCAACGTCCAGTCTGTCGCGAAAACACGGTTGGTTTGGTTGGTTCCAGTCTCCGGCGCATCACCGACCGATCGCAAAGGGCCCCGAACCTGCGCGACAGCACCACCAACCCCTCGCCCATCGTGCGTTGCATTTCCAAAAAAATCCCACAACCGGCACCTACACTTCAATTAAACACGCGTAGTTCAACTGCCGAAACACAAACCGAGCGCGTTTGCGACAGCTTCTGGAACCTCGAGGCTCTCCTGCAGCCTGTCCTGGATCTCCACACGAAGGAAACCCAAGACTTTCAAACAGCTAGTTAGCCACCTGCATTTCTCACGATTGTAGGATTGTAGCATATTCTAACAATTCTTTCACAGGTCCCACCCCGCGAAGCCGACCATGGCACCCTCGAAAGAACCGGAGAAGGAACCCGAAGTTCCCCTTCACTCCATCAGCCGAACACCAGAGTACGAGGATTTCATGAACAAGCTGAAAGCATACCACAATGAGCGTGGGACTACTCTTGAGGCCGAGCCTAAGGTCGGACCGGTCTATCTCGATCTGTTCAAGACATACACCCACATCTGCGAGAATGGCGGTTACGACAAGGTGTCCGATGAAAAGCTGGCCTGGCGTAGGATGGCAGAACAGTTGGGCATTCACTCTTCCAACGTTGCATCGACTGCCTTTTCCCTGAAGGAAAAGTACTACAAGAATCTTGCTGCCTACGAGATCAAGTTTCATCATGGCAAAGAGCCTCCCCCAAAGGATATCTTGGAGGACGTGTCAGCCAAGGGTGGAGGCCTGTTGATGCGTACAAGGGAGAACTTCCGCGGCAAGCGCGAAAGCGGCACTGTTGGAGACTCTGCGGCGGCCTCTGGCGATGATGCCACCCCTTCTCGAGAGCGGCCGACCCCAGACGCCCCCGCTCCTTCCAGCGTCAGAGCCTCCCGAGGTTTACGTGAAGCCCCCCCTCAGAGAGTCATCTTCCAGCCGGACACCGGCCCGTCTAGGCCGACGCGCCATGCCTCTGGTCAACAGCCTGGCCATGTAGGAACGCCTACTTCTGCGGGTCAGCCCGGTGCTCACCATGGCCTCCCGCAACAAGTACAACACACTCCAGTTCCACTTCCGCACCAACCACGTGCGGCTCCAAGGGGACCAAGCAGCAGCTTCAACCCTGCCAATAGTGAAAACACGTCATCGGCACTTGACGCTTACATCCCCAGATCATTGCAGCCGCCGCCGCAGCAGCAGGTCCTCGCCATGCGACCAGTTGAGACTCCCAGCAATAATCCCGAAGAATTTGCCCGGCGCCGGCAGGTGGCTCGTTCTCTTCTTGAGCCGCCTCGTCGTACAGGACCCCATCCCGGTGGTATGTGACCCTCTTTGTTGTGCTTCACGCAAGCTTGCTTACATTGTCTGCAGTTGGATTTGAGGGCCCGAACATCTACATCCGCTGCTTGATGGCTCTGCGCTCGAACATCTTCCAGGAGCAACAATTTGCTCTGTATCATCTGGTCAAGATTTCCTACGAACGGCATGACAAATTCAAGTTCGAGGGCTTCCCCGGTCTCAGCGAAGGCTTGGTCGAAAAGGTTCTGGAGATCGGCAGCTACTTTTACGACATCAAGTGGAAGGTCTCTTGGACCTCTCACTTGGCTGCCGACAGCATCGACATTCTTGATGGTAACGAAGGCACCGACGATATTCTTGAGCGCATCGATACCTTGGAGCCCAAGCAGCTTAACGAACTCATTGTCCCTGCAGAGCTTGCCGACAGGATGGTATTGATTAACGAAGCCGCCTTGACGCTGAGAAACATGTCGCTCCTTCGCGAGAATGCTGCACACCTGGCTGATTTCCTGCCCATCAAAGACCTCATCTGCATCGTCTTGAGCCTTCCCAAGCACGAGTGGGTCGTCGAGTTGAAGCATGCCATGCTCGATATTGCCGAGTCTCTTACCCCTTACCTGGAGATTGACTCTCGAGATCCCTTGTATAAGGTCCTCATGTGGCAGCTCCGTGACTCCGACGATCGCGGCGTGATCCTCACGTCTCTTCGCGCCCTTGGTCGCATTTCTATGAACTTCGAGGCCACCAATAAGCTGGACAAGGTCCCGTCTGTTGTTCTGACCAAGATCAGCGAGCTAATGTTGCTTAACGACGACGAGCTTATGGATGCCTGCCTCGATTTCCTCTACCAGTACACCGCCGTTGTCAACAACGTCGACAACCTCGTCAAGTCGCTCAACTGTGAGCATTTGGTCCAGCACTTGGTTCGCCTGCTGTCGCACAATGCCAGACGATGGCAACACGAGACATCGCTGCGGCCCGCGATCAAGCCAGCTCAGACAGACGACCCTGCTGCCATGCCTGAAGACCTGCTGCAGGAGCTCCTCAAACTCGAAGAACCTGAGCGATGTAACCAATGGGTCAAGTGCTTTTTCGAGGAAGATAAGGACTCCTTTGTCACGCAGATCGCGGCCTGGCAAGCATACCAGACCGCATTCAAGGCTGCCCTGCAAGCCAAAGGCCAACCGCTCATCACTCCAGCAGACTTTATTAGGAACAGCTGCTCTGTCTACAAGGGCTCGAAGGCTGAAGTGTGGCATGGTTCGGGCGCTCCCGGTGAGATGCAACAGAAGTTTATTATACACGGCATTCGCTGCAGGATGCAGCCCGTGGGCCTTGACGGCAAGGTCTTTCTCCGTTGTCTCTGGGACTCTTCGAGCGGCCGACCGAACGAGAAATGCGGCCACTTCTTTGGATCGAAGGAGACCATGTGGAACCACGTCGTCTCTGCCCATCTCAAGTGGACTCGGAACGAGGAAGGCGCATTTGACAACAGCGAAGAAGAGCTTCGGTGTCAATGGGCCGACTGCACCAAGTACGCGAAGGCAACCAAGATCAAGCGCGCCGAGATGGGCCATCATCTGCAGACACACTGTTGCCAAATCTTCAACGGCATCGAAATCAACAAGAACAAGTCTCTTCCCGGAACCCAGCCTGGCGACACCATGGTCTTCCAGTACGAGGAGACAGCCGCTATCCATGACGAGCAGAACCCTGCCGCAGGCCCGCAGGCTGCTGGCATCCCTCTCAGCGCGGTGCTCATCCTTCGCAACATCGCCCGCAACGTCGTCAAGACTCCTGCCCAGGAGGATCTGCTCAAGTTGCACGAGCTTGGAGGCGAAGGCGGCGGCTGGAACGAGCGTCTGTTCCGCACTCTACTTCCCCGTCTTTACGAGATCATGAGTGAGAACAAGGTTTTGGTACGTCTCACGAGCCCCATTCTGTGCCAGCAAACACGCCGTGCTAACATGTTTACAGGCACCTTACATCGTGTCCCTCATCCGATGGGTTGAGTCGGAGAGAGACTTGTAGAACATGATCGCACCAAGGATATCCGGACGATGATGGATAAGGCTTCCGACGATGGTGCCATTAGGAAGTACCGTGACACGAGAACAATACTCTGATTATTATTTGGGATGGCAAATACCCAGGCGTTGGAGATAGCGGTGGCCTCGGAACTTTTGCGATTGTGGAATTATTGTAGGCGTGGTTTACGTCTTTTTTCTTTCGTCTTTGTCGACTTGGGAGGCTTAGGTTGGTAATCATTCGCTCGAGAGAGGAGGGGGAGGAATTGCATCTGAAGTCTTCATGCATCTGACGCGTAAAGACGTCACATGCTACGCTACTTGTATCTATATGTGAAATAATACGCATGGCAATAGCGATAGGAAGAAAAGAAATGCATGTGCAAAGAAAGATTTTTACAGCATAGAGTTGAGCCCATCTCCTGTCGCGAAACCCAATTGACGTCAGTGTCTGTAAATACACACTTTCGAGGGATTGGTTAGAGTTCATCTCATGATTGCTTCAACCTATTTTTTTCGTTCCAATCTCTGGCTTCCCATTCGCGTTTTGATGCATGCCATGCCCCTCGGACATCATCCGCACATGATTGACGCTGGGAAAGGCACGGGCCGAAGGAAAGAGTGGGTGTGGGTTAAACTGTCCTTTTTTTTCTTCTCCGTTTTTGGCGCTGCTCGCACGCAATGCTGCCGGATCGTGGTCCCCGGGGGCGGGAAGGGATCGTCCAGGGCATGGATTGACGGACGATGGATGGGACTGAGGGGTCCATTTCACGATGGTGGGCCCGCGGCGGAGCTGGAGCTGGAGCTTGAGCTTTTTCAAAGCTAGGTGTTAGTTGTCGTGCGACTCGACGCTACGTCATTCTTGGACGCCGCAGAAAAAAAAGAGTGATCAACCATCACATGCTCCACGACAGTCTCACGTTGCAAAGTCGAGGCAAGGCGCCAAGGCGTACAAAGTACGTGACACAAAGACGTGTCCTGGATTCTATCCTGCGATCTTGTCTGTCTCATCTACCGTGGAAACCCAGAGTCCAAGCCTTGGACGTTTCTCTCTATCCTCTTATGGTCATTTCCCAAAGCCACCAAGACCCGAAACCCAGAAAAAAAAGAACGGTGTTCCCCCTTCCGAATCCATAATTGGTTCCAAAAGACCACACCTTGTTTTTTGAGACTCCTGAAACTGCCTTGCCTGCTTTGAAAACAACACACTCGATGATGGGGTTGAAAAGCCAAAGTGATTAGGTGCCGTGTGACCCTTGGCGCTGGGGGGTATAGTCCCGGAATGTTGCAATCGACGAACGTAGGAGAAAGTGTAGACCTAAGGAAATCGGCACGAAGTCGCGGAAGGCCGCGACCAGGACGAGGCGGTGGTTTGCTGAGGCCACGGGTACCACGTCTGCACGAGTCAGACGTACCGGAAGTGTAGCTCAGCGATGCCTCTCATCGTGGAAAGCAAATGAACGGCCTCAAGTGGCTGCGAAATGCAACAGACGATGTCGTTGTAGACTGGTTGTGCAGTAAGCAACTTGCCAGATCCGTGCGACACCTTCTCGGCCGCGAAGCCGGGAAGAATTTTCCTTGCGCACCCGCTTAGTAGCAGGTGTAGCCACCGTCAATGATGACGTTGGAGCCAGTCATGAAGCTGGAAGCGTCACTAGCGAGGAAGACGCAGAGACCGTTGAGGTCGTCGACGGCGCCGAGGCGGTCCTGAGGGGTCAGGGACTTCCAGATCTTCTTCTGGGCGTCGAGGGCGGGGACACGGTTGAGGGCAGTGTCCATGTATCCGGGAGAGATGCAGTTGACACGGATGTTGTACTTGGCCCACTCAGCAGCGAGAGACTTGCCAAACTGGATGACACCAGCCTTGGAGGCGTTGTAGCAGGACTGCTCCTGGGGGTAGTTGACAATGCTGCCAGACATGGAGGCAACCAGGATGATGGAGCCGGGCTTGCCAGCCTTCATCATGGCGCGGCCAACCGACTGGGACATGAGGAAGGAGCCAGTCAGGTTGATGTCGATGAGGCGACGGAACATGGCGGGGTCGTAGGTCTCGGCCTTGATGTTGGAGCTGTTCACAAAGACGTATGTTAGTGGGGCTGCGTAAGCGAAAGGGGGCAATGTGATGTCGTGCACTCTGTGTGCACACTCCATTGTGGGGAATGACGTACTCGGCGATACCAGCAGAGTTGACAAGGACATCCGGAGCGCCGTAGAGCTCAACCACAGAGTCGACAGCAGCGTTAATGGCAGCGCCGTCACGGACATCCACCTTAAAGAAGGTGACGGGCAAGCCGGTCTTCTGGTGAAGCTCAGCAGCGGCCTCATCACCCAACTCCTGGTTGGCGTCAAAGATGACAAGGGCCTTAGCTCCAGCCTCAGCGCAGGCGCGGGCCATGTAGTTGCCCAGACCGCGGGCACCACTGTCAATTGAAGTCAGCGAATTGTTCCATCATGATTTTTGATGGGAATCCGAGCCAATTGGCCGATCTGGAGGATATCTGGGAATGAAGGGGGGAAAACCAAGCTTACCCAGTGACGATGATGGTCTTGCCCATGACGGACAGCTTCTGCATCATAGGAGGCATAGAGTCGAAGGTCTTGCGGGTAAGAGGGACGACATTGTCGTTCTCAGGAACGGGAAGGGGGGTCTCGGTGGGAGGGCGAGAGTCGTGCTCGCGGACGGGGATCGAGAAGTGATCCGACTGACCAGTGCCCTTGGCGTCGGGGGCATAGACCGAAACGGGGATCTCCTTCTCGCGGACAACGTCGCTCTTAAGAGCGCGAGCCGAGATCGAGAAGGGACGGGCGACCTGGCTGCGGATGGCGACGCGGGGAGCGAGGCGGGAGGTGAGACGCAGGGCAGAGCGAGCGGAAGCCATGTTTTCTGTCGTCGGTCGGGTTGAGTGAGGTAGGAGGGTCAAGATAAGGATTCTGTAGAGGATGGAAAGTGGTGATGCTGCTTGAGAAAAAAAGTAAGCAGACGTGAGAGAGTCTGAGACTGTTGATGTAAAGCGCGAAGATGCGAGTTTGCGCAAAAATACAAGCTTGGTTGGGGAGGGGAGGAAGAAGATGGGAGTGGAATGTGGATGGGAGAAGGCAGGTCGGAGAGGTGCGAGCAGGAGCGCGTTCAAGTTGATATAGGTCCGAAGGGGGGGAAGGGGACCGGAGGCGTGGTCCGTGTAAGCTCAGCCAGGCGTGGGAGGGGAGGTAGGTAGGTCACTGAAGGTGAAAAAGTTATCCGTAGGTGAGGTGAGGTAAGGTAGGGGAGGGAAAGAGGGAAGGAGGTGGGAGGGCAGGAGCGATGGGGACTGCTCTGGGCAAGACGGTGAGATCAGCTTGGGAAGGTACAGCTGGCACGCAGTAAGGTGAGGTGAGGGACCGGGAGGTGAGGATCGGGTCGAACGGGGCAGCTACGGTGAAGTTCTACAGTGCAAGCTGGAAGGAAGGCGTCAGGACCGTCTGCTACCGTCTGCGTACCTTCCAGCAGCGGTTTCTGAGGCGAGCTCTCTACGCATACCTGTCATCAGGCTTGGGACCTTCCTAGTCAACTAGTGTTGCAAGTGAGGGACGTGGAGTGGGTGAAGTGTTAGTGCCCCCCCAAAGAGCCCCGGTTTTTTTTTTCAGACAAAAAAAAAAAAAAAAAGTTGCCCAGAGATTTTTTTTCGAGGTTGCAGCTGCTTGAGCTCCCGTTGGTGTGACTGACGGTGAATGGGATTGTTCCCGGTCGGGATGCGATGGGATGAGATGGCAATTGGGAGATCTGGACGCACCCACTCGGAGCTGGTGGTGTTGCCGCCACAGGGGTAATAGCCGTTCAGTTGCTTGGGACTTGGGGGCAACACCATGCACTGCGACATGCACCCGTGGGCGGGCATATCTGGAAATACAGCGAGCAAGGGGCCCTAGGCTTCTCTGCTGCAACCCTCTTCGTGGTGAGAATGGGGGTCAGCTCAGCTCGTATCAAGTGTCTACTTCTGCTGTTCGCTGAGGAGAGGCCAGCCTTCCGCCTGCGAGATTTCCGAACAGCCCCTGGCAGCTCGCTGGCCGTGACGGATGTGAATTTGACCTCGACTTATCTCGATACAAGTCTCTGGAGACTGGCGGATGGCGGCACCTCTACAAATGGAAGCACATCCAATACCTAGGTAGCTACCTAGCTACCTGGGCATTCAGTAGAAGGTGGAGTGGAGCGCTGCATGTCCGCAGCTGCAGTGCAGGTGCGGTGGGTGGCGGCTACTCCGTCCGTCCTGCCCGTCAAGGCCGCCCTGGACGCTAATGCAGAACCCGCCGTAGCGCATTTACCCCCCTGCAATTCCACCCTACCGTAAATAAGGGTAGATATCTAGCGTTTATTAAGGTACAAATACGTCACATTCGCATCGAGCTTACCTTACTTGTCGGGTCGCTGGGTCCATATCATGTCGTCGTCCTCTTCCTTGTTGTTGACGGGTCGCCCCTGATGCCACAACCAAACATGAGGTGCATGACAGACCACCATGACAGCTTGTTGCGGTCGAGGCTCTGCCGCTGTCGTGGACCGAGATGGGACGAGACCTCACTGCTGTCGTGACATGCCTATAAAGCCTACAAGAAAAGCTTGAGTTGAAAACTCGAGGTGATCCAGTGCTGCTCGCTGATAAGGAATCAAGCACCATAATCGGCGGAGGTGGGTGCCTCCAACCATCTGCGGGAGTCGTGCCCCGGGGCGTCATGGTGGGCCGCTGAGTTGATTGTGGAGGGAACAACGACAAAATGCACCTAGGATGTTGCCTGCTTGCTTGCTCGCCCATTGTCAGGAGACTCCCATCTCCTGGCACTGAAGGTGTCCTACTGCCCTGGATGCTCCCGCCAGCCCACCACCCTCCTTGAGTCGGGCATGCTGATGTTGAGAATGTAAGGTTGCTGGGTTTTCTGATGTTTTCGCGCTGTTTCTTCTGTGTCTGAATCTGTTTCTGAGGAAACTGTGTCTAGAGTCTGGGACCATGACTCTGAGATATGACCTCGCTTTTGCAACCAACTCATGCCAATGGCAGCAGCCAAACGCACTGCATTGACCCCGGGAATTGCCCTCAACTTTTGCTATGTCTTTCGAACTGAGCTTGTCCACCGTTTGTAATAGACAGCTGCAAAATTCAGCATTGCCCAACTCTGTCTGCCTCTTGACATTGTTTTCTCTGACCGGTCGGAAGGCGGCAGTAACGGCGGCGCGACAGAGGCAAATTCCGCATAGTACAAACGATGAAGTGGCAAATAGCTGCGTGTCGATCGTTCACGCCTCCCAGCGCTAGGGACGCCTTACCTATGATGTAGACATGGGTCTTGTTGTGGTCTTCTCATGTCGTTTGAGCTTCAAAATGATGCATGTTGAGTTCAAAGCTGTCATCAGCGCCTCAAAATCGCAAACGAGCCTTAAACATTGTTCAACAGACCAACTGCCAACAGGACAGTGTCTTATCATTAAGCCTGCTTTGCACGGTGCAACTTAGACTGGCGGTCATGCGTATCGAATAGAAGTTCCAAGTCTCCACGTGAGAGACCGAGAGGTTCCCGCCGGAGTGAGCGATAGGCATGGTGGTGTGGATGGTGAGATCCGAAGGCCAATCTGGTGGCCCAGAGACCGTCAGGGCAGTAAGTTTCTTTGGGCAGTGCAGACAGACAGACGGCTGGCACACTCGGCCGAACTGTCGCCGAGAATTCTGTTTCTCAAGCATCTGTGGCGGCCAAGCTTTTCGGTGCCTCCCGAACCTTCAAAGACTGCTGCAATGCAATTCTGAGCCGCGCGGCGAGTTTGCTGTACGAAGTGGCACTAACGCCGGCTCGTCTGGTTGTTGTACATCTGTCTGTCTAAGATGTATGCAGCTTGCGCAAGTCTCAGATGCAATGCATCTTCTCCGATTTCGCTCGAGAGGTTTGATGAGATTGTCTCTCCTTCCCATGTCCGCGACACGAGAAAGGAAAGGACACGAATGGGTGCTGGTCATCTGGACTTGAAATATTGATTAAACAGGCCGGAATATGGGGAAGCCGGGTGAGGCGTGCGTAATTGCGCTGTCAACGGTCGGACATCTTCCAGATATTTGCTGCTTTTTTTAACCACCCAAAAGTCCGTTTCGCAGACTAAAAGTCTCGAAACACCTTGTTTTGGCCAAGAACACCACGCAGAGATTTAAAGACAGGGCCGTCAGTATGCTTGCTCTGACGGCTCTGTCCAATAGTGACATCGGACAAGCTGGCGAAGCCGTTTGAAGAGCAGGCTTGTATTGACTTTTCTTCCGTACAAGCAAGAATAGCAACCGTCGAGGTAGATCAGTGTCAAGCGGGGGAAAGGGTTGCACGAGCATCCGGGGCACTGGTTCATGCGAGTCTCACACCCAGTTGATCCCCAGGAACCTGTCTTCGAGTCAAATGAGACGTGTTGCGGCCTTCTGGATCGTTCAGCTGGACGGCATCCGAATCGTTGGAAGTGTGAGAGAATGTCGAGCTGCAGCGGGGCACGTGGCTACCGTTAGCTCCAGGCACCGTCTCACCCAAATCTGGACCCTGCTGGAGGCCCTGTGCTTTACACGACACATCTCATCCAGGTATGAGAAAACGTGGGACGGACAACTGTCCGTCTTCTGCGTGTGTTCCCTTGCCACCTCCTGCGGCATCAATACAGGGGTAGCTTTTCCTCCTGAGCTACCTGGTCCCCCAGCCGCTCTTCTCAACACCGTTCCGCTGGTTCCCCGGATGACTCGCTAAGTAGGGTTGCACGCAATGGGACCCAAGGGCTTCGAGGGCGGTCTGAAATGAGTATTAGGAAGCTTGTCTGTGCATACAATATGATCCTTGAAAGTTTGTTACACCCTCTACCTCAACGCCTAGCCGCCACTAGGCCCGATTAGGCTAGGTTAGCGTCTTTTTGGCCCCCCCTACCTCTACTAGCCTCCTATAGGCACTTTTTTCCTCTCACTACCACTACTACCCTTATAATCTCTACGATCTCTATATTAAAAAAACCACCCTTCTATAGCGAATTTTTCTATTAACTTACTATAGTAACTACCCAGTAGTATTATAATCACTCCTCCCTTTTTTTCTATTTTAAAAGAGCTTAATTTTTTATTATTTCGTTAAGATAGTATTAAATACTTAAAAATACTATTTTTTTCACTACTTTTTACCCCTACTAACTACCCTACCTACCTACCTACTTTAACCCTACCCCACCCCTTAAGATAGCTTAAAAATTACCCTAAGAGGTACTACGCTATATAACTAGCCTTTAGCTAGCCTTACTAACACTTAGCCTATCTATTAATATTAATAATACCTACTCTACCCTTCTTAAAAACCTTAATACTAATCTTAATAACTATATTATAAGCTTTAAAGTTAATATTAAGAGTAATAATAATACTATTAAGATTAATACCTCTAGCCCCTCTAAGTACCTCTTACTAGCTTTAGCTTATTAATCTCTTATTACTAAGGGTAAACTTAAAGCCTTAAGTATAAGTATATATTAGTAACCTATTATTATTAATAATAATAATAATAAAGCCTTTAAGTACCTTATTATAGCTACTAAGGCCCCTCACCCTCTTACTTAAATTAAACAGCTAAGTATATATACCCTCTTTACTTAAGTAATCTTTTTTCTAAAACTTTAGTACTAAAATAGAGATAACTAACTTCCTTAACCTATACCTTAATACTAGTGTCTTAAAGTATAACTTAATTAATAATAAAACTACCTTATACCTTACCCCTCCTTCTTAACTATCCCTCTTAGTTAATACTATTTTAACTAATAAGATCGCTATACTGCTAAGCCTATTACCCTCTACTATTAATAGCCCTCTTACTACGTATAATTAATATATTATTATTTACTCTCTTTCCCTTTTTACTAGCTTTAGTATTTAAGAGATTACTACTACTATAGGGTTAATAATATAATAAATATAATACACTTTATAGTGTAATATTAAGTCTTAGTATACTAACTATAGCTACTATACTATTATTAGGACCTTATAGAAGGATTTACTAAGAGAGTTCCTAGCTTAGTTACCTCATAATAAGACTATACTTTAGCTATAACTTAGTAAATATATCTTAGCCTTTATAGCTTATTTAGCCCCTACTTTATACTTTACCCTTATTAATCTTAGAGCCTATTAAGTATTATAACTTATCTCTATCTTCCTACCTAAAAAAAACTATTAATTATACCTTAAATTTACCCTTTACTAGAGCTACCTTATACTTACTAACTAGGAGTATTAGATCTTCTCTAATAAAACTTAGTATAATAGTATAGCTACTATAAGGAAGTTTATTACTCTACTACTTAGTGAGGATTATTATACCTTCTCTAAGGTATAAGCTAAGCTTTATAGCTAGATATTCTAAGGCTACTTTATAGGTAGCTATAAAGGCCTAAGTATTATCTAGGATAAAAAGTAGGGGATTATAACTTTAGCTATATATATTCGCTATATACTACTAGTCTTTAAGTCTTTTTAGAAGTCTACTAATATATTTATTATTTAGTAGGATAATACCCTATACTATAACACTACTACTATAAAGGCTTAGATATAAGAGAACTTTAGTACTACCTATCTTATTAAGTAGCCTACCTAATCCCCTAACTTAAACCCTATTAAATATATCTAGTTATAAATAAAGCGTTAGATTAATTACTAATACTTTATAAGGCTAACTAGTAAAGTACTATAGGAAATAATATTAGTAACTTAGGCTACTATTCTAGTAGACTACCTATTAAAGTTAGTATACTTAATACCTAGTAAGCTAAAGAAGGTTATAGAGTAATAGGGGGGCTTTATTAAATATTAAGCTATATCAATAGAGCTATTTTTAGGTAGCTAGATCCTATTTTTCATATATAGCTATATTAACGCTAAGTAGGGGCTTTAACGCCTCGTGGGGCTTCACCCCTTATCATACGCAATACAATTGGCCTCCCTTTCGCAGAACCGAACGCCCAAGTACCGCGCTAACAAACTTTCAAGGATTGTATTATACAAAAGCATGCCGTGGCAGTCACCGCCTAGGTGCAAGTGCTCTCGCATGTTCAGCGGCCGACAGTTCCAAATTTGGGGCCGGAGATCATTGCCTCTGAAGGCGTGAAAGTGCTGTAGCTCGAGCATCCTTGGCGCTTTCGGTAGGCGCCGGTAGCAGGGGAGGGCTGACAGCCGACTGTTCCACAAACATCGTCTCGGGTGAGCTGGCAGAATGCCGATGTTGTAAAGAGTGTGGGGGAGAGTCTGATATTATCCAGCAAGTCCGCATTGCTATGTACGCAGTAGAAAACATGCCTCAGCTGGGCGTCATGGGCAACGGCAGAGGGTCGGTCAGGCCTGAGCATGTCTCGTATGAGGGTTGGAAGCCGGCGAAAACAAGCGGCGAAAGTTGTCGAGGCATGTACAGGCCAGGCCAGCAGCAAACTTGATGCTGGTTTGGACAGAGCTTGTGGCCAACTTGCAGTTTTCATGGCAAGGATATCTATCATCCGTAGTTCCAGAACACTAAGAGACTGAGCACCGCGGTTGTGTTCCCGTTGCCGGTTGGGGGATCGTCTGGAAGCTGGAGGAGACTAGCCACGCTCGGCGTGGAGAAAGGAGACGATGTCCGTCCCTAGTTGGCGGAGCTATCTTGGGTACCCTGAAAAGGAGCCATTGGCGGCGCCTCGGCGAGCTGCTCGTCTGGGAAGTGCCTTTTGCAACGTGTCTCCGGTGTGAGTCTGGAGAGCGTCGATTCCTAGGAGGTAAGTTAGGCTCCTGTGGTGGTATGTTGTGACGGCGGAGGTGGTGATGCCATGGCCGGGGTGTCTCATTGGAAGTCGGTCATATGATGGAAAAGAGATTTTTCTGGGAGTTGGGTTGGCCAGAGGAACTTTGGCTCAGACATCCCTGACAAGCCGCATTAGCAAGATGCTGAGCTGGCTGCGCTTGCCTTTCTTTTCTGGTGCAATAGCCGTGTAATCTTGTAGTAAAACTTGGGAAGGGGGTAGGCCAGACTAAAACTAAGGTAGGTACGAATAAACAACGGGACACCTTCACGATGTTTTCGTCTGGAGAAGGAGCGGGAGCTTGCGTGCTCGCAGTGGGTAGGTGTAAGAAGATCAGCTCCAGTATTCCAACCCATCTTTGAGGCTCTCGTGGCGGCTGCTGGCATCCCCGGTCGTCCCAACTGCCTGTTCCTGAGTCTAAGCTGCCCCCAGCTAGAGCTTCACGATGCAGGCACTGCACGCTCTCAAGCGAGCCCGACTGCTAAAATGGGAACGGGCAATTTGGACCTGCGCCTGGGCCAGAACCTTAGCACCTGCCAGCAGCACAGACGATCCTTAACTCAGGTACCTCCCCTTCGCCAGAAATGTTTGGTTTCGGGGAAGGAGGTGAATCGATGCAATCAAAGTCACGCAACGTTTTCAACTAATTACTATTACAAACACATGTCCACGGAAACCATCCGCCCTCCTAACACCTCTCTGACACTCTGTCTTCTTCCTCATGCCCATCAAGCGGTCTGTTCTTGACTCCCACGGACCCGGCAGGGATTCGTCTCCTATCCTTCCACGAGGCCTTCGACCTTCCAGCGTCTTTTCGCTGCAATGCAACCCTGCGAGCACGCACGCACCTATCCCCACAAATCCCGTCCGTCGACGGGATTCTGCCCTAAAAACAAAAAGAAGCCAGACTGACTCCATCGTGACCCGGCATCAGCCTGCCACCTCCACCCCCGCGGCTTGGACGCTGTAATGCCGTCCCTAGCGTCGAAACATCGCGGCGGTCCACCATGGGATGGGCATCGATTTTGTGGGTTTCTAGGCCGAATCCATCACCTGTCCGTCGTGCTGCCCACCATCACTGACCTCAAGATATCGGTGAACTGGAAGACCGGTCAAAGACCAAGGTGACTTACATCCCAGAACTCGGATCATCAGCGACTGGCAACGGCTTTCTTGTCTCGGTCTAGCACGGCTCCGCAGTCATTGTCAGATGATACTTCTGCATGTTAAAACTCCGATCGACCTGGGTCAGTGTATGACTGGTCATATTGGAAACCAAGTCAATATTTATTGTTCTCTCGACGCCGAAAAGAGACACCCGAAAGAAGTGACCGGCGCCGTGCTCCGCAGCTCATTTGTCTGCCGCCGGCCTTCTTGGACATGCCTTGCGAGGCAGACGGCTCAGCTATCAACGAACTCGTCAGGCTTAACAGGTCAAAACGGTGCTCTCGCAGATGGCGCTGTCGATCCTAAAAAACACACACGCTCTGGCGCACTCCACTGCAATGATTTGCTTGGTTCATGTTAGATTCATTGCTTCTTCTCCTGACTCGTTCAGGGTAGCAATTTCAGTGGTTTGCACTGCCATCAAAAAACGAACGAGCGTGCCCACAACATGCTGCGCAACACCCACCTCTATCTCGGACGAATCTCCGAAAACCGTGGATGCCCCTCTGAGTTATTGCCAACGGGATTGAATGTCCTCGCGTCAATGTTCAATGTCAGTCGGACTTCTTGAACTTACCCAATGGCACGGAAAACGTTCTGTTGCTATAGCCTTCAAGAAGACCAGACACATCAACTACTTCTGATGCGGTTCAAGTGCTTATTGACCTCCATTTGCTTTTGATGATGGACCGACTCCCGGGCCAAAATAGGCGGTGACAGCAACATCGCTCTCCCATCTGCCCACTTGCGGGTACTCGACATCTCCACATACGTTCTTCAAGATAAGTTGCGAGGAGGCGGTCCTGGGAGCCTCTGCCGTACTTCGTTAGGATGCTGGATTCTTCACCGCACCTCTATGCAGACTGCCTCCTCAAGATACTACTGGTGAGCTCTGGCTTCATTGACAATGCACGACTTCGGTACAACATTGTTGGCCACCCCACGCTCGACCAAGCGGGTGTCCCTTTGCACGACGCCGTGTCGCCGCAAAAGGGAAGATGAAACAGTCCACGACGGATGAAGAGCTTCTCGAAGTCTGTAAAAAGTCAGGGCTTCCCCGTTACCGTGGGAGTCTCGCCGGGGTACCGTGGCCGAGCGTGGGCGCCGTGGGGGGTGGGCAGGCGACTCGCATACCGCCGCGGCGGCTAGGTTTTCTATCAATTTTGCCTGTCATTTTTCTCAATGGTGATTTTTGTATGCAAAATCGTTCTCTGCTCCCGATCAAACTATGTGTAAATTCCTGCTGATTTTTGCCCCTGCTGCGGGCGCGAACGTGGAGGTTCCTGGGACACTCGGGGAACTCCCAACCTGGTCTTCCGGTCGAGACTGATTCATGATGGATGTGTTGCTGCAAGTTCTAGAAGACGAATGCAAGAGCATGACCAGCGTCACCGCCCAGGAAGGGAAAATCTCTATCAGCGCGATGCTGCTCAATGTGACGCTGACTGATTCTCAGCGCTTCTAGCTAATGTTGCATGCAATGCAGTCAGACTTTTCTCCTGGCGGCGCAGATGTTGTGATGTAGGATTTGGCTGAGGCATTCAAGGCAAAGAGATAGGTGAGCCACAACGGAGGACGGTCAATGGAGAACGATGGAAGGTTAGGACGCAGCCAAGGCAATGCACTGCTCAGAAGAGGCTTCGCCAGATCAGCAGGGGATATACGCTGGGATGCATCGAGACAAAGTCAGGTACGGGATCCCCGTTTTTTTTTTTTTTTTTTTTTTTTTGAAAGACGCAAGTATACATCACAGGCCGAATATGGCCAAAAGCAGAGATAGGGTAGATCAATCCAGTATGTATTGCCATTTTTGTGTGTTATATATGTGTCAATGTGCCTGGTATCATGGTATTCTCCCAGGTATCGATGATGATGAGTGGCTGTCGCATGCAGCCCGAATACTCTTGCTATAAATCTCCTACCACTGCAGCTCTCCTCTCGCTGCATCTTCGCGAGGCTCCTCGGACCAGTCCATCACGAGTGCTCTCAGCTGGTCTCTGAACTGATTCAGCTCAGTTGTTGTATCTCTTGTGCCAAGCTCGGTCCCCAACTTCTAATCCCGGGGCGCACGCGAGCTGAGGCCCTCCTGCACGGCAGCCAGGATCAAGTCCTTGGCCTTCTCAACACCCTCAGCGGTGCCGATGACCTCGATGGCGTCCTCCTTGGCGTCGTTGCGAGGAACGTTGATCTTGCAACCGCTCTGCTTGCGGATGGTGTTGACCTTGCTGCCGCCCTGGCCAATGACGTAGCGGTAGGTCTTGGGGTCGGGAAGGACAAGGTAACCAGTGTGGGTGTTCTTGCGGGCCTGCTCGATGGCGGCGGCAATGGCAGCCTTGGCCTTCTCGATGTTCTCGGGAGAACCGCGCAAGACCCAGGGAATCTCGCCGTCTTCGCCAGCACCGGTATCCACAACCTTCCAGGAGTGGGCATCGGCAACGGCGTCCTCGTCGTCGGTGATCAAAGGAAGAGCACCACCGTTGCTACGGCTAGCGCCAGCACTGGGCTTGGCGGGCAGAGCAGCGCCGGCGTGGTCGACGGAAATCTGGTGGTTGTTGCGGAGCTGGCGGAAGAACTGGCCGTTGTTGGAGATGGCGTGGTGCAGACCACGAGGGACCTGCAGAGTCTCACCCTCCTGCTCCTTGACGAGAGAGGCAATGTGCTCCTTCGCCTTCTCGACGTTCTCGGGGCGACCAGTGATCTTGACGCCCGTCTTGCCGTCACCCTGGCGGGGAATATCAATGGAAACATTGAGCTGAGACTCGAGCTGGCGCTTGGCCTCTCCACCGCGACCGATGAGGGTTCTGTGCTTCTCGGTGGGCACATCCAGGATCTCGGTGACCTGGCTGTCCTTCTCCGCGACAATCTCCTCGATCCTGGCAACGATCTTGCTGACAACGTCCGAGCGGCCCTCGATCTTGATCGTGTTGCCATCAGCCTCCTGCTTGGGAAATTGAATGGTGCGTGCAAGCTCGCGACGGTCGTCAGAACCGCCAGCCTTGACAACGATATCACGGAGGGTGGCACCTATCCATGGTTAGTTTAAAGAAACAAAATGCAGGTTAAGTTGAACAATCTCACCTCCAGCACCAATGAGAGACTTGTGGTGCTTCTTATCAACCTCAATAGTCTTCACAACGGTGTCGTTGAAAACATCTCTCTTCTCCTCGAGAGCCTTCTTAGCAGCAGCGACCTGAGACTTAGTGCCCTTAATCTGAATCTCGACGGTCTCAGCATCACGTCCGCTGGGAATGTCGATCTTGGCACCGGTGGTCTGGCGGAGCTCATCCAGCGCAGCGCCACCCTGGCCAATGATTGACGGGACCTGCTTCTGCTGGACAGAGACGGTTGCCGTGAAGGAGGTATCCTTCAGGTACTGCAAAAGAGACAGAATCTCGTCGCGAGCCTCGTCCGCTCCCTTCTTGGGACCGCGAACGATAACCTCGTCGGGGTTCTGCACGCGCTTGGGCTTGCCAGCGTCGCTGGCCGCGTCATTCTCCTCCTCATCCTTGTTGCTCTTTCCAGAGCGCGGGAAGAAGATGAGAACCTTGTACTTGGACTGCAGGCGGTTGGTGACGCTTCCTCCAGAACCAATGAGCTCTCTGTGGAACTTGGGGTCGACCTTCAGGACATGAGTCACCTCATCGGCGAGAGTGCGCCCAAGGGAGCTAATGTGGGCCTTGGCAGCCTCGGCCTTCGCCTTGGGGCCCTTCAGCTCGACCTTGCCATCCTGAACCTGAATCTCGACGTCGAAGCGCTCGCGCAGTTCCTTAATGTTTGAGCCGCCCTTGCCGATAAGGTGGTTGGCATACTTCTGAGGGAAGTCGAAGGACATGGTGAAGCCACGCTCCTTCTCATCCTCCTTCTCCTGCTCAACGAAGGCGTTGACCTTGGCCTCGAGGTTCTTGACGGCAGAGGCCGGGCCACGGAGAGTGACGACGGTGCCGACAGAGGAGACGCGGATGGGGATCTGGTCATCGGCACGGTTGGCCTGCTCCTTCTTGATGAAACGGCGGAGGCGCTCGTGGAACTTCTGGGGAACATAAATGGAGGCAGAGGCAATCTGCTCCTGCTTGTTGATGATGTCGAGAATCTGCTTACGAGCATCCTCCAGGCTCTGCT
Source organism: Colletotrichum gloeosporioides (assembly GCF_011800055.1). Lineage (NCBI taxonomy): Eukaryota > Fungi > Ascomycota > Sordariomycetes > Glomerellales > Glomerellaceae > Colletotrichum > Colletotrichum gloeosporioides. The sequence continues at coordinate 454,443 of NW_025544658.1, read as the reverse complement.
GGAAAGTACGGATTTCGTCCTGAGACGGGCGGCCAGTCTTGATCTGGGGCTTGGGCTCGGGGGCAGAGGGTCCCTCAAAGACAAGAAGGACCGGGGCGTCGATCTCTCCGGCCTCAGGAAGGACAACGTGGACACCGTGGTTGTCTCTCATGCGGGGGCTGACATCCTTGTTCAGGTACTGGTGGTAGAAAGGGTCGACGGGGATGGGAACGATTCTGGCAGGCGGGATAGCGTGAACAAGCTTCTCGATGGCTGATTGAGCCTGGAGGACGTTCTTGCCATCACGCGCGTACAGCTCGTAAGGGGAAGCGCCGTTGGCACCGAGGGGGGTGTTGATGTGAGTGCTGTGAGCTCTCTCGATGTCGTCAAACATGTCGCGATGTCTCAGGAAGCGAGTGACGTTACGAGCGTGGCTAGAAACACCACCAGGGGCACCCTTGTGGAAACGGCCAATGTCGAAGGTGGAGAACTGCATGTTCATGGCTCTGTCCATGGCAGTCTCGACACCCTTGCTGATCTGGGCAGCAGGGCCAATGACGGTGACGGAGTCATCATCCTCATCAGTGGGCAGCAAGATGGTGCAACCCGTCTCGTTGAAGAACTCATCGAGAGTCTCGCCACGGCGGCCAGCAATGAACTGGTGGCGGCCCTTCTGGAGACTGAACTGGTCGACAGCAAGCTGCTGCTGCAGCTCCTGGACGCGGCGCTCAATCTCAGCACGGGCAGCCTGCACAGCAGCGCGGTCACCGGCCAGCTGGATGTGGTTGTCACCGGCAGGGACAAAGACGGGGCGCTCGCCCTCGTTAACGGCCATGTTACGGCCGCGAGGAGCCCAAATCTGGTGAGGAGGAACACGCATCTGAACACCATCGGTCTCGTAACGGTTGACATGGCTGTTGCTGGGACCCGCAATGAAGGGGTAGAACTCGGCAGGGATACCACGAAGCTTGGTGTTGACGTTGGCAGCGCGCTCGCCGGCAATCTTCATGATGTGGTCGCGGGCAGAAGCAGCAGACAAGGCGTTGCCCTCAACGAGGACATCGATGGTGGAGTCGTCATCCTCGTCAAAAGTGGCACCGTCCTCGACCTTGGGGAGCTGGACACGGGCGCCAGACTTCTCCTGGATGGACTTGATGGTGGAACCTCCCTTGCCAATGATGTGGGCGCGAGCAGACTGGGGAATCGGGACCTTGATGGTGGTCTGTCCAGAAGAAAAGTTAGCTTGAGCTTTGTGGGAGAGATCTGGGGTTTGCCGACCTTGGTTCCGATCTGCTGGACAAGATCCTTGAGTGCCTGTTGAGCAACGTCTTGAGGACCAGTAGCGTCGAACTTGAGACGACCGTTGGTGGCGGTGGACAAGGTGATGTTGGCGCGCGACTTGCGGTTGATGTCCTTCATGATGTCCGGGATGGGGCGTCTGAGCTGGTTACGGGGAAGGATGAACTGGGGCTCCAGGACAACCGTTTCCACGTTGCGGCCGGGGATCGACATCGAGGGGGCAGCATTCTTGGGGGTCGCAACACCGCCCGAGGCGGGGGTGGAAGAGCGAGAGAGACCGTTGGCGGGGGTAGAGACGTTGCTCTTGGCTCCCCAGATGGGGGCGACGTTGGGGCTGCTCTTGGGCTTTCCGGCGCCGAGCTCGGGGAAGAGAGTCTGATCGTTGGGATCGATCTTCTTTCCGGGGACGGAGGTCTCCTTCTGCTTGCCAGCAGCCTTGGAGGACTGGGGCTCAGCCCAAGAGGCGGAGTCACCGGCATTGCTCTTCAGGGGGAGGTCCTCGTCAGGAACCTCCTCGACCGTGGGGTGATGGTCGACGTGAGTCTGAAGCAGCTTCTGGGCAGCCGAAGGCTCAGCGCCGTTGGCAGTGGTAGAATCGGTAGAGGCCATTGTGAATAGTGTCGATCAACGTCGTCGGGTGGTTGGATGGGATGATAGGGGTTGTTTGGGTGAATTCGGTATATCTGCAAGGGGGACAGCACCAGTCAGCTCGGGACGCTGCAAAAACGGCGATGCAGCAGTATGCAAGCTGCTCGGTTTTTACAAGACTTACAACTGAGGATATACACAGCAGTTGGGGACAAGACCAGTAGAATCAGTCTTCCGATTAAAGAAGGCCGAAGCGTGTTAAACCGTGGAGCAGCAGATAGACCGAGGAGAGTAGCTTGTTGCTGGCTTAGAACATTGCGACCCTGACCGGCAACAATGAACAAATCCAGTGGGCGAGACAGAATCGGGGGAGAGACGGCGAGGGCGAGGTTGACAGAATTGCAAATCCTGCCAATTGATGGTTGGGGGAGATGGAGAAGTCAGAGGGCGAGATGGACTCGAAGCTCGGATGGGCTAAAGGGTGAGGTGGAAGTTTCTCGACTCCACGATGGTGTTCAATTGGGGATGGAATTTCTGGAGCTGGCAGGGATCCTTCTTCCAGAAAGGTTCCGCCTGCCAGTGGTGCTCTCCACCCTGAGCTGCCCCACACTAAGCCTCAGCCACAACCTAATTTGTTAAGGCGTCCTCGCACCGGCCAGGTGGCACTCACTGGAGGGCCAGGACGGGCGGCGGTTGGAGTCGGCCGTTGGACTCTCGGCACAGTTGGTGACAGCACTGAAAGCTTTCTCATTGGACCTTTGAACCCACACCGCTGAACCATCTCCGGGAGCCAGCTCCGGATCACGTGGGGTTCGGCTTGACTCAAGCCCGCCGCTATTCTCCGCCTGGTCTCCCTTGCCGGGCCATATGGGGGCTATCGCCGGCCCGGAGTTCGGCCCGGGGCACGAGGCTCCGAGATCTAGGGGTCCGTTCGTCCCGAGTTGCTCAAGCTCGCGGTTTCAACGACGATGGCATCCGTGCGCTCTTTAAACATCGTGAACAACCTCAGTACCAAACCCGCCGAGGCAGGAGCTTGGCTGGTTCGGTACCAACACCCATATGACTTTGCTTCGACTCTTAGTACTGTGAGGAGAGACTGCACATGTTGGGATGACCACTTTGAAGTTGAATTGCCCATATATCACACAGACACAGAACGGATTTAGCAGGGATAGGCGGATGCGGTTAAGGGTGACAAGCCGTAGATTGACTACAGAGAGAGGATGGAGACCGCAAAAGATATTAAACACTGGAATATAGACATTACCTGAGAAGAATTGGCAAGCTCCTCAGACTAGTCGCCCGTCACACACCTTACCATCGGTATTCCCTTGAACAACTCGTGGTAGCTCGATCCTCTGAACGTAGGGTGGTTTGCAATGCCCAGTCCGAACCAGGCAATCGCACCAAAAGCAGCCCATCAAAGGCTCGCCATAAAAAGCCTCCATGTCCACGAGACCATACCAGGTCATCTCCCTACGTTGTACACAGCAACACAGCGCTAGCCAGCGACGACCTCTGCAAGATTCCCGCAACCTCAGTCCTGTGGTTACCCGGGCACTTTTGCATCGGAAAAAGAAAGCCCATCGCTGTTCTAGCGTCTGGAGGCGAAAGGCTGCCCCGTGGCAGACTGCAGGAAATCTACGCAGCCTTGGCCAATCAGCAGAACCACGCACTGCCCAAGGTTAGCTGAAATCCGGCACCCTTCCAAGCACGTGTCGCCCTCGCCGCGTGATCGTGGTAGGCAGCGTGGGCTTGGTCGCTCGCAGAGCCCTTCGCAACGGTTAGTCCAGGGTCGTGAGTCGTACTACCGCCGTAGCTGCTAGTTGGCAACATCGACATCATTAAGGCGATTCGGTTTCCGGCAAGAACTAATAGGTTCGCTGTCGTCGCAAATCGCGACTGGCTGCTGCTCAATGCAGGGGCAAATGGCTCATTTGAGAGGCATCCTGCAGCCTGCAGGAACAACGGCAAGGGGGCTTTTGGCTTGTTGCAGGCACAAACAAGCATCCCACAGCTGTGCTACGTGGCCAGACATGGCCAGCGAGAGACATGCTGTGGTTGGCAGGTTGCGATTGACAGCCTCTCAAAAATACCGTCTCAGATCAAGCCTTCGTTCGCAGGCGTTCTGGCACTCATCAGGTGAGCTTGGGAGGAAATAGATGCGGACGAATCCCAAGGTGTCCAGAACGAGTTTGGGTAGCACGATGACTGAGACGACGACGGAGACGCTGGGATTATGTCAATTATGCTCTGAACAGCTCTGCTGACACGAAGCCCAGCCTCTGATTAAGAGAAAACTGGGAGACAAACAAAGCCTCCATGCCCTCTCCTCCAGGATTGGCGGAACCATATTGCCCTCCAGCATATCTCATCGTTCTGCGTGGAGCGGAGACGAACGCCTGGTAGTAGTCACCACGGGTTTGTCCCTCAACTCTCGTGGTGATGTGGCAGAGATGCACGCATGCGCCGCAGCCAGACTTTTCAATGCGAGCAAGACGAATGATTCGCTGTCATGACATGATTCATGGCTAGCTTTTTGGAGGACCCGGCAACAGCTCTTCTGAGCCGTCGAGCTCGTGTCCTGAAAGGGATGATCCATGAACGATGGCTCCTGCCAGACATAGTAATCGCGGGGTCTTCTGAACAGCAGCATTTGGAGCAAAAGTTCGGCGGCAAACCTCGGTAGATGGCCGTTGCGGCCCCGAAAGCTCATCGTCCGGGGAAGCCGTATCTTCTGGCGCCGCAATCTCATCGATCGCGTTGTCGTGATTTGCAGAAAATGCCTGGGCAATTAGGCCCGCGTCGCATGTGGGCGATGTCAGCGAAAGCTGGTTCGCACGCAGGCTTGTGGATTGGAGATGGGACGTATGGCTTCATCACCGCCAATGCCAGCCGTGGAACGATGTTGCCAAATGTGGCGCCCTCCTTTCAAGACAGCTGGCCATGAGGGCAGGGTATGGTATGAGATCGGGGACGGGGCAGGCCGTCAATCACTGGCGAAGTTGGACGAATCTCGCGTCCCGATGGTGCGGATGGATGGCTTCATCTCGTTGCAATCCAGAACTGGGACGAAGCAGCGAGTGGGCTTTGGTCTTGGGCGGCGAGTCCCCCAAAGGAGGAATGATGATGGCATTTGGCGCGAGTTCCTTGGTGGCATCCCCGTCTGGTGTGTTGTCGACCCTGGTACGGGAACGGGACCTTATTTTACTGGTGTAACGGTCTCACTGGTGCAGTGGACGCTTGAGAAAACGGCTCCCGCCGCCGTCTCTGGACGATTGCAGACCGGCGTTGGCCCGTTTCGTCTCCTCCAACCAGACAGACGCGTTGGCAACTGTGGCCCGCGCGGGCGTGTGAAGCTGAACGGTTCAAGCGTGCGCAGACACACATTCAGCATGCAGATGCAGATGGGCACGGACGTTGGGGTTGATGACGGGATGGGACGGGATGCTTAGAGCCTTACATAGTAGACAACCTTGGAGAGCGAGAAGTGTATGTACTTACGCCGTACCAACCTACTTTTGAATTCGGTAGTGTGGGTGGGTGGGCAAAGGGAGGAGCAGGTGTTGCATGCTGCTACCTTTACAGTGAGAGAGCTTTGGGGGCGCGGACGTGAGTGTCTGGAAGAAGAGGAGAATTCAATGCCGGCGAGGATAAGACGCAGAGAAAAAAACCAAAGACTGGCGCGATGAAGCATTACCTGGACCCTTTGTGGAGCAAGGAAGTCCAAGTGCCCGATGGTTTGAAACAAGATGTAAATTCCCAAGGGCAGGCCCGCCGGCCCCGGTGTGCACTGGCACCCGCCGGGCCCTAGCACTCACTCACTGGCACTGGACCTTGGACCTGGGCAGGACGGAGGGTCGTTCCGTACCAAAGTGCCATTATCATGGACGTGAGCCGTGAGGAGAGGGTCTTGGTCAAGTTGGTCTGCTTCACCTGTGGTAGGTAGGTACGAAAATGGATACATACGCTAGATGATGGCGCTCACCTGAAATAGAGACATGAAGACGGAAGCGAATTGGAACAGAATGGAACGGTTCGGTTTTCTTCTGGACCTCCAATGGCTGGCGGCCAACGGTTAGCCTTGCCTGGTAAGAAGATACTTTTCACCTGTTGGTCAGGTCAGCGGGTGGGGAAAAGAAGGAGCTTGGAAGATTCCGACTTGCTTATGGCCTACCTTTGAACATGCGTTTCTCGCCGGCGCGGGCTGAGTTGACTGCTGCATGTGCATGTCAGCGACAGCGGGCATTGAGCTTAAGATACCCCTTGAGATAGGATAAGGTAAGGTAAGGCAGGCAAGCACGGCTGCACGGAAGATGCCCAAGCTCCCCTCTATTGATTGCACTTGCTTCAATTGCTCTGCGGATTTTGCAATCGGAAGGCAGCTCAAGATATCGAGGTAAGGGGTTTCTTTCCAACCCAATGGCAATGGCAATGTCATGGTCGGTCAATGGTAGTAGGAGCGTTGCATTTATTACCTGCCTTGCCTTACCTAAGTTGTTAAGGCAGGTACTTCCCGCAGGGTGCTTACCTTACTTCGCTCAGTAAGGGTACTTCCAGGACCATTCATCTCGGTCAGCGGCTGCTCAGTTCACCAAGTCTTCATCCCGTCTCAAGCCCCATTTCATGTCTCCCGTCTCTCCTCGTGCCCCAGTACGACGAAATCTCTGTTCATACGGTTGCAATCACTAGCAGAGACTTTGTCGCAACAAGAAACCATCTCCCTGTCGGCGTAATTAAGGCCAGCTCAAACAGACTATGGACTAAAAAAAAGTAGAAGCTCGGCCAAAAAAAAAAAAAAAAAAAAAAAANCCGGGCAAAAAAAAAAAAAAAAAAAAAGCAAACGCCTTCATCTCGTCTCTCGGTGCTTTCCCCTCCCTCCAATCACCCCAATCCCGACTCCCCCTTCCCCTCCCCTCTTTTTGCCAGCTTCCCCTCCATGTCTCTCCGAGCTGGCAGCTGGGGGCGCTCTGCGCTCAAAGTCGTCCGTCGCATAACAACCATCACATCATACCGGCCTCGACCTCAAACCAGAATCGACCATCATGTCCGCTGTTGCATGCACCATTTAGCCTCTTACGCCCGTACGTACCTACTTATCTTCATACAATGGCATCCGTATAGGCTTAGAGTGCAGGTACATGTCTGCAGTGCCGGAAGCTGCCTTTCCAAGGACGTCTGCACCTAAGACGGGCATGCAGTCTGCCGTCACGGCGCACATACGTCAACCAGAAACGAATCTCGGTGGCCAATACTTTGCATCACTTGCTTACAGACCTACGAATACCGGCCCAAACAAGGGCCTGTCCTTGCGTCCTTACGAACCACTGTCTGCAGACTGGCTCGCTGCATACCAACTGGCCGGGTCCGCGGCGTCTGAGGTGATCCCAAAACCCCAGCCATTGAAGTCGGCCATGCCCTGTCTTGCCCTGCAGTCTCCTTTCAGTGTCTTGCTCCAGTCCAGATTCAAGACCCGTGGTGCCTCAGTTTCTTCCTCTCTCTCCACTGACACTGGACCCCCGCCGCAGCCAGAGACCGGCGACCACCACATCGACCGCGACCGTAACGGCGACCCTGACTGACCCTTGGCCGTTGGAACCCTGGCCTTACCGCACCGCATGGCGCACTACCACTAAAGCCGCCCAACGATCAGCAAGTTCCGTCAAGCAGAGACGTCCATCCGGCTGCTAAGATTGTTCAAGGATCGACCGTCAGGTCGAAGCTCCAGCAGCACGCAGTCAACTGGAGTAGAGCACCGACTGATACTAACCGACTTGGAGATAGCTAGCTAGCAGGCATGCGAGCTTCTACGCTTCTGCGCTCCTCCCGAGTCCCGAGGCAATCAGTTATTGGCCTTGGACCACAGACAGGGCCCAGGACCTGCACCAGCTGTCCTAGCTCTCCTACCCTCTCAAACACGCCAGCTTCGAGTCGAAGACGGGAGATTGGAGCTAACATCCAGGTCCAAGGTCCCGAACCGCACCCGAAAGACTTGCTTTGGCATAACTCTTGGTGACGAGGAGAGCTCAGACTGGCACGATATACCGTAATTAGGCACTCAGCATCTATTCTGGGTACGAGCTTCTGTAGCACGATGCGCCGCCGTGGCTACAAGCACGCCCCTCCTCCTCCTCTGCTTCCACCTCTTCTAGCGCCCGAGACCTGGCATCGCTCTTGTGCTTATTCAACTCGAGACCTCTCTCGATTCGAGTACCACGAAAAATGCTCTGCGACTCTTCGGTGTTTTCTTAACCTTCTAGGCCAGTTCGTCCCGCCTGTGGTGGAGCTTGTGTGTCCCCCCTAGGCATCGTCTTTTTGTGCCTAGCGTCGCGGGACCTCTAGCCTTGCCCGGGTGATGGAAGTGAGGGGCAGTCATCCAACGAAAGAGATTGTGGTGGGCTATCCATGGGAAACATCACACTGTGCGAAGTGAGGGCGGGAGCACTACCTCATGGCATCATCTCATCATGTCTGATCCTCCTTTCTGTCCACCATCTCCAACACCCCGGACGGCCTACAGCCCCGTGTGGCTCTACGCGTAGGTAGGCTCATCGACTCGTTTTTTGGGACACTTGCCTCTAAGCGAGAGAACAATGTCAAAGAAGTGGTGCGTATAGCGAAGAAGAAAGGACACCGGGTAGCAGGCGCTTAGAAATACAAGATTTCTTGACATTGATTTCCGCAGGGCCTGACAGTCCACTTCGGCCGAGATGATTTCCAATATTGGCCAAGGTGCCTTGGGCGACTTTGTTCAGAGTAATACTATGCAGTATGGCAGATGTGGTAGTGGTGACTGAACACGGCGCGCGGCGGCGGCTCCTCCCAGATGACCCCAGATGACGAGATGAGATCATGAGAGGCACGTTGCAATGTGCAGCAACATCTGGAGGTGGTATTTCACGCAATATGGTTTCTTCTTCGGCAGCGGCACATGGAGGAGGTTCCAGCAGCACCAGGCCAAGCCCAGCTCTCAGCAGCCCCGTCCGTCACCCATCCAGCAGGCGACCAGTGAGGATGGGCGGGCTCGTCGGCAACTCGATTCGTCTTGCCCTGTCACACACGTCTTTGGGACTGCTCGTTGGCTCATCGAGGCTTGTACTGAGTTTCTGTCTGTCTTGGATTGCTTGCCTTACTCTTCCTCACCTCGGAATCAGTCCCAGTGGCACACACATCACGTACTGATATCGAGGCGCGGGATGGATTGCGGCACACTGTCTTACTTTGAAGGCAAGGTAGGTAGTGTTCGCACATGCATGCCTTAGGTAAGGCGAGGTCGTGGTGCGTCCTGGCCAGGGCTCTCTCCGTCATCTCATCGCGCAGGATGAAAAGAAATAAAAATAAAAAGAGGGGATACACTTTCGGGGCAATTGGAAGTGTGAGCCTGTGAAGTGAGTGCGAGGGGCGGGGCGGGGGGAGGGGAACGGGGGAGACAGAAGTCGGGCGGTACGTATCCAAGAGGTACCGTCCATCTCCCCACCACACCAAACGGCCACACGGCCACACGGCCCCCAGCCTAACGTTAGCCCAGGCCTGAGTCCCGTCTCCGTCCATTCATCGTTCCGTTTACCCACGCCCAATCCCACTCACACGCCACGACCAGTGAGTGCACAGTCTCCCATGTGCCCCTGCCCCACCTTCTGAGTGAGAAAGTGTTTTTATTTTATTTTATTATGTTTTTTCGAAGTGGGAAGATTGAGAGGGGAGCTGCTGGTGACGACGGGTGGGGAGAATGGGAAGAGACAACCACCACACGCATGCCTCACACACACTCACCCTCTGCTGATTGGTATTGCTGAGCAAGAGACAGGCTGTGGCAGCCAATCCAAAGACTTGCTGCAGATACCGACGAGGCCGAACTGCACCGCATCTCTATCGTCCCGTTCTTTCCTGGCCTGTCATCTTCCTACGTCTCTTCGTCCCGCAGCTTTCCCCAAGACCCAGTCCTGCAGTCCAGATAGCAAGAAAAGTGACCCCGAACAGTGAACTGCCAGGCAGCCCGAGCCCGGCTTAGAGAGGTCATCCCCGTCCTCATCCACCAGAAAACAACAACACAATAACAAGTCAACAACGAAGCAGAACCCACACAGTCCGGAATCCACCCTGACTCCATCCAAGCACAGCCAGCAGCCAGTGACAGCCACACTAGCGTCACAGCGAGCCCGGTCCGTCAATCAGTGCCACTGCCCATTGTCTACGGATACCGTACCGCCCAACCAGCACGGAACAGATACCGCTGTACCTTACCCTGGATATGGGTTTTTTTTTCGCCGCCGCCTCTCCCATTGCTGCCGGTGTGGTCCTGTTTCCTCTTCTGTGGCGTGTGTGTGTGCGTGTCCAGTGCGTGTGCGTGTGTGTGCTGGCTGGTATCCGTACCGCCGGCGCAGACAACTGGTCCTGAGAAATCCAGATCCCTCAGTTCCTTGTTGATGACATTGCTGCTACTATGCTACTTCCCAATCAATACCACGCAAGGTGCGCCGTACATACCAGCCGCCATACTTCAGACGCCCAAACATTAGACACCCTTTCCCGGTCCAGCGTCCCAGTCCCAAATCCTGGTTCCAGGTTTCCCAATCCCAGTCCCGTTCTGTCGAAGGAAGAAACAGAAAAAAAAGAAGAGGGAAAAAAAAAAAAAAAAAGCTACGTCTACATTACGGATACCTGACCAGCCAGTGACCACCACCTAACCTCTACCTTATCCCGAGCACACGCACATACTGGACGGCAGGGAAGGCCACTGGACAAGGCCAACAGGCATAAGGCACACAAGACACAAGGGGGGGAAGACACGAACAGCATCGCATTGTGCCCGTACCGCATATTATTATTATTATTTTCCTCCTCACACACCCTCCTACAATTCATACCCTCTTTACACCTCTTGCACTATTACCATTGCCGCCGACTGCTGCCGCTGCTGCTGCTCCTGCGTAAAATATACACACACAGACAGCCCGACCCGACACAGCTAAGCAAAGCAAGCAAGCTACCTACTACTGGCGACTGCGTACCTTTCATTACTGCGTCTGTCTGTCTGTTACCTCCATACCTTATCCTCGCCGTATCTATCGTAAGGTACCGTACCGACACTTTTGCTGCCCGCCCTGCTGCTGCTGTACCGCACCGCTCCGCACCGCAGCGCCAGCCGTCCGTACCTTTCCCTTTTCCTCCTACCTTCGCTTCCCAAGTCCCAGGCCGGGTCCCCTTCTTTCTTTCTTTCGACGACGACCACCTCCGCCGGTTTTGGTTTTACTTTTAGACTTTGTAGGGGCGTATCATGGACGGCAGCCAGAGCACATCCACGTCCAACGGCTCGTCGCAACGTCGCAGGCTCACCAAGAAACCTCCCCCTTCGTACCATACCCACACCCGCTCGTCGAGTGGCCTCGATGGTGGCATCGACACCAGGTCTCTCCAGAGCAAACGCAGCTCGACCAGCTTGAAGCGCGCTCCTTCCGCTCCACCTGTGCGGACGACCCCCTCAAACGCTGCTTCAGCTCATAGTTCTCCCCGTCACCTCCCCTCAAGTCAGACGCACCTTCCCAATCCCTCCCCCATCCTGCCTCAGGGTCAGTTCGCCGCCGCCAACAACGCCAACGCCAACTCCCTCTCGCTCTCACTCTCAAACAACTCGCACTCACACTCCGTCGCTCCTTCCCCCAGTGCTGCGTCCTTTCATAACACCAGCATTAACCACCTTCACAACCACCACCAGCCCGCCGTGAACCTGAACCAGACCCAGTCCGCGTCCCACCCGACGACAGCTCAGGTGCAGGCCCAGGCCCTGGCGCAGCCTCAGACCTCCTCCTCCTCCACCTTTCACAACGCTGCTTCCGCTTCCTACGCTGTTCACCCTCACCACCAGCAGAACTTTAGCCACCAAAACAACAACAACCACCTCCTCCACCACCACAACCTGCTGCACAACAACTTCCCGACCAACAACAACAGCAGCTCCTCCTCCAATTCCAACAGCAGTCCCGTCGGCATCGGTGTCGGTGTTGGCATCGGCATCGCACACTCCAGTGATTCCGTAGCAGCTGACCCCAGCGCGCCTCTCTCGTCGCAACCCCACGACGAATTCATCGGCGCTCCCTTCGACGGCGCTGCCGTCCTGAGCCGCATCGAGCAGACAAAGTCCCCCGTCGCCCAGTCTCACCCGCTGCCTCTCCAGCACCCGCACCCTCACCAGCATCAGGCACCCGCCGCCTACCAGCGCCAGAACGCTCCCACGCCGCTGCTCAAGTCTGTCACCGACACGCGCATCACAAAGAGCCCCCGACTGCGACAGTCCCAGAGCTTCACGAACGATTCCCCCTCCTCAATGATGAACGAAAAATCACAAGGCGGTCGGGTGACGGAGAACTCAATGATCAGCCCCAAGAGATACTCGGACGAGGCAAAGGAGCCCCGTATGGGCGTCCTGCGCAAGAAGTCGGGCTTCTCTGGCTTCATGAACAGTCTGGTCGGCACCCCAAAGAAGCCTGTCATCTCCGCACCAGAGAATCCCGTCCATGTCACCCACGTCGGCTACGACAGCTCTACCGGCCAGTTTACCGTCAGTCGCCCCCCTCTCCCCTTCCTGCTCCTGCCTCTTTTTTGCAATCGCTCCTCAATTCTTGGATTGCCTTATTTCTTGCCTCTTCTTTTTTTTTCTTCCCCTCTCGCCTTCCTCTTTTCGTCCCCGCCCCCTCTCCTTTGTCCCGAATCTCGTGTGGCTGACGTGTGATTGTTCAGGGTCTTCCGAAAGAATGGCAGAGATTGATCAACGAAAGTGGAATTCCCGAGAAGGAACGCAGGGAGAACCCCCAGACCATGGTTGACATCATCACATTCTACAAGGAAACGACCGAAAAGCCAGCCGAGGATCAGGTTTTGGAGAAGTTCCACGATGCAAGAGCGCCTGATTACCGTCAATATGCAAATGCAAGCAACTCACCGTCGGGTGCCATGTCGCCGGGCATGTATCCGCCAACAACTTATATGGGTATGTCTCCGATGATCAGTCCACCTGCGAGCCCTAGGTTTCCAACTGTCAATCATGAAGGATCTTTTGAGAACCCCCGCCAACCGCCCCCCGTACCAGGAGTCGGAGGCTCCAAAGGCCCCGGTAAAGATGTGAATCTCATGCCCAGTCGCCCGGCACCGAAGCCCCCCGTCAGCCTCCCGATGAGGTCTGCTCCGTCGCCCTACCCCGCCAAGGACTCCGGCATTGGAATGTCTCAGCCCGGCGAAGACCTGCCCCCGGTCGCATACCAACCGCCCAAGGAGAACGTCCCCATGCTCCCCGAAGAGCATCGTGGAGAGCACCGATCCCGATCCCGATCCAACTCGCGTGTTGGCGCCTCGCCCGGCTACGTCCCCCCCACACCTAACCCTCAAAATGCTCAGGCGAACGTTTACCAGCAGCAACTCATGCAACAGCAGCAGGAGCAGGCCCTCGCGCAGGCTCAGGCCGCCATGACTGGCCAGGGCCAGATTGGTCGCGCTCCCAGCAAGAGACAGCCCGCCCAGCAGCCGACCCCTCCTCAATCGCAGTACCCTCAAGGCCCCACCGCAAACGGAGGTCCCGGCCAGCGACAGCAGGTTGGCGTGGCTGGTGCCCCTGGCTCCAGGCCCCGTCGCCAGAGACAGAGCACCGGTATCGACGTCGTCGCCGCCCTCAAGCGCATTTGTTCCGATGGCGATCCCCGTGAGGTGTACAAGAACTTCAACAAGATTGGCCAGGGTGCTTCCGGTGGCGTGTACACGGGATACGAGCGAGGCTCCAACCGATTGGTGGCTATTAAGCAGATGAACCTGGAGCAGCAACCGAAGAAGGACCTGATTATTAACGAGATCTTGGTCATGAAGGACAGCTCGCACCCCAACATTGTCAACTTCATCGACAGCTACCTTTGCGGAGGCGAGCTCTGGGTTGTCATGGAGTTCATGGAGGGCGGTAGTCTCACGGATGTTGTTACCTTCAACATCATGACTGAGGGACAAATCGCTTCCGTCTGCCGAGAGACGCTGAAGGGTCTGCAGCACCTGCACTCTAAGGGAGTCATCCACCGCGACATCAAGTCCGACAACATTCTCCTTTCGATGGAGGGCAACATCAAGCTGAGTACGAACCCCCTCGTTCCATTGCGGTTCGTGGAAATACTAACGTTGAACAGCTGATTTCGGATTCTGCGCGACAATCAACGAGGCCCAGAACAAGCGCACTACGATGGTCGGTACGCCGTATTGGATGGCCCCCGAGGTCGTCACGCGTAAGGAGTACGGACGCAAGGTCGACATCTGGTCTCTGGGTATCATGGCCATTGAGATGATCGAGGGCGAGCCGCCATACCTGACCGAGTCTCCTCTGAGAGCCCTGTGGTTGATCGCCACAAACGGCACCCCTCAGATCAAGGAGGAGGCCCAGCTGTCACCAGTTTTCCGCGACTTCCTCTACTTTGCACTCAAGGTCGACCCGGAGAAGAGAGCCAGCGCGCATGACCTCCTTAGAGTAGGTTCTTCCCCCACAGGTTCAAGACACAGTGTACTGATTTCCTTGTAGCATGAGTTCATGAAGGGATGTGTTGATCTCGCTCAGCTCTCACCATTGGTCCGCGCCGCTAGGGAAGCACGTCTCGCAGAGAAGGCGAGGAAGGGACAGTAGGGCACCTTCGGCCATGCGTCCAGAAGCATCTTTCGGCGGTTGGCTCATCGACATTAATCACGACCTTGACGACAACCACAAGCCTCCACAACTGGGCTGTCCTTACCTGTGCATTGAGATACCCCAGGAAGTTTTTTTGTTTGCCTTGGCACAAACAACTCGATGCCTTGCATCTACTCAGAGCACGCTTTCGTTCAATCTGGAACCGACCCCACGTGGGTCTCTTTCAGATTCACTAGGAAGACTAGTGCATTGAGTGCGCGCCATGGTTGGCAGACTTTCGAACCCGATCATAACTCTACTTGCTTTCAAAGATACCACGTCAGAGGAGACCAGCCCAATTCGGCATGGACTCTCTGGCCTTTCCTTTTTTTTTTTTTTTCCGACGACTTATGCGCGCATCCCATCCAGCATCAGCACTTGTTGGCGACCAAGCAAAGTCTCTTTACTCATGGTTCTTTCTGTTACGCATTACATAGAGGCGGCCACGATCACGGACTCGCCAGCTTGCCTCAATGCCAGGCCTTTGGTTGTATACGGACAACCCTCTTATCTCATTGGATTGAGACATCCACTTTGGGCCGATCATGTTTCCGTGGGGGTGGTGACAAATGTCACCTAGGAAAGTCGGTCGTTGAGAGAAGAGATGAGACGATGAATCGCATGATCTGATTTGGCCAGCGGGAATGGGCGGCCAACTCAAATTTTGGGGCAGGCAGGCAAACCCCCTTTCAAACCTGTCGTGTGGGATTTGTTTTCTCTGTTTTCACGGAACATCCGAAAAGAAAAGGGGATCGATTTTTTCAGACGAGACGTCGACGGACAGATACGAGAGGCCAGGTTCTTAGGCTTTCATTTCTCCTGGTCCCATGTATCTCTTTTCCCACACAGGGGGAACTCTCTACAGGTCGTGCACGCAAGAGGAACAATCACCGAGGTGATTTGGTCTAGACTCGACTAGGTACAGGAATGACCCCATTCAGGCCGAGCAGGCCGAGGAAAGTTAAAAAAA
Source organism: Colletotrichum gloeosporioides (assembly GCF_011800055.1). Classification (NCBI taxonomy): domain Eukaryota; kingdom Fungi; phylum Ascomycota; class Sordariomycetes; order Glomerellales; family Glomerellaceae; genus Colletotrichum; species Colletotrichum gloeosporioides. The sequence goes on along the minus strand of NW_025544658.1, from coordinate 438,916 downwards.
AAAGGTGTCTCTCGTTCCCTGCGTGATGTGTGATGTCGGACCTGCGATCTTGCTTATTTCCATTGTCGTCCCTCCGTGCCTCGCGCCCTGGCTGCGTCTTGATCTGAGATTTTAGACCTCAGCCTGCAGAAGTATCATACAACCCTTGGGGGGAAAAGACTTCAATGGATGGGACCCCTATTGCCACTCACGGCTTGTCTTGGTCTCGTTTGCGTCAGTAACGTGCGTCAAGTGGGGGTTCGTGGCTTTTCTTTTTTCTTAATTTCCAGTGGCTTGCTAATTTTTTTTCTCGAGTCTTTCTTTTCAGGGTCTTGTTGTCTTCTCAGGCGTAAAGGATTTTCCATGTTTGGCATTGTTCTGTGGTCTTTGTCTGGTAAGTCTGGAGGGCAAGGACGGGACAAAGGAACTTGCTTGTTTGAAAGGGTTGGTGGTAGTCGACAAAGGGGAGGGACGTTGCATTGTTCCAGGTACTTGCGGCTTGGACTTGGGAGCCTTGATGAGGGGTTTGATGAGTTGATTGGGATGGCAGGACGGCGAGGGTGGATTTCCGTATAGAGATCGTGAGGACGGTGATGATGAGAGAGATGGTGGTTGGTGATGGTGAATCGTCGCCGTCGGAAATGACAGGGTTGGATTGAAGGCTCTCAAGACCTTTACCGTTCTGAAACCAGCATCAGGACATGTTTCTCAGGAGATAACTCGAGACTGTGGCCAAGGGTTAGTTTACTCCGTCCTGACCATCGCAGTCTCGGGGGGGGGGGGGGGGGNGGGGGGGGGGGGGGGGGGGGGGGGGGGGGAATTCCGATGTTGGGAGATTCGGGATGCCTGCCTCTCGTCGTGCGTTGCTAGCTGAGATCTGTGTTCTCTCCACGGCACCTTTTATGTTTCGGCAGCTATAGGAGGGAGTATGGCCTCGCGGTCCGTTCTTGGCTTTTCTTCCCTCTGCTATCGACGACTCGTCTTCGGCGGCATTTGTTTGGTCTCCTTCACGCTGCGGGAACTGCAATTGTCGCCACTCGCAACCTTTCCTTTGCCCCCGTCGCTCGTGCAGGATTTGTTGTGATGAGTAAAGTCGTGCGAAACGTATCTCGAGTTGAAAACGTTCCCTTGTTGAGTTTGCTGGCGAGCTTGGTGCACGTAAGCAGAGAAGTCACCGACAAACCTGTCTGGACAATCCTGGATGTGTCCCAGGTCGCCACCACTGATCGAATCGGTATCTTGATGGGAGAGACCGATCAAGCAGGCCTCGTTTGTGTATCATCATTGCTTGGGGACTCTCGTGCTGGATGGGGAGCCGAAGGGGAACATATAGCTAGCTCCCTTGTCGACAATGTCATGGGCATATATACGTATAAGAGGCTGTATGTGTAACCCACTGCCTCGGTACATTGTATCGAGAGCCTCGGCTGCGAATCTTCATATCCACAACGAAGGAAGGCATCCAGATCAAGTCCATCACCAACGCAACTTGAACCGTCGAGGCCGCAGTTGCACGTCGGGTGAGCAGCTCACCAGCGACACGTTCTCATACTATCAACAAGTAGCAAGTCAAACATTACAATACGATCACAATGTATGTTAAACCCTCAGCGCTTCGTTTGGCGTTGAGCCTTTGGTCATACCCGAGCTACAAAAACGTATTCGTGACGAGTGTCCGGCAAACCCTCGCGGGACGTTGTCTGTCGATAGAACAAACGATGCGGATGTGGAAGCTATGGAAATCACCTAGTCAGTTTCTTCAAAGTCAATGTCTCAGAAACGCACTTGTGGCCATTTCAAGCTCGAAAGCTGCATCAAGAACCTATCCCAGAGTGGCTTGGTTCCGGACTTGAGCTGTGTGCGTTCGAGCATTACATCGGGCCACGAGGTCAACAAGAGCAGGTGTTTTGTACAGCACATCATTGACCGCGAACAGCTGGAAATCACCTGCTTCTCACCTAGCTTCTCGGCCTTATCGGGGGAACAATCAGAACAGCAGGCCGATGGAGTCTCGTATACTTATGGCTCTGGGAGAAAGTAAGCTACCCACAATTGAGACGGCACAGCTTGCTAACCTGCTAATTCACGCGTACTGAGTTGCTCACATGTTTTCCATTCATAAGCAGAAAAAAAGATGGGTAATAGTACATGTCGCGATACCAACACAGGCTTTGAATGGATCCTGGTCTCCTCATCCTCGCTTCCCAACCCGGACATTCCCCTTACATTTGCTATTACTCCGTCCATAGACACCAAAAAAGCGCAAATACAACGATTGGACTGCCTCCGGAGAGGTTTAGTTCTTAGGGAAGGCCGCCTCCATACGCTGCTTGTACTTGTCCTTGATGACTCTCCTGTTGAGCTTTTGTGTGGCGGTGACAAGGCCCTACGACGAATGTTAGCTGGAACACGGGCGTGGCAGAACGTTATCTCATTGGGACTTACGCTATCCGGGGTCCACTCCTCCTCGACGAGGACAACACCACCGACGATCTCAAGGCCGGTCAGACCGGCTTTGCGGCCGGCGCCAACGAGATCCTTAAGAACGGTGTCGACGACCTTAGAGTTGGTGTGCATGTCGTGCTCGTCAACGCCAAGCTTCTGAGCCTCCTCGGCGAGGACCTTCTCGTTGGGGGCGATGACGGCGATGGCGCGGGAGTGCTCGCCGTCACCGTAGACCATGATGTTCTGGACAAAGTGGCTGCCGCGGTAGACGGACTCCAGCTTCTCGAGAGCGATGTACTCACCACCCTGCATCTTGACAAGGTTCTTGACACGGTCGATGACCTTCAGGTGGCCGACGGAATCGAACTCGCCAATGTCGCCAGTCTTGAACCAGCCATCCTTGGTAATAGCCTTGGCCGTCTCCTCCGGGTTCTTGTAATACTCCTTGAGCACGGCGGGGCCCTTGATCCAGATTTCACCCTGGGGCGGGGTCGAGTCGGTGGAGTAGTTGAGATCCGGGATAGACACGAGCTTGACATCAACGGCGGCAGGAATGGGGCCGATGGCGGTGGAGGTGTATTCGAGTGGGTCGCCGAGAGCGCCGTTGGCGGCCGTCTCGGTCAGACCGTAGCCAGTGAGCATGGGCGCGACGGTCATGGAGAGGAAGTGCTTGGTCCCGTCCGAGATGCCGCTCGCGCCATTCATAATAAGCCGGAGACGCCCACCCGTGAGTTCGCGAACTTTCTTAAAGACGATGTTGTCGAAGATGGTAGCGAAGGGCAGGCCGTACTTGACCATGAAGCTTTTGTAGTTGAAGGCACCCCAGAAGAGGGCCTTGACGAAGATGCTTGAGCTGTTAACCTTTGTAGCAACGCCCTTCTTGACCGTCTCCCAGACCTGGGGCACGCCGACGAGGGCGGTAGGACGGAACTCGCGCATGTCACCAGGAGAGTTCTTCATGGACGTGTCTGACAGGGTTCGAGGGTTGCCATAGCCAAGGGTACCGCCAATGAACAGCACGAGGTTCTCGAGGACGAGCTCAAATATGTGAGCCAGGGGCAGGTATGCTAGGACGTACTCGGCGCTGCTAACGCACTCCTCGACGCAGGTGTAGAGACCAGTAACTGGGGACACAGTTAGTTAACTTCCTCGTCCAACGCATGCAGAAGCTCAACTTACTCGCTGCGACCATGCCCTCGTGGGTCATTGGGACACCCTTTGGCGTTCCAGTTGAGCCGGATGTGTACATGATGCAGAAGAGGTCCTCGGGCTTGGCCTCTACAGGATCAACAGGGTTATCCTCGCCCAGCTGGCGCACCTCCTCAATGCTAAGAAGCTTCACATCTGGGTTGGCCTTCTGAAAAGCCTCGACCTCACCACCCTGGGTGAAGATGCAGTTGTCATTGTAGATGACGAACTTGAGGTTTTCGGCCTTCTTGATGCCCCCGCTTGCCGTCTTGAGCAGGTGAGGGTCCAGGTACATGGCATCTGCACTGGACTCGAGGAGGGAGTGCTCGACACCGCTAGCACCGAGGGTGTCGTATGCGGTAACGATGGACATGGACTGCGAACCGCAGGCGTGGGACAGGGCCATCCAGTTGGCGCTAGGTTGCCGGAGCTTTAAGTTAGCCTCTTCTCTCAGGAACGGTTACTGCGATGGTGCTCGGGGCCGTGAAAAAGGCGGGACGGAAGGGGAACGGGGGGCTCTCGGACGTACGAAGTAGTAGCAAAGAGATGAAGTCTGCTCTCTTTGCCCAGACCCAACTTGCGCAAACCTGAACCAAGCTGCAGGATGTAGGTCTGGAATTCAGTATAGGTCAGGTAGGAGAATTTAGACAGCTCAAAGAACTGCCACTCCTTCTCGACCTGCCTGACCTCACCGTCGACGTTTTTGGGGACCATCTTCTTCTCCCTGTGCAAGTGCACGAGCTTCCGGGTGCCGACGGCGGGCTCGCTAGGGTAGACGCGAGCGCTTCGCTTCACGATATCGTACATTGTGTGGATCTCGGGATGGGGCTGAGTACGGAGGGCATCTTTGGCCTTCCAGTGACGGCGGGGGAGGGTCTCGCCCTCGACGCGCTCGTAACCGGGCGCCTCGACTGTGTAGGGAGGTTTGTGCACCGGGTACAGAGGTGCGATACGCGTGGTCCACGACATGTTGGCGGTGGGTGTTGCTGCTGCTAAATCGGAGAGCGGGGGAGGGGATTTGACGAGGAAGAAGCCGGCGAAGACGGCGGCAACGACGACAAGAACGGCAGTGGTGATGGACGGAATGGTGGGAGAGCTTAGGACTGATTAAGAGCTGCTGGCGAGCGGGCGGGATAGCGGCGACGGCGGAAGAGGGCGAGGATGTGGGATCGTAGGGCGGGATGACGGTCAGACCAAAGGGAGTCGAAGAGTTACTAAGTTGGTGGTCGGGGGGATTGGGGAGGAAATCTGGGGTAAGGTTTCCGAGTGGTTGAGGCTTGCAAGGCTGGAGGGAGGGAGGCAGAAGCTGGAGCTAGGAGTATTCGTAGAAATGTATGTAGCACGAGTGTCAAGGTTGGGGCTGAACCTTTGTAGGTTGTGGCTGTTTCGGATACTCGGTTTCTCTTCTTTTGTCGTCGCGTTTGGTGTTGCTCAAGGTGCACGCCGAACCTGAGCTGTCGGAGACGTTGCGGTGCGGCCTTTTGGTGCGGGCAGGGCAGAAGCGCAAAGTTAAGCTGTTGCGAAAGAGAAGGGAAAAAAAGGGCGACGGGCCTTTAATTGCGTCACAGGGTATTATGGCTGGGCCTGCTACCTTGCAGCAGTTGACCGTAATGCTGCGCGCTGCTGTGGAAGGTGGTGATGGGTGGGTGGGTGCCTCAGGGAAGGGAGATCCGCCACTGGCTGGTACGGGTACGTGGGCCCCCCTAACTAGCTACCTTACTGGACCTTACCTTCTAAGTACAGCTATCTGAGTATCTTTCATGCTCCCCTCACAGCTCTAGGAGTCCAGGGAACCAACCATCCATGCCCGCGGACAGGGGATGCTGCGCCGCTAGAGGGAGCTCCATGCAGGACGTCGTCGGCGAGAATACATGCCCGCCTGCTGTGGGCGCCCGCAAAAACATGTCGGCCTGCAAGTACTCAGAAACCCGCCGATGCCTTGGCTGCAGCCGCATGCTGAGGCGCTTGACGACGTAACACGTCAACACCCAACCGCAAGTTGAGGAAGCTCTCTGCTGGGCTGACAGAGGCACGGAACCTGCGGACACGACACAGCGTTGAACATCCATGGCCATGAGGCATCAGGTGGCAGGTTGAGCAAGACTCGTGGCCGCGTACACCACGCCCGCGGCACAGCTCCCAACGGCAAGAGTCCGTCGCCGTCACAGCCGCCATCCATCGTCTCTGGGGTTTCCAGTCTAGGCAACCTATCCGTCTCGGACGACTCTTCTACCAATCCCGGGCGATGCCTCGGCGGCACGAGATCACGTCTCAGCCGGCCAGCCCTCCGAAGTAAGAGGCAAGAGGCGGAATGGTGGCACCAGCAAGGAGGGAAGCTCCAATGCTGAGATGGCCTCTCGATTGGATCAGCTGCAGCAGCATCTTGTCAGCACCAGGTCCCTCCTGCCTATCCCCGAAGCCAACGCTAGTGTGCGGATAAAAAGAGGGGGGAACATGGGGCTGACTCTGCACTTGGCAGCTCTTGGAGGGGAGCCAAGGCGATGCGGGATCGGAAAACAATTGCGACAAATGCCATACGCTCTCCAACTAGTCAGCAACAGCAACGTTCTTCCCTCCCCAAGCACCTACCTGCTCTCCAGTCTCAACAAGTCCGTCCCTTGACATCCAATGACTTGTTTCCTCACAGAACTTGTCCCCAACATCACTCAACAATGCAACACTCCATACCTATTGCACCTTACCTGGGCATAGCAGCCAAAGACTTCTGGCAGAGATGCCGTTAGCACATGAAAATGACGCCGGCTTTCTGTCATCAGGATCGGCAAGGGTTCTCGACTCGATATGCCCGGCAGCCAGGGATCACAGCAGGGGACTCGGTTCCAATCAGCGGCTCAACCCCCCGATGAAGAAGACCGGTCCACACGTTCAATATCCAGACGGGCATTGTTTGATTGTGTCCTGCAGATTTTTGACTCTCCTCGCAGCAGAACCGCCGCATCCCACTCGCATCGCAACACCAGCACCCCCAGAGACTACGGAACCACGGCTTCAACTGTCCTTTTACCCACGCTGCTTGCTCGGCGCCACTTTCCAGCATCGCTCAATAACGGTCCTTCAGAGCTTGCTGCAACACTCACGTGCGAATACCGTTCTCTGTGGCTGACACATGCAACGCGCGAGCACCGACAACCGAGGCGAGTGCGCAAAAAAGAGGCTCCTCGCGGGGCAACCGTCGTATTTGACCTGTCCACCGCTACGGAAACCCTGCATTGTTTCTGGGTACGGAGCCGCCGTTGGAAACGGCGTTTCGCTGCTATTCTCCGGGATCCATCCCACCATGCTATGCCTGCCGTCAGAGTTTGGTTCATCGCACATTTTCCAACGGACCGCCCGAACACCTACTACGCCAACTCTGAATTCTTCTATTTTGCTATGCGTCTACCGCAGCCAGCGCTGCTGAGGTTATTCCTACCTTCCCACCTTCTCGACACTGCCGACATATGCCATGCTGACGCCCCCCAATCCTCCCGAGCCGAATCGTGCGCCTGAGTCAGCTTCGCTCTTCAATCGATTGATGCGTGCCCTCGGACTGCATCAATCTTCCCTGTGGCGGCCGGGAAGCTATGGCCAGTACCCACAGCAGCAACAGCCGCGAACCGCCCAGCTCGGAGCTCTGAAAAGCGAACCTCCGACTCGCGGTGTCACGACGACTCAGGTTCCTGCTACAACTCCTTCAGGGCAGTCGCGAAAATAACAAACCTGACGATGCTATTCCGTGCGAGCGCCAAATAGCAAGAAACCAGCGGGAACCGTGGAAACCAAGCGGTTGACCACCCACGACGCGGCTCAGCGTCGACTTCGGGACCGCGCGGTGAGAGTTCATCGTGTGGCAGCCGGTCGAGAAGCAATTTATAGCATCATCCGGCCTATCGCAATCTTGGGTCTTCACACCCTAACCGGCCGAGCGATCGTACTAGACGGATTGGACGACCCGGCTATGAGGAAACCGTCTCTGCCTTTGTCTTGTGTCTTGCAGCCGGAGATCCACTCGGGAACCCCAATCCGAACGGACAGGCGTATGAGCCATGTATGTGTATGCGGCATCATGAGCCTTGGATAGGCAAGGCTGGGGCTCAATACGCCAGCATTGGCACGTGTCCCGGATCGCCAGCTTTGATAAACACGCCTGGCACGTCTCCCCAGCGTCCGCCACCGTCATTGAGGCTAAGCGGGATCTACGCAGCTACGCTGGGCTAACGGCTTTTACTTTGGCCCTAAAACAGCACCGCTCGGCACTCTTCGTCCACACACGCCCCAGGACCAAGGCAAGGGGCCGTGTGTTAGCCTCATCCTTTCTCGGTCTACTCTGTACTGTATTACACAGAGTACGAATGAAGAGTAAGGTAGTCTTGCAGACGACTGCACTCTGCGGACACAGACCTGTGAACCCCTTCCGGCGGCGCTGCCGGGCGCCCGCCAGCCAAATGTCGAGCTCTGCAGCTAACGGCCATCTCAATTCTAGAATGGACTTCCCCCATCGGACACATCCTATAGTCCGCCTCGCGTGTCTCTCCCTACCGGCCAATGAGCCATCACCAACCGAGGACCTGCAGGGCCGCTCGACCATGAGCACAGCTCTCGAAATATACTCGTCGTCACCACTGTCACAACAATGAAACGCCCCCTTCTGCAAGCCCCGAGCGTGGAGCCCAGAGCCACAGCAAGAACCGCATGCCGTGTCTCTCATTGTCCCAGAGACAGTCCCAGCCCGGCAGCACCACATGGACCGCTCATAGACGCCCAAAGACACGCCAAGCGTGCGCACCTCCGACGTGCCATTCATTGTATTAAGATAGAGTTACGTCGCAGCCGCCCCCTTCGAGATGAACTCCTGTCCTTTCTCCCGTTTGATTTCGAGAGGTGACCGGCGCCCAACCAAAACGCTGCCTCTCACTTGAAGCAATCATGTCGGGGTTGTGTGGTATCCGCCCTGAAGGGATCGTAAGTCGCCTTCCCCTGCTTGGCTAGAACCAAGGATCGTTCCAGCTAACGCTTCGTACAGGTGGCTCATTCAAAGTTCGGTCCTCTACCATCATCGTGTTTTTTCGACAGTGTCGTTGTGCCTTTGCCAGCATGGATCCGTATCATTGTCACGTTTGCACTCTTTCACTTTGTCGTTCCCGTCCTCGTCGTGGACAAAATCAAGCGGTATGAAGTCAAGCACGAATGGCAGAGACACGCCCAACTGTCGTTCTATTACTTCACCATCCTCGTCGTTTTTATGATGGAGGCCATGGAAATTGGTAGGCTGGCATCCATCAACTTTGGCGTCGGCCTGCTTCCGTTTGTTTTCGCGGGTTGTGGTGTCTGCGCCGTCATGCAGTCCACTCGGGGTTTCCAGCGCCGTATTCGCAACTGGCAGCCAGCCAACATCATCTTCTGGATCATGAGCATCGCCGTCACCTCCATTAAGTTTGTGACCATCGTAAAGGCAGGACAGGCCAACCCGCAGGCCAGACGTGCTGGCAGCGACTACCCGACTACTCACCAACTTCAGGACCTTGGCGTTCTCATTGCCTGCTACATTCTCCTGCTCGTCAACGAGATCGCCCTCATGTTCCAGAAGACTTGGGAGGAGACGGTCGACGCCGAGAACATGAAGAAGCTCCGCCTCGAGCGCTCCATCAGCGACCAGGCCCGTTACGATCTTACCCGCGCCATCGAGGAGGGTTACTACCCGTCCGGCGTCACCTACCTCACCCTCAGGCTGGAGGGCGAGTCCGCAAGCGACAAGGACGTACCGAGCAAGGAGGACGAGCTTAAGAAGACGGCCAGCCACAACGCTTCCATTGCGGGATCGTCTTCCAGCGCCAGCGAGAAGGGCAAACGCACCATGGACGATCCGATCGAGCCTGTCCCCATGATCCCACCGAGCTTCCGAAACAGCGAGCGATGGTCGTCTGCCATGACTCTGAAGGACGCTGCCGCAAGTGACGACCAGCTCAACGAGAAAAACGGCCTCAGCAAGAAACGCGACACCGCCAGATGGTCGGCAATGACTCTCAGGGAGCCGGCGCCCATCCGCGACCCCAACGACAAGCGCGGCTCAGGCTTCGGCGGCGCAAAGGCTTCGCCCACGTTTGAAAATATCCAAGAGACAGAGGCCCTGGAGGGCGTTGAGCCGATTCACCGCTACGCCGAAGAGCGCGCCGCCCAAAAGGCCCTCCTTAGTGAGGCTCCGTTCTCAATTAACAGGGACAGCCAGCCGCCTCGCAGCCCCTCCGAAGCACACCGATCCTTCCTCTTGAAGCCTGCCAACCCCAATCCGCACGGAGAGCGGTGGTCGGCCATGACACTCAGGAATGACGGCGCAGTTCCGCCGACCAGGGAGGAGCACCAGCCCATGATGTCCTCCGCCAGCACGCCCGAGAGGAAACCTTCCGGCTCGGGCGATAGAAACGCTATGAGGCGGTATTCTGACTGCTCGTCACGGTCCATCCGGCGATTCTCTGCGCGCAACGATTTGAGGGAGGCTGCGGCCACGGCGGCTGCGTTCGTGGACGGGGAGGATGTGTCTATGGGATCGCCGACGGAGGAGACGCATTTGCAGCAACATCAACCGCCCTCGCCATGAGGGGGGAATAGCATCGATACCAACTACCAAACTGGTACACACACAACTTTCCTTAATATCTATTGTCACTTTTTGGAGGGGAATGTGTAATTTTTCTTTGAATCTTGCAAAAACAAGCAGGCGAGGCGCCATATCTAGAACGGGCAGGGTCTTATGAGAGATGTGGGAATAGTGTGTATAATCAAGACGAACTCCTCCAAAATGATTCCCCATATTCCGAGTTGTTTTGCAATGCCCAAGTGAGGAAGACTGTGCCTTGAGATACTGCTGGCGGTGTGTCTGGCCCTATTCCTTTGATAGTGTAGAAAACCAACATTTCACTAAAATCTACGGTATCATCTTCCCAGGCGATTTCTTTTTTTTTTTTCACAACTGATCCACACAAGCAACAATTCATGCGCATCACCTTGGAATTTCACGGCGAATTAGAACAGGAAAAAGCAAGTAAAGATGGTAGTTGCTCTTGGGAAGGGGTCGTGATTGGGGGGTGGCTTTTGTCCAGCCAGCCATTCCCGTATTGTGACTTGCTGCGCTAGGCTGGGGGTGAGCCGCGACGCTAATCTCGGTGGTATTTTAGTGTGAATCGATAAGGGCGTCCGGAGGCGTTTTTTTCCTTTTCTCGATGGCGGGTATATTTATGGCGTTTTTGTGTCTAGTTAGTTGTCCGGGCAAGGCGAGGTCGGAGTGGCGCGCGATGGGGGGGGATTGGAGCGGGAGGCGTGTGGATATGACAGAAAGAATAGGGGTGGAGGGGGTAGAGCCGCGAAGGAAGTTTGACAGGGCGAGTGAGGGCGGGAGGATGAATTTTCGTTGATGGGCTGGGATGAAGGAAGGCGATGGGTGTCTTTTGGTGTGTTGATGAGAGAGGTTCTCGTATGTGATTTGTTTTCTTTCCCGCCTGTCTTGTCAACGAATGTTGAAGCTGCGAGTTTCTGGAGATGGAAATAAGCCACCGGGAGTTACGCGGCCCGAAGAAGGGAAGCCGAAGGAATCGTGGCGCGGTCCATAAGCAGACCTGCTGTTGGTAGCCTCGAGTAGGTAGGTTACTCTCGTCAGGCGGCGCAGTCTGATAAGTCAGATTCCATGTTTTTTTTCTGGTCCAAGTTGGTTGGACGGGGTTGGACGCAGCTGCCAACCTATTTTCTCAGACGCTGTAGTTTTCTTTCTTTTGGATGTCGCTGTGCATGAGAGTGGCGTTAGTTTACTGACTCTTCCACCTTTCTTATCTTGGCATTCAGGATCGTTTGGCCCCCCTGGGACTGAGAATGAATAAAATTCCGAGCCGGAGGAGAGACGACGATGAGGAGCCAGCGGAGGAACTACACCGCCAACGAGATCGCCGCTCGACCACGACGAGTGAGAATGACGATCCCGTGAAGCAGCGCCGGGGCGGCGGCGGCCCGAGGAAGGGACACACCAAGTCGCGGAACGGGTGCATCGGGTGCAAGAGGCGGCGGGTCAAGTGCTCGGAGCGGCGGCCCGAGTGTGAGGGGTGTCTAAGGATGGGGCTTGTTTGCGAGTGGGCGTGGCCTGCGAAGAGGCACCTGGAGGCGAGTTCTGGGAGGAGACGGATGGTGACGAGGGGGGCGGGGGAAAGTAGTAGTGGCGACGGTGAGGATGAGGAGAGGGAGACGGTGATGGTGATGGATCCGCGGCCTGTATTTGGGATGGAGGACTTGCGGTTCTTTCAGCACTTTGTGCTGGATGCCATCCCACCTTTGCCTGTCGGGGGAGGAGAGGTCTGGAGGGGTGTCGCGAGGATGGCGCATGAGGTGAGTTTTGTGTGCTTCTCCAGGTGATCATGCTTTATGTTTCTGGTGGACTGACGGATGGGGGAAAAGTACGACTTTTTGATGCACGCAGTGTTAGCTCTCGGCGCGTCGCATCTTTCTCTGTGCAGTACTCTGGGCGACAGCAGTAACTTTGTCTTGTCGTCGTCAGGGACGGGCGTCATGGAGCGGCAGGCGCTGGGGCACAGGGTGCGAGCGATACGCGCGCTCAACGACAAGCTCTCCGGCGGGAGACTGAGCAGGGTCGACGGGGACGCGGCGTTTGCGGCGATGATGGCGTTGACGTTCCAGGCTGGGTACATGGTTGACGGGATGGGGGATTTCGTGGCCATGGTTCGGGGGTGTAAGTCTTTCCCTCAGTTTTTGTGTGTAAAAATGCTAACATTGGAACAAAAACAGGCCACGTCGTCGCCGACAACGCGATGCCCTCATTCCCCGACTCTGCGTTCAGCGGGTTCTCGGGCCCGGGCTACGTCTCGGGCTTCCGGTCCCTGCTGCAGCCGGACAACCCCGGCAGATCGCCCAGGCTGGAGGACGTCAGAGAGGCAGAGCGGCGGGAGGTCCTGGACGGGTTTGTGGGGAGTCTGCGGGACGTCGGGGCGCTGTGCGGGAGCGTCTGCGAGGTCGAGTACCTGGCTGGGATGAAGAGGGTTGTCGGCCTTGCGATTGCCGGGTCTGAGGATGGTGAGTGTTTCTGGCTCGTCTTCTGATGGAAATGAGGGGGGTGCTAACCAGAGAGCAGCGTACCTCGAGTTCGCGGCAATGTACAACCGCCTCGGCGAGATGAGCAGCGACGACTTCGTGCGCTTCAGCGCGGCGGGGAACCACGCCGCGCGGATCCTCCTGGGGCACTTCTTCCTGCTCGCGCAGGTCGTCGAGATGATCAACCACCGCAGGGGGCGGAGCCGCGAGGGGCGCTTCCGGGCGAGGGTGACGCTGGCTTGGCTGGAGGAGATCGAGGAGGGGTTGCCGGGGGAGTTGAAGGGGTATTTGGGGTGGCCTTTGGGGTTTGCGAGGGGGCGCATGGGGAGGTTGGATGGAGGGGATGGTGGTTGTGTTGGGATAGGGTTGTCGTGAAGGTTCGTGGGCGAGAGATGGGTGGCATGTCGAGGAAAGTTGACAGGGACACCAAGATGAACTCGGGCGTATCCGACTTACATCCTTCTCACTAAATTCTCAAAGGCCTCTAACACAACTGCCATGGTCCGACGTCAGCAACTTCCCAGCAACTAACAAAACATCATACTGGAGTTTAGACATTGACGGTATGGCATCTCCTTTCATCAGGTTCACAACGGCATCGCGTGCCGTCCAACCATGGGGGCTCGATTTTGAATAGATAGACTTGATAAATCCCATCTCACAAACTCCGCTATCTCTGGCCAACTCGTCGGCAGAAACAGCGTGTTCTTCACTTCAAGATGCTGGATGGCCTCCGTCGATGGCTATTCTATGTCAAGACGCTGAAGAATGTTCGCTCCTTGGCTCCGAGAGCACTCATACAAACATGAGGTCTGCTCGATAATAAGAAAAAGTTCTCCAGCAAGACAATAGCTAATCTGGGCTCCAGAAGGACATCATGACGCAGTTGTAGGTTCACCCATGTTCTCATCTACACATGTCACTCAAGTCATTCACCAAGCCTAGAGCAATCCCTGAAATGTCCGGTTCTCATTCCAATAGAACTAATGTTTTGTCATGACCTCATCCCGAAAAAGAGCAAGAAAAAGTATCCTGTCCGTCCCCAATGTGACAGGCAAGATAAACCCCCCTCCCCTTCCAAAATCGAACCAGACGCCATGCTTTGGAAGAAGCGCTTGAAGAAACTCAAACCGTAGAAAAAAGACAACATCGTTCCATGCTTGGCAACCGCCCGCCGTCATTCAGTTCTATATGAGGTTTGAAAAGTCCCCCACCCTGTCCCCCCTTCCCTGCCCCGCCGATATTCCCGACACATGTACATATCTTTCGTCCTTTTTCACCATCTTCTTCAATGCCCTCTCTCTATTACAACATCTTGGGGGAAAAATCAACGTCTCGAGGATCGACCTTGCTTTCTGCGGAAGAACACGAGGTACGGCACGTCGGAGGTGCTCTTCTTGAACACCTCGCGACTGGCGTCGCCCCCACGGCCCGTACCGTCGATGCGGATCGGGGTCACGCGGGCGTCGTTGATGCGGTGCCAAGCGTGCGGGTCGGGGTTCTGCGGTTCGCGGACGTAGGAATAGTAGTGACCGCTGGTGATGTTGGTACCGGTGTGGATGATGACGGCGTAACATTCGTAGTCGAAGGGCAGCTCGAACTTTTCGTCGAGCGGGGGCCCGACGGTGTTGCGTTCCTCGGGCGGGATGAAGAACTGGTCGAGGTTCAGGTTTTCAAAGTCCCATGTGATCATGTCCCGCTTCTTCTGCACCTGACCGGTGTTGTCGTAGTCGAATCGTCGGAAGCACACGCACAGCAGTTCCGGCAGACGGGCGAGCGCGATCTGCTTTTGGCCCCGTACGTTCATGTTGCAAGTATCGCACTTGTAATCGTCGATAAACTCTGGCTCGAGGTATGACTTCAGGCAGTCTTCAATCGTTTGTGTGTTGCTGTTGATGGGCACCGAGATGAAGTCGAATGTCGCAAAGCTGTAAGTGCGGTTGTTGCATCTGGAACACACCACTGTCGAGAGTTCCAAGCCACGCCAGTATCTGTCGACGATGGACGAGTTGGTTTTCAGGTAGTGACCCCACCACTCGTACGCACCCTGAAGCATCGACTTGCCAACCTTCATCTGAGGGTATGCTGCGTTCTCGTCGCCAACCCGATCTCTTCGCATGTTTGTCTCATCGTGAAGGTATGCCATCAGCCAGGACATGAACTCTTGAGCATCCTGCTGTCGGCCACCACCAAACTCGTCACCCTTGTCCTTGAGCCGGCTCTTTTCACAGACCGATCGAGAGTAGTCCTAGGAATGGTCAGTACAGCGCATAGCTCCATGGGCGAGGAGGCTTACCATCAGTGTCTGGGCCTTCATGGTGGCAAACTTGCCGGAGTCCATCCAGTGGAAGAGGTTGGATAGAATGCGCGACATGAGCTGAGGGGGATCGCTCTTCTCATCGGGCTTCTTCGGGACCTTGTACGTGTTTTGCCATTCAAACGTGGCCAGTTCCTTGCCAAAACCAGGCGACATCCGCAGGGCTTGGATGGAGCTGTTGGCGTAACACCAGACACCGGGGTTGTTGAGACCTGTGATGTGATGGCCATCCTTGACTGCGCCGACAGATGGAGAGTCGGGGCGGGCCAATGGGCCCTGCTTGAGGTTTCGAGCTTGCGCTGGGAAAGCCAAGCCCTGGGCCTCATGGTCATCCTGCGTTTGCGAAAGACCACTGTAGCTGGGACGAGGAACAGCTGGAGCTGGCCGCGTAGGTGGTGACGGAAGGTCAGAGTAGATATCGGCGTGGTTTTGATAGTTGTTGTACGTGGGCTTTTCAGGACTGATGGGTGACTGCATGGATTCCTGCTCAGCCGAGACGGCTGGAAATCTCCGCAGAAACTCTTCGGTGCTGCGCACATGCATGAACCCAGGAGAGCGCGCAGTCTCGAGGTCTGCATTGTGCAGCGTCTCCTCCCAAAGCTTGACCTCTTCAGGCTTCAAAGGCGTGACTTTGTATTGCCTGGTTGGCTTTGAGATGGAGATGGAAGGCTTCAAAGGAGACCGAATCCTAGGGGCCCTAGCAGCACCAGCTGTCTGGGACGTGGCCAAAGCAGCCCTTCCCATAAGATCTGTCCACGCATCCAGGCCTCCCTGGAGCAACTTCGGGGGGTTCTTCAATTCCTTTCCATAATTGAAGTACGTTAATGCGCGCTGGAGTGACAACAGTGCGGCTGCGTCCATGTCAGGAGAAATATATCGTGGGATAGCATCTGAGTCCTGGTCATGGAAAACCACCAGGTCGAAAGCGTCCCTCCGCTCGAAGTGGTGGTACTCCTGCGCGGGTGAGAGCACCATGCTTTCGGCGATCTGCTCTGAAGAAATGTTCTCTCTAAGTAAAATATTGGGTTCAATGCAGATAACGGCTTGTGACAGAATGTGGCCCTCGTCGAAATCGTCGCGACTGCGGACGTCAATGATTAGAACTTGGAGTGTTGCAGAACCCCTTCTTATAAAACTCATTAGGTCCTCGGCAGTGATGGTGTCTCCCTCGGGGATCGTGATACTGGGACGGTGAATTGGAGCAGGAGCGGCATTAGGCTGAGGCTGGGGTTGAGCGAAGTAATCAGACGATTTGTTGTTGGCAAGGACGGTATTGATCGCTGCCGAGGAGCCCGTTCTGCTGAACAGGCCGCGGGGTGTACTTGACGGCAAGGAGGCTGCTTCATTAGACACGGTTCCTCTGGCCGGGCTGTAGATGGCGTCCGGCATCTTTGGCAGATCTGGCAGGCTTGTCACTACTGCCACCTTTGGTTTCTCGGTCGGTTCGGGCATCGCCCTCGGTCCTGCTGGTCTGGCCGGAACAAGGGGATGTGTTCGTATGCGGGGATCTTGGCCAGGCAAAGCTACCGGTCCTCTGAGGTTGGCGAAGCGGGCTGCCAGATCCTCGGCGGCCTTGCTCTTGAGGGTCGGTGTGCCAGCCCCCGAACGTATCACATTGCCATGTAAAGATTGGGGCTTCGGCTGGACAGCAGGTTTCGGCTTTGGTGAGCCATTGACCTGTGTACCGGCCTCGGCTCTCGTAGGACTCATCAGCGGTGCGCCCGGCTGGCCCTGGGGTGACATGGGTCGGTTCGCTTGGCCGTTGACGATGGAGGATGGTCTCGAGGTGGTCGGGCGGACGCCCGTTCTTTGGTTGTCGGCGATGATGTCGGCCTTGATCTTTTCAAAGGCTGTATGCTGGGACTCTATCTTCTTCATGAGGGCAGAGTAGATGCGGCTCATGTCTCCTTGGCCGCCCCTCACGGCCAGGGCATCGGGGTGCTGAGGCACATATCGAATGGCAATCAGGGAGGCCTTCAGGTACTCCTTGAAAGCGAGGTCTGGTCTGCCAAAGTCGCGGAAGGTCTCGGCTTGTCGCATGGCATTGTCGCCCCTCTCGAGAATCTTGCGCAAGGGTAGCTTCATATCGACATCGGGGGAAGCGGAGGTGAGGTCGTCTATATGGGGTAGGGGTTGTTTGGCGCCGCGGCCGGCCGGTCCCCCGTCTCCGCCCATGGCGAAGGAGTGTAGAGAGGTGCCGTTGGATATGGCAGGACCGCCGCCGCCGAGGACGGTTCTGGTGGCTGAGGAGGCCGTCGAACTCATGTGAACGAGGAACAGTATCTGGGGGATGAGTGTAGAAGTTGGATCATGTCGCTGCACGCGCGGCTGCTCGGTCGGTCGCGGGGGATGTTGCTGTGGTTAGGGTTGGTAGATTCGAGGAGTGGCAGTGGTGGTGGTGGGAGGATTCGGAGCGATCAAGGTACGGAGGACGGGACTCGGAGACGACGACAATCGGCGGCGGGATCGTCATGGGTGGCAGGCGACGGGACGCTTTAGTAGTACGTTGCAAGCGCAGCTGCAGGGCGGGCTGCAGTGTGCATGTTTCCTTGAATAGAGCAGAGGGCTTTCGGCGGGTTGGAAGAATGGCGGGGGCAGCCAAAAGGCGTCTTTGAGGAAAAGAGAGGTAGAATAGAACAGGTTTGTGGTGCCGTATGCTGTGCTGCCGTCTTGTGAAAGGACGATGGTCCGTGGTGGAGGGCAGCCTCGCTGTCGTCGTCGTCGCCGGGCGCTAACAGTTTCAACAATAGCAAGACATTGTGGAGAGGGAACGGTACCGTTGCGGCGGCTGTGTTTTTGGGGGGCGTTACGGTATCTTATCCGAGAGGGCCGGTACCCGTCGACATCGAGACCAGGGCTACCTCTGGACAGGGCAACTAAACGCTGCGCTGGAGGGCAGTCGGGATCACTGACGCATCCGGCCTCTTGAATGCTTCAGGCACTGGAACTGGAACAGGCGGGCAGGGCGGGCAGGGTAGTCGGTCCCCCTGTCTTTTTCTTCTCTTCTCTTCAGTCTCAGGGTATCACACCGGGCGACTGTCACTGAAGGAGGGCGGCCGGGCGGCGGGTTCGCCGTTGATTTTACTTGGGTGCATCCATCTTGGGCGGCAACTTTGAGTAAGGTCAAAAGCTAGGTACGGATACCTTGGTAGGTGCTACAGCTGGCATGACTGACAACTCATAGTGCCGCGCCACAACCAATATAGCTTGGCTTTTACCTAAATACCCACCCTCGATGTTGTTTCTTTGCCGGGTATTACATGGCGACAAATGCAAAAACGCATTACAATGTGAAGGAGCTCATGTCAAAGAGTGCATCACCCAGAGATGCCCAAGTCATGTACTTACAGCAAGCTCAATGCCAAGGCCCGCAGCAATTTGGGCAGGTTGGCAAACCCATGCGCCACAGGTGGCTCCACCGCCATGTTCGCAACTTCGTCATCTCTGGGGAACCCCCCAAAACCCGTCTTCAAAGTCCCACGCCCTTTGGGCTTAGCGCGGAGATTTCCGTCCGTCGATTACTATCCAGGTACGTACCGCGTAGGTAGTCAGCAGCACCAGGTGAAGCAGCCACGAGGCCCGCGACGACACCTGCAAGGCAGCCCTTTACCAATCCCCATGCATCCCTGCAGCGGAACCAGAGTCGCTGCGTAAGTTTAGGTACCCGTCCTGCCTGACTACGCACTGAGCCAACGTAAGGTAGCCACCACCAGGCATCGAAGTACCTCGCCATATCCAGCCCGCCTGCAAGCTACCTCCAGGGCGACCTGAGGTGGACAATCGGGCCTAGCCTGCTGCATCTCCAACTGAACGAACCATACGCACCATCCCAGAGACCCCAAGGCTAAGGCTGTTGCATCTGGGCCAACAGACACACGCACTCCAAGCTTTCCTCTGTCGCTCCTCCATCAAATATTCCTACGCGCAATCCATTCCACCTTCGCCTCGTAATCCCGCAACGTCGGCATCGCGACCGCACACGAACCACGTACACATAGATAGCACGCCGACGACGATCGACATTCGCTTGTTTGCACTCGCCTCCCCGCCCATCCCGCATACCGCACCCAGCCTTCAAGATGATGGGCTGGTGGTCCAGCTCGGCCAACACGGCCCTGGACGAGCAGATCGAGAAAGCCACCAGCAGCAGCTTGTACGACCCGATGCCGATGTTTCAAATGACTGTTCTAACGCTGCAGCAGGGAGGATATCGCTCTGAATCTCGAGATCTCTGATGTCATCAGGTCCAAGACCGTCCAGCCCAAGGAGGCCATGCGCTCCCTCAAAAGGCGCATCGGCAACAAGAACCCAAATACCCAGCTGAGCGCCCTCAACGTATGCCATGCTTCGCTACTGCCTGCTCTTATATACATAAGCTAACCCGGATGGCAGCTTACCGACACGTGCGTCAAAAACGGCGGCACCCACTTCCTTGCCGAAATCGCCTCGCGAGAGTTTATGGACAACCTAACCTCGCTTCTCCAAGCCGTTGGTCCTGCCGCCGTCAACCACGAAGTCAAGCAGAAGATCCTCGAGTTGATACAGTCCTGGGCCGCCGCTACCGAAGGCCGCCACGAGTTGGGATACATCGGAGAGGTCTACAAGACACTACAGAGAGAAGGCCACCACTTCCCTCCCAGGGTCACCGTCTCCAGCAGCATGATTGACAGCAGCGCTGTAGGTTTTCTGTCTGAATGCCGTTGATGCCCCCCACGCTGACAAGTAACAGCCCCCCGAGTGGGTTGATTCAGATGTCTGCATGCGATGCCGAACCCCTTTCACCTTCACGAACCGAAAGCACCACTGTCGCAACTGCGGCAACTGCTTCGACCAGCAGTGCTCGACCAAGTCGCTGCCCCTCCCCCATCTCGGCATCCTCGCGCCCGTCCGCGTCGACGATGGCTGCTATGCGAAGCTTACCGACAAGTCCAGCAAGGGAGGCGCGCCTTCGCCACTGCCCCAAGACCGATCTCCCACCTACCCTTACAAGACCCGCAGCACGTCTGCTATGCAGCCGCGCAATGCGCGCGTTGACGACGCATTCGATGAGGATTTGAAGAAGGCGCTAGCTATGAGTCTGGAGGAGGTCAAGAACTACTCTAAGGGCTACGTGCCTCCCACCGCCAACGGCCCGGATGCCAAGGTGAACGGAAGCTCTGCTGTCCCGACGAATGGCGCAGAGGATGAGGACGAAGACCTTAAAGCTGCCATCGCCGCCTCGCTGGCCGACATGGAGGAGCAGAAGCAGAGGCACGCCGCTGTATTGAAGGAGCAGACGTCGAGCGCTGGACCTTCATCGACTCAGCACTTCTCCCTGCCCAAGAACGACTACGAGCTTACGCCGGTCGAGGCCGAGAACATCAACCTCTTCGCGACCCTCGTCGACCGCCTGCAGACACAACCGCCTGGAACCATTCTGCGTGAACCTCAAATCCAGGAGCTGTATGACAGTATCGGTACCCTGCGGCCGAAGCTCGCCCGCACCTACGGAGAGACCATGAGCAAGCATGGTGTGTATAGCCCTTGAGTAACCCCCGTTTTCAGTACTAACCCATCCCAGATACCCTCCTGGATCTCCATGCCAAGCTTTCCACTGTGGTGCGCTACTACGATCGTATGCTCGAGGAGCGGCTTTCCAAGGCATACAGCCAACATGCCGTCGGAGGTTATAATCTTCCTCCTGTCCGCCACTCGACCGGCTCTTATCCTTCACTTCAGGCTAGCGCCCCTGGTGCTGCCGAAAACTTTTACACTGGCGAGCAACGAGTGGACTATGGTCACGCTCCGCCACCCCAGGCTTACCCTCCTCATCCTCAACACACTCCTCAGCCTCAGTACGCGACGTTCGATAAGCGAGCGTCGGTGTCTGGGCCCCCAACTGGCGTATACCCTCCCCAGGAGCCTCAACGGACAGACAGCTGGAGAAGTGGAGGTGCGCCCGCGCCCGAGCAGTATGCGCCTCAACCTTCGTATCCCAGCGAGCCTACCCCTCCCGCAAACCACCAAAACCAACCTGCCGCAACACCATCAAACGATCCCAACGCCTCTTACTACTTCAACCCTCAGCAACCCAGTGCGCCCCCGTCCGCACCACCATCCGCCGACCCGAATCCCTCCCCGTACCCCAATCTTCAGCAGGCGGTGCAGTATAGACAGTCCGTGTCTCACCAGCAGACACCCGTCCAGGCACAGGCCCAACCCGCTCAGCATACACAGCAGCATCAGGCTCCGCCCCAGCAGCAGAGCTACTGGCAGCCGTCAGTACCCCAGCAATCAGCGCCGCAGCATTGGCAGGGCCAGTACAACAGCGGATATACCCAGGAGTCGTTCCCGACTGCGCCGCAGCACGCCCCGAAGCAGCCGGCGGTGGAGGAGAGTCTAATTGATCTTTGAGGAGGATGCGGTCCGAATGCATGCAGGTCTACTACATATGTTTCGGCGTTTCAGGGACACAAGGGCAAGCCGAAGTAACTCTTTGCATTATTCGGGCTTGAGAATGAGCTGTAAAATGATATCTTTGTTGGACACGTTTGCATTCCCTTGTCCTGCTCGTCGCCGGGAACAATAATCTGTGATGTGGAGTTGTACCAGGTGGCAAGGTGTCATAAGACTACCTAGTAATGTAAACATTTGATTGACGATTGCATGTGCTTGATTCTTTTTGTTCCTACCCTTGCGTGATTCCCCCTTTGTCGATCGCTCTTCCGCCAATGACCCTATGCCAACCTTTGGTGCTTTGACATCAAGGCCGCACTCGTTGTTAAGCAGCCTGTGGAACGGCTGTTAAATGATGACAAGATGAGAGCTCCCTCCATATCCCACATTACGCCTCTCCTAACCATCTTCCAGGCTGGCTTTATATGTTTATGCCAGTCCTCATCGTCATCAAGTATCAAATCTCCAGCTGGTCGGGTTCCTGAACAACCTCCGTCATGACGACGCCGCGACCCTCCTTCAGACGCTGCGATGCCTTCTTCCAGGCCTTCTTGCAGTCCTTCACGGCGAGCCTGTACTGGGAGCGATGCCACTCGCCCATCTCTCTGGACCGCATGACCTCGCGATAGTGAAGTGCCTGGAATGTGTTTAGTGATGAGGATTTTGATAAAGGGCAATGGTTTGAGGAATGTTGGGCGACTTACCTTCCAGTCGACCTGGTCGATGGGCAAGGTCCAGTCTTCTTTGATTCGGAGGTCGGGGTTCCTGGCTTCAGTATCAGTATTTCCTTCGGGGTTGTGGGCATGATGGATGTTTACTTACTTGTATCCCGGGAAGGCGGGGATCGGCTTGGGGAGGGAGAGGTTGGTTCTCGGCTTGCGCTGGGGAGCAGGCTTGGAGTAGGGCTGCTTCGTGGGTTCCTCAACATTATGTTGCTCGATCTTCTGCTCCTTGGCCGTCTGCTGCTTGGCTTCCTGCTCCTCGACCTCCTGCGGCTCGACCTTGGCGATCACCTCGCCAACGTAGTCTCCGGTTTCTTCGTCGTCTGTTTTAACGGTTAGTTGGTCTGCTTTCAACAGTCGCATTGTTAGCAAGATACTTACAATACAGGGCAAGGGTCTTGGGTCCCACACGAGGCACGAGATTTCCGTCCTTGTCGTAGTCGAAGTGAGAGAGGTGGAAGATAATGGGAAGGCCTTCATTTGGATACCCTCCCCAGTCTTCGTGCTCATCCTCCTCGCTCTCCCAGCCTTCGTTCTCCTCGTCATCGTCCTCCCAGTTCTCGTTGCCCTCCTCGTCGCTCTTCTCCTCGTCATTATTCACCTCGTCCTTCTTCTTCTTCTTCTTGTTGTTGTTCTCCTCTTCCTCCTCCTCCTCGTTCTCCTTCTCTTCCTCCTTCTTCTTGAGCTCGCGGGCGGCGAGGGCCTCGGCTTCTGGTTTGGGGGTCAGCTATTTTGATTCGCTTTCGGCAGGCATCGTAGACACTTACGAATGCGAGCGAAGTATCCAGGCGGACAGTAAGGGACGAGGCGGTCTGCGTTTTCCGCAAGGTACTTCAACTCCTCCTCGGAGATGTCAGACATGGTCGCGGCGGCGGTGATGGTGATGGTAATGTGTGTGTGGTTTTGTTGGTGTTGAGATGGAAATCTGGGAGAGATTGAAGGAAGGTGAGTTCTGGGGGTGAAATCGGCGAAGTGGGTTGAGACGAAGGTGCTCTGAGAGATGCCTTGGGGTTCAGGACGGGGTGGGTGAATAGTGCGTGGGTCGTGAATGAGATGGTGAAGGTGAAGGTGAGATCGAAGCGAGAGCGGCAAGTCGCGTGTGGCCCACCAAGTCCATTACTCCGAGTATACAGGCAAAAGTTTGCCGTGTCCGTGTATGTGGCATAAGTCATCAATTCCATCAAAGTACGATCTAAGCCGAGGAGTCATGGCTATTGCAAGGAAGTTGGTCTCCTGGATTTCCTCCTCCCAATAACAGGAGATGAAGTATCCGCAGCCTCTGACGGAGAAGTCTCTAGTTTGGCCCGTCCTGATCGCTTTATCGGGCACCCTTCGTCTCAGCGTCGCCAATAGCGGCGACCTTCGATCCAGCGGCACTCTCAGACGCCTCCTCCCGGCCCTGTTGCTCCTTCTCGTATTGGAACTGCTCCTATGCGACAAATTCCCTGGCCAGATAGACCTCACGCTGAAAGCGTGCCTGTTGGGGACGAGGTTGGCCATAAACATCTATAGAGACCTGCAGAGCGCGTTTCTTCTTTGAACGAACTTGGAAGATGAAAAGGAGTTGGTGGGCGCGTTACCTTGAGGTCGACCTCGTCGACAAGCGGAATCCAGTCATTATTCAAGATTGCGATGTTCCTAGTCATTTTGTGTCAGTGTGTTCATCAGGTTCGTGGGAACGCGGGTTCTTGGATTAACATGGTTCCTGGGAAGACGGGACGAGGCTTGAGGAGCGAGGGATGGGCTCCCGGCTTTGACTCGGGAGCGGATGAGGAGGAAGAGGAGGGCTCCTTTGTCTGCTCTTCTCCCTTCTGCTGTCCATTGTTCTTCTTCGCCTGCTCCTGCTCCTTTATCTTGCGTTCGATATCGGCGAGAGCCTTTGCTACTGTTTTCATTGTTAGTTTGCTAAAAAAAGTCGAGTGTTGGGGTACGTACGGAAACGAGCGCAGAAACGATCCAAGGTTTCAGGAGGCTGGTGAGAGGCAAGGATGTTGGGGTGGTCTTCGTTGGGCATGGTGATGGTGTTTATGTCGGCAATGATTTATGTGTGTGTTATGCTCTGGCTGTGCCGATATTGAGATGAGGAAATGTGGGAAGATAGTTAGGAGAAGGTGAGCTTTTTAAGGGTGAAAGCAGTAGCGAGAGACGCGCTGGTAGATGCCTGGCCATCTTAAAGTGAGGTACCTGAGGGAGAGGTGAGTGAAGGTGAAGTCGAAGTGAGGGCGGAAGCGGGAACAAATACCCACTCTGCGTCCCGTTACGTTCATTCATTCCGCAATCGCTGGCTTTTTGGGCAGCATGGGTGCCGTCTGGACCGGGACGTTCACAGGTTTTTTTCTGCCTACAGATGTCTCTCTCGTGATGTGGAAACAACGTTTTACGCTCGGTTCCCCTTTCCATGCTTTCACGCAGCATCCCTAGAACTGGTGGCCTGTGTCCGTCGATCATTCCTCAAGTATTCGTTGATAGTCTATAGCTATAGGGAGAAAATGTGATTGTTTGGGTTTGGGCAGCAAAGGAGTGTACTTTCAGCGGGGTGGTCCAAACAAATCGACCATTCCATGAGCATACATCTTGCAAGAGGAGGGTGAAACATTGCCGTTCTGCGTCCAAAGATCCAAGTATAGATTTTCCATATTTATGGTGTTGTCAAAGTCTTCGTGGACTCGGCTTGAGCCTTGTTCGGCTAAGGGGCTGCTTTCGCCAGTTCTAAGCGAAGCCGCCCTGTTTTCTGCAAGCTTGGAAAGACTCAGCTGTGTATGAAAACTCTGCTTTGAGCGATGTCTGAAGGGGGGTTCCTTAAACAGCAATGGGAGTGCGTAGTGTAGAAAGCTTGGGGTGGTTTGCAGCACGACGAAGCGGATCATGCGTGAGAGACATAGGCTATAATTAGTTTCGGTTTGATGTCTGAAGAGGTCAAAAGGGGCTTTGTAGGGCAACCCAAGGCCACCTATCTTGCCTCACGTGTTACTTTTGAGAGTGAGGCACGTTACCAGATAGGTGTTTCGAATGAGGCAGATTCTGCCGGTGTTCAGAATGAGCTGAGGTTGATCTGAGCTGGATTATGCTATTATTTAAGAGTCAGGCAACGCTGGTGAAGGGCTTCCTCCGCACAATACACAGCAACGTCCCACGATGAGCCATCTCTACAACACTGTGATCCAGAAAGACCAGGCCAACTTGCGGTAGACTATGCACACTTGCATCTTTATCGGCTTCTCTTCCAGGTATATCGTATACCCGAGAATGTCCACTGGACATGCGCGATGAAGAACAAAAGACCGACTTGGCTTGAATCCGTCTTTCTGGTTCACCTGAAAGGTCCAGTAAGCTTTGCGCTCGCATTCATACAGTTAAGAGAGTCGATAAAATAATGATTTTTCTCTGCCTGTATTCGGCTTGCTGAAAAAAAACGCGAAATTCGAGGTGGTTCTCGACATCTCAAACAAGCTTTTGTGTTTGCATGTTTGAAAGGTTTGCCGTCGTGACAGGACGAAAAACATCTGCGCCTATAAAAACGAATGACGTTGTGGTTCTTTGTGGTAGAATATATAACCTCGCAGTTCTGTCTTAGTCTGCCCCTGTCCCTGGTTCATACACAAGTGGAATAAACAGAAGAGACATACCTCAAATCTTTAGGGTTCGTTGAAGTAACTTCGTTGGAGAGGAACTGTCCACCAAGTCTCTCAACCAGAGCATAGCTCAACAGAAGGATACGAATCTGCTCCGATTGAGACCTCCGAAGGGAACAATAATTGATCCATCTTTCGGCTTGTGATGTATAACATGATAATTTATACGAGGAAGACTGCCAGGGCAAAGAGTAACTGTCGTTCAAGTCTCTCTTCTCATCCGTATGCTTTCCCCAATGTGCCAAATATGATGCCGCAAGATATTTTGCAAGGTTTTATTGCGGAAAAGATAGCAGCAGTGAGCGCTTCACGTTGCCTTTCATGGCGAACGAAACATCGTTATTTGATTCGATCTCCCGAACCACACTGCCCGAGTAATTATTCATCACACGCCATAATAGCACTAAGAGAATGAAAGACGATGCAGGTAACTGAGGACTGTTTAAAGTTTTGGAAACTTCCTCGGCTTGGCTTTCGGGCTTCGCTTGGGACTTTACCGTTTTGAAAGCAAACTTCAAGCGGCCAAATTGTTCATCTAACTTGTTCCGTCATGTCAACCGGTTTAAAATGGAAACTCAAAGCCTGAAGTCACATTCTGCCTGTTTATCCTCATTCTCACCTGACAGCTTCAGTTAGTCACTCCATCTTCCGGGCTAGTTCGAAATCTCGGCATTCTGACCAATTTCAAACATCGCGCACCAGCTCAATTGTATAAGTTGCCACAAGCAGTAACTCCGTCGCAACGAAGTCGGCCCGCGATCTCGGCAACAAGTCAGCTCGCCTCAATTGATAAGCCGTTCCCCCTGCCCCGCCCAACCACTCCGGACGGCGCCAGACGGGTGTGCCCCGCATTTCGCCCCGGTCATCGGCGCCGCAGCGCTACGGTCGGTGCAGCGGGCCACACTGCAGCGTTCTTGGCTCTTAGTCCGCGTTCTGCGGCACACCCACTGTATGCTGCCCTGCGCTGCGCTGCGAGTTTCCTCTCCTGTCGTTTGAGTCATTTTGCGAGAAGATTCTTGTCCCGCCATGATGCCGGTGGAAAGAACATCCACTTTTGGCCATCCATGGATGTCTGGTGTGTGTGTGAGGTGTGCACTGGCGCCGTGGACCCTGACTCCAGTGTCCGCCGCCGCCGCAGCCAACGCCGCTTTGCCCCAACCAAGGAATTTTCCCGAGGACGGGGGAGCCATTACGTAGGTGTCTCGAGACCGCGTGCTTTTATCATTGGATCGTGAATCACGCAGTCATCCACACCGAGCACCGGAGGTTTTGTAACGTTTAGAAAGTGAACAAATAAACCACATCGCCAGCCGTTTTTTCCCTCAGCCTTCAAGGTGTTTGTTTTTCTTTCCCCAGAACTTTACCCCGCCTGTCTCACAACCTCATCTGTCTCACCAACATCAACCCCTCCAAGTCAATTGCGTGTCATAGAAACGACATCTCACCACACAGAAACTTCGCGACATCGCCAACCATATTAACCATGCCTGTCCAAATTCACCTCGTCCGACACGCCCAGGGCTTCCACAACCTCAATGTCGAAAACGAGGCCATCCGCGACCCCCTGCTCACAGACAAGGGCAAGCAGCAATGCGCCGACCTCCGCGCCGCCTTCCCCTACCACTCCAAGCTCACCCATCTCGTGGCCTCGCCGCTGCGCCGCACCCTGCACACCTGCCTCCTCGGCTTCGGCCCTGAGGACGGACACCTGGGCAAGGTCATCGCCCTGCCCGAGGTCCAGGAGGTCTCAGATGCCCCGTGTGACACCGGCTCCGCCGTCTCTGAGATTGAGGGTGAGTTCGAGGGCAAGGTGGACTTCAGTCGGGTGCCGGCGGACTGGACGGAGAAGAAGAACCCCGAGAGCAGGTGGGAGCCGACGTTGAAGAAGCTCGAGGTCAGAGCTGCGGAGGCGAGGAGGGCTTTGAGGGAGATCGCGGGCGGTGTCGAGGGTGATGCGCAGATTGTCGTTGTCACTCACGGAGGGTTCTTGCACTTTTTGACGAATGACTTCCACGGAGTTCCTGCTGGCAAAGGTACGTTTTTCTCCCCAACGTTCATGAGAGCTGGTGCCGGACGGTCTTGCTAATGAGCTTGCAGCGACTGGGTGGGAAAATACCGAGTACAGATCGTACAACTTTGCCGACAGCACCGGCAAGGATGAGAAGGCCCTGTTGACCGAGACACAGGAGAGCTGGAACCGTCGCCAGGGCGAGAAGACTCGTCCTACGCCCGAGGAGCAGGCTGAGCTGCAGCGGGTGTTCTACAGAGACATGGAGCCGTACCTGAAGTACACTGCTGAGAGAGGCTGGATGCAGTAGAGGGGCTTAGAAAAGATGCGTAAAATGCGGATAGAGTAGACGGCATACATTGGCATAGACCAGACATTGCAAATGACTTTTGACTTAGAATACCATAACATTGAACTTTGCTCGGCTCCGCGAGGTTGACGCCAGCGTGGACTAAATCAACTCTTCCATGTCCCCGAAACTCATCTAAAAAGTAATGGCTAAGATTTAGCCCGTAATCGATTTCATATGTACTTGCTAATCTGCACTTCATCTGGGCTTCATTCGACATCCAATGAAGATTCATGGAGCGGGCCAACGCGCAAGACAATAAATCAAGCAATCACTGGCAACATACTTTAGTCACCAAATATACTCGTAAACTGAAAAAAAAGGTTGGAATGCCGGCTGGGGAAATTCGAGGACTGGTATTGGTCTCGACATTGGGGCCTCTCTATTTGCATAGTACAAAGCTTGGTATAATCCCAAACACCACTGACCCGTCTAGAACCTTTTTTCCGTTCATCATCATTTTTGCTTTAAATCTTTAAAAGTCCTCCTCGCCAGACCCGGCGATGATGACGTTGTTGACCTTCAATACCATTCGGCATAATTGCGTCGCAAGCATGAGCTGCTGTCTCTTGCTGATGAGGGGGTCGATAACGAAGGCGTCCTTCATGTCGTTGCTGCCACGGTTCATGCAGTCAACACCCAGCTTTCCGCGATCAGCGGGGCTGGCCTTGACCTGCTGGCTCTTCACCTCGGCCAGAGTGGCGATAGGGTTGAGACCGCTGTTCTCGGCCAGGGCCATGGGAACGGCGTCCAGGGCCTCGGCGAAGGCACGCATGGCGTACTGCTCGAGACCAGGGGTCTTGGTGGCGGCATCCTCGACCGCCAGGGAGCAGGCAATCTCGGCGGCACCACCACCGTAGACAACGCGGTTATCCTTAACCAGGTTGCGCACGACGCAGAGGGCGTCGTGGAGAGAACGCTTGGCCTCGTCGATGATCTGAAACATGTTAGTTGAAGGTTTTCGGTCAAGGACCATCTAGCTTACCATCTTGTTGCTACCGCGGACAAAGACAGTCACCGCGCGAGTGTTGGCGCACTCCTCAATAACCAGCATCTTCTCTCTTGTTGTGCCAAAGGTCATCTCTCTGACGCGGCCAGCGGTACCGAGCTTCTCGGGCTTGAGGTCCTCGAATCTGGGCACAATACGGCCGTTCGTTGCAATAGCCACCAGCTCGATTTCGGGGCCACCAACCCACCTCACGGCAGGGAGATCGTTCTGAAGAAGGAGGTGGTTGGCCTCGTCGTCGAAACCCCATTGGCAAAGTGCCAGGTTGGCGCCGGCATCCTTGATCTGCTGAATCATCTTGATAAACTTCTCCCTCTCGTAGTTTTGGAGCTTCTTGAACTCCTCGACGCTGGTGATGTCGAGCTTGTGCTTGGTCTTGGGCTTGGGGGGCTCGAAGGCGCAGGTAAGGATGGCGATCTTGGCATCCTTGACCTCTGAGGGCATCTGGGGGTGGGAAAAGTCCTTGTCGATAATGACACCCTTGACGAGCATAGAGTCCTCCAGAGATCCTCCAACCTTGCCGTCGACCTTGATCAGCTCGAAGTCAACGTCTCTACGCTCCAGGTCGGCAACGGACAGGACGGCGTCTACTGCGATCTTGGAAAACTGGTCGTGCGCCTTGGAGACGATCTTGCTGCCCAAACTTGTCCGTGCAACCTTCAACAAGTTTACTGTATCCTCCTTTGTGAACTCGATGGTGTCTGAGATCTTGTCAAGCTCCGATACGGCGATGTCGCAGGCCTGGTCGTATCCGTCGGCGATACGGATGGGGTGAATGCCCTTGTCGATGAGCTCCGCCGCCTGCTCCAACAGAGCTCCGGCAAGAACAACGACACCGGTAGTACCGTCACCAATCTCGTCATCCTGAGACTTGGACAGCTCTACCAGCAGCTTGGCGACGTGGTTGGAGATCTCCATCTGTTGCAGAATCGTAGCGCCGTCGTTCGTCACTGTGATGTCTCCGTCGGGGGAGATGAGGATCTTGTCGAGACCGCGGGGGCCCAGGGAAGTCTTGACGATGTTCGCGACCGTTCGGGCGGCGAGAATGTGGTTCTTGACGGCCTCGTTGCCATATTGTCTCTTCTTCTTTCCCTGACTGCGGAGTGTGAGCTATAGCTTCGTTCTTGGAACGACAGTACGGTGCAAGACGTACTCTCTGACGACGATGAAAGGACGGCCCTGTTCGTCCTTCGTCACGACCGCTTTGTGTCAAATATCAGCATGGTACTCGAAGCTCATAGTCGCCGCGTGGCTTACCGTTGGCCATATCCAAGTCTAGATACTTTTGTTAGCTAGAGTCAATAATTCAGGGGCGGACTGTTGCATACTCAACGCCATGGTGAAGGTCGTCGCACGTTACTGGGGAAATCGGGATGGAAGTGCGATTCAACTGGAAGTGACGCCGGGGAAATCGAGGTATCGTGGGTTGAGGGGGGTTGAGCTCCAAGGACCGGGACCTGGTGGACCAAAATTTCTGAATAATTGGTGGTGCCTGCCATACTGGGGGACCCGCGACCAGAAGCTTCGGTGGTCGGCGCTGGGATAATCCGGGAGCTCACCGCCTGGCGCGCGGCGGCGTAGCCTGGCTCGGGCCTGCCCAAACACCCTACTGCAGTGGTTGGGTGAGTGCATCCAGGTGCCAGGCGCCAGAGGTACCCCGCCATGGACGTGTTGCCCCTCCATGACAATGGCAGGCCCCACGCATCCCATCTCCATTACCAGCACAAGTGCCGTCATTTCCAATCTTCCGGAGATAGCTCAGGTCACAATCCAAACCACAACTTTTCCCACGAAAAAGTCAGCGCAACCCGGCATGCAATAACGACTTCTTTCGCCGGTTACTCATCCTTGCTTTTAAACCGTTCAATCTTCCCTTCCACCCTCTGCATCCATCTCTCCTCTTCAATTTACCCTCAGAAGAGTCACTCACCACACATTCACCATGTCGCGCCACCAGGCAGTCCGCAATCTCGACTACGAGGAGGTCCTCGATGAGTATGATGCAGACGACTACGAAGATGAGAATGAAGGCGAGCAGCTCAGCGCAGAGGACCGTCAGGCCATGGCCGAAGGCACTCAGTTCGTGCGCAGCTCCCTAGGCCCTGACGCCGACAAAGTCACCACACAACAAATCCAGGACGCACTCTGGCACTACTTCTATGACATCGAAAAGTCGGTCTCTTACCTCAAGAAGAAGTTTATCGATCCGCCCCCAAAGCAGGAGCCCAAGAAGACCAAAGATGGTGAGTCGATTTAGTTTCCTATGTTCATTTTTTCCTTCTGCTTTTTGTCAGGCACCGGCAGTAGCAGACATTGAGTGTTCGGCAGATGGCATGGGTTTATGGTCGTGGGACGACGAGGTCTTGGATGATGCTGTGTCCGGTTCGCGTGCAGGGTACCCGGTTCCCAGGATTGCCTCCTTGACTGCCGCAAGCTACTTCCACGGAATCTCTTGGATGGGCATTCCCCAATCTCGGCAGGCTATCTTGACTCCCCCTCAACCCCTTCCGGGCGGTCTGCTTGGTGGCGGGGAGGGCCCGAAACTCTCCAAGCTACAAGCACTGGCAGCTGCGCGTAAGAAGAAGACGGATGTCAAGAAGGACGACGACAAAGTCGACCGCGCCGAGAAGCGCATGTCTTCCTTGGCAATCACTGAGCCGTCATCGAAGGAGAGTGGCTCGGGCCTCCTGGCCAAACGGCAGAAGCTATCTGGAGAGTCGACACCCCAACCATCGGCCACCTCCCAACTTCAAACCTCATCCTCGGACGCGCCATCTGGAATGGACGTCGACCTGGCGCAGGAAACGCCAGCGGGGAATGATGAACTGACCCAGGATGACTGCTTCGTGGTGCCATCAACGAGACCGTCCGCCTTTGCTCAGACGCTCTTCGGACCAGGCCAGGACTCTGCCGACGCCTCTCAGACCTACAGCATGCCGTATACGGCCTCGTCGTCCTTCGTGCCCAGTGCTTTCACTCAGCCAAGCCCTGATGACATCGTGCTCGCTGCCCAGGCGAAAGGTTCGCGATTTGCGACAACACAGTAAGACGCTAACTCTAATAACTTTTAGCGGGCAACAAATTCGACGCCGCTGCCGCCAAGAGCGCAACCAAGAAAGTGGCCGCCAAATCGAAGGCCAACGAGGCTCCTGCTGGTGAGATGAAGCAGTTGCAGCTTGACGAATCAGCAGCACCCAAGAATAAGAAGCTCGACGTGTTGAAAGAGTTTGAGAAGAGCGACAACAAACGAAGTGCAAGCTTCGTCGTGGTTGGTATGTAATTCTCTCCTCACTTTCTTGAAATACACCTAACAGATTACAGGCCACGTCGATGCAGGAAAGAGTACCCTCATGGGCAGGTTACTGCTGGAGCTCAAGTTTGTTGAGCAACACCTGATCGACCGGTATCGTCGTCAGGGAGAGAAGATTGGCAAGGCATCATTTGCACTTGCGTGGGTGATGGACCAGAGAGAGGAGGAGCGCGAGCGTGGCGTCACCATTGACATCGCCACAAATCAGTTCGAAACCGACAAGACACGCTTTACGATCCTCGACGCCCCAGGACACAGAGACTTTGTTCCCAATATGATTGCTGGAGCCAGTCAAGCAGACTTCGCAATTCTTGTCATCGACGCCAACACTGGAGCTTTCGAGAAGGGCCTGAAGGGACAAACCCGAGAGCATGCCCTGCTTCTCCGCAGTTTGGGCGTGCAGAGAGTTATTGTCGCCGTAAACAAGCTAGACATGGTCGGTTGGTCAAAAGACCGATTTGATGAAATTTCAGAACAGGTCACCGGTTTCATGAAGGGCAACGGTTTCCAACTTAAGAACGTCACCTTC
Source organism: Colletotrichum gloeosporioides (assembly GCF_011800055.1). Taxonomy (NCBI): domain Eukaryota; kingdom Fungi; phylum Ascomycota; class Sordariomycetes; order Glomerellales; family Glomerellaceae; genus Colletotrichum; species Colletotrichum gloeosporioides. The sequence goes on along the minus strand of NW_025544658.1, from coordinate 405,909 downwards.
GTGCCTATTTCAGGACTCAATGGCGACAACCTGGTGACAAGGCCAGAAGACGAAGCGCTGTCATGGTACACGGGGCCAACTTTGATCGAGGCGTTGGAAGACTCAGAGCCAATGACGAGAGCGCTCCAGAAGCCATTCCGCATGTCGATATCAGAGATTTTCCGGTCTCAGCAAAGCCAGCTGACAGTCGCTGGTCGGATAGAGTCCGGCACAGTACAGAACGGGGAGTCGCTCATCGTGCAGCCCAGCGGCGAACCGGCCTCAATACGATCGATCGAGGTAGACTCGGAGCCCCAAGAATGGGCGGTGGCTGGCCAGAGCGTAAATATCGGTCTGTACGGCATCGACCCAATTCACGTGCGCGTGGGCGACATCATCAGCACCAAGGCAGCACCCATCGACACAAGCGACACCCTGACAATGAAGGTGCTGGCATTCGACCACTTGATGCCGCAGCCAGTGGACGTTCACCGTGGCCGCCTGCACGCTGCCGGCCGAATTGAGGCTATTCCAGCCGTGCTGGACAAGGTCACAGGCGCAACTGTCAAGAAGAACCCCAAGATCGTGCAGCCTGCCAAGGTTGCGCGGGTAGTCGTCAGGCTAGAGTCCAAGGTGCCTTTGGAGGCAGGACAGAGAGTGGTCTTGAGAAGCGGTGGCGAGACAATTGCCGCAGGGCTGCTCGAGTAAACGGTGAAGAATCAAAAGAAGAAACGTGTCATGGTCGCGAATGGTATGGTATTTACGGCATTTGTGTGGGAAAGGACGCAATGCATGGCGTGCGAGAGCGAAAACGGGTGCTGGTTGAGGCTCCATTAGAGTTGAGCGCTGAAAATAGAGTTGCCTGCAACTTCTGTCTGAGGGCAGCCAATGAGAACATGTCTATCCATAGAAGAACACAGTTTGAACACTTTGCAGGAACCATGGAGTCTGATGCCAGGGCCAGGGCCATCTCGTCCCAAGTGAAAGGATTGCTGACATGGACCGTCAGCTGTGATTTGCCAATGTTGATATGTGTCCGTTGTCTGCCTGCTCGTCAGCGTTTCCCCCAAGCGACTTGTCAACTTCACAGTATGCTGAAGTGGCTCCCAGGTTTTAGGCTACAAAGAAGCGACTGGAGGGAAATGACGCCGTCGTGCTCCATCCCGGCGCACCCCTCTCTCACTTTCGACCGTTGTCCACGCCCCGTGGCCCTCTCGGGACAGCATGGGCCAGCAGCCAAAGCTCAACCCCTGCCTTTTGCCCCCTCCATTTAGCCCCCCTCATCTCAGGCAGAAGACGGGATGGCACTGCTTCAGGCACCTTAAGTGAGGTAAGGTCCTCGCATGTGCGCCTTACAGTGAAGGGCAGTTCAGGGGGCAGGGTAAAATAGAGTGGCCCATCTCCCATTTTCCGCCTTGCCGCCGCGCCGCCCCCACCGCAAGTAAGTGGTGGGAATATTCTGGAAAGCTTTGGAGGCATTGAACTGTGTTCCGAAATGGGCATTCGTAGTAATCAAGTTGAGGCCACTCTGTTCGTTTCTGGGTTGGAAGCTGCTTGTATGTAACCAAAGTCAGGAGGAGGCGAATGGGAGGTTAGATTTGATGCAACGCATTGAATGGGGTCTTTGCCATCGGCCTTCCATTGTTGGAAATGCGCACTATCGTGAGTCACTTTCCCGCCATCCAGGTTCAGACAAAGAGTCAGTCGTATTTGGAGACATTGCGGCGGCGTGGAAAGCCACAGAAGCAAGCTGGCAAGCACCTGCCAGAATGAAGAGGAAAGGCCACGTTCAAGAGTTCCCAGCCGTCCAGGGGGGGCACACAGACTCCATCTGCAATCGAAATCTCCAGAATCGCAGCCTTCGTGGGGCAGAAGGGACCCCGGTAAAGTGACGGCAGCCAGCGCGGCAGCGGTGAGGCGCTTGCTTTGACTCCCGTGGCTAGGGGAAGGCTTCGTACTGTCATCTCTCACTGTGCTTACCCAACGGAGAGTGGTCTCCCGAGCCCCACTCTCGTCCCTAAATGTCCGCATTAGCGCATCTCGATACAGCTGCACCAAGGGACCACACAGTGCTGAATCAGCGCAAGCACGCCTCTGGAAGGAAGGTACCCCTGTCACGTGTGGCGCCTAGCAAGAGGAAATCTGGCCTTTTGTGCAATCTGGACACCTCAACTTTTTTTTTTGGAGGAGGCCGTTCATAAAGGCAGCTATCTTTCCCTTCCACCACCGCTCTTCCAACCCTCTCCAATTCAACCACTGCAAATCACCTCAATTCCATTGGGTGTGTCGCTAGAAGGTAGAATCCGGGAAACCTTCCATCGCGCGTCTTTTACAGACATCTTTTCTTCTTTCAATTCTACCAGCTGCAAAGCTTCGATTCGCGCACTTGGGGAGCTTCACACAACCCCCGACTCCAACCACCATGTCGAGAACACGCAACTCGATGGCCTTGGGCTTCGGCCTCTTGGCCTGGATGTGTCTTCTCTTCTCCCCTCTGGCTTTCGTCCAGTCTGTTCAGGCTCAGGCTCCCGATTCTGAGAACTACGGCACTGTCATCGGTATTGTAAGTTGGACCCACTTTTTCACCGAACATGGTACAGCATCACGACGATGTACCTTTCCCAACCAAAACATCACAACACCGCAACAATAACTAATAGATCTATGCGTCTGTAGGATTTAGGCACAACCTATTCTGCGACTGGCCTCATGGCCAAGGGAAAGGTTGAGATTCTGGCCAACGATCAAGGTTAGTTTCGTCGAAATCGGACTTGGTTTCGATTTTTTGCAGATTTTAGAATATTTTGGCTGACATTTTGGGGCAACAGGAAACCGTATCACCCCGTCTTACGTCGCTTTCACTGAGGAGGAGAGACTTGTCGGTGACGCCGCCAAGAACCAGGCCGCGGCCAACCCCAGAAACACCATCTTCGACATCAAGTGAGCCTTTTCTCTACATGCAACCACGTCCAACCCATCCTAACCGTACATTTAGGCGTTTGATCGGTCAGAAGTTCTCCGAGAAGGCTGTCCAGTCCGATATCAAGCACTTTCCCTACAAGGTCATCGAGAAGGATGGCAAGCCTGTTGTTCAAGTCGAGGTCGGCGGTTCCACCAAGACCTATACCCCCGAGGAGATCTCTGCCATGATTCTGGGCAAGATGAAGGAGGTCGCCGAGTCTTACCTGGGCAAGAAGGTTACCCACGCCGTCGTCACTGTCCCTGCCTACTTCAACGACAACCAGCGCCAGGCCACCAAGGATGCCGGTACTATCGCTGGTCTTAACGTCCTTCGCATTGTCAACGAGCCCACCGCCGCCGCTATTGCCTACGGTCTTGACAAGACCGGCAAGGAGAGGCAGATTCTTGTCTACGACCTTGGTGGTGGTACCTTCGATGTCTCCCTGCTCTCTATCGATGAGGGTGTCTTCGAGGTTCTGGCTACTGCGGGTGATACCCACTTGGGTGGTGAGGATTTCGACCAGCGCCTAATCAACTTCTTCGCCAAGTCCTACAACAAGAAGAACAGCGTCGATGTCACCAAGGACCCCAAGGCCATGGGTAAGCTCAAGCGTGAGGCCGAGAAGGCCAAGCGCACGCTCTCTTCTCAGATGTCCACCCGCATTGAGATCGAGGCCTTCTTCGAGGGCAAGGACTTCTCCGAGACCCTCACCCGCGCCAAGTTCGAGGAGCTCAACATGGATCTCTTCAAGAAGACCCTGAAGCCCGTCGAGCAGGTGCTGAAGGACGCCAAGGTCAAGAAGGAGGACGTTGACGATATCGTTCTCGTCGGTGGCTCCACTCGTATTCCCAAGGTTGTCTCCCTCATTGAGGAGTACTTCGGCGGAAAGAAGGCTTCTAAGGGCATCAACCCCGACGAGGCTGTCGCTTTCGGTGCCGCTGTTCAGGGTGGTGTTCTCTCCGGTGAGGAGGGTACTGAGGACATTGTTCTCATGGACGTCAACCCCTTGACTCTTGGTATTGAGACCACTGGAGGTGTCATGACCAAGCTTATCCAGCGCAACACCCCCATTCCTACCCGCAAGAGCCAGATCTTCTCTACCGCCGCTGACAACCAGCCCGTCGTCCTGATCCAGGTCTACGAGGGTGAGCGTTCCCTGACCAAGGACAACAACTTGCTTGGCAAGTTCGAGCTCACTGGCATCCCCCCCGCCCCCCGTGGTGTCCCTCAAGTCGAGGTCTCTTTCGAGCTCGATGCCAACGGTATCCTTAAGGTCTCTGCCCACGACAAGGGCACTGGCAAGCAGGAGTCCATCACCATTACCAACGACAAGGGTCGTCTCACTCAGGAGGAGATTGACCGCATGGTCGAGGAGGCCGAGAAGTACGCTGAGGAGGACAAGGCTACCCGCGAGCGCATTGAGGCTCGCAACGGCCTTGAGAACTACGCTTTCTCCCTCAAGAACCAGGTCAACGACGAGGAGGGTCTTGGTGGCAAGATTGACGACGAGGACAAGGAGACCGTAAGTTTACCCAATTCAGTTTCGACATGTCTACAGATCACTAACTCTACTTCCAGATCCTCGAGGCTGTCAAGGAGACCGCTGACTGGCTCGACGAGAACGGCGCCACTGCTACCACCGAGGACTTGGAGGAGCAGAAGGAGAAGCTGTCCAACGTCGCCTACCCCATCACCTCCAAGATGTACCAGGGCGCTGGTGGCGCTGGCGGCGAGGATGAGCCTCCCAGCCACGACGAGCTCTAATTTCTTAGATTTGTTGTTGATTCGTTCGGGATGAAAAAGAGACTACCCAAAGATTCCATCGTGCACTTTCGTCTCTGGTGTTGGCAGGTTAATTGGCGTCGGCAGCATGGAGCATGACTCCAACTTTGTGTAAAACATACACCGCATAAATGAGACCCATTGAACACAGGATTTTGTTCCCGACGTGATGCCATGTGTTTGTGACGTGTTCCTGGCTTCATCAGTAGTACCGTGCCCGAGTTACGGACTTGAAGTCGTCGTCTCTGGCATTTCACCCTGATCAGGCTTGTCGTTTAGCACCCCGGATTCTGTAACTTTTAGCTTCTCACACGGCCTTGATGAGAGTGTTGCTGCGGATCATCTCCCATTCTGTGCATCGTATTCATTCTCATCTTTGAGGCCCTCATGCCTCGAACCTAACCCATCCTGATGCCCGTTGCCGATTCGAGTCCACTTGACCTCTTGGTTTGTTCAGTATCCTGAAACGTCTTACGGAATACCTTGAGAGAGGTGATAAGCAGGGATGGGAGAGGAGAGAAGTGAGAGATACGTGGTATTTGACGAGTGATGATGGAGAGGAACTGAGGAGGCCTTCGAGCTGAGATGAACACCTTGAATTACTGTTGCTGTTCCCGTTACATATTCGGATGGTTTTATAGTTCGTGAGGGTTGTAGCCAGTGTGTGTCGGGCTGATCCTGTTGCTTCTTTGCTGGAGTAACGACATCAAGGTAGTATATATATATGCTGTCTCTGAGAAACTTGACTGGGACCACCAACCAATAATGGCAGTCTTGCGTTCGGTGCTTTTCCACTAGCTTGGTACCTCAGCAGTGGTGCTATCCCATGACAATGAGGCAGAGTAATGCTTCGCCCTCGATACAGTGGTGGTTTGTATACGTTCGCGAGCGTCCCCGTCTGCTTTGTATGATACGGGCACATATACGTGATGGATGATGATGAGAGATGGTGGCTATGCAGACGGGCCGACGAAAGGGGGCGTGGGGTGCGGTCAGATGCTTTGAGAACTCGATGGTGGTTGAGGTCTTGTGGTAGAAGAGTTCACTGCCATGACAAGTATTCTTTCATTGTCTGTTTCAAGGAAAGACAGAGTGTCGTCTTTTGTAGTTGATAAATAACTGTTGGATGCTGTGGAGGTCGTGCGTAGAGGGTGCTTTAGGTATAAAATGGTTTGGATGAGGATGGATGGTACTCGCCAGGCCAATGATGTGGCATACATGGAGCGTTAGAAAACCGATGTAATATTCAGTCTATTGGGCCCCAGATGTTACCTCTCGCAGAAGATTCTATCGTCCAGCGCACTCTAGAGTCTTGTTTCCCGACGTCTGGCCAGGATACGCCACCTGATTATGCGGGAATCGATGGCCGTCGATGAGGACTGGAGGACAGACAGATGAGAGGTGCTTGGTGGAGGTCCGCTCATGGTTCACAACTCAGAACATATGGATTTTCCTCTTGTGTTTGCTGGAAGTTGTGAGTAAGACCATTCGAACAGCCAGGCACATTGCGGGTTTAGAAGATGCTGCATGAACCCATTTGTAATATATGCGGATAACTTTTGAGAGGAGACTGACGGATCTTAACTCCCTCGGTTAACAAACTCCAGTCATCGGGTGTTGATACCGAAGTAGACTTTAGCAATTAAAACTGTAAAACCAGAAGAAAACTAGGTACTTTGGTTTTCAATGCGCTGTGGACTCGACAAGATTCTACTTGAGGGCCTCTGAGAAGGCTTCATGGGCAGGGTATGAAGTTGTGCGACGATCACAGTTAGTGCCATTTGTCGTGTATCTCTGGTGGGATACAATGAGAAAGATGACTGAAGGGGTAATGTGCTCGATGACATCGGAGGAATGTTGCGTGTAGCAGTCTAGAAAGGGGCGTGGTCAGCGACGACTTCTAGACTAAGGTACTGAGACACAGATGCCATCCCGCCTTCCATCCATCAAAACAAATCTCAGGGCAAATTGGTGAGAGAGTTCGCACATGGGTAATCACCGTGTATTATATGCGACGTAGACTGAAGGTGACTTGAATGAATGCGGAAGAAGAGCGTTGCCACCTACCATCCTTCTGCTGCACCTACCGTCTCTCGTGATAACATCTCTTACTGCGAGCGGTGGAGTTGAAACTCACCAAATGCAAGGGCCTGACGACCGGTAGAAATAGCCCTGGGAGTTGAACTAGTTGAACCGAGGATTCATACCATTGGTGGTGGCATGTGTCAAGATTAGTTCGAATGACTCATAATCACACTCGGGTCGAGGACGCAGCGGGTGATATACCTCTGTCGAGATCGAATACAAGGCGGATGAGAAACGATATCCAACGGAGCTGACGGGCAGCGCATCGAAAGATGAATGGATGCTACTGAGATGAAAGTGCTTGTTTATCAGCGGGAACTTGTTTCTTAGGGTACGCCGATGAAGTAGCCTGAACAGGCGATTCTGTGGCTGTCCTTTCCGCAGCATGATCGGTGGCGCTGGGAGTCTTATGAAGGCCCGATCCGGGGACTGCACCGAGCGTGGCCGGTTCGGTCCTCTTCATGCATATACCTATGTGTACAGACTGGACATGTCTATGGTCTTAGTCTGCAATATGGAGCTCTTTGATGTGGTTACGAACATGGCGACCTATGGATGACCTGTGAGTCAACGAAACTTTGCTCAAGGTGAATTGAAACGATCGCTGCATTCATGGGATAACGTCGTCGTGACAGGCTTATTCTACGAAGAATGAAGTCAAGATGGCATAGATCGATAGCGTGAAAGCATGTGCAGGGTCCTTCACTGGGTAGCTGCGTAAGATGGCCAGAAGCAAGGCACATGGGCGAGAGGTTTATACCGAATATGCAAAGGTTCAATTTGCGGTTTCGTGGCTCGTATGAGTTACCCTGGGCTGGAGGAGTGGCTTATATAGTTACAGAACTAACTTGGTCATGTGTTCCTCTGTCATGCTTCTTCCAATCAGTACAAATATGGCTGTCAAGCGGTTTCCAAACACCTAGGCAGCACAAGAAGAAATGCGGCGGGCCAGCGGCGGCCAGAATCGTGGGCGTCGCCAAAACTGAGCATTCAAGATAGGGTGTTGACGCTCAGATGGCGGGTTTCAGTCACCTCAATGGCCGACGTTTTGCCGTCTTCTTTTGTGTATTACTTGGAGTGCATACACACACAGAGATGATGCTGGACAAGTTAAAGGGGTTGGCAGGCTATCAGCTTACTCGAATAGAGAATCTCGACTGCTGAATTTCATGATTTGATGTTGGGACTGCCATGGCTAAGGCAACGCGATGCAAGGTTCAGAAGCGTCATCTTTGGCGCTGCTTGAAGAAAGTTCCTGGATTCCTGTGGTTCTACAGGTGTCTTAAATGTGTCCATCCGATGCAGCAACTGTAGAACAACGCCATGTAAATATGAAGCACCCATTTTCTGCGACGCCTTCGTGGTCGCCGCCTGTGATCCGTAAGTGCCCAAGACTACCTTCTTATTACGCAAGGTCGGTCGCATCTGTTCTCTTCCTGACCTTTCTCTACCGCACGCCATCTATCTATTCGGCTGGGAAGGAAGCTCAGTCTCCAATCTCCGTCATGAATAGACCACCGGGCGGAAGAAGCGACATCGTTCTTTTGAAGAAGTCCACCGCCAGACTCACAAGTAGTCTCTGCAGGATTCCGGATCATGGCGTTTCGGTCACTTCTCATAGAGCCTAGAAGCATCTGACATTCTAAAGCATTTCGCAAAGAAATGATCAGGGTGACGGACTATGGTCCAACTGAAATGCAATGTGCCTGTCCTAATCATCGTCCAGGACAATGACCTCGTTTCTGTCAAGAATCTGTCAGCTTCATGATGTAACTGCAATAGTCAGAGACGAACCCCTACACAGTTCCTACTTACTCATTCGAATGGCTTCGTCCCTTTCTCGAGACACTCTGAAGCCCCCAAACCCGCTTTATTTCCTCCTCGACCGTCGAACTGACAGCACAAGCCTCCAAAACCAGGCCCTCATTCGCAAGCCGATCGGCATCCTTGTTCAGCTCTCGCCGAACGTGCCAGAACTGAACCATGACCCCCATCTCGCGGAGTTTGTCGATGTACTGCGTCAGCAAACGCCAAAGAGCTGCATTTTTTACAGCCCCGCCACCCGCCGTTCGAAATCCATTCGTCTTCCATTTCGCAATATAAGGCGGTTCACCTTTTTTCCCGCCTGCAATGGACTTGACGACGTACTCTGAGTCTGACTTGACGACGATGTGTCTCAATTTCTGGGGCTCTCCGCTGGGTTTTCTCACGTCTCCGTGCTTCACGGCATCGGTGTACCGTTGAATGCCACCCTTGGCGACAATCGTCGCGCCATGCAGCGCAGAGATAGCGGACATGATTTCAGCGATGTTGTTTGTGTGTTTGGCGCCTTCGAGAAGATGGTTCGGAATCCGAGCAGCCATGTTGCTGGGATTCCCGGGTGCGAAGAAGACTCCATAGCCCGATTTGGTTGCCCTGTTCGTGCCGTTCCCAGGGCAGGCGCCGTCGATGGCAATGACAAGGGGATCCTCGTGCCCAGAATGTTGCGACGAGGGGCTGCACATGTGAGTGAACCCCGTCTGGCCGTCGAAAAGCTCCAATTTTCCGTCGTTGTTGTGGAAGAAGGCTCCTCTCGAGGACCCCGGGGAACGACTGAGACTCAGGCCAGACGCCTTGTCCCGTTGGTCGGATTGGGGCTGGTTCCCATGTTTTGGCGCGGCTGTTACACCTCGACTTGGTTTTTTGCGTCTGGAATCCGATGCTTGCGGCCGCTTGTACGGATGGTACATGATTTCAGATCGTGAGATTGGCTGTGAACGATGATGATGATGACTTTCGCAGATTTGGGGCGTGAAGTAGGTACACGCGCGGGTACTGTGGCTAGCGGTGGTGTCTCCTGAAAGATGGCGGACGTGCGCACCCTCCCCACGTTGCTTTGTTCTTACCCAGAGCAGGAACGTTCCATACCAAGCGCCGACAAATTTATCGAAAATCCATCCAATTGCAAATTTGGCATCACAAGGTGAATCATAAACCAGGACCACCGTCTCGTTCGCCAATGTCGTCCATCTTAGAATCCCAGACGCCGTGCGACGCGTTGAGCCAGCCCCTTTCCGGTCGTCTGATATATCCTCACGCGAAACCAGGAAGACGCGACTAACAAGCTTCGAGCCTATTTGTCGCGTCATTGTTGGCAAACGATCCGACTTCCAGCCGTCAACGCCAACCAGACGTCTCCGTCCTCAAATTGCTGCCTCTGGAGCGTCGCGGATCCGCAGTCGAATCTATGGCGAATCTAAGCAGCCCGACCTTTGTTTCCCCCTTCCCTGTCGCTAGCTACGTCTGACCCCTTCTGAGCATCAAGATGCTTCACGACACAACTGGGTTTGCTTGAAATGAAGCCAAAAGAAATCTCATTTAAACATCCAGCTGCATTTGCTAAACTTCAGAACTCCATAGCTTTCCGTTCACTTGAAAGGAAATGCTCCTAGCTTTAGTACGTGAACACTGGTTCACATCTTCGACTCCAATAGTACGCAACTCTCCGGCACTGCCCTCGGATCCATATCAAGTGGATGATCACAACCCGCATGGCGCTGAAGCTCGTCCGTCAACCATTCGGTATGTTTCTCGTCAGGGCTCAGGTCTATCGCAGATAGCACGCCGCCAGCAACACAATAAGCCTCGTTATTGTCGCTATTCGGAACAAGCCACCAATCTACCCTGAATCCCAATACGCCGAGACCTTTCAACTCTCGCCACAAAGCCTTCCAGAGATCCCTATTCTTGACCGGTTCTTCATTAATCGTCAACCATCCGTTCTCGCGCCATCTCCATATCCAAGGTTCTCGGTCCCTTTCTCCGCCTCCCATACCTCTGGCGACGTATTCGGACTTCGTCTTCACTACGAGGTGTCTAACAACACACTCATGTCCATCTTCGTGCTTCGGGCAGCTGCAGAACCCTCCCTCGGCGCAAATTCGCCTCGAGATCTTGAGTCCTGCCAGCGCAGCGTGAAGCTCCGCGCGCGGACCGGTAAAAGTGCCGTCGGATAGGAAGTGCTCAGCGTTGTTTGGATTCTCCGGACCAAAGTATACGCCGATGGTTGAAGTTGCGCGGGGCGTGGATACCTTTGACTGCGACAACGAGGGAGTCGATATGAACTACATCTACATGGTTTTGGCAGGCTACGTGGATGAAGCTGGTGTCATTGTCGGTCACCTCGAGTTTGGTGACACAGTTGGCGAGATAGTCACCAAAGACGGTTGGAAACCTGAAGGTGGATTCATAGGTCTCTACCGCCTGTGACAATGCTGCACAGCAATGACAGGAAGGCTGCTCTACTTTCATCGCTGTCACTTGTTGTCGTTGCGAAGTAACATACTTCGTAAATTAGAATAGATAGATGTGTGTTAACATACACAGGACTTAGTCTAGCTTTACTCACCTGTATTTCTATCTTTTACTACTTTACTTAGGCGTGAACTTGGAAATGAGAATATGCGCGCGAGAGGCGGAAGACATGGCGAGGTAGAAGAGTCGTAAGTATATGTCTCGGATGAGGAGCATATATATAGTACAAAGGACTTCATACTGAAAGCTTCCACGGCCCAAGCTGTGATCTGATCTTTTGCTACTGCCATAGCAACCTCTAAAGTCAAACCCTATGTAGTGAAATCTTCCAACTTCCCTGCATTGTATAAGCTCACTGAAGCAGATCTCATGTGCAACATGTGAAAATGAACAAAATCTTTGCGAAGGACGAATTCAAATCAACTATTCTGAGTTGATCTGGAGGCGAGATATGTAGAATGAAGGATTATTTGTGCCATCGTGACGACTCCGTCTCATGAGGCAGTCCACTTACACGCTGCCAGCTGCTCACCCTGCAAAAACTGTAATGAGGATACTTTCAGTTGAAAGTAAACAAAACAAAAGTACGTTAAAGGTGCTAGAAGCTTCTCTCACATAAGGAAGACCGGACATTGGTCCTTACAAATCGTAGATGGAAACAGGTTGCAGTGACGTTGCGTGGTTGAGAGGCAGGACTAGGGTCCCCCAAAACCCCCGGCAGTTGTCTTCGTAGGCGCCAGCTTTGGCGGAGCGCTTGCATGCTACAGCTCAGAAGCCACCCTAAATTCCGCCAACGACCGCTAGCAAAACAGCAAGCAACCTTATCTCATACCTCCACGAACTCCTCACAAACACTGCGAGGATGAGAACATCAACATCGCCAACGTCGCATCGTCTTGATGGCCTGCATGAGATCCATGCAGCAAGCCCCAGTTATCTCCAGGGAAATCGATCACTTCAAAGATAGGAAATCGCTCATCAGGGAATCCGATCGATCGCGGAGTTTTGGTTGGAGGAAGACCCTCCGTGTGATGCATCGTCGCATTGAAGAAAAAGCAATTATCAACTTGCGTACGCCGCCGTTGCCGACAATGGACGAGAAGAGACCGGCAGCATCAGGTCCGGGGGACTCATCAACGATTCTCGCGTCATCGCGTAGATGAGACGTATATAATCTAGAAGCTTCTCATACCCCGCGTCGATGAGATGAAGTGAGAGCTCATCCTGCGAGAAAGACGTGCCCTCACACCCCAGGAAACCCTCCCAAACGGTCTTGAACATGAATACAGGACTACGAGAATGCACAAGCTTTCCTGCCCCGCGCACGAGGATCGAGTTTGCCCGTTCCTTCCAGGCGGCCTACCGGGCTGAATTTGGCGATTCTGACTGCTCGCTTCGAGGCGACTCGGACTCGGACTCCGGAGAGTCCTGCCCGTCGATCCACACGTCTGATTTCTCCACCGAGTCCGACGATGATGCCCTCACGACCGACTACGAGGATGACTACCTCATGCGCACCGGCATCAAACCGCGGTCGACCTCACGTCCCAGACCACCGCCCCACGCCCGGGTCAAGAAACCCGCCAAGGAGGTGCGTCTGGCGGTCCAAGGCATGAAGGATGCCGCCCTCATCTTCGAAGATCCCAAACTGCGGCACCAGCCCGCCTTCTCCTCGTGGGAAGATGAGTTGGGACCGGAGAGAGTAAAAAGACGGGAGCGTAAAATGCTGTTGCGCCGACTACGCCAGGCCGAAAGCTCTCGCCGTAGGGAGCATTCGCCCTCGCCTTCGCCATCGCCCTCGACTTCAAGTGACACCGAAATGGACGACTCAGAAGTGGACGACTCGGACATGGACGACTCTGATTTTGATGATATCAACCAGCTCTTCACCGAGGCGCTGCGGCAACACGACATCGCCACCGGCATGGACCCGGCAAGCCTTCGCCGCCGCCAACAACGTCGCATGCTCGCAGAAGAGGCAGAACCGCAGCCAGCATCGCAGCTGCGCGAGCAACGACGTAGAGCCCTGGCAGACAAGGAGCGTCTGGAAGAAGAGGAGGACCGACGTCGTCTGCTCGAAAAAGAACGCTTCAGATCGATACCGCACAACGACCCAGAGAGCAGACGGAGATTGCTCCGCAAACCTGGGGAAACGGAGTTTCTCGAGATGCGGCGCAGATGGTATGAAGGCGAATGCCGTCACAACGAAAGGGAGGCACGACGCCGTCTGGTTGAAGCGGAACGAATGGCCCAGCTGCCCTACAGCGACCCCAGGACCAAAGAGAGAATGCTCCGCCGAGTCCGCGAAGCCATAGACGATGTGGAATGGTACAGGGTTGACGAGGAACCAAGCAACCCTCCGACTCAGCCGAGCACGCAAACTGCTCAACTCGCAAACGCAGCCAACCACCAGACTGACCAGAGCAACAACAACCAAACAACAGACAACGTCCGCCGCCCTCCTCCGCAGAACCCCCTCCCTTCCCACTTCACACTCGGTAGGATCCCAAGGCCCGGTTCCCAGGCATCCAAACCGACATCCGCAAGCACGCAGCGTTGCACGAACCCTGAATCACCGGCCCCAACAACTTCACACACATCAGACACTTCCCCAACCTCAGAAGGCCCATCACCTCGACCCTCGTCGTCTCAACCGCAGTCCACGTCCCCAAAAACGGACCCCTCACGGTGGCAGTCTACTTCGGCCCCTTCAACCCGCACAACCTCCGCCTCACATTCCCGCCGCCCCAGTCCCCACGGGACTCCCAAAACGCCTACCGCGCCTCCCTCTTCGCCCTCATCACCGCCCTCCGCGCCGCCGCCCCCTTCTGCCAACCCCCCTCCTCCTCTTCTTCCTCACTCCCCCGCCCGGCCGAGCAGACAACCCACTTGATCCTGCAAACACACTCCTCCGCCTTCGTCCGCCACCTCTTCGGCGACGACGAGTTCGACTCCCCGCTGGTCGACGGCTGGACCTTCAACGGCTGGCGCACCTGGTCCGGCAGCCCCGTCTACCACCGCGACCTCTGGATGACCCTCCTCAGCGACATGGACTACTTCAAAGAGGTCACCGGCCTGCCGTACGTCGTCATCCGCCACCCCTCCGAGTGCCAGTTCTGGGACGCCCAGTCGGACATGGCCTTGCAAATGGCCAGGAGGCAGCCGCCCGGGGGAACAACGAGGCCGTGGAAGGGCGCCATCTGCGCCGCCGACGCCGTCGGGGAGGTGGAGGACGCGGAGGAGTTCCCTTACTATTACAAGTCTGGCTGGGTCGAGTTCTAAGTGGTTGAGAAGGGCGGCTGTTTCTGTTTTGCACGTGTCGAGTCTTTGGAGTGGAGCTGGTTTGACTTAATCTTCCGTATGACATGGAACTCTCCCGCAGAGTAACCGCAACCAGTCCTTACCACGTAGAAAGCATGTCTCACCTCGTGCCCTCGCAACTTCCGCCGTGCTTCCTGTGTATCAGATAGAGTGTTATCCATCTCAGTCTGATCACCTGAATGAATGAAACACATACCTATACAGTCTATCTCCCAACGCCTCGGAGAACTCCCTTGCTCCCTTGCTCCCTTCTGTGCCGGCCTCTTCGCCCTAAAACCACCTCGCGAACCCGTACTAGGGGCCAGCAGGCTCACAAGGAACCTGCTGCGCATCTGAAGCACGCTGCCGCGTCGGGCACTTGTCCGGCTGAAGAGATGGAAGCTGGATGTGGGTTAGCCTAGGTTCATATTCATAAAGAAGCACCAACCAAGACTTACTAAGATACTCTGTACATCCTCCCATACCGAAGCAGCTTCACAGTCAGACGAAGGCACCAGACGTTATTAATCATGATTTGATTTTTTCAAAAAAGGAATAAACACATAGCATAAGTCTAATCTAAAGGTTATCCGTGAACGTGTTTGTTGCCGCCGTCAAGATATTTCGCGCGCGCGCCCTCCATAGCCTTGCCGCCTCCTCCTTTGCCCCCAAGTGGTTGGGGTACATGTATGTTTGATGTAGATAAGCGGAACGAACAAAACACCATACACGAGGACGGCCATCCCGTCTCTCGTCCTCCTCTCCCCGATGTCGTATCTCTCCCTTTTTTTGCTCCTCCCCGTGGCGGGGGTAAAAAAGAATATGCTTCGCAGTCCGTGGGCCATTAACGAACGCTTTTTCTGTGTGTATATAACAAAGAAGGTTATAACATCATTATACAATCCAAAAAAACAAACAGGCTCCGTGAAAATGTGTATAGGTAAGTGAGAGAACCGGCCCTGAACCCAACATGACAAATTGGGGCGGCGACGCCCCGGGGTATTTGTGACTTTTTCGCAAAATCAATCGCATCATGCTCCCGTTTAAGGCTTCGAGACCTGCTCCTTTCTGAAGAACTTGAAGAAGAGGATTGGGATGACCATTTGGAATCCCAAGCAGATCCAGAACCACCAACTCGCAATACCAGGCATGAGGCCCTGGGAGAAGTCGGGGAAGGTCGTGTTGGGCGACAGGGCGTTGGGACTCGTCGCGCGCGCCAGCATCGTGAAGGCACTGCCCACGATTTGAGCACCGATGAGGACAGCCAACACGTGCTGGCGGGTAAGTGTCGCGAGAAGCATCATACCTAGGCCGACACCCTGGATGTTGTCCAAGAGACCGAGCCAGAGCCACAGGCAACGCGAGAGAATGGCGGAGCCGACAGGGCCACCAGCCCAGGGGAGGTACATGCCCATGCTGCTGGTTCCCCAAAGCATCTGCGCCCAGCGAGGAGCGCAGAGACCGATGGCGAAAATAGGCAGAAGCCACGTGTGACTCTCGGAGAAGTAAGAGAAGACGTAGAGGATGATGCCCCAAAGGACGACGAAAAAGCCCAAGGCAAGGAGCACAACTCCCCAGCCAGGGATGAACTGAGAGGCAAAGAGGAAACCCCAGTTACGTCCGTAGGGAGCCGACAGCCAGTAGTTCTGGATAATGATCATGATGAAGAAGACCGGGACGAGCTTGCGGCGGATGAGGGAGATGTAGAAACCGGGGATGACGTCGGGAGCCTGGCGGTAGTAGTCGGGAAGACCCAAGAACAGAATGACACCGATTGCCCAGAGGATGCAAGCAACGGGAACGCAGATGATGACAGACTTGGGGATGGTCGTGCCGTCAAGGTAGGCCATGGGAGAGGTCTCCGGGGTGTGCGTCAGGGATCCCCAGTACCAGAGCATCAGGGAGTAGACCTGGGCAACACCCGCAACCGCGAGGGCACGCATGATCCATTGCTTCGTGGGAGCTCCACCTTCGTCACCGAAGTTGAGAGCGAAGGACAGAGCACCAGCGCTAGCGCCAGCAGCATAGAGAGCGGTGGCGGCGTCTTGCATAGCAGCGCTGGCTTGCCAAGGGGACAGTAGTGGCGAGACACCCAACAGGAGG
Organism: Colletotrichum gloeosporioides; assembly: GCF_011800055.1. Lineage (NCBI taxonomy): Eukaryota > Fungi > Ascomycota > Sordariomycetes > Glomerellales > Glomerellaceae > Colletotrichum > Colletotrichum gloeosporioides. The sequence continues at coordinate 389,405 of NW_025544658.1, read as the reverse complement.
AAGGCCAGGCCGAAGAAGAACCAGGGAAGGGAGAGGGCGTAAACGGACTTGGTCATACGGACCAGGAACCACCACAAGAAGGACGTGACGAGATAGGTGGCTGCAACAATGTACAGCTTGAGGGGCGTCTGGTTGGTGTCACCAGTAAGGAGGACGATTTGGTACGAGTTGATGGAGATGACTTGGGCGAAAGAGAGGAAGAAAGCGTAAACGGGCCAATCGCCGATGCGGATAGACAGGATCCTGCGGTTGTTAGTGTTGAGCTCGCAAACAAAGGTGTTGAGCACTTACTTCTTGAGACCAGTGGGTGCGTTGTAGTTGTCACCCAACAGGAACTCATCGTCAACGGGGCTGTCGTCGTAGCGAGTAGCGCCCGTGAGACCACTGGGGGTGCGGCTGCGGCCACGCTCGCCGTCCATCTTGGCACCGAGACCAGCGCTGGAGCCGGGGCGGCTGGGATTGGGGCTTCTTGAGCGGCTGTGGTCTCTGCGGCCAAGCTTGGCATCACGGTATCTGGCAAACCACTTCTTCTCACTCTTTTGGAGGTAGTTCTCAATGCAAAGGTCGTTGATAGAGTTCTTGGCGGTAAGACTGTTAAGCATTTGCTCGAACTCGTCGTAGAATTCTCCGTTCTTGTCCGTGAAGTTCTGGTCAACGTTCATCAACTTGAGATCGTGGCGGTCACCAACGACATCAGGCAAGGACAGCTGAGAGCTGTTGCGCTGCTGCTTGTAGAAGCTGGGTTGAGGGAGAGCCAAGTCGCCAAAGCCAGGAGTGACGGGAGAAGTAGCATCGTTCTGAGCGCGGATGGCAAAGCTGTCCACACTCATCATACTCTCGCGACCACCTCCGATAGAGCTCGAGAAAGAGCTGCGACGAGAAGACGGGATGCTGTGCCAAGGGAGGTTGGGAACAGGCAGACCAGGAGATTCGGAGATGCGAGGGCTGGCGACACGAGTAGGCGGGGGGAGAGGAGACGTGGCTCTGGAACCGGTAGGAGTCAACTCGGCACCATACTCGCTGACAGCAACACTGGAGCGGAGAGAAGAGTCGGTCAGGTTGCGAATGCCACCAGACTTCTTCTGCTTAGCAGCCTCCTTCTTGTGAACCTTGATAGAGTCGTTGTAGAGGGTATCTAGTTGTCTGATCCATTGGGCGACGGGGAAACGCTGCTTAGCACTCCAGGCACGCATGAGAGCTCTCTTTCTCGGCTTGCACTTCAGAGCGGATTCGATAGCCTGCTTGAACTGCTGAAGCATATGGGCAGGAGTCATGGACTCGACCGTGAACCAGAAACCGGGCATTTGACCAAGACCACCGACACGAGCACCGACACCCAGAGCTCCCTTACGACCGAACTCGACGGCAACGAGACCAAAGGGCTCGTCACGAGAGGGAATGAGGGCGAATTCGGCACCAGAGAAGATGTAGGGGGGCAGCTGAGTGAACTCGGGCTTGCTGAAAACACGCTTGGGGTACTTCTCCATAAGCTTAGCGAGCTTGAGAGCTGCGAACTTTCCGTAGAGATCGATGACGGGACCAATGCAGATAAGTTGGGTGGAAGGGTACTTCTCGAGAACGGTGGGGAAGATATCGGCGATCAAGTCGACACCCTTTTGCAGCGACCAACGACCGACGAAGACGAACAGATCAGCATTGGGGTTGACCTCAAGACCAGCCCATTCCTGGGCTTGTCTGCGAAGAGTAGCGCGGTTGGCCTCGAAAGTCTCGTCGATCTTGATGTCGTCCTGGTGGTTGGAGATGTCCTCCTCGGGGTTCCACTCGCCAGTGTCGGAAGGATCGGGGTTAGGCAGTTGACCAATGTTCTTCAAAGACCAGAAAATGGGGTAACGAGCCAGGGAACGATCACCATACTTCTTGGAGACACCAACGGCACCGAAACCGCGCTGGTGGATACGGAGGTAACTGGCAGCAGCGTGCAGCAAGTTGAAAGCGGAGCCGTACTGGACGTAGTCCTTGACGACCTTCGGGGGCAGGTTGAAGACGCTGTACACTTCCTTCTGTTCCTCCTCGGTTCTCATGGGCCACATACCCTGGAACTCGGCGTTGTGCAGAGACAGACAGACGGGAACGGTCTCAGGAAGGAGGTAAAGGGGAGCGGCGGCACCGTGGTAATCGTTGATGTGGTAGATGTCGACGTTGAAGCGGCGGATAGACTCGGCGATACAGCTGTTCCAGGCGCAGTACAGAATAGCACTCTCGAGATCGTCCATGCGGGCAATGTACGGGTCGGCCTTGGTCTGTTGGCGGAAGATAGGAGCATCGAGGATGACGTAGGTGATGTTCTTGTGGACGTGGTAGTAGACCTTAACCTCGTAGGATTCGCCCATGACTTCGACAAACATCGGCTCGGCCTCGTTCTCCAAGGGGTATTCGACGTCGCCAACGACGGGGACAACCCAGATCAGGTCGACGTGGGTCAGGGCTTGACTCATGAGCTTGGCCATGACACCAAGACCACCGATCTTAATGCTGATCTTCCAGTCGTCGATGTTGTACTCCATGGTGGCGATGAGGACCTTTCTGCGGGGGACACCGCCGGTGGCCGCACCGGCAGCTGGCGTGACGAGGGGAGATGGGGGAATCTGGGACATCTCGAGAGATTTGCCTTTTTCTCCGAAGTTAATGCTGGACTCATTCCCGAGCTTGAGTGGTAACCAACCCTTCTTGGAGAAGCCTGACTTGTTGATCTTGACTTGGTAGAATCCCTTCATGTAGATCCATCCGGCAAGAGCGGCCAGGACGATGGGCATAAGACCCAGGAGGAAGAAGAACATAATCTGGATCCACATGTTGCCCTGGGGCTCAGTAGAAATATTCCAGTTGGCGTCGTTCAGAACAAGCTTGTAAGACAGATAAGGCATGGGGGGAGGACTGGTCAAATTGACCACGTTGTCAGACAAGGAACTGGGGGGGAGACGATCAAGAACTCCATCACCGTTGGGGTCGCCGTAGATGAACGAGACATCAGGCTGGTTGTCGGGGTTGATACCCCAGAGGTTGAGCTGAACCTGGGCAGGCCACTCGTACATGAAGTGAAGCGACCACTCGTTGTCCGCAACTTGGTCCATAAGGTTGGGAAGACCGGCGTCGTATCCCCACTTGTTGAACGGTCCGTGGAGGAAGATGTGAGGCCATCGGCGAGCGTACGGGATGTCGCTGCTGTCGGAGTGCTGGGAGAAGGAAGACGATCCCAGAGGCTGACTCCAGTATTGGACAATCAAGTGCTTGCCCTCCCACTTCTGAAGGTCGGTTCCCTCCCAAGCCTGGTCAACCATGCGGGAGTTGGCACCAGTGTAAACTTGCCAGTTGCTCCAGCTGGAGCCCCAGTTGGTGCTGTAACGCCACTTGTTAGCACCGGCGGCCGAGTGGTTGATCGTGTAGACGCCGTTGCTCTCCTTCATCAGAGAACGAGAATAGTTCGCAGTAGAGGGGAAGACGATGGGGTTGTAGGGCTTGCCGAAGCGGACAAGGAAGTGGTCAGTGGCATTGGTTCCCTTGGTGCCAGCCGGGTGGTCGAGAGTGATCTTGATGATGCCGTCAGGGACGTTCTGGAGGTTGGCAGACCACTTGTAAACGGAGGGAATGGCGCCAGTCCAGGACTCCTTCTCAATGGGGTCCATCGCACCGCAGACAGGAGTATCGAAGGTGACGTTGGTCTTGGTGTTGCCGTCAACGTTGACGTAGGCGCTAATAGCATTGGTAATGTCGCTGCAGGTCACCTCGGTGGAAAACTTGATAGCAATGGGAACCACGCCATTGGCATTGGTGGAGTCGATCGGGTAGTCGTGGCCAGGCTCGAATCCAGTAACCACAGGCGCAATTTCCTTCCACTTGGCGGAGGGAACATAGGCGCGGAATTCGAAAGGAGTCATCGTAATGGAGCTCAAGCAACCAGCCTTCTTGGTAGTGCCTGTAAAAGTGTTCGTCTTGGACGAGCTCTCGAGGGTGATGGCATCATCGCTGCCGAACAAGTTGCGAACCTTGCTGCTGGCGTCGAAGGGAGCAATGAAGGCGTCGTCGGAGTTGCAGTCGAAAGTGTAGGTAGTCTCGTTGGGGCTGTTGTGGTAGACCAGCCAAACGGGGTCACTGGTCTTGCCAGACTGCGCACTGCTGAGGTAGTCGCGGGCTACACTCCAGATACCAGTCTCGGTGGCGGAGCCACTGCCGTTATGCAGAATGTACTGGGTCTGGTTCGCCAACTGCTCAACGAGCCAACCACCCTCCAGGACGGGGTACTCATCACGGAAAGAGAAGAGGCGCTTCATCCAGTTGCGCATGGGGTGGGAGGGATCGCGGTGGTCGTAGGCAACGGTATCGTCCTCACATCCCTTGCGACCCTTCGTGATGGGCCAATTGACGTAGACAGAGTTGTCGCCAGCATAGCAACCATGGTACTTCCAAGCTTGAGCAGCAGAGAACGCCTGTCGACCGAAAACGTAGTTGTTTGCAGTGTTATCCAGGACATAGAAAGCCTGCTCCTCGCCGTAGTAAACGAGAGGAGCACCGGGAAGAAGCAGAGTGGTGATGAAGTATGCGAGAAGCATGCGCTCAGTACCCAGCTCAATCGCAGGCCAACGGAAAACGTCCTGGTTCGTAACTCCGTACAGGTGGCGAGGGTCGAACTCTCCAGTGTTTGCGTTGTAGAAATCGTTTGTCAGAACCATTTGGTTCCAAGTCTGAACCCAGTCGGTGGGAAGATCGTAACCAGCCTCGAGATGACCACTCATACCAAGAAATCGAGTCATGAAACGGTAGATGGAGTAGTGGAAAGCACCACCATCGAGCGCGCTCTTACCGTGCTCACGAATGAAGACGCCGGAATTAGCGGAGTCGTTAGACTTCATGTTGGCGGCAGTGGCAAGGTCCAACGACGAAGCCATCTCGGGAGTTCGGCCACGACCAAGGTAGATGGAACCCAGAGTGTTACCACTGGTGATTTCACCAACAACCATGAAGTTATCCTTGCCGACGTCCTTGGCGCACTTCCGCATAGCGGTACTCCATTCAGCCTGAGCGTCGACGGTCACCTGGACAGCCTTGTCGATACGGAAACCGTCGATATCCAGCGTCTGAATGGTCATGCAAGAGTAGAGCTCGAGACGCTCACGCACCGACGGGACCCACTCACGAAGACGGTCCTGCACGGAGGCGAACTTTGCCAATTGACGCTGCCAATCCGGGAAAACACCGAAAGCCTCAATGTCACCATACTGGTCGAAATCACTGTCGTAGCAACCCTTGAGTTGAGCGGTGACGTTAGAGGCAACGAGGCTACCATCCTCGAACCAGAAAGCAGGGTAATCACAAGATTCGTTGTATGTGTTGCCAATGTCGAAATCGAGGTACCTGCGGGAAGACTTCCAGAGAACCTTGTGTTCCTCGGTCAGGAAGGGGGTGGACGCGTTGAGATAACCCTCAAAACCAATGAGATCGCCCATGCTGTATCAATGTAAGTAACGACAATGCCGCTACGAGCGGGGGTTCACTCACGTCGCCATTGTCTGGTCCATGACCACATACATCCCCCTCGCATGGATCTCGTCGATGGCTCTCTGCCATGCCGTGATGTTACCGAAGTGCTTGTCCAAAAGGGTGAGATCGAGAGGCTAAAGTAACGATTAGCTGCCGCGTTCGGTCGCTGTGTCGCGTGTATCATACCGAGTATGAATCCGCCTTCCATGGGTCGTTGATGAATGGGGAGCCAGCAATGTAGATACCCTTCACTCCAATGCCCTGAATGTAGTCCAACGTGTCGATCAGACCCTCCACGTCTCCTCCATGACGGAGCTGGTTGCTCATGATATCATGTTCGAATAGCGTGCCGTTGGCATTGTCGTTGTCGGGGTCGCCATTGACGAAACGATCGATGAATAACGTATAGAATGGGAAACGCCAATTTGTTGGTGATTCTTGGAAGGTGTGGTTGTCCCTCTTTCCCGAGTATTGGTGTGGATTTGTTGCTTCTCTGTTGGTGTTGAGGTTGTAATCGACTTCGCTGGCGGTGTACTTGAGTCCGGAAACGAGTGTTGTTGATGCAGTAAGGAGTGTAAGTGCCCAAACCTTTAATGAATTAGACATTGTTACTCGAACTCGCCGCTGGGCGAGTGAGTCAAGGCGTACAAAAAAATAGACAGGAATGAGTGACGAATTGAAGAAAGGAAGGAATGTGGTGATGTTTGGGAGGGAGGGAGTGTGAAAGGCCGCAGAGCAGACCAGCAAGCAGCAGAACGAATGACGAGTTAGACACGAGACTAGGCCGTGGCACTGGGACGGATGGGAAGAAAACTCGGCCGTCAACACCACGTTGGAACAGATGGGAGAAAAAAAAGGGGGTAATCTCAAGGGAACCCAGGTCAGCCCAATGCCCCAGGCTGAAGTGCGGAAAGGGGGATCAGGGAGTGGCTGGGGCCGCAGAAGCGTCAAGTGTCCATGAAGGATCTATCCATCCGCCTCGCCTCCCAAGGCTCCAGTCTCCAGTCTCGTCGTCTGGGCGGGCAAGTCGCGGCGCGGTACAGAGTGCGGTGACCACCCTTCGAGGGCCGCAGGGCGTCGATTTCGTGATGAGAGATGGGGCCCCTTCTGCAGGAACGGACCAGCCGAATCGCTAGCCCTTCCTCCTCTCGCCTCTCAAGCTGTGAGAGGTTCCCGCCAATGGCCAAGTTCTCTTAGAGGTCCCCTCCATCTTGGATGATGGGCGACCCAACCAACCCCTCTCTTGGTACCAATAGACAGTGCTACAGCGGCGTGTTGACAGGGCCCTCTCTGCGTCCTGTTCGAGAGTCCGCCTGTGAGAGGACAGGCTCGGAAGCAGAAAGAGCAGGTACAGGAGGTACAGAAGGTACATGATAATGTGGCTCCGGGGGTGGCCTGGGGCTAATTCTGGCTATACGAAGTTTGGAATATGGATATGCATCAGCGGCAGGCTCTTGCCTGTCTGGCGGCGAACCATGAGGGCGATGGGAGATTGACAGGCTCCGTGTTGAATTACCATTTTGGACGAGCCCACAATAGAGAGTGGCCAATACGGTGGCCCCGAGGTCAGCGGAAGCAGGGGTAAGGGCTGGGGTGCCAGGATAGGCCGGCACGGGCTCTCGGTTCTTGTTGGTTGATTCGGGCGAGCTCCGTCGTCGGTCGAGGTATCCGCTGTCAGTCGGGCCCCCGGTCGCGTGGGTGGATGGAGGACGTGCTTGCCTGTATCGAGTCAGTTTTAGTTTTGGCTGGTTCCCCTCTCTGAGGCCCAAGAATACGAGACGTTGGAGACGAGCCAGGCTGTCAGGACGGATCATCCATGCGCGACAAGATTATTCGGAGCCGTTGATTTCCCAGTCGGGAATAACTGAGGCTCAAGGGCCCATCAACAAAGAGCACGGTGGAAATTTGACACTGACAGACGCCAGCAGACGCCGGGCGCGCGGCCTCTCTCGCGGTGTGGCTTTCTGGCGTGGCATGGGCGGTCAGTCGAACTGGATGGGTGATGGGTTCATCTCAAGTGGCATAAACGTTTATGCTTGGGGGCGGCGGACAGGCGTCGACGGTGCTCGGCAGCACTGTGATGGTGTGTGGTGCGTGTGTTGGGATTGGAAACAGTCGCGCCGCGCCGTCCAGTGAGGTCTGTCTGCGATGAACGGTGGACTGAGCCAAGCCAGAAACAAGATGGTACGCCCGTTGGATCATGATTGTGACGTCGGGTCGCGTTGGCGGCGCAAGGCTAAGATAGCGTGCTGCTGGGCTGCCATGGTTTTGTCTCTGGCGTTGATCTTGGTGCATGCAGTGTGCAATGTGTGCCTGGCAGCAGAAGGATGCCAGAAGGATGGGATGCGCAGGGCGGCAGAAGGGGAAAAAGCAAGCCGGGCCGAGCACTAGCAGAGGTGCGTGGGTGACGGAGGTACTTTCGTTAGGACGGAGCGCGAGGCAGACGAGACATGGCGAGAGAGGCGGGTGTGGGATGGCGGCTGGCAGACGTGCGTGTGGACGGTTCACAGTTTGGCGGCGATTGAGTGTCAAGCCACACGTGGTGGGCGGTGGTGGATCGCTATCGGTGATCTCTTAGCCAATCCTTTTCCGCGGAGGGCAGCATCAGCCACAGATCGCGGTGGTGACCACCGTTTTCTAAATCATCCTGCAGGACCTAAGGTTGGTCCTTCCTCGCGCGTGCCTCGCTGCAGCCACAGATGCCGGGATGGCGTCCCAAGACGTTCCATTGCGATCCACAACACCCCCATCAGCCCCACTTAGGCACGAGGAAGTATCCTATAATGGGACGAGAACTGCCAGGCACCCCCGACACCGCCGACCGGGGTTCGTGGCTGCTGCAGCTGCACCTGTCGACGGGGACCAGGGCGGTAGCAGTTTCTGGGTGCGACAAGGGGGCGCTTTTTGCTCCCCAGCGTGTCCAGCGTCCACCAGGTGCCCTGTGTGCGCAGTGATTGGCGGTGCAGACCAGGAGCGCGGACAAAGTGGCGGGCGAGTCAGGGACTCTGGAGAGCCCTTCAGGGCTTGAAAGTCTTGGAGCGGGTAATTATGGCCACAGGCCCTGGGCTGGCGGTGCTGGATTCTCTTCTGGGCGCGCTGAAACAGAGCAAATTGGGGTGCAGAAGCAGAAGAAATCATTCAGAAGCTCGCCTAAACCAGATGCCTGGCCGAGCTGAAGTCCAGACGCCCTCCTTTTTCTGGTGGCGTGCCCTGTCCGTCAAAGGAGCCCTGGTCATGTCTGATTGCCCGGGCTCGCCCTGCGGCGGCGGCGCGGCCTGTTGCCGTAGGTCAGTTTCTCTTGGGATCAGTCAGACCGCTTAGGTACGCTGCGGCATGGCATGGCGGGCTGAGGCGGAGGGCTGAGGCGTCTGGGAGCTCCCATGTTTTTGAGGTTTTCAGGAGGTCTCCCAGGTCCCATTGATCGTGAAGAAGCCCCGTCCAGGAGGTCGCAGAGCTGAGCATTTCCGCCGCCCGCGCGTCGGAGAGGGATGCCCCGAGGCATTTTATAGAGTTTGAAGAGCTTGCTGAGGTGCCATTGAGTTTGGGCGAGGTCGAAGAGAAGGGGAAGGGACGGCTGGGAGGGGAGCGGACGTCTCGCAGAATTCGGGATGCTTACCTAAGAGTGGTAGAGAGTGGGAGGAGTCCCAAAAATTAAGGTACCTCAAGATACTTTGTACCTGCCATTCTGCCATTATCCGTACCTTACCTCCACGTCTCTCACCGACATGCCCCAGCACACCCTCATTACTGAGCTGCTGCAACCCCGTCTATTGAACGGTGACCAACCACATGTGTGGTTCCCTTTGATTTGCTTATCGCTCATCGACAGGTGCAGCGCCCGTCGCGTCGTCGTCGACCATATCGCAGTACAGTACATACGTACGGCTCGTCGTCACGTACGGATGCTCTCTGCGCGTACTCTAAAATAAGGCCGTAATAGAGGCCGTCAGAGTTTTGCGAGATCGAACGGCAGCTACCTGTGGCTGCTGGCACTGCTGGCTGCCAACCAGGAACATGGCCGTCGACCGTCCCGTCAAGCTTCTCCTCCCAAGAGGCCCAAGAAAACAACAAGAAGCTTCCCGTCATCAAGCTTATCCGTACACGCCACGCCAAACCGCCAATGTCAACAACAAGTAATTGTCATGCTGCAGGAACAAGCGCACCAAGCTACCAAGGAAGCTACCAAGGCCGCACCAAGAAAAGCACTTGGTTAGCACGAGTAGTGAGAGCAAAACGTTCTCGTAACAAAAAGCCCGCCAAGTCGCGGCGCCAACGCCAACATCAACAGCACCAGCGCGCACTATCGGCGGTCCCTCAAGCTCCCAGAGCCACTGCCGAAATCCAACTCCCACGATCGTGGTGCCACCACGCCCAATCGGGAAAGGCCCCTCCATCTCTGCGCACAAAGTTCCAAGGTCCTTCCAAGGCCGCACCGTTGGCGGCGCCGGCGGGCCTCTTGGCAGGGGAAAGCCGCCTTTTCGCTCATTTTCAAGCAGGCTCGTCCATGCACCTGCTGCCATTGTGCATTGGCATTTACAGTGCAGAGTGCTATGTAAGGCACAGACTGCATGTAGTCCAATGACAGCACGCAGACGCCTCAGTTGCAATTTGTTCCTCCTGCTGCGCCGCGGACGACATGTCCTTTTTTTCTCACACCACACCACCACTGGCCACCGGCATCAACTTCGATGTGGCCGCGGAAGTGCTGCTGACCACCATCAAAAATCTCTTTCCATCGCAATGCACAAATCAGCACCTTAACTGAGCCTCTGCTTGGCGCCACGACTGTCTCTCCTTTTGACAGTGTCTTGTCGGTTTGTCTCGAGTGAGAAAAAAGACGATGGAGTGCGGACTTCCACCCCATCTTCTAGTGCTTCCACGCATTCCTCACCCACCACTACCACCACCACCACCACCTCCCCCCGGCTTGGCTTCCGCGCGCAGTATCGCATTCCCCAGTCCTTTCTTATATATCTCGCTTGGGTTCAATTTCCCCTCGACCACTTGTTGGTCATGGGAATCGACCATTTTAGCCCCCCAGAGTGGGCCTCTGCCATCCTACTGCCAATCATCCCATCCGATCCGAGGCATCGACATTGACAGACACAGACACCCTCCTCCGCCTCGTGCTCCCATTCCACCGTACCTTTGTCTCTCTGCAGAAGTACTGCGTAGTGCGTATCCGTACTGCCTGGTATTAGTCGCTGCCACCATCACCTCTCTATTTCCCTAGTGCCGCTGTACCTGCAGCAGTCAGGAACCGTGATCTCATCGACTGCCCAACTCGCACGAATCACCATCCATGATCCCGTCACTCACATCCCATCTCTTCGGTCTGTTGTGCCGTGCCGTCTGTTCCCCTCTCCGCGCAGTCCACGGCAGTGTCACCCGCGGATCTCGCATTTCTTTATTGGCTCTCTCGTTGGGTTCCCCATAGTCCGTATCTAGTGGCCAAGGTAGTTTCATTCTGCCCTCCTCGTGTTTGCTGTCAATCACTGTGTATGGACTGCCAATGTCCAATGTCCTGCTTGACGCGCTTCGCCCCCCTCTGCCAACCCGGCTCCACGCCTTACAACCAGAACCAGTCACTCGTTTAATCAACCCAGTTTTCCCCTTCCCACCCCTTTTCCCAATCCAGATACGGGTTCCTAGGTCGTCCGCTGCTCTCCAAATCCATTCAAGGGACTCCCATTCGCTCGTTTCGTCCGTCCATCCCGATCCTTCCTGTCTCTCTCTCTGTCTGTTGACTCCCCAAAACTCTATATCGCCGTGTTTCTGCGCGCGCCGCAATCCTTCCCGACCCAATTCATTCCTTTCTTCACGTACGTCCGCAACGCACGTCGAATCACCAAAAGTCAATCCCTAATTCACGCCTTCAAACGGCGCAGTCATTCGTTAAATTTTATAATTCAAAAACAAAAACTCGTTGTTCAATATGCGCGCCTCAACTTTGGCTTGGGCCGCCGTCACGGCCCTCAGCGCCCTCACCCAGGCTGCTGACGTCGACGAGTGGAAGTCCCGTTCCATCTACCAGGTCATGATTGACCGTTACGCTCACGACGATGGCTCTACCGACCAGACCTGCGAGCTTTACAAGTTCTGCGGTGGTACCTGGAAGGGTCTCATGAACAAGCTTGACTACATTCAGGGTAAGACGAGACGGCCCGCAGACTCACATCGCCATCATCATGAACCCTCATCAGCTTCATATGGATACACCCGACAGAGTTTACACTCACCGAGACTCACCTTGACCCAATACTAACAACGATCCGCAGACATGGGCTTCACTGCCATCCAGATCAGCCCCATCGTCCAGAACATGGACGACAACACCGCTGTCGGCGAGGCCTACCACGGCTACTGGTCCCTCGACAACTACGCCACCAACGACAAGTTCGGCACCCAGCAGGACTTTAAGGACCTCGTCAAGGCCATCCACGACCGCGACATGTACATCATGGTCGACGTCGTCGTCAACAACATGGTCCAGAAGCTCGACTCCCTGCCCCCCAAGCTCGACTACTCAAAGTTCAACCCCTTCAACGACGAAAAGTACTTCCACCCTTACTGCAACGTCACCGACTGGACCAACAGCACCGACTACCAGGACTGCTGGCTCTACCCCTATGGTGTCGCCCTTGCCGATTTGGCCACCGAGTCCACCGCCGTCGTCACCGAGTTCGGCAAATGGATCAAGGAGCTCGTCTCCAACTACTCCATTGACGGTCTCCGTATCGACGCCGCCAAGCACGTCAACGATGACTTCCTGCCCGGATTCGTCAACGCCTCTGGCGTCTTCGCCTTCGGTGAGGTCCTGACCGGTAAGACTGAGGACTTCTGCCGCTACCAGACCAAGAACCTCCTCCCCGGCATGCCCAACTACGTCGAGTACTACCCCCTCAGCACTGTCTTCTTCGGCGGCGACCTCAACGACCTTGCCCGTCTCCGTGGCGAGGCCCGCGACGGCTGCACCGACATCTTCGCTCTCGGCTCCTTCACTGAGAACCACGACATGCCCCGCTTCGCCGTCTACGATGAGGACATGTCCCTCGCCAAGAACGCTCTTGCCTACATCCTCCTCACTGACGGTATCCCCACTGGTAAGCAAGCCCCTCCTGTCTCCCACATGGTGACATATCACTAACACACTCCAAAGTCTACCAGGGCCAGGAGCAGCACTTCAACGGCAACAGCACCCCCTTCAACCGTGAGCCCCTCTGGCAGTCCAAGTACGACACCTCCGCGCCCCTCTACGAGCTTACCTCCACCCTCCTCGGTGCCCGCAACAAGCTCCAGTCCCTCGACAAGTCCTTCGCCACCACCGCCTCGGAGCAGCTCTTCGTCGAGGAGACCCACCTGTGCCTCCGCAAGGGCCCCGACGGCGCCCAGGTCGTCTTCTGCATCACCAACAAGGGCGAGAAGGGCGACACCTACCAGCTCTCCGTCGGCGGCTTCAACCCCGGCGACCAGGTCGTCGAGATCACCACCTGCGGTGAGTCCACCGCCGACGGCACCGGAAACGTCACCATGTACATGAAGGCCGGCCAGCCCCGCGCCGTCATCCCCTTCGCCGCCCTCGACGGCACCAAGCTGTGCCCCAACGGCACCACCGAGGCCTCCAAGGCCGCCGACAACCAGAACAGCGACGGCAGCAGCAGCGCCGCCCCCGCCTCCCTCGGCGCCAGCCTCGGCCTCATCGCTGCCTCCGTCGCCGCCGCCGTTGCCCTCATGGCATAAGCAATGGGCTGCAGCTTCATTCGAAAAAAAGAGATTGTCGATCGTCAAATGTTTGTTCGCATTTGAAAAGAAAAAAGGATGACGGGTGTACTGCGAGCCAGACCCAAAGAACCATGTTTGCTTTTCCGTTTATATCAATGACGCCAGTTTCGCGAGGAGTTTGGGATAATATCAGGATACCGCAACGAAGGGGAGAACATGCACATACATCATACATACCCAACCCCCATGTCAAGTTGAATTTGTTTCTTCTTCATAACGCTCTGTAATTATCTCACACCCGTCCCGGCACCTCTCCTCCCTTTCCCTCGCAAAGTTGAGAAGGCACTCATGCGTCGTTTTTGTGGTCTGGTGAGTATAATGTATTCTCTTATCTGTCTCGCACATGTAATGTCTGTCCCATGAAAAGGTGTACGCAAGACATGATGTCTTACATGTAGGTAGATTTTCAGCAAGGGCGCAGGTTAAGTTTCGCAGTGATACCATACAACCACCTACCAAATTAACGATTCAATATCATTAAAAATTCAGTCCGATCAACCGCAAGCATTATGAACAGGTGAAGTCATCAGCAATCTCAAAAATATTCAGGTAAGCTCATTGTGAGTGCACAATCCACCCCCAGCAATAGCCGGCCTCGGCAAGACGGACGGACGAACCCCGGACTTTTTCCCGAACGCATAAAAAGCAAGGCTCTGCACAAAAACAAACAATCCCATTTGTCATAACAATTCCCATCCTTTCTCGCCCTCGGTTGCTACCGTGATCGGAGTCCTCCGTAAAAGACTGGATCCGAAAATGGGCCGCCAGCGTTCTCCGTTGTAGCGTGTGCAGGCGAGAAATTCCCCTGGCCTTGCACCTTGGACGGACAACACGTGAGAGGCAAAAAACCGTATCGTTAAGTGTAAAACGTGGGCCCTCTCTTTCCCTACGAGGTACAGATAGCCGGGGATAAGAATAGGGGCTTTGCTTTTTTATTTTTTATTTACAGTGGTTCTCTTTTGGTGGATACTGCGAGTTTTCAATCTGTCACGGTGACACTTCGGGTCGGACGAGTCTTCGGGCAGGTCGGGAACCAAAGTCCCCTGCCCTCCCCTGGTTCCCTACACTCCCCCCAGCAGACCACAGACCACACAGCGGCGCTCCCTTCCCCTGAAAAGACCTGTGGACACTCTTTCATTGTAAAAGCGTGTACCATTTTGTACCTTGCATTCGGAGACGGTCGGCGGCGTGGAGAGGGGTTGCCAAGTTTACCTTATTATGCCATGTCACCTCAGCCCACACAGCCAGAATCCCAGCGGGCCACTCACGCTGCACAATATTTTGTGGGAGGGGAGGGGACCTTTCTCGAACCGTTCAATACGAAAAGATCGGCATCTGAGGTTTTGCTGCCAAAATGGACGTTGGTTGGCCCGATAAACAGGAAGCGCGAGATGGGAACGGTGCTGTGATAGCGCCGGCGCAGGAGGATTGATCACATTGGCATAATTGCAGATCATCGCACAACAGCGAGACCAAAAAACAGCCCGGGAATAAGCGTATCGGTTGCGGTAAGGGGAGCGTCGCGCAAGGGGGCCGCGGAAGCGGGAGAAACGGTTCCTTCTGTCGTGCTCTCTCAGTCTTCCTCTCCTTGCATCGGCTCGCGTCGCCTCATGTTTGCCCTACGCGAACCAGAAACCAAGAAAAAATAAAACGCCGAGAGAGCAGATAAGCCCCCTCTAATGCAATGCAGTCCTGATTCCTATCCGGGGACCCCGTTTCATACGGCAGTTGATCAGCTTTTGCTGGTGCCACTGGGCTTGCCCACCGTCGCCCGACACCGCCGCCGCCGCCCGCGGCCGCGGGAGGGCGGGAAGGGGGGTGGGAGCCCGTCCGTCG
Source organism: Colletotrichum gloeosporioides (assembly GCF_011800055.1). Lineage (NCBI taxonomy): Eukaryota > Fungi > Ascomycota > Sordariomycetes > Glomerellales > Glomerellaceae > Colletotrichum > Colletotrichum gloeosporioides. The sequence goes on along the minus strand of NW_025544658.1, from coordinate 374,291 downwards.
CTGTCCGTCGCGCCGCCGTCGTCTACCTACTTCGTGCTCGCGACGGTGGGAACACTACACATGGAATAATGCTACACAACTCGGCATCCGATGTCTAGAGCACATCTTCTGCCAAACGAGCCTAGCGCCAAGTGGACTTCTTCTCTTCTCAAATAAATCCCATCGTGGTCGCGCCCAAAATTAGATATCGAGGGCACAAACGGGGCCTAGAACGGATGATCGCGATGTTCGCTTGCTGAACTCTCTTGGCTCCATAGGTAGGTGGTAGGTATCTTGGGTGCGACGGGTGGACGGGCCCCCGCTCCGCTATTGGATTGATGAGATTGGGCATTTGCCAGAGGAGATGTTGAAATGTTTGTGCGAAATGTATTGGATTCTGAGACCCGTGGATCTGGGCCTTGGTTATTTCTTTTCTTTTGCAAAGTGACCTTCGATCCTTCTTTTGACAACTGCGGGTGCACCTGTGCGTGTGCGCGGCTGATAAGACAAACATGAGCCCAGCAGCAAGGGGGGTGATGGATGGATATGGGGGAGAAGAAGAAGAAAAGACGAAAAAAAAGAAATTGCCCATCTCGACAACCCCCGATCGCCACATGAGCTCCCAGAGGCTGGAAAGAAAGGTGACGGAGCTCGGGCTCGGGAAGAGCAAGCCTTACGTGCGTTTCTGTGGTCTCCATCGGCAGTGCAATGTCAATGTCGCTTTGCCATCGTCAGCGCGTGCGCGCCCTACCTTTTGCGATCGTCGCTAGGGTTTGATTTTCTTTTGTGAGATTAGTTACTGTTAAATTAACCATGTCGTTTTATTATTTTGCCCACGCTAGCCATATATAGCAGTAAAATAGGTTAACACAGCCACTCCATATAATCCCTACTAAACTGTAATATACCTCAATTTAAGAGTATAACTAGCCTTCAGCTGAAGGCTTAAGACTATAGGACCTACTTAGTTAAATCCCTACCTTCTAATTAGCTTAAATTAGCTAGAGTTTCACTAAGTTATTAAATAGTTTGAAAACTCTTTAGATTTAAGCAATTTGAGGCTTAGCAGTTAATTTTTTTGATTTTAATTAAAAACTTATTATATTATATAACTTCTAGTAGATATAAAAAAGTATATTAATAACTACTTATAGCTACCTCTAAATTTGCGATCTTAGTGGTAGTAGCTATACCTACTTTAGTAGCTAGGCTAATAATAATAACTGCGATAATAGTAGCGTTAAAAAGATAAGTTACTATAGTAGTAGTAGTAATTTTAGCTAGAAGAGTAGAGATTATTGCTATAATATAATAAACGCTTATTAATACTGAAAATCCTCTACCTATTAGGCTAGTAATACTACTTCTTATTGCTATATTCTTATAACCTTAAACTATTATTATTAACTAAGGGTTTAATAGCTAGTAAGGGCTTTAATAGAGGTAATAAGAGTAGCTATTATGCTATATAGCTTAGTAATCTCACTTAAGGCTTATTATTATTTATAATATATACCTCTACTACTACTTCTACTTACCTAACTTAGTACTAATATAGTTAAAACTTATAATAAGGGCGCTCTTAAGGTATATACTTATAAAGTATTAAAAGCTTCTTACTACTCCTATATAGAGGGTATATATTATATATTACTTAAATTAATAATAAAGGCTTTATTATTAAAGGAGTTAGAGGTAGGGGGGTAGTAGGAGTAATATATATTACGAGGGATAATATTTAGGTTAAGCTTAAGGGTAAGCTATTTAATCTTAATTAATTTAAGCTATAGAAGTTAATAAAAAGTTAATAATAAACAGACTATAAGACTTATATCTTCCTAATTAAGGTATTAGTAGTTATTAATATCTTTTAATTAGAGGACCCTACTATCCCTAAGTTATAATCTCTTAAGGAGGGCGTAGTAATAGAGTAGCCCCTACTACTTTATAAACATATTAGTATAGGTTAGTAAGCTATACTATTATAAGAAAGCCTCTTTTGCTATATTAAACTAGAGGTATAGAAGATTAAAGGCTTTAAATAATATATATAAAATAAAGCTATTAATAATCTTACGCCCTTTTTTAGTAGGATGCTTTTTATATACTTTATTACTAAAATAAGTCTTATAGCGCTCCTACTTCTTAATAACTATCTTAAAGATCTTAAGGTATAGGATATAGAGGTTAGCGAAGTAGTAAGTAAAATAGGACTTTAACTTATAGTAGCTACTCTTAGTAAGTGATATTATTTTATAGCTATAGTTTTAAAGGTAGCAGATTAAGTAGTTAATAAACTTTTTGAAGCGTAAGATATATATAGTTTTAAGGTATAAAATAATTACTAAAAAAGTTAGTATAATCTATATATTTTAAAACTATATATACCTTTTTAATTATAAAACTATTACTTAAGGTACCTCTAAGCTTTTTTATATACCTTATATATTAATAAATAAATATAGGTATACTACGCTTTAATAAAGCTATTAGGGTTATAGTTATACTCTTTTTTAGTAGAGAGGTTATAAAGTTAAAAATTTATACCTTCTATATATATAGCTTCTTTATGAATAATATATATAGCATTCTTATAACTTTAGGTATAGATTAAAGCCTCCTTAATAGTGTTATTATTATTAAGTATAATAATAGCCTCCTTATTACCTTTAAGTACCTATAGGCCTTCCTATTTCTTCTTTATGTTAAGGTTAATATTTTTAAGTATATACTATATATAGAGCTATTATTTTAAGTAGGGAAAAATAGCTCTAGTAGCATACTTTAATCTAGTATTAAAATTAATAATAATAATATTTAGATTAGGGATATAGTTTTTAATAAGGAATTTATATAGCTATAGAAGCACCTATTAGAAAAATTTAGTAGTTTTAGCTAAAATAAAGTAAAAGGTAGTATTAAATATAGTATTAATAGTAGTGAGGCTAATAATTTAGAAGAGAGGTATCTAGAAGTAATTAACCTATTATTTATTAGTAAAATTAAAATAATAATAAACTAGGGTAGTAGTAGGGGTAGGTAGGTAGTAGGGGTAATATATTACTTACCTTATAGGTATTATCTATTATTAGTAACTTTAGGTTTCTCTTTAGTATATCTAAGTAGAGTTTATATATCTAAAAAACACTATTAATCTTACTATTATTACTACGTTAAACTATATAGTAGGCTATATTACTTCTTTTAGTTAGTATACTTAAGAAGAGCTAAGTTAATATTAATAAGCTATACTTATCTTTATAGAGGTAGTACTAGTAGTTATAAACGTTTTATAAGCTAACTTTATAGCCCTCTTACTATAGAAGTCTAGCTATTACACGTAATGTTAAGTTATTACTAGCAGAGAGCTCTTTAACGTGCTTATATAAGGTTTTTTTTAGTAGCCCTCTAGAGGTTTTAGTAGCAAACTTAACCTTATTAATAGTAAGTTTTTAGAAAGTAAGGATAGCGTTAAACTAGTCTTAGGTAATAGGATTATAGTTATGATGCTTAAAGCTATTAATAACCTTCTATACCTATAGCTTTATAGCAGTAATATATTAAATCTTAGCTTTAAAGTAATAATTATACTACTTAGTATATATTTTTCGCTTTATTATAGTTAACGCGCGCTTATTAGTATAATTATAGAGAATATTATATTAATTACTATTATTATTCTAGCGTTTTTTATATAGTATAATACCCTTAGATTAGTATTAGAGGTGAATATATAGCTAATACTCTTTAAAAGTAGAAGCTTATATCTAAGCATTAGATATCATAATAGTCTTTAAAAAATATAAGATATATAGGAAAATAAGCAATTTAATATACTTAGTTAATAAATATTATATAGAAGGCTTAGGTAGGCGTAATCTCACTTATGCGCGCGGCGGGCAGCGATTCAGCTGAGTTGATAGAGTTAACGATAGGACGTTATAGCTCGAGAGGGCAGTACTTAGAGGGGTGGATTAATTGTGGCGGCAGTGGCGCAGCCTCCTAATTAGGCTAGCGCGGGTAAAATAACAAAACGACACAGTTAATTTAACAGCTACCATGAGATTGATGAACGCGATGGTCGGCCGCGCCTGCGGTCTATGGTTCTGTGGTTCTGTGGTTCTGTGGTTCTGTCCCTCTCTTGACCGCCGTCCCGTTCACTTTCCGATATTGAACAAGGGCCGCTGCGCGCACGCACACATAGACATCCCATCCGAGGTACACTACGCTGCAACGTGCTAAGATGGGAGATGGGTACATACATACCTACCCGCATCCAGTTTACAGTGGGCTGAGGTAGGAACGCGGTATCGCAGTGGGGTTTCTGGCGTCGTGTCGCTGTCCGGCCTGTGTGTTTCTGGAAGGCTTCTGTCGATCCCGCGGGAGCTCTTTGACCTCCTCTCCTTTCGCGTGTGTGACATTTGCCAATGGAGTTTGCATGTTTTCTGCCGGTGGGACCTGTTGATATTTGTAAACGAGGTTGATGAAATGTTACAACTCATAGGAAACAGAGAGTGATCGGCAGAGATATTGGTTCGCTTTTATGGGGGGCTCTCTGCCTTGTGGGCTGCCTTGATCAAAGCTCCTCGTAGGAAAATGTCCGACGAGTCCGTGGATGAGAACCGAGAGGCGGTCTGGGCTGGTTCTGTTTGGTTCAGGGGGGCTGGATGGGCTTGAGCCAGAGAGTCTTGGGTGATGCCAGCTGAGATGTAGAGATCTAGTTTTGGAAACGGTTGTGGATAGACGTTGACTTCAAGCCATTCCGCAGTTGAGAAGCCACCCAGACTAGATCGTGGTATTCAGGATCGTTAGTATTATGACAGGAACCAGACGTGATCTTGTAGCTATCGTGGCTTTCGGGACTGCCCATGTTGTCGTCATCCGTTAAATGGTGTATTAGTACCGAGACGGCATTTCTCAGCCTCACTCACGTCTGAGGACGTTCTGTTGAGCCTCAAAGTAAACGTCCAACTTAGGAGTCCTTCCCACTTAGCGAAGGAAGGCACGGTTGGGCAAACTATCGTATTTGTGCTACTGGAGCAAGCTAGATATATCCACAGTCGCACACGTCCAGCCTGCCGGTCTCCGCGTTGCGCAAGCCATCTAGTGCTCAGTCCTTCCCGTTCCCAAGTTGTACTGCAGCCGTTTATTGCCTGGTACCAAACTCAATTAGCATGATCGTTGCCTTGAAGTCAATATAAGCATGGCTCGGAGAGTTCAAGTGACGGCATTTCCGTTTGCGGTTATCCTTCCGCACGCGGCTTAGTTGCATGCCTCGGCTGCGTCTTTGCGACAACAAAATAGCAACGTCTCTTTAGAGAATCCCCGCCAGGAACAAATCAAATTCTCCTCTCTGGTTCCTTGAATGCATTGTTTCACAGGAGCGTATCTGGCTTTGGATCTTCGAGTGTTTGGAATAACTGTGTTGTCCGCTGAAGTAGTTGAATAGGTTGCCGCGTGTTGTTTGAAAAGCGAACACAATAGCGCAGACGTGATAATACGTTGTGGACGCCAGAAGAAACGGACAGATGTTCCAGTTGGATTAAAAGTGACCCAAACCGTATTGTCGTTGTCTCGAAAGATTTACTCCAAGTACTGAATCACTCAATTCCCTTCCATTCAGCCCGTCGCCGGCCGTCGTCGTCCGATTGCGGTTGCTGGATCACACCTTTCTCAGGTGAGTCTTATATACTCCAACCATTCAAGGGAACCAGGTTTTATCATATAATATCATCATTCATGCGAAACAACTTCTCCGTATCCTTTAGTTCTCTCGTTGTGGTCATCGTCACAACCACTATTCTGGCAATGTATCTATTTGCAGCGCGTCGTATTCTGGGGCTGGTATCAAGGGAGACGGGACGCAAACTCCACAGTAAAATTTGCACTTCAAGCAACTACAACATCGTCGAAGAGACAATCGTTGCGAGTGATCTTCCTTGTGAATGCATTTGTGCGAAGAAACAGAGGACCTTGACAACTGCAGGTCAAGCCGGCAACCACGACAAGCAAGCGTCCTGGAAAACCCATTGGTGGCTGATGCCGGTGATTCCTAACGAATACAGGACGAAGAATGAAGAACGGAGATGATGAAAGAGGAGTTTATTCGAAGTTAATCAGATCCCGTCAACATATCTTCTTGTGTGAATAAAGCTATCATACAAGTATGTCCAGAAATTCAGTTGCTTCTCTAACAACAGGAGCTGGGAGAAATCTCGATTAAGCCACCCTGTAAAGACGCTTTTGATAATGTGGGATAGTACGTAGTTTACTTCAAGCTCTCTTCAACATTGAAACGCCCATCCATCGGCCACGGGTCAGGATTCTTCTTGGTTCTAGCTCGGTTAGCAATCTCAACTCAATGGATTCCGAGAACAACTTACTTCAAGTCAACACCAGGAGTCAACTTAGCACTCCCATACCGCAAGAGCTTGTAATACCACGTGTTACCAAGTCCCACAACTCCAATCCAAGACGCCATCGTTGCCATCTTCTCTGATCGTGGTCTCCTGAGACGAGCATACTCTTCCAGCGCGGAAGAGAATCCGTCTTTTGCCCCAGCCTCTGTATCTGTCGCCGAGCAGTGCTTGAGAAGCATGCTTGCAAGCACAGTTGCGTCCTCAATAGCAAACCCTGTTCCCTGCCCGCTTGTGGGCAGCATCAACCGCGCAGCATCGCCGAGGAGAACGATGCTGCTGTCGCCAGTCCACTGGATCTCATCCTCCTTCCACACACGTTGTCTCAATGGCGTGTGAATTATACGGTCCGAGCTGTTGAGCATCGTCTCAAAGTCTCCTGTGAAGGGGTGTTTGAGGCGCAGGTGGCGGCGGAGGATCTCGGCCGTTGTGGATGTTGGATATTGGCCGGGCGTTATGGCTGCCAGCCATGGCTCTTGTTCCTGTTTCGTGGCTGGCGGAGATGATGGCGTTGGCGCCACAGCGGGTTCAGACCCCAGAGGTGCAGGATTTGGGTCTGGTGGTGTCGACTCGGGCAGGATGAGATCCCACCGGAACATCCTTCCCGGACATGGACCAGTAGCCAGGAATCCCTCCTTGAGGAAGATGCACTGGGACTCTGTGAAAGGACGCTCGGGTTTATGCGTTGACGGCATCTTGTCTGCTGAAGAGATACCGTAGATGCCGGTTGTGCCCATGAAGTCGGGAAGCCATCTCTCTTCTGCCGTCTGTGGGTCCCTGAGGTTGAGAAGGTGCCGACGAACTTGAGAGTATCCACCATCCGCGCCGACGAGAAGGTCAACTTCGATATGTGTACCATCGGCGAAGTCTACACGAGTCTGCTTACCACCAGACGAAGAAACAGCTTCGAACTGAACCGCCTTCTTGGACCACTTGACCTCACCACCTAGCTGGAGCACGCGATCGATGAGGAGAGCTTGCAAGCCTGCTCGCTCAAAGTACATCGCGCCTAGCTGGAAGTCGTGGGACCAAAATCCGTTTCTCGCAGTCTTGAGATGTGACAACTTGCAACTCTCAGTGATCTCTCCGAACCAGAGTGCCAAGTCATCGCATTCATGGCCGTGTTTCTTCAGCGCGTCGCCGAGACCAAGGGAGAACAGGGGATGCAAGCCGTTCGGAAAGAGGCCGACGGAGGCGCCGGCGCGTTGATGATGGGATGTAGTCGAGGAGGAGGATTCCCATCCCGGCCCCGTTCCCGTGCCGTTGGACTTTGAGGATGTGGTCGGGATCGGAGCTGGGGGTGGAGACTGGTCGAAGAGGATCGGACGGAAGCGGGTGCGGAGAACGGGATGCGTGAGGAGGTGGAGAGCGAGGGTCGGGCCGGCGATGGCGGCGCCGATGATGCCGATGGTTTTCGGGGCCGGGGTCGTCATAATGTGAAAGGGTCTGCAGACAGGCTACCTTTTTCCCTCCTTCCACGAACACAAGAAAGAGCAGTCAGAACATGGTCGACAGAGAAAGTCCAAGACATGTCGTTGAATTTATACACATTCCTCATCCGCAGGATCCCCCGAAGGATCACGACACATCCCTTCCCACATCCATCCCATTTCCCGGCTCAGCTCCTTACGGGAGGAGCACCAAGATTCATAGCGCGACACGGCAGCCATCATCCATCGTTTGAGTTCCGGTCTAGCATTCCAATCCGCTCAAGGGCGCCATGAAACTTGCCCAATCCGTGCTGGCGGATTGCGCCACGCTGGACAGCTTGACGCCGTAGGGCTGCATCCTTCGTAAGAAAGGCAGACGCTCGGACCGTAAAAAGTGAACGTCGTAAAATTGAAGCCGTGACTGAAGGCTTGGCGTTTTCCGGCTGGGTGTAGTTAGGTTGGAGTTGTGTAACAACGATACCTCCGTCCCGCGGAAGATGCAACGTTTGAGGGCTTGTGAGAGGCAGCCATGCAAAGCACGCGGAGATTTTGGCCAATTTCTCCAGAATTTCTGAGCAAAGTTGCACTTCAGAAAACGTGTCGACGCCCCAAACCGCAGTAGGCTCCATCGCAACAACGCCCCGCCGGTTCTTAGTGCCTGAGTTGCCCTAAGCTGTCATCAACCAATCCGATATGGTGTAGTGGCCAACATGATGCCCTCTCATTAACTTGCGAGGTTAGGCATAGCCCCGAGTTCGATTCTCGGTTTCGGAACATTTTTGTATCATCTGGCATCTTTTAGCAATTTGTTTTTGTCCACCCGTTTGTACTGATTTTTGCGCACGCGAGCAATGCAATTCGACTTCCTCTGTACGGTGGAAAACTTACATGCAACGGAATGTTATTCAGCGGAGCATAGCGTACGTTTTGCGCAAAGCCATTGATTTTTCTTCGTTTTAACGGAAGCGAAATGAGGGAGGAGTCTTGCGAGCCGCCCTGGGAGCCTCCCCGGCCTTTAAAGCTGAACCGCTAACCCTCGCACACGCTTCCAAGTGACTGTTGCTCTCCTTTCCTCCTCTTTCGGCCATTTGATCAGTCATTCAAATTCTAAGTACAGACCATGCTCAACGCTCACACGCAAGGCAATATGAACACGAGGAGGAGATGGATGCCTCGATCGAAGCCAGCAGCAGCGACGTACTGCACCATTCCCTACGGTACCGAATTTCATTCCGGCTGTTCTACCACAACCACCAGTGGCCCATCCCGGCATCCGCTTTTCAGTCGATATGCCGTAGAATCCGAGCATTGCCGTTATCCAAGCTCTATCTACCCCGACCTCGAGCTCAGAGATTTCGACTCCGGCTTCGTCCATGTGCGCTGTCCCATGACTCAGGAAAGCTTTAATCTGCATGGGCATGCTGACTCTCTCGTCATCGCGGTCGATGGTGCTTGCCCGCACAATGGGCATGGGGCAACGGCGTCAGGGATTGGAGTCTACTTTGGCCCGGGAAACGGGAACAACTTGAGCGCACGAATCCCGGATGAACTTGCTGGCTTTGCGGGACACACAAACAACCGAGCCGAGATATATGCCGCCATCGTTGCCCTCAAGATTGCACGAGATTTGTGCGATTCTCAAGGGGCCAAGGCGAAATACAAATCCATTGTTATCAAATCGGACTCTGCGTATGTCGTTGAGTCCGTTGGTGGAGGAAGGAACGGAGAGCAGGCACACATATTGAAGTGGATTTCGAACGGCTTTCTGTCGGTCAAAAACAAACCAGTGAAGAACCTGATGCTTTGGTCAGAGCTAGGCCATGAACTTGTCTGCCTTCGCAAGATGGGAGTCTCCGTTCAGTTTTGGCATGTGCCTCGACATCTGAACCGGGATGCGGACAAGCTCGCAAACGATGCATTGCGCGAGGATTGCTGGCTGAATCTAGAGTTGGTCGAGAGGAACGATCGCAATATCTCTGTGGCGTCACAGTATTGGTGGGGGTTGCATGAAGCCCACGCTCTTTCAAAAGAGATGGCGTTGCTTCTATTAACAGACATGATGGAGGTTGTAAAGAGAGTCTTTGCGAGGAATGAAGAACTCACTAAAGTACGGCCGTTGAACCCAGAAGTACACACACACTTACGAAGTTAACATTGCTGACCATCACTCTGTTCAACAGATCATCGTCAATATGCGTCACGAGAATGGTTCACGGCACAGTTCTACAGATTTTGCCTAATCTCTACCATAGCTGAGTCCTGCGAATCCGTTTCAGTTGCCTTTCAGCCTCCTGAGAGGTGACCGACCGCCAAACCCTTCTGAAAGACCCTGTTTGAGACTTCCTGTGGGTTTGGCAGCAACGTCTTTCAAAGAATGAATTTCACCACCCAGGTCATTAATGACAAAATATCCTCACAAGGCAGAAGGTACTCTAGTCTCCGCCTTTCCACTTCATCTCGTCGACCACAATCTATCTGCCTGGCTTGTGAGCGAGGCTCTATAAAGCCCACTCAGCATCTCGTAGAATATTCAATACTTTATCCGTCTCACACTTCATCATACTCAATCCTTCGCAAATCGACAACAAATAACACCACCCATCATCCACAATGTCAGTCTGTGACTGCTCCGACGACGCTCCCACCGCGGACGAGGTCCACGCCAGCGTCCAAAAGTACCACCGCGGCTACGAGCCCATTTTCGACTCGGGCTTTACCTCCATCTTTAGCCGCTTCCCACAATCCCTGGCCAGCCGGTTCGACGACCTCACCCACCTCGAAGTTGACACTCTCGACCCTGAAGATGGCGGCACCAAACCCTTCGTCTACCTCCGCTGTCCGGGCCACAACACCGGCTGCGCCTCCTGCGGCTACCACGCCTGCCACATCGACTCTCTCATCGTCGCCATCTCCGGCATCGCCCGCCTCACTGCCACCGGTAACACTGAGTCCGGCCATGGCGTCTACTTTGGCCACCATAGCCCCCACAACATCCAACGCCACGTTGACGAGGAGGACGGCGTTAGGCCGAGCGCCCAGCGCGAGGCTATCCGGGCAGCCATCGCGGGCCTCGATGCCGTTATGCCCTTTTGCGGGGGCGGCGGCCAGTGGGACTGCTCTGGCCACCCCGACGAGCCGCCGTGCATGGTCAAGCATGTCATCTTGAAGACCGAATCGGGGTACCTCGTGGAGACCGTGGGTGGCGGTAAGAACGGGGAGGAGCCGCATGTGCGCAAGTGGCTGAAGAACGGATTCAAGACTGCGTCAAAGCAGCCTGTCAAGAACAAGGACTTGTGGGAGGTTTTGGTGGCTAAGTTGACCGGATTGTTCGACTGGGGCGTTGCTGTTGAGTTTTGGCTTGTTCCGCGCGAGGAGAACGAGAAGGCCACTGCGTTGGCGGGTGCCGGATGTGTGTAGGCTCTTCCGAGGCTTCGCACAAGTTGAATTCACGCATGAGGGTGCGACAGGAGAGTTTATGGTTACGTTGTGATTAGAAAAGTTGACTTTGTATTGCGTCTTATGCATACAACTAGCCACAAACCGGCAGATCTAGGTCGGAAATATGGCTTGGATTATATTAAATGCTTTCAAATCCTCCTGTGACGAAGTGCAGCAGTAGAATTGCTAGGAAGGGGGAGGACCTCAATCACGGGGGTCTCGTAGATCTCCCAGTTATCCGACGCCTTGGGGTTACCGAACGGAACCAGGGCAGCGATACGCATCCTGAAATTCAAGTCAGACACTTGCAAACGCACACTCTTGCAACCAGGAACACTTACTTGTACTTGCCGGGCTTGATTTGAGAGCCGTCGGCGAGCTTGCCGAGCCACCAAGACTCGTACGGAGAGTCGCGCGGCTGGTACTGAAGCGGGTAGGAGAAGGTGTTGTTCACGCTGTCGGTGGCGGGGTCGAAGTTGGGGTAGTTGACTGTGTTGTAGACGTCGAAGGAGGCGACGGAGCCGATGTACTTGTTCTCGCCGACGACGGGAGGGTACGCCCACTCGCGTTCTTGGTATGATGGCTCATAGATCTGGAACGGTATCAGGCACTGGATCTTAGGGTTTAAGGGGAAGGTGTTGAGACTTACATCCCAGCGCAGTTCGCGGGTGCCCCATGTCAGGGCGACTTGGAGTCTGACAAAGTCTTGGGCGGCGAGGGAAAGGTCGAAGGTGAAGCTTCTTTCGTGTTAGCTCATATCATCCCAAGTTGGAAAAGGCAGATGGCTCACCTTGACTTCTCGGAGATGAGAGTCCTGTTGAGTCCAGAAGCGATGCGAGGGTAGCCCATGGAGGTGTAAAACATGTCGACAATGTCGTGCTTGATGCTTCCACCGACGCCTGTATGATGGTCAGAAAAGTCGCGATACGTAGACACCAAGTGACATACCATAGTAGGGCACGGAGAGAACATCACCGTTGCTGGCACTGATGAGGACCTTTCCGCTCCAGATGGGAAGTCTGGAGGAGTTGAGGCCTTGAGGGATGTCGAAAGAGAACCTTGTTACAATGTCAGCCTACCAACCTCGTATCATGACAACGACGAGAAACTCACTTGGCAGTCTTTGTCTCACCAGGCCCAACCTTAAAGGTCCCAGACGGCAGACCAACAACAGCATCGATCTTGAACGGCTCAATCTCGATAAAGTCCTTGATGCGAGGCACACCGATGAGCTCGGGGTTGGAAGCGGCCTCAGGGGTCCAGTACGACTCGAACCCGCCCGCAGCCTGCACCTGGAACCGGTACTCCAGCTCCGTGGTGCCAGTGTTGCTGATGTCGACTTCGTGGTACCGCGAGAAGTGGTTCGTGTCGTTGAGAGCGAACTTAGTCTCCCCGGACAGCTGCGAGGTGGCGTTGAGGACGGCGACGGCGTCGATCAGACCGCTACCGACCTGGATCGGCGGCGCCCAGAAGCCAAAGTCGCGCGTGGTACCGACAGACCAGGGGACGGCGCGGCCGGACGCGATGATGCGATTCGCCAGCGTCTTGGCAAAGCCGGCGCCGTGCACGGAGCGGCCGCCGTGGGCGGAGATGTACAGCGCCGCGACGCCGGCGACGTAAGGGCACGCCATGGAGGTGCCCGACAGGTCGCGGTAGCGTCCGCCGACGAAGGGGGCGAAGATGCGGCCGCCCGGGGCGGTGACGTCGGGCTTCAGCTCGAGGTCGAAGGTGCCGCCCCAGGAGGTGAAGGTGGAGGGCTTGCCGCCGCCGGCGTTGTACATGGCGACGTAGTTGCTGTTTTGGTCGAGGGAGAAGTCGGCGGTGACGTTGCCGCCGGCGATGTACGTCTTGACGATGGCCTCGCCGGCGTCCTTGGAGAGCAGGCCCCAGCGGCTCTGCGCCCAGCCGCGGCCCGAGTGGCCGAGGACGGCGCGGTCGGTGAGGTAGAAGAGCATGAACTTTGCCCCGCGCTCCTGGACCCAGCGCTGGCGCTCCCAGTCCTCGCAGCCCTCGTCGAAGCGGACGAGGGGGATGGTGTTGTTGAAGTTGATGCCCTCGGCGAGGGGCTCGCAGGCGTCGTTCTCGACACTGATGTTGAGGGTGACGGGCACGATGGGCCAGCCGACGATGTCCGCAGGGAAGAGGTCCTCAGGCGGGCGGTAGCCGAGGATGGTGCGGTTGGACTGGCCGTCGAGGTTGAAGGTGCCGGCGAACTGGCGGGCGGAGACGATGGAGGCGTCGGCGGAGCCGATGGCGAGGACGTCCTTGCCGGAGGCGCCGCTGCTGGCGAAGAAGGGGCCGACGTCGCCCGAGTTTCCGGCGGCGATGGTGACGATGACGCCCTGCTGGACGATGCGATCCGCGACGAGGGCCCAGGCGTTGTTGGCCCAGCCGCCGGTGGAGCCGACGGAGGCGGTGATGATGTCGACGCCGTCGGCGAAGGCGCGGAGGAAGGCCTCGATGAGGACCTCCTCGCCGGTGCCCTCGTTGGGGCCGAAGACCTTGTAGGAGTAAATGGTGGCTTCGGGGGCGACGCCGGTGAACTCGGACGACTTGCCGGCGACGATGCCGGCGACGTGAGTGCCGTGGCCGGCGGCGTCCATGGGGTCCTCGTCCGGCTGCCGCTCCTCGCCGGGGTAGGGCCAGTAGTTGTCGTCGCCGACGAAGTCGTAGCCGGCGGCGACCTTGCAGCCGGCGCCGAAGCAGCCGCCCAGGGCCGGGTGGGTGTACTCGGTGCCGGTGTCGACGATGCCGACCTTGACGCCCTTGCCGAGGATGCCCTGCTCGTGGAGCTTGTCGACGCCGGTCATCCAGTGGATGGAGTAGTTGAGCGCGGCGGCGTCGTCGCTGAAGGAGTCCCCGGTGACGACGGGCGCGAGCTGGATTCGACTGGAGTGCCACGCCTTGACGACGGGAAGGAGGGCCTCGAGCGAGTCGGTGTTCTCGCTGTCGGACTCGACGGCGATGCCGCTGAAGATGGACGAGTCGAAGACCTTCAGGACCTTGCTGCCCGCCTTGGTCTCGATCTCCTTGACGAGGGCATCTTTATCGGCTCCCTGGCGGGGGTCAGCATCATGTCACATCTTGAAGTCGCCACTGTGCAGACGCCTTACCTGCTCAAGTTCCAAGATGAACTTCTTGGGCTCAACCGCAGTGTCGTTGGACGGACGGACGTTCTCGTCAACAGCACGGCGGGAGATTTTGGCAACACCCGTGCCGGCCAAAGCCAGCGCGGACACAAGCGCACTCGCAACACGCATGGTCGGCTAAAACAAAACGAATGACAAGACCTCCAAAACGAACGAAGAGGATCTCAGAATTCGGGCGATCGAGCTGAGTGCACAATGCCTGACCTCTCCCCCTTCTCCCGCATCATGAGTTGGCGAAAGCGGCCTTTTATGAATAGCCTTCGCCAACCCGGTCCGAGTCGGAGCCCGGGCAATCACCTCCTCACAAAATCGTCTTTTTGCGTGATGCCATGTTGCGTTGACGATTTTCTCGTATCGAACATCGACGCGGAAGCGCGACCCCGGCAGCTTTGTCCCGTTGCGGCAGCCGACGAGGTGGCATCTCCACTCCCGAGGGAACCTCACCGTGGAAGCCAAGACTCCAACCCGCCATTTGCGATGTTAGGGGCCTTGTAACGACCTGCCATCTTGAGCTTGGTGGTTATCTGCGCGAAGACTGATGAGCGCAGTCCATTTTTGCGTGCAGTGTTGGGGATATTAATATGCATGAGAAACCTTGCGCTAGGCGCATAGGTGCAGATGCCTTCGTATTTGAAGGGGTCCCTTGGGTCCCTGGGGCGTCACCGGTTTTCGGAGCCGGCGGGATGGGATGATGATGATAATGATGAGGTATGTAAGGTCGGGAGAACATGGCTTTTGGCGAGGTCCTCGGGTTAGTCGTGGGCGAATATGGTGCTAGATTGGCGCCTCGGAACGAGCCGTGAAAGGTAGCGTCTATCTTTATTCAAATATGTTCTGAGAACGATAGCGAGTCTAGGGATCTGAGAGGAGCCCGTTTGCCAAGAGTTAGTCCATGGAAACTCAGCACTTAGCGATGTGGTGCCAGCCATTCAACTAGTAAGAGCAAATGCGAATTTGACTTGAACGCGGTAGTTGAGAGGTCATCCGACTACTCGATTGCTTCAGACCTCGAGTGCTGGCGGCTAGGAGAGAAGACCATGTTTGCTTTTCCCGAAAATGAGGAGATTCCGTGAGCCGGCAGGGGGGGGAATCATGCCCTTGCAGCTCTTGGTGTCTTGGCAGGAACATCTGACAATGTTACGTACAAGGAAGCCAACTTCTCAAATTCGATACTCAAGACCGACAAGACCAGGCCCGACTGCGTTGATGCTTAGCAAAAAACGTCGAATCGGCGGCATTGGGGTTTGCTGACTGCATCTGCGAGAATCTGTAGTATGGAGTCTTGGCATCACGGCACGGCGCTTGTCAGACTCCATACCCCAAAGCTGCCAAAGTCTGGTTCTTCCAATGGGGTAATTTGGAGATGACTCTCTTGGGACTGTTGTTTGGATGCACACATCCATCAGCCAGAGTCCGAGGTGAGGGTTGCATTCGAGGCGCGATCCCCGCGTTTTCGTTTCTTGGTTGCTGACGGCTGAATTGTTGTTGGCTGGTTTTTCGGAACGGAGCGTTTGGTGCAGATGACCGTTTAGGAAGAAGAGAAGTCTGGGCAATGCGACGTTGTAGTTGTTTAAAAAGACGAAGAGGTTCCTAGGATGCATGGAGGAGAGGAGGGTTCGCGATGGAGGTGCCTTCACTGCGATTTTCCGTCATGATGCTTCGGTCGACTGTGGCGCTTGCGGGCGTGCTCGCGACGCTGGCGGTGCCATCGGTCGTCGCGAGACCGATGCTCTTGGAATCTGCAACGATTCTCGAGAGAACGGAACAAGTGAGAGATGCGTATGACTATGTCATCGTCGGAGCTGGTACGGCCGGGTTAACGGTTGCCGACCGGCTGAGCGAAGACGGGAAGAGTCAGTGACGAGGCCTTTTGGAAGATGAGGCGCTGCTTACAGTCGACATAGACTCCGTTCTAGTGATTGAGTACTGCCACCTCAGTGAGTAGTTTCGCGCTGATGTCCCCTCCGAAGTTCCCCCCTGATGTCTTTTTTAGTATCGGACGAGGTCATCGAAGCTGGCAAGGGTCGCAACTTCAACGACCCCGGGATCCAGTACAACATCACCTCAGTCCCACAGCACGAGATGAATAACCGAACGCAGTTTGTTTGGATAGGATGCTGCGTTGGAGGTAGCTCTGCCATCAACGGGATGGTCATGGTGCGCGGGACCAAAATTGAGTACGATGGCTGGGCGGAGTTGGGAGGGCCCGGCTCAACTTGGGACTGGGACGGCGTCTTGCCGTATTTTAAGAAGGTGAAACCATACACACATCTCTTATAGGTGCTCGCCACTGATGTTGACTCCAGGCCGTCCACTTTACCCCTCCCGAGGAAGAGCTCGCCGAGGCGTTCAACATCACCTGGGACCCGGAAGCCTGGGGGATGGAGGAGAACACCAAGATCTTTGCCTCGTTCCCCGAGTACCAGAACCCGACGCTGAGTTTGTGCAATCAGAAATTTCAGACAGGAGACAAAAAGCTGACTGGTTTGTAGTCCCCACCTACCAAGCCGTCAAGAAGATGGCGCGGATGGAGGTGCCCCTGGACGGCGCCGGCGGCGACAACGGCCTCTTCTGGTTCCCTTCATCCATCGACCCCAAGACGCACAGACGATCGTACTCGCGAACAGGTCACTACGATGGCATCCAGAGACCAACCTTTGACGTGATCACACGGCACAAGGTCCGGCGGGTGCTCTTCGACGGCACTGCAGCGACCGGGGCCGAGTTCTTCTCCCGCGACGGCGATACACGCTCCGTCACCGTCAAGGCTAACAAGGAGGTCATCATCGCCGCGGGCGCCGTGCACACCCCGCAGATCCTGCAGCTCAGCGGCATCGGACCGAAGCCGCTCCTTGACGAGGCCGGTATCCCGGTCCTGCTGGACATACCCGGCGTGGGCCAGAACTTCCAGGACCACGCGTACCTCAGCGTCGGGTACGAGTGGGGGAAGAACGGCAGCGGCCCCAGGGGCCCCGAGGTGCCGGCGAACGGCGACCCGTGGAGCGTCGCGGCGCCGAACCTGGGCGCGTGGATAGGGCTGCCGACGATGACGGAGGCCTTCGAGGAGATTGCCGCGCGGTACGAGGCGCAGGACCCGGCGGCGTTCCTGCCCGCGGACACGCACCCGACGGTGGTCGCGGGCTACGCGGCCTTCCAGAAGCTGCACGCCAAGCTGCTGCGCAGCAAGAACACGAACATGATGTGGCTGCCGCTGATGGGCGGTGCGGGCGGGATCGTGATGAGCATGCACGTCGTGAGCCACGGGACGATCAACATCGACCCGGCGGACCCGGAGGCGGAGCCGGTGGTGGACTACCGCGCGCTGAGCAACCCGACGGATCTGGACGTCATGGTTGAGGAGATCGAGTTCATGCGGAGGTACATGGACAGTCCGGACTTTGCGGAGTACGAGCCGCGGGAGACGTCGCCGGGGAGGAATGTGACCGGGGAGGCGCTGCGGAGATGGATACGGGAGCAGTATATCCCGACGAACTTCCACCCGATTGCGACGGCGGCGAAGAAGCCGCTTGAGATGGGCGGGGTGGTGGGGGAGGATCTTGTGGTGCATGGGACGGAGAGGTTGAGGGTTGTTGATGGGAGTATCATGCCGATGCTGCCTGGGGCGAATACGCAGCAGACGGTCTACATGCTGGCTGAGAAGGTGAGTTATCCTTGGGTGAGAAAGTGAACTTGAGTGGTGTACTGACATCGTGAACAGGCAGTCGATTTGATCAAATCCAGACAGTGAGTGAAGCTGTCTGGCCGTTTGAATGTCAACGTGAGCTCAAGAGCAGCAGGCACACGCATGCAGTACTAAAGAGAGCAATCGGGGCTTGTAAACACCTGACTTGCCGAATAGTTTCTCTGCTAAAGAAACAAAACAACTGGCTCTTTCTCCTTTCATCCAAAGCTAGATAGACATGCGTATTCTCTGTTACCGCCACGGACTCCGAGCACATGACCATAATGCCTCAAATACGCACCCTCATGCGCTAGTCCGCACTGCAAAACGCTTCTTCAAGTCCATACTCTTCAAGCTTGAGAGCCGGATCAAATTTGATGCGCCTGAGCCAATCCACCGACACTTTCCCGTCATCTGTAGATGGGCAAGGGGGTTTCCCAAGCCCATATTCGCCAATGCGTCCGCGCCTCTAGGTTCTGGTCTCGAGGAACATGCCAGAACTGAACCACAGCACAGCGGAGGCTGGTTTCCATCAACTCACGCAGCTGCTGCCAAAGATGGCCGTGATCCAAGCAACCGCGGTCAGATTTGCCAGCCTCAGAAGCGTAGTGTAAGACAAGAGACCGCCGTGCTTCTGTTCCGCATGTTGTATCGACAATGTACTCCGACGCGGTCTGTATAATGACGTGCTTCAGCGTAGTAGGCACGGAGCCGTTTGCTGCATCTTCCGCAGGTTGGCCTTGATCTATTAAAGGGATGAGGGAACTGAGAGCGGCGATGACGGCGTGCAGCTCAGCGCGGTGCTTCGTGTGACGCAAGAGCAGTTTCTCGCCTCCCTCCTGGACGTGGTACATGGTGGGCACCGCCAGGCTGAGGTTAAAGGGGTTGTTGGGGCCAAAAAAGACGCCAATCGCGGACTTGTTGGGGCCGTTGGCCGAATATGCGCTTTCGACAGCGATGATCAGAGAGTCGCAATGCGAGGCACGACGAAGGGTGCCGGGGTCCTGGCGATAGCAGCGACGATGGACGAAACGGCCGCCATTAGGGTCGATGGCGGGACCGGGCGATTCGAGAAAGGCGAGGTCGCCTTGGTACACATCCGCGTAGGAGTCTGGAAATCGAGCAGCAAGGCAGAGAAAGTTTGTTCCAGGCACGAAGCAAGTCTCGTGGTCTGAGTGGGTGGCGGTGGAATTAGAAAGCATCATGTCGGTTATGCGCTGCACAGAGGCCTGTTGTGGTGGCATCATGAGCTCGTCGCAGCAGATCTATCTGCGTGTAGCAGCAGAAAGAAGAATGTAATATTGATCGGAAGATGAGCTTGAGACTCTGAAAGTTGTGAAGAGTAAGAGAAATATCTTGAAGAGGAGGGGCCGGGGGTAGAGAAAAGGCCCTGGTTCCGTGCAAACGAGTTGGATTCAAGTGCTCTGTCAGAGCTCCGTTTGCACGAATCCCGCGCCAACCACTCAGACAACCTCATCTGAGTCACTTCGGCTCCTTCTTCACCGTCGGGAAAGGGCCATACGCGTTTCTGAAGCTAGCCATCATGTCTTCTGCCGCAGCCCGTCTGGATTGCCCCGCAGTCGCAAGCTCGCGAGCCGCCTGGTTCTCAGCCTTCGGCACCAGCCAAACTCAACAAACGAACCCAGACTCTGCAAATCTCGCAGGCGCTGCAATATTTCCTGCCAAAGGTCGAGATTCTTTATGCTCAAACCTTGGGCAGTCACGAAGCCGTTCGCCATCCACGTCTTCATGTACGGGGACTGTCCCCGTTTGCCGCCTCCGACCGCCTCGACGATGTAGGATGAATGAGACTTCACCACCACATGGGTCACCCTGCACTGCTTGTCCACGCTTGTGGCACTACCCCAATGTCCCCCCTTCTCACAGAACGGCTTCACGGCATCGAGGGCGGCGATGGCGGCGTGGAGCTCGGCGCACTGGTTCGTGTGCGGGGTGGCGGGTCCGGAGTCGACCTTGAAGCCTCGGGTCTCGCGGCAGCTGTCGCCAAAATACACGCCGCAGGATGAGCGCTGAGCGTCTCCGGTGCCGTTGTTTGGACAGGCGCCTGCGATGGCGACGATGATGGAGGACCGGTCTGGGGCGGATGTTCTTGGGCGGCGGATGTGATGGAACCCACGGGGGCCGGTGATGTCGAGGTGACTGAAGTCCTGATTGTATTCGACGGAGCGGGAGATCGGGAAGCGGCCGAAGGTGAGCTCTGCTTCGGGAAAACGAGACGGAGGCGCGCCGGGATGGCGGATCATGCGCTTTTTGGTGTCATGGACGCTGGACTGGTCAAGATTGTCAGGACTGTCTCTTGGGCGCTTCCGTGAGCTGTTCCCGTATGGAGGAGTCCCGGGATCCGGCTTTATGACTTGGCTAGGAGACATTGGTTCTCGTGAATTTGTTGACGGATGAGCATGTGCTGATTGTCGGTCTGTTGTCGAGCCTCATTACCATTCAAAGCGACGTGAGGCGTAAAAACTGCCTCATCCATCCGTTTCTCGAGCAGATGAGATGAACCTACCCCACAACTCTGTGACGGCGGGGGCCTTTGATCTCATTGGATCGTCACCATCTCTAGAATCTATATTGCTTTTTCTTGTATGCCGTTATCAGCGCTCACCGAATTCTACCGACCATCTCCTTCGGTGAGGTTTGTTGGCGGTGTTCTGTTGTGAGGTCATTTTGCCCTGTCTGGAGGACTACGTCGTGAGTCGTCCGACCATGCTGCGTCGAGAATGACTTGGTTCAATAACAGTTGTTATTTTCTGATCTTTCGCAGCCTCCCTGTCGATTTGACATTCCTTCGGTGTGAGGTTACATCAGTGTGGAAGGTAAGAAGCCGAGGAAGGTAAGAGCTCCTGGCTCAACCACGCACCGCTGGGAGCGATAAGATAAGGACTCGGAGAAATTGTTAGTGCAGCAGCTCGTATTCACACCTTCCATCATCACCAATACGCAAAACGACCTGGATACGGTCATATCAAGACATCCGCTGTTAAAACCTCCGGCTTGGCGTCAAACAAAACACTTTGTCCGCCCGCGTCGAACCAAAATCTCACCGTCATGCTTCCTACCTTGTCCTGCACGCTACTGCAGCGTCGACGATCACCGGCGTCAGCACCATGAACCAACGACCTCCCCAACCTCACCAAACGACAGCTCATAGCTCTCGGGTTGTACGAAGCTGCCGATATCTTCGCACGGCTCGGCGTTTATGTCTTCACAAACTCCTCGGGGTCGGTTCCTCAAACCGCCAGGCTGAAGAGCGTTGGGATGGGTTTCCCTGACTGATCATGCCGGAGAGCCGACCGCCGCAAGGATCACCGCATTTCCATCGAGTCTCAAGAAGAGATGAACAGCCATAGCCACGGCCACGTCCAAATCCGCGTATACTGCGACAGAAAGATGTCAACTATACCCATCCGTATTCGCTGCGAAAAGAAACCCGATGAAGTTCGCACCATCGCATACTTGCTTCTCCTCAAACACGAAAAGGAAGAAGTCTTGCAAGTTGCCGCATTCTTGTGCAGCACTCAATCTCAAACAAGCAAACGTTCTCCCGTCCGAGCCATGTTAAACCAAGCGGCCAAAACCTTCGGATTCGCGTCATCCTTACGCCCCGCATTCGTATTCCGCCATCTCTCAGCGGCTCACCACCAGCGCCCTAGCAAGAATTCCCCGCAATCTCCCGCGGGCACCCCCTTGATCAGCGCAACGAATGCCACAAATCACTCTTCGTTGCACCGCCCTGTGGACGCTGCGAGTCCCGTATTCGGGACCGCCCGATGCCCTCATAGGCTAACTGCTCGAGGGGGCAGGGGAGGAGCCCCCGCGGGTCGTAAAGGACCAATTTGCTCGCATTCTCTTAAAATCGCTGGCCCCTTGATTCGAGGCCCTTCGTTTCCTGAACACTCCCCCCCCACGGTGCTACCGCTCGTATACGAACCCGAACCCGTCTCTCGCCGTCGCCGTTGACGAGGACGCCGCAACCTCACTTTCCCTAGCGATCCACCAACGCAAAGAACGTCATTTCGCACACCGCCCAGTCGGTTGGCGACAGTCGCTGAACGATGGAGAAACGCACCCGACGGCTTGGGCACAAGAAGTCGAGGAACGGGTGCGTGCGATGCAAAGCCCGCCGTGTCAAGGTACGATGAACTGTGATGCCGCAGGAAGTTGAAGTTCAAGCAAGAATTGCTTAGCTTGGAACATGAGAGAGCGAGATGGTTTTTTGACGCGCGTTCTTTTCTTTTCCAGTGCGATGAGAACAGGCCATGCCACCGCTGCGTCGCACACGGCGCGCATTGCAGCCTTTTGGACACTCACCCGGCCGTGACCGCGCCTCTCACGCCGCCGACAACGACAACCTCAAAGTCGCCTGGAGTAGGAGGATACGTCCCGATACAAGCCTCGCATGAGGCAGCGCCGACGCCAGCGCCAGCTCCGGCTCCAGCTGCTGCTGCAAGCGATGTCAGTATTACACCCACAGCAGGTGAGTACTCAACAGGATGAACGGCGATCTGCAAGCACCTCCTTTGGTGCGTGTTATGTGCCTGTCGTTCATGTCACCCTCAACGTTCCGAGGGGCGCTTGGCTAACGAGCAAACTTTCATTCGGGGAGAAAAGTGAATAGCACGTCACCATACGCAGGCGACCCGGCACTCGTCGACCCCCGCAACCAACACCACCACTCTGCCTCCTCCGCCGGCTCAGCGGCCCCAGATCCAGGGTTGGACCTCCTATCGGAGGATTGGCTGCAAAGCCTGCGCTTAATGCACCACTACAGCACCGTGACATGCAACGCCCTGCCGTCGGATGCCTGCACTGAGGAGCTGTGGAAGACGGCTATTCCCGAGATGGCATGCTCCCATGTAAGTTTTGTCTTTTTTGCCTTTCTCTGCCCACTGCCCACTTCCCCGGGATGCTCCCCTCCCTGGCCCATGGGTTGGTTGGTGGTGAGAACTCTATCTCGATATGGAAAACAACCCCCTAACAACCTCCAAAGAAGTTCCTCATGCACGGCTTGCTGGCCGTCGCAGCGCTGCACTACGCCCACGTCCACCCGGCCGAGCGCCGCAAGTGGGATCTCATCTCGGTGCACCACCAGAACCTCGCGCTGCGCTTCTTCGCCGCCCGCCTCAACGACATTGACAAATCCAACTGCGAGGCCTACTTCTTCCTCGCCTCGCTCATCTTCATCGTGAGCGTCTACTCCGTCGCGCACTCCGAGACGGTCGGCCGCGCCGTCGGTCTCGGCGACGTCGCCCAGTCCTTCCGCTTCCTGCACGGCGTCAAGGGCATCCTCGACTTCCAGCCGCTCGAGGAGTGGCGCCAGAGCGGCGGCCCGCTGGACATGCTCCTGCGCTCGCCCGAGATCCCTCCCGGCATGATGAACGCCGGCAGCGCGTTCCAGCGGCGGCTTGACGCGGTCACGGCACTCGCAAGGGAGGTACCCGCCTCGTTTCACGATGTTATTAACGAGCAGAGCGTGTGCGTGCTGGCGCTTGAGAGCTTGCGGCGCTCGCATCAGATCGTCTCGGCGGCGGGCGACGGGGATGCCATGCCCGGGGGTGTGTGGGGATGGTGCGTCACGCTGCCGGCGCTGTTTATCGAGATGATTGGGAGCGGGCACGCGACGGCGCTGGTTATACTGGCGCACTTTGCGGCCTTGTCACGGATGTGTGAGCGGCGGGACGACTGGGCGTGTTCCGGGTGGAGTATGGGGGTGATGCTTATGGTTGACGAGGTTATCGACGACGAGTGGAGGCCGTGGATTGAGTGGCCCAAGAAGAGCATGATGGAGCAGATCAGTGTTGATGAGATGGAAGTTTGAATTGATACCCCTGTGATGCCTAATAACCCGACCCTATGGATGCTTTACGCGCTAAGAAATAATGACATTCTGAGATTCTGCGTGTGATGAAAGAGATTGGAAATGTGCCGCAAACACAACCACTTAGATTTTCCTGATCATGACAGTCTTCGTGGGGTCGGGGACAGACTGTTGTTCCATTTTGTCAGCCATCATCTCATGTTGCATCGAAAAAACAAAGAGTTTCCACTTACACCCGCGCCAAACTTGATATTCTCGTATCTCTCGGTGACACCGTCCGGGAGCTTGATCTCGTAATTGCAGAGGATGTTGGCCATGATCATCTTGATCTCGTTGACGGCGAAGAAGCGGCCGGGGCAGGCGTGGCGGCCGTAGCCGAAGGTGAGGTGGGACGTGCCGACGCTGACGAATTGGCTGTTGGCGACGACCTCTGCGGCCTTGGAGCCGGACTCGGCGGCGTCCTTGGCCTGGCGCAACTTGTAGTAGCGCAGAGCGTCGAAGACGTCGGCGTCGGGGAAGATCTCGTCGTCGAGGTTGACGCCGCCGGCGGGGATTTCGATGACGTTGTCTGGGGGGATGACTTGGCCGTTGGGGAGCTTGATGGCCTTGAGGACCTTGCGTGAGAAGGAGCCTATTGTGTGGTTGTTAGTTTTGTAGAAGGGGACTTTGGGCAAGGGGGGTTTAACGGACCGGCGCCAAGAGGGGAGCATCGGAGGACCTCGCGCAGGAAGCTGTCGAGCTTCTTCATGCTCTGCAATGCCGGGCTGGAGAACTGGCCGCCAGACTCGAGCAGGGCTTGCTGGACGTCATCTCTCAGGATCGGGATCAGTTCGGGCTTCGCGGCAAGCCAGTAGAGGGCGTTGGTCGTTGTCAAGGAGGTGGTGTGGATGGCGGCAAAGCTGATGCCCAGCTGGTTTTGCGCCAGCTGGCGGTTAGTCGACTGTCCAAACTTTGACTGGGCGTTCATCATCCACTGGAGCATGTCGTCGGGCTCCTGGTAGTCGTCGCCGCCGGTGGCCTTGGCCTGCTTGCGGGCATCGACGATGGGGCGGAAGACGGCCTCCGCCTCCGCGATGCGGCGGTTCAGCTGCTTGACCTGGGGCAGGAAGCGGGCGAGGATGGGGCGCAAGGGACCAGGGAGGAAGGCGACGACGTGGACTGCGGTCATGAGGTCGATGGTGTAGTTGATGGAGGCGTCGATGTAGCGCT
The DNA here is from genome assembly GCF_011800055.1 of Colletotrichum gloeosporioides. NCBI lineage: Eukaryota > Fungi > Ascomycota > Sordariomycetes > Glomerellales > Glomerellaceae > Colletotrichum > Colletotrichum gloeosporioides. Next base: position 349,149 of record NW_025544658.1, on the reverse strand, counting down.
CGTCTCTGCAGAGTTCGGGGCCGATGAAGACACGGCCGGAGGCCATGGCGATGATGCGGAGCAGCTTGGCGTTGATGTTGACTTCGGTCCATTCGGTGGACTGCGGGAGCTCGAGGCGCATGGATTCGACGACTTCATCGGAAATGAGGGCATTGAGGCGGGCTGACTTTTGTGTTAGTGTGGCAGTTCTTACGTTGGATGTGAAGATGACAGGCAACCTACGGAGTGCGGGAGTCAATGAGGCCTTCACGGTGTGTACCACGAGAGGCGTGTCACTCTCGATCTTGGTGTACTTGACTTGCATGGACTCATGAATGGCCTCGTCAAAGCTGAGAACATCGTCGGGAAGCTTCCTCAATTCGGGAAGATACTTTGGCGGGACGCAGATAGTGTCACGCTCTGCGGCAAGTTAGCGGGATGCTAAGGTAGGATAGCGCGGGGCAGACGTACTCCTCAAAGTGCTAACGCGGAAGATGCTGTCTTTGAACTGTAAGATAGATTAGCGATGCCATCAGCGCCAAAATAACACAGAGAACTCACCTTCCGGTAACCTTCAATGTAGTAGTCGGAGCCTTTTCCCGCAGCAAACTCCTTCCGCTTCTTCCATGCCCCTCCTTGTCCTCCAACGACAGGGACGTTCGCCAAGGGGTCATTCTTGAAGAAGCTCTGCGCTAACCAGGCGAAGAGGATAAACACAAAACCCGCAGTAGCTGCCGGCAAGTGCTTCGATAAGTACTGGTCAAAGACGCCTGACGAGGCGAGGGCTTCGGTCACGTTGGCCATGATGGGTTGATGGTCGATGCGAGTCGGGACGGGGAGGAGGGGCTGGTACTACAGACGAACTGACAGGACCCTCGCCTTATGTAGTCGATCCCATCTTCTGGAAGCGCAACACAGCATGGGTTCCGCTTGAGGTCGGGACGGCATGGGCAATGGGGGTTACGTAGGACCGGCAGACGGCGTATGGTCCGTCGCGAGCCCCTGAGGGCCAGCGCCAACAGGTCCACCGACGACGGGCCATGGCTCCCCGCATAAGCGCATTTCCAGCGCCTTTGATTAGAGCAGCGGTGGCCAAGGGTCCACTGATGTTGGTGTACACTGCACAGTAGCACTCGCGTGGGAGGGCGTTAGTTGGAACCGCGATGCTTGGATTGCTTGGTGATGCAGATCCTTGGTGTTTGACGGGCCTGGGGACATGGGTGGACGGTCGGGTTCGCGTTCGGATTGTGGGGTGTCTCGTATCCAATGGAAATTGGCCGCTGCTTGAAAGAGATGAACCTGCAGACTGCAGTCAGTCCGCTTACCTAAGGTCGTCTTTGTTCGGGACCTGGAGATGGTTTCTCGGAACATCTGTATCACCACTGCCGACAGCCGAGGTACTTCCGTCCCGCCGCGCATGAACCAAAAGCTATGACCACCTGTTTTGGCCCCCAAGTGGGCCATTATGTCATCAACCGCAGAAGCACACTATCGGCGTTTAATCTTGTCTTACTCGGCTCCGTACCATCCCCGTTCCTGAGCGGCGGTAAACTGGAAGCGTCGGGCCCCTCCGGTTCGTCGCCTGTCTTTCTTCCCTTTGTCCAAAACCGGTTCCGTGTCTTGAACAGTCGTTTTTGTCTACACCTCGATTTTCAACCGTCTGCGATATAAAATCCGGCCGGATGCGGACCATGGCCTCGCCTACACGAAACACGATGCTGTTAACCGGAGATTTCACGTGAGAGGTCAGGTGCAGCAGGATTTGGCGCAGTAATCAACTACCTTAGCGAATTGACCTGAAGCGGTGAATCGGAACCTGTACCCGTACGACCTGTACCTTTACGGCGCGTAGTCAACAAACCTCCAACCAGCAACCTCAACGTCTCCTCTGGCTCACGACCCCGCGGCTGAAGCCTGAATGGTGCCGCAACCACGGTACCACACGTTGCAATCCTGGTTAGCCAGCTGCCACACTTCTCACCCGTCATGGGCAGCTCTGCAAACTTTGACGATGCCCGCAACCTGGGTGGCCAACGCGTGGCCCTGTACGGCTATGCAGCCCTTCAAGATGTGCTTGGAGCTCCGGCTCTGCATGCCTTCCCGCATGCAAAGATTGGAAACGCCTCCTGGGTCTCGGCAGAATCTCTCGATGCCGTCAAAGTCATGGAGTTCACCAACCTCGTTCGCGCCGCCATAGCAGCTTTCCTGTGGTGTCTGGTCGCTGCTCGTCCGCTGATACGCCATAGACCGTCATGGTGCAGTGCCTTCGCCCAGGAATCCCATTTTTCAAGCGCTTTTCACACCCCTCAGAAGAAGAAATGTACGCATTGGACCGTCTATCTCATCGTCGTTGCCGCAGCCGGGCTGCTTCAGGCGACTTTTGCAGCAGTGGCTCCTCCGCGGAACCTCTTCATTATTTCGGACCTGATGCCTTGGGTCGGTGCAGTTCTCATCACTGCCATTGACCGGCCGTCAAAGACCCCAAAGACTCTCCTCTGCCTGTATCTCAGCATATTTGCCTGCGGTATCGTTTCGACCGCTTTCAGCTACAAGCTTCACGGTTACATCTCCATCCCCACAGTCGTCGACCCTCTGATCAGCCTTGTCGCACTCATGGGCATCGTTGCGATGCCAATGCGCGACCCCCGGCTTGGTGACGACGGTATAGCTCACTCCGACCCCAGTTACGAACTTCGCAGCCCCGAAGATAACCTCACTTTATGGAAGTTCATGACGGTATCGTGGATGGGGCCTCTGATTGCCAGGGGCTCCGAGAAACAGCTCCACGATGAGGACGTCTGGCAGCTACCCTTCGATTTCCAGCATGACCGGCTTCATACCCTCTTCCGCGATCTTCGTGGCTCGATGATGACCAAGCTCATCTCGGCCAATGGCATGGACCTCATCATCCAGTCGTGCCTAGGAATCATCGAGACCGCCGCAAACCTGTCTATTCCGATCTTGCTGAAGCAGCTCTTGCAGTCAATCCAAGGCGGCGATCAGAACGTGGAGGTATCTGTTCTCTACGCAATCGCAATTCTTGCTGTCCGTCTTGCTGCTTGTCAGTCGGCGGTCTTCCAGCTATGGTATTCGAGACGCTGCTACGAGAGATCTAGAGGTGAGATGATCACCACCCTCTACGCTAAGACCCTCTCTCGGAAATTCTTCGGTCAACCTGCTGCGGAGCAGATGCTTGCTGGCGACGGAAATGCAAATGGCGATGCCAATCACGACGACGCCGACGACAGCAACGCAGAAAGCGAATCTGCAAGCCGGTTTCGCAAGATCATGTCTTGGTTCCGGTCACCAAAGAAGAACAACCCCAAGTACAAGAAGGTGCAAGAACACAGACAGCCTGCTACCACGGGAAAGATCCTGAACCTCATGAGGAGTGACGTCTACGAGGTTGCCCAGCGGTTTTGGGAATTTCCCACTCTCGTCACGAAGCCGCTTCAGTTTATCCTGTCCTTCGTCCTCGTTTGGCAGCTCCTCGGCTGGCCTTGTATTTTGGGCATGGCCTGCGTCATTGTTGCGCAAGTTTTGAACACCATTTTCATCGCACAGCTTCTCAAGAAGGAACGCCTCCGAAGGGCTGCAACGGACGCAAGGCTGCAATCGACATCCCAGTTTGTTGAAGGCATCAGACACCTCCGCTGGTATGACTGGCAATCCAAGTGGCTGGACAGCATCATGGTCACCAGACAGCACGAGCTCAACACCAGAATCGTTACGGGTCTTTGGAGGATTGCCATCGCCACCATCAACATCGCTTCCGGGACCCTTTTCCCCGTGGCTACTTTCTTCGCTTATACGTTCTTGGCTGGCAAGACTCTCACCGTCGACGTGGCCTTCCCAGCTCTTCAACTGTTTGCCATGCTGGAGACCAGCTTCAAGGAGCTGCCCAACCTTATCACCGTAGTTTTGAACGCATCTATCGCCATGGGCCGTATCGAACAGTTCATGGGCGAGCCTGATAAGGATGGCGTGTACGCTGACCATCTGACCAACGACATCAAGTTCACCAAGGCCTCTTTTGCCTGGCCTGGATATGAGCGTCCAGTGTTGAGAAACCTCGACCTGACCTTTCCCCAGGGTCTCACCGTTGTCTTCGGCAAGGTTGGCTCAGGAAAGTCGGCGCTGTTGCAGGCGATTCTCGGAGAACTGGATCGCCTAGTGGGCGACGTTATTATCCCAACCGAACCGATCGGCTTCTGCGCTCAATCCCCGTGGCTTCAGCACATGAGCATTCGCGACAACATCTTGTTCTCGGCGCCTTTCGACGCTGCTCGGTACACCCAAGTACTCGATGCTTGTGCATTGCTTCCTGACCTGGCCAACTTCAAGCATGGCGACTTGTCTGACATGGGCGAGAATGGCATCGGGTTGTCGGGTGGTCAAAGAGCCCGAGTCGCGCTCGCACGAGCTGTGTACAGCCAGTCGCGGGTGCTACTGTTGGACGACCCTCTCGCTGCATTGGACCACAACACCGCCGAGTCCATTGTCAAGAAGCTTTTCCAGGGTTCTCTTGTGGAAGGTCGCACGGTTGTCCTTGTCACTCACAGAGTCGATTTGTGCCTCCATCTCGCTCAGCAGATGGTCGAAATCGTCGACGGCACGGCACGCGTTTTGAGCTCGGAAGAGGCATCCAATGAGATCGCGAAGTTCCTCCTTGAGGATGATGACCAGACGGCCTATCAAGATGAGCAGGAGAACACGATCGATGAGACTCAGCAGAACGCTGCGATCCCATCCAAGTTCATTGAAGACGAGCACCGAGCCCACGGCGGAGTCATGTTGTCTGTCTACTGGACTTATATCAAGGCGGGCAAGCTTAAGTGGTGGGGCGCGCTTGTGCTCGTCTTTGGTCTCTTCAGATTGGGCAGCCTCCTCAACTACTGGTTTCTCAAGGCTTGGGGCGAGTCGTATAACGAAGAGACCTCTGTGGAGGTCGCCTCGGCTGGCGTGGACTTTTCCCATCTCTTTGACCAGCTCCCGAGCCCCGACGACGACCTGCGCCCGTGGCTTTTTGTTTATCTGGGAATCGCGATTTTCCAGGCTCTCATCTTCACCGTGTCTGAAGGTCTCGCCCTGCTCATGATCTACAAGGCCGCCAAGAACCTGTTCCGCCGGGTCATTGAGAAAGTCAGCCGGGCCACCTTCCGGTTCTACGACGTCACTCCCGTCGGACGCCTCATGAACCGCCTCGTCTCAGATATTGGTATGATTGACGGAGGTATCATGTCTCCCTTGCAACAGGTGGCTTGGTGGTCCCTGGCCTGGTTCTCGAGTATGGTAGTCATTGCCTCCGTTACCCCGCTTTTCCTTCTCTTTTCCGTCGGAATGACTCTGTGGTTCGTTTACGTCTTCATGCGCTTCCTACCGACGTCGCAAAGTCTGCGAAGATTGGAGATGGTCTCGCTGAGCCCGCTGATGTCCAACTTTGGCATTCTCCTTGATGGTTTGGCGACGATCCGTGCCTTCAAAGCCCAGCACCACTTCCAGAACATGAACATCGTGGTCACCGACGCCTTTCAGAAGATGGATCACTTCTACTGGAGCTTGCAGGCTTGGCTGATGTACAGATTCGACGCCCTATCTGCCCTCTCGACCTTTGCGCTTACTCTCCTCGCGCTCTACAAAGGACTGTCGCCGGGTTTGACGGCTTTTGTCCTCACCACCGCCTCGTCCTTCGTCGAGGCAACCCACAACCTCTGTAAGCAGTACGGTACCCTTCAAATGGACTTTGTGTCCGTTGAGCGTGTAATCGAGCTTCTTCACATTCCAGAGGAGCCCTGCGGAGACACCAAACCTCCCGCCAGCTGGCCTCACCACGTTGACGACGTTAGCTTTGATAACGTCACACTGAAGTACGCACCTCACCTTGATCCCTCGTTGTCAAATGCCACCTTCACCATCCCCGGCGGATCGACCTGCGCCGTTCTGGGTAGAACAGGGTCTGGTAAGTCCACCCTGGCCCTCGCGCTCCTCGCAACGATCCACCCGTCCGAGGGTTGCATCCGCATCGGTGAGTACAAACTCTCCGATGTAGACGTCCACGTGTGGCGGCAGAGAGTCAGCTTCGTCGCGCAAGATCCGGTCCTCTTCCCCGGCACGCTCCGTGATAACCTCGACCCGCTGCATCAGTATACCGATGTCGACTGCATCGGAGTTCTGCATCGCGTCTTGGGTCCCGATTGGGATCTCTACATGCATATCGAGGGCGGCGGCAAGAACCTGAGCCAGGGCCAGCGTCAGCTCGTCGGTATCGGTCGGGCTGTCCTCCGACGGAGCCCGATCGTTGTGCTGGATGAGGCGACGGCGTCGATTGACAAGGAGACGGCCGCTAGAGTGCAGGAGGTGCTGAGGAACGAGTTGACAACCAGCACCGTCATCACCATTGCCCACCGTCTCGAGGCAGTCCAAGATGCCAACTACTTCATTCGTTTGGATAAGGGTAAGGTGGCCGAGCACGGGCCGACGCAAGGCTTGAATCAGTAGACGATTTGCATTCGATATTGTTGGCATATATATATGAAGTTTGTTGGGAGATTTCGGGGGGTTGTATAGATTTTGGTCATCATCTTAGCCAGTTTGAATTTTAGTCATTTTTCACAAGCTTGATGTCACATTCTTCCATGGAACCGATAGCGCGTAGCGCAACATTCACACCATAAAAGGGAGACACCACGTTGGTTTTGTCCAGTCGCTGGATTGAAGCTATCTTCTCAACACCCGCCATGCTTTGAAAGGTTGACGTACACAAGTTGCCTTCTCGTACCCTCTATACCAAATCAAAAGAAATCATACAAAAACAGACCCCAAGAACGCCCCGTTTAACATTTCAGCCAGAATCAACATTTCAGCCAGAAGGAGAAAAAAGCTTTTACGCCTTGAAGAAGTCCTCGACAGCCTTGGTGAACTGGTCGGGGTCCTGGAGGGGCGCGAAGTGGCTGACGCCGGTGAGGATGGTCATCTTGCTGCCGGGGATAGCCTTGTTCAGGATGCCGGGGACGTCGAGGTTGACGGCCTCCTCGTGCTCGGCGCCGGCGATCATGACCTTTGCGCCGTCGATGCCGCCGAGCTGGGCGTCGGTGAACTGCGGCAGGGTGCCCTCCATGACGGAGACCTTAGTGGCGAACTCGGTGAAGTTGGCGCCGGGCTGGAGGGTGCCGTACTCGGTCCTGCAGCGGGAGACGAGCTCTGTGAAGACGGCGGTGTCGCTGAAGGTGGCGTTGGTCTGGTCGGGCTTGGCGGAGGCGCCGAAGACAAACGCCTTGTTGATGGGCTTGGTGAGGGTGGCGTCGATGAGGGCGGCGAGGGTGGTGATGCCGCCGTCGGACCAGCCCACGACGTTGTAGGTGCTGACGCCGGCCTCGGTCAGCAGGGCCTGGATGTCCTTGGCCATCTGGTCGTAGGTGAAGACGTCGTCCTTGTTGTAGGTGGTGCGGCCGTGGCCGCGGCGGTCGAGGGCGATGACGTAGTGGCCGTTGGCGACGAGACGGGAGATGACGGCGCCGAAGTAGGCGGAGTAGCCGAGGCCGCCGTGGTCCATGACGATGGGGACGGCGCCGGCCTTCTCGTTGTACTTCTGGTACCACATCTTGATGCCGTTGATGGGGACGGTCGTGGTGCTGATGGGGTTGGGGAGGTCCGGCGTCGCGGGGAGGGTCTGCCAGATGGGGGTGGTCTGGCGGAGGGCGAGGCCGGAGACGGAGCCGGCGAGGGCAGCGGCGGAGAGGATGGCGTTGACCTTCATGTTGGCTGGCGTTTGGTGAAACGGGGGTTGTTGATGGGTAAAAGACAAGGAAAAGAATGTGGTGTGACTGGAGCTCTGGAAAATGAGTGTGGGGGTTTTCACGAAAGTGAGGGACTGAAGTGAGAGACACTTGTTGCGATTGTGGGAAAGCAAAGGCGGTGGGTGAGGAGGGAAGAGAGAAGATCGTGAGATGAGACGGATGGGGGCCTGTTGTTAAATAGGCCGATCTGTTGTTGTCTCCCGCGCGCGCTTCTAGAACGCCGTTCGTCCCTACAAGGATGGAAAACCTGTCAGAATGCCAATCTCCCCGTCGCCTCATTCCCCGCGGACCCGAGGGGCTGGAATTGAGTTAATTGCGACCAGTGCCATCCCGTTGCTGTGGCGGAGCCGAGGAGTCTGAAAATAGGGAAAATAGGAGGCATCGTGCAGGGATCACGACTCAAGCAGGGCGATTTAGAGTTTTTCGCACACCTCGCTGACTCCGGTGTCCGTGAACTGCTGGCCCCAGTCAGGGCCCGGTTGTCCCGGGTGTTTTCTTGAGGATTCGGCAAGATTGTTCCGAGAGAAATTGAATGATGAGGTTGAAGGTTTTGGTGAGGCAATGTTCAGATCCTTTCATGAGAGCTGTAGCCAGCATCGCCGAACCAGGAGGGTTCCAAGATGCAGCTCATTTGGGGGCCATGCAGAGTTAACAGGAACTCCGAGCCGGAGTGGTCCAGCCCGTAGGGCAACAGGAGAGGAGCTCGGGAGGAACCGAACGGCAGGCCGTTCATCAGTTTGACACATTCGCCGGCAGGGGTTGCCTTGCACGGACGGCGTCTGGAGTTGAGCGTCCAGCTGGGCTATACCACAATGCGTTATCCCCCATCGGCTCATCATGATGAGCCTCAACGTCGCTCTCGCGCTTGTCTTTGGGGGGCTTGGCTGGAGTTGCGGTGCCGAGCCTACCGATGTTGTCCGCCAAGACTCGGCGCGGTGTTGAGGTCGGCGAGGACGAATTGAAGCTTTTCACTGTCTGTTAGTGTGGAAATTTTGCGGTTTCAAATTTCGTGAACTATGTACCTATCAATCCACGCTGGCTTAATTGCCCCAGTGGATTTTAGAAGTTGCTGAATCTGATGATGTATTCGAACAGTTGTGGTAGTGGCAACGAGGGAATGAATCTCCGCTGCCTTCAGATATTACATGTACGGAACGATACAAAATTAATGCAGTTACAATCTTGTACATAAGGCCTGCCCATTGCCTTATACAGTAGCACAAAAGAAAAAGACAAGAGAAAATGAACACAACTCCCCTTCTATATCTGAACGCCAGATCGGTTTGCGCTGCACCTTATGAATATAATGCCGTTGTATGATTCGTCCGAGAAGCAAAACCATGCATGATACCTCAAAAAACCTTACAAAGAAAAATGCTCCGACATCTTATGCTCACGACTTTTCTTTCATCCATTGTTGAAACAAGTCAGGGTGCTGATCTTTCAATTCTTGTGATTCTCGGTCTCGCTTGGTCCATTCTATCCAGAACCAGATGCCAGCGCCGAGGAAAGTGAGAAACATAAGTGGAACCGTGACTTGTAGAAATCTATAGAGAGCAAGACTTGAGAAGCTTTCGTCGTCTTGGTATTTGACAATGTCGGTGCTGAAGAGAGTCTAGGAAAGACATTAGCACATACCTAGGCAACGAGACGAGAATGACAATGGGCTATCTTACACTCGAAAATGTAGCTGGAAGGTATATGAGAGTGACTATGGTCACAATTCGCACGGCAATCGTCTCAATAGCGCTACGATCGGCCTGGGTATACATGCTGGCTGAGAGTTTTGAGGCAGCAAGAGCAGTCTGCATTTGTAGATGCTGGATGAGCTTGATAATAGAGTTAGCCATGAAAGAATTGTATCTAGATATGACACGAGGGCCGTCTTCTAGAAACTGGAGTCATAACACTCACAACTGCTTTTCGGTCTGCGAGGATCTTGACCAAAACCCTGGCGCGGTCGACTTGCATTCGTGTATCGCAAATCAGTTCATCCAATTGAAACGCGAAATTCTTGACAGCCTGAAGGCACGGCCTTCGTTGATTCTCAGGGAAGTCTTCATCATGCACAAGCTCTCTGTAGAATCTCTGAAGCAATTCCATGACCTTGACGTTAGATTCCATGACCATGATGTTTTCATTGGCCTTCTCCTCCCATCTCTGCATTTCACTAAGAGTCCCAGGGTCAAGTGATTCTATGTGACGCTTTTCCTTGAGAGCGATAGTGAGCTCCTGGACTTGATGTTAGTAAGCCATCATGTGAGCATAAATTAAGGGCCTTACCGGTTGTTCCGCCTTTTCTTCGAGATACCTTACGTGCCACCTCCACTCAGAAGTTGCCCAACGCGCAAGCGCCAAGTGCACATCCAGCGAGGACTTGAAGCCCTGTTCCATCGACGCAAAGCTGGTATCGTATGTGCTATGCTCATTGTAGAGCTCACCAATTCTAGACTTGATCGCAGCATGCGGATCTGCGATCATCCACAGTTGGGTTCCTTGTCCCAGATCGAATTGGTGATGGATAGCGGCTTGACGAACCTTCCATTGCTTATTCTCCTTCAAAGCTACTGTCTTCAAGTTGAAGCATAGTTGATATTTTCTGCCACTCCGTCCGAGTTCGGGAATGATTGAGCCACCGGCTGGACTTGACAAGTTCTTCTCTGTTCTGAATCCGCTGAACCGAAGTTCCCTATCATGCCCAAATGGAGAGGCATACACAAGCAGAAAGTCCAACAATTGAGGCATGACTTGATAAAAAGTCAACAGGAGATACAACATCTCCTTGCTGAGCCACAAGGGTGCTATGGCGTTCTCCGTAAGGAAGAAACTATCACTGTTCAGCGAGAGACCTCGTACTCACGTAGTGAGATGCTTACACGAATCGACATGCGGGGTCGGGTCGGATTGTGGGAGGATTTGACGGTGGTTGGCTGGGCTGAAGCGTTTGCATGGGTGCATCGCCAAGGAAACCGCGTAACTTGACTTCATTCTTAATATTGATTTTGCTCACCGTACCCGCGGCTGTGATGTCGCGGATAGGGACTTTGAATTTTGTCTTGTCGGGAAGAAATAATAGTCGTTGCGACTCGTTGATTCGGTCGTGGTGTTGGTTTAGGACTGTGGTGCCTTGGTTGGAGCCTGCCAGCAGGCACATAGGAAATCTGTCGTACTTCTCGAGAGACTGAGCCAATGATAAGGGTTGAGCCATCATGATCTTCCTAAAAAATAGAGAACTATGAAGTGTGTCACACTCCACTGAGTTTTTGTGAAAAGACTTAAATTTTCTAGAAGGACACTTACGCAAACGCGGCGCGCATCGGCTTCTTAAACCGATCTTTCTAAACCAACACCACTGCTGACTTGAGGCAAAACAGTGAGCCCTGTAGCAAGGGGCTGTGTGATCAGCCCAAAAGGCGTATTCATTCAGTACCCAATGAGAATCGGACTACGCCGGCCAAGTTAGCGACCGCAAGACCCTCCAAAACCAATATATCCAATAAAAGGGACCGCCCGGCGCCCACCATCATGCGGTAGAACAACATGGGCGGAATGCCAAGGAATTCAGCGCCCAGTTTTCGAGGACTGCTTCATTTGCAGCATAGACTGAACAGATCATACTTCCACTTCTATTCGGTATGAGAGTAATAAATTGCAGATTTAGTTTACTGCGGCGACGTATATATGCGTGGATTGCCACGTCCTGAAATCTTCTTTGATGGTTCAACCTTATCTCCATCTGCATCAAATGAACCATTACAATTATCTTGCTGGGAGAGGATCTGGAGAATGAGACTCTCGACCTTCGAGTCGCTCAATGTCCTCTCGACTCCTCTTTCGTAAAGACTCGATTGCCTCGAGGTCAGCCTATAAGACTGTCAGCTGAGGTCTCATCAGAGTGACGACGCATACAACCTCTGTCAAACGTTTCGGGCTGTAGAAAATAAAATGATCTTCATCAATTGCCTGCGTACGATATTAATTGAGATTTGTCATGGTCGAGCGAAAGACTTACCTGCTTCTCATTGAACCCTTTTCCATCATCTTTGAAACGATTGATCAACCACTTTCTCAAGTGGTCCCACTCGAGGTTGTACGCCGAAACCTTCTGTATGATCCAGCCGGATGGGGGAGGAGGTAGTGTAACTTGGCGCCGTATTTTGGGAATCCCGTCAGAACTCGAGTCGGCATTATCACGGGAATTATTTGGCGACTCAGACTTCTTCCAGCTGAATCCTCGTTTTACTTTGTCCATCGTGTGCGTTCCGAACCAAAGGGACAACAACTAGCTTCTTTCCGATTGCTCAAACAAACGATTGATCTGTTCCGAGTAAGGCTACGAGGCAGAATGATGTCGCAGGGGCATTTTGTGAATAATTCTTTTGTGAATACTTATATAACTAAAGGGAATATAAGGACCCTTTTTTTCCTCTACCCTAACCTAAGCTAGTCTCCTTAACTACTATATTATAACTTAAATAAGGGTAATAATAGTAATTAGTTCTTAGAGCTATTCACTATACTTCTTATTAAATATCCTATTAATCTCCCTCATATTATTCTTATCTTTTAGGTTCTTAGTAATCTTTTTAAATCTCTACTTAACTTAATAGAGAGCTTAGTTCTAAGGGTCTTCTAAGAGTTTAATATATATTATAAGGAGGTATAGAGATACTATATTATTATTCTTAGCTATAAGGATATAACTAAGCTATTATTAAATATATAGTAAACTAGTCTTTTTTAGATATTTAATATTACTAATAATAAGGGCTATATTAATTAGGTAGGAGGTATATATAAGATTTATCTTAGAAAGTTTTAAATTTAGGCTATAGTATAATAGGGAGCTACTTCTACTAGCTTAACTAAGTAGCTTAAAAATCCCTTTTATATACCCTATAGGTTAACTATAGAGGTTATACTCCCTCCACATATTTCCCCGTCAGAGTTATACGGCAGTCAACAAGGTGCGCCTCCAGGCGGCAAACTGCAAAGAAGAAAAGTTAGAAGGGAAGAAAGATGTCGCAGGGGAGTGGCAATGTCGTGCGGTAGCGACAGATGAGCAACACGAGCGGGGTCTTATCTTTCGGGCAGGTGCACCCCGGCGCGGGGCAAATTTCCAAAACCCTTGGGCGTGCCCCTTCTTATGAAATATACATGCGGTTCGCCCTCGACAATGCCTGCTTGTAACAGTGAGGCGCACTTGTCTGATCAGGCAAACTGCTGCCTCCCCCGGCGGTAAGGCAACCATATCTGGCTTATGCGCGCGAGGACATGGGAATTTTCTCGTCTCCTGCATGTATCATGCACATCAGATGACCATCCGATGAACACGCCTTGCGATAGGTCTCCTGGAGACTCCTTGGCTGCATTTCAGCCGTCTCACTTGCCCACTGGCAACATGTCTCGGAGGTTCGGTGAGGAGGCCCATTTGGAAAAGAGGCTCCGCGGCTTAGAGCCTGATGTGCCTCGCCCGCCTGAGGCCGTGTAGCATTATCAGAAATAATTGGACGCGCTTAAAGGTGGTTGAACTCGAGTGGCACATCGATAATAAGATACTGTTCTTCCCTCATAGTTTCAAGACCAGTATTTTATTTCACTCATCGGTTCATTGTCAAATCCGACAGTGGAGTATCTTCATAAGGTCAATTTGAGGTGAGACCTTCTGAGGGAGAGCGCAGGTTTGTTTCTCGCCACTTTAGGGACCGAGGGGGAAGGGATGCGCGAAATCTGCCAGCTGTGAGCCATCAGGCTCGACTGGGTGATTGGGGTGAGGATGCGCATCAGCTGCCAGCAAATCATGCAGCCAGACTCGACCGACCCCTCTTCCCACATACCTTTGGCGGGTTTGTGTCACCCCATTGTACAGAGAGTCGGCGTCTAGCAGCTGGCATCGCAGGGACACAAGACATAGCGAATCTCCCCGCTTGACTTTTCCTCCACAAATTGAGATCGAGGTCCACGGTAAATTTAAAGAGTGAAATGGTATGACACAGGTACGAGAAGTGACCGCAGGTGACAGGGAATCTCTTTGATTACGTCAGTATAGGGTCACGTCTCGAAGTTGGCAAGATGGTGGTGGGTGGGATGTCATCCCTGGCGACTCAGCCGCATGTATGTCGACCTACTGCAGGCGCCTCCGTTGGTCTTGACCGGCAGCCTGAACATAGGATTTTGCAAACCGCCTTGCGTAATTCTGGTGGAATTTACTCGGCCTTCTTTTTACACTTTCTCCCCTGGTCCAGCCCTCGTTTGCTGTCCATCCCGCTGTCTCATCGTGTCCGCGTTTCGGCCTGCTTCTTGTCCCTTTCGGTTACCTCTAGGACTGAAGCATCTTTTTCAGAAGATTTAAGGCTCGCTCAAGCCGTTAGCAGCATTTGTCTTCTTCTTTCTTTGGTTTCTCCGTCGCAAGACCCCTAAGTGTCACGACATCGGACTCGCATGGCCGAGTCCAACTTAGGGACAATGAGCAGAGAACCGCGGTCCAGGTTCTCTCAGGAGTACGAGATAGCCCATCGCGAATTTCAGACAATCAGAAGACAGCACACCAGGATTTCGCATTGCGGTCAAGAGTTTGTCTTGGCAGACAGGGTGACAGAAGGCTTGAAGAAGCGATCCGCCACGTGCCCCAATACCTACGACAATGACCTTGACAGGCTTGGTCAGACTGCGTACCTTCGGCGAAACCCAGCGCCTCCTTACATGAAGAAAGAGGAATACGACAGATACCTTCTCATCTTCTACACTCTTCTGGATATTCAAGCTCCATACTTGATCCACCAATTCCGCGACAGTGGTCTCAACTCCGACTTCTTACCGATCAAACTAGAAGAGCTTCGCGATAATATCAAAGCACCAGATGATTTCAACAATTTCCATGAGCAGTTCTACGAGAAGCAGTCCGCTTGGTGTCCGATAAAACTAGAGCTTGGAATGCATCGAAAGTTCAAGTACTCAGTCAGCCCCTTTTTGCAAAAGGTCAAGATGGAGCCATATCGTGATGGAGCGGGAGCCAGAGACAACAATGCCAAACTTTACACCATAGAAGTGCCAGAGGAGCTTGTTGGGCCGAATCTGCGCAAAAAGATGGCGTCAGCGAAGATCGAGAGACTAGAGAACATCGGCGGGCGTCAGTTCAAAAGCCTGGTATGTGCAGCCCATTTCAAACATGACCCTCGATAAATTGCTAATAAAACGGCGACGCGATCACAGAGATATCGATTCGCAATGAAGCAGTTCGAATCGCACAGATACCCCCAGTTCAACAACGAGACACGAATGCTGACGAATCTTGAGAATAACGAAGGGATGATTCAATACGTCGGCTGGTTTCGAAACTATGAGGTGGATCAGGAAGGAGGCAAGAAGGAATATTGGAACATTCTTCTCGAGCTAGCAGACTTTGATTTCTATACAGCGATCAGAAAGGAATCGCCGCCAATATCCTTCGAAGAAATCCACGGGTTCTGGAGCACCATGTCCGAAATCGCTGCCGCCCTAGCGTCTATTCACAAAGTTACCTTGGGAGGGAAAGATTACCTCACGTAAGCTCATCCAACTTGACCCTGAAGTACCGTGCACTGACGTGTGATGAAGATGGCATGGTGATATTAAGCCTGAGAATATCCTCCGCGTTAATGATTCTTTCAAATTGGCGGATCCTGGGGAAGCAAGCATGTCATTGAAATCGCAAGATATGTCACGGCCACAGCGAACGGCCATGTTTGGCGGGACGCGAACTTATGGTGAGTCTAACCATGGTTTTGAACGGAAGACGACTTCTTTTCCTGCGATTGGTTCTGATCATTTTCTCAGCTGCCCCAGAAAAGGAAATCTACTGGGAACACAATGGTAAGAAGACACCACAGGTTGACCAGACCATCGATGTTTGGTCACTGGGTTGCGTGTTCTCTATTGCTGCAACCTATGTGGTCCTGGGCACCCAAGGAGTGTTGATATACAATCACCTTCGTCGACAGGCGATCCACGACGCAAATGGAACGATAGGCGATACTTTCCATGATGGGTCTTGTGTCCTGTCCCAAATTACCAACTGGCACAACTATCTCCGAGAAGCCGTTAGGAAGACCGATGCCTTCTCAGCTGCTGTGCTGGATATGGTTGACGACCACATGCTCGTTGAAAAAGACAACCGATGGACAGCCACGAAAGTTTGTTCATGGTTCACTGAGATGTTCCAGACGGCGGGGTCTATGGACACAACAGTTCCCAACGAGCTGCAAGAGATCCTGCTGAGCATTAACGATCAAGTTGAGCTCAAATATGAGCAGCATTCGGGAATAAAACGGCCAGACAATGAAGACGCACCCAAGAGACCAAAAGCAGCCGATAGCTTGCCTGAACTGGAATCAGAGTTCAAGAGTCGTCAGCAACTTCTGGAGCAGGACATCTTACCAACGGCCCAGCGATCTCAGAACCGCCCGGGTTCAATCCGCCAATCGCGTCGTCCATCGTCTAGTATCGGCACTCTGTCTAGGACAGCGACGAAATCTCAATATGTCGCAGAACCCTCGGTTGATCCACGAGGAGCAAGCGATTCACGGTACTCCATACAAGGCCATGTACCCGCCACAAGTTCCAACCAACTGTTGCAGCCGCCTGCATCTCCCAACCGAAAGTCAGTGACGGCATGGATGGTCAGACAAGAACTCAAGAAGAAGGGAATGGTGTGGAATCCACGATTGAGGAGTTTCTCTTCGTTCCTCAAGTCACAACCTACAACAATGAAGGGCAAGACTGCTACAACGCCTGAACTGGCCGCGTTGGATTCCAAACTCGAGAGAGAGTTCAAAAATCGTGACATAGTAAGTCATTCATCGACGAGCTGCAACAGGGACGTACTCATGCAAAACACTCTAGGTGTATCTTGTTGATAACGGCTCCTCCATGGCCAATCACTGGGAAGAAGCAACACATCTTCTCGAAGTGTTGGTATGGCGTTCTTTGGGATATGACGATAATGGAATGGAACTATACTTCACCGATCCAGACACAGATCCCAGCGCCAAGGTAAAGGAGTCGCGTAACCAAACACTCAAGGAATTCACGGACGCCATGAAAGCGGCAGAGCCAAAGACAAGAAGGGGCTCTGAGGTGCTTACCACTATCCAGCCCGAGCTGGAGAGGATCATCAATCAGTACAGTCGTGCCAAGGCATCGAAAACAGAACCTCGAAAAAAGACCATCATAGTACTGACTGATGGCATATGGAAGGGAATGCACAATGAGTTCACTCTAGACACGTATCTCATGTCGACGTTGTATACCCTGAGGGACTCGCACGGTGATCTTGCCTACTACGAGCGAGGGCAATCGACTGGCCCATGCGACATTGCGGAAATACGGCCTGTAACAATCCAATTTGTACAATTCGGCGACGATCCACGAGCGGCCAACCGACTGAGGCGTCTGGATGATGATCTAAAGTTCCTAGGATATCCGTGAGTGTGATCTTTCTGCGCACGTTATCAAAGGCGGCAGCTAATTCAGCTTCAAGTGATTTGATCGATACAGAGGGCGCATCGGGAGATATCTTCAAAATGTTTCTCGGAAGTCTCTGTCAAGACGAAGACCTGAATCCGAGAGCCACTATCATCCACGCATCAACGAACCTTACCATCCCTCCAAATGTATCGGAACTCCCACTCCGAAGACGCAGCACTCAGGAGACTGAATACCTTGCCTCGCCCATGGACTCCACAATCCACCATCAGTCATTATCTCGCGCGCTTTCATTCAACACACAAGATGGGAATGACCCTTACTTGATGACCTCTTCGTCTTTCCATCAACCAGTGCCGGATAATCCAAGCTACAACTTCGTCCACGCAACTTCTCCTCGCACACCCGAGGGTCTTGTAAGAAGAGAAACAGATTCTCTTTCGCCAGAGCCATTGCGTCTGAATACCTCTTCAACCAGATTTGCGACGCCACAACAAACCAATGCACAGCATCAACAGTCGGATCCAAGCTCTTCCTCCCAGTCACCGCAGTATACGGGGTCACGCTTCTTGTAAATGTTGTCCACATGATACATTCGAACCCGCCGGCATTGGTGCTCAGCAAGGCGTAAGTTAATATCAAACGTTATTTTTGGATGTTTTCATTTTTCTGGATGTTTATTCTACGCTTCACTGGGTTACAGGGGTTTCCGGTTGGACTGGCTGCAAAATCCATAATGGCATGAATACATGTACGAATCTTACCGTATTTTCTGGTGATTCTATCGACTTTGTTCCTACTGTGCGAATGGGCTTGAAAAGACTACAAGTGATTATTGCGTCTCGTCTCCCGAATTGCTCATCCGGATTTGCAATTCTGAAAACGAACGTAAGTCAAGACGCTGCTAAAAAGCACAGAGGGTCGGTTCAAGGTTGCGCGTCCAAGCACAGCGGCGTTGGTCATCGCAAGTTTCCATGATGCAAAGCACTTATCGTCAGCCACGAGCCCATGATGATCCGCAGGGACGCTCGTCGCCCCCGATCACGACCGTTGAATTTAGCTTTACGAATTTCCATTTTTTGACTACGGCGAAACCCCGCCTGCAATAATGCGTGTGTGCGTTTCTTGCTGATAAGGAGAGGCGTAAGCAGTCGTGATCCTTCGCGCCGCCGATAAAGAATGTGGCTTGCTTAGTCAACCCCGAATCCCGCTCTCAATTCCCCCGGCTGCCCCTTGTCCGATACAATCGGGCACACAAGCCGGGCGCCTCAAATGGCACAGTCCGGAATTCTAGTGTGGTAGCTTGTCCAACCCCGCCTTTGTGGCTTGCCGCGGAGGAATATCGCGCCCGGCAAGCCAATGCAAATTTGGTGAGGATGGCAGTCTGACATGTCTATAAAGACCGCGGCGTGGCCCTTTGAAGATTTGGTTCACTTGAGAACAGAAACATCAACAACATCAGAAAGCAGGAAAATTCCATCATTATTTTGTCTTCAGGACCTTCATAGACTCTATTCGCGCTTTCGAGCCACCGTCTAGAAGTGCACGGACCAACTACAACATCATGGGTGTCACTCACAGCATCGCTACGGAGATTGAGATTGCTGCGCCGCCAGCAACGGTCAAGTCAGTGGTGGGTATCAGCCTTGAGTCGCAATTTGCCATGTACTCCTTGCTAACATCTCACAGTTTCTCGACTGGCACCGCTATGATGAGTGGACTAAAGTATGGAAGATGTCCACCAAAGACGAGTCCAAGAAGCCGTCCGAGCTGAAGGAGGGCGACGTCGTCAGCACCAACCTCAAGGGAATGGCGTTCACACCGGTCATTTTGGTATGTTTGTAATTCATTTTCATATCCACCCTTATCTAACGAAAACAGGAAAACTCAAAAGAACTCTTCAGATGGAATGGATCGCTTCCTTATATTTTCTCGGGAGCGCACTCGTTTTACTTCCGGGCAAGCGAGAAGACGCCGGGAGGCACCACGATGATACAGGCTGAAGACTTCAGTGGTCTTTTTGCGTTTTTGATGAAGCCGCTTTGGGGCTTCGAAAAGAAGACCCTGACAAATTGGAGGGAATTCGATGCGGATATCAAGAAGGAGAGCGAGAGATTGTCGAACCAGTCATGATTGATCCTGCAGTGACTTACGTTTCGTAGCTGATACGCCAATGACGATGAAATATTTAAAGAACTACTTCTCCTATGTTAGCACAAAAGTCATCCACGAAAGCAACGTTGCTTGCAGCTGATGTTGCGAAAATTGAAGAGAATCCCCGTTGATGCATGTTGGATGAGTTGTTCAACATTTCTGATCACCCGGGCGGATTGTCTTGTTATTGTATGACAATGACACGACAAATGATACAAAAGACCCCAAAAATTTAAGATGGACAGTTAAGTAGCTGCCTCAACATGGTATCTGCCTGAGAAGTAAAATTCAATACTTGACTTAAGCATGTGGCACTACTTAGTCTCCTCATCTGTCTTGTCAGAGCTATCTTCCGTTGGTATTTTCTTCAACCCAACCCCTGCAACACCAACAATGCTAAGGGCAGCCATGGCAGCAGCAACCAAAAACGTCCGTGTAACGGCATGATTGTACACTTCCAAAAGAAGACTCAGCTTCTCCGGGGAAACTAGACTGGTCAACTGCGTAGCGCCGGCGCTCTGGACCTTTTGAGGGTCCACGCCAGGAATCTTGGTCGAAATGCCCGAAGCCAAGTCACTCGAAAATACAGCTTGAGCAATGGTTATAGCTGTAGTTGGTCCAAAACATTGGAAGAACAGAACAACCGCTACACCGATCGCGACATCTCCTTCAGTCAGAGTGCTTTGGACTGCAACAGCGGCTTGCTGAGTTGAGGCTCCAATACCCAAGCCGGCAATGACTTGGAATGAGATCCACTGGCCTGCGCCGGATTGAACTCGAAGAGTTGAAAGGAGACCTGCGCCGACCGCGATCAACACTGTCCCTGCCAGCATGAACGGTTGGTAATATCCTGTCTTGGTAACACCCCAACCGCTCATAAAAATGGTGAAGATAAATGCCAAGCAGAGCGCCAAGTAGCGCACACCCGACTGCTCCGGAGTAACACCTTGGATTGCCTGAAACCATAGCGGCACCTAGTAGATCTGTCAGACCACATGTGCAACCATCGCCCTCGAGAAAGACAAAGGTAAGTTACTTACGTAGTAAACCAAAGTGAAGAAAGCGCTGTCGATGCAGAATCCGAAGAAGGCGCCAAAAATGACAACACGTATCTTGATCAAGCGAGGTGGCACCAATGCCTTCTCACCCATCCACCACTGCTCTGCCATAAAAGCAATTACAAGCACTCCGGCGACTACAAAACATGCAATCGTGCGAGCGTCGCTCCATGAAAACAAAGTACCGCCGAATTGAAGGGCGAGAAGAAATGAGGTGATCCCTGGAAGTAGAAGGACCATGCCAAGATAATCTAAACCCCGGATTTTCTGCAGCCAAGGCCGCCGTTGTTCTTGGGTTGGTGGGGGCGACTTGAACAGGAACAACGTCGCTACAGCGGGAGGAGCCGCAATTGGGAGATTGATGTAGAAGCACCTTCAGAGAGTTAGTAAATCAGTTGAAAAATTTGGATGGAAAACTCTAACTGACCATCTCCAGGTCAAATAGCTGTTTGTGATGAGACCTCCAGCAACCGGTCCAACGACCGCTGCAACGCCGTATACCATGCCAATCGCGCCCAAGTACAGAGGCAACTTCTTCGCTGGTAAAGCTGCGGATATGAGAACCAAGCTGCCGCCTTGCAAGCCTGAAGCTCCTAGACCGGCGATCGCGCGGCCGACGATGAACACGGCCGAGCTGGGACTGACCGCGCAAATCAGAGAGCCGACTTCAAAGATGCCGAGGGAGGCCAAAAAGACAATCTTGATGTTGAATTGATTGTACATGCGACCAAACACCAGCTGAAAAGCACACAGAGTCATCTGGTACGCCGATCCATACCACTGGAGATGATGTCAGTGGGGGACCATTCGAGGGCCGCTGTCAAATTTGCATTTACTTACACCAACATCTTTCAGAGAGCCGAAATCATCTGTGATTCTTGGGATGGCGGTTGCAATGATTCCCTCGTCGAGAAATGTGCACAATACCCCAAAAGAGATGGCCAGCCAAATCAGAAAGGCCTTCCATCCAGGGAGATCCCCTGTTGCTGCTGTTTTCTCAGAGGCGTTGGGCACATCTGATTGACTGCCAGAAGTTTTGGACTGAGCATCGACTGGCTTTTCGGCGTGCTCATGCACCTGCTCTTGACTCTGCAAAGACATTTTGAGTACACAGGTCGAGCAGTGTCTGGGACCACTGCCTAGGGAGAGCAGACAAACACCGTTGCGAAAGATGGACAAGATGAGGGCATCTTCATTCATCACTCTCTGGGATGGGAACCATAAGAGGGCCATGTCAAGATTCCTGAATGGTTTGCCCGGTCTCGCCCCCACTACACTGCCTGACCGCCACAGTTGGGGTGTTCACCCTAGACATGGATCAAAGCCCTGTCACCAACCGCAACAGGAAGGCGAATGAGCACTAAAGACGCTGATGGAGTTGAGACACAACTAAAGTTCAGAATCACAATTATGGAGCGCGACGATTTCCTGCCTTATCGCTGACCACCCCTCTCGTGGGTCTGAAGGATCAAACTGCATGCTCTCACTAGGCACCGATGTAGAAGTTCTTCCTGGAGGGCTTCTTCAAGCAACGATCTCAAGCACAAGCATTGGTCCCGCCCGGCGGGAAGAAGGCAGGATGCGTCCAAGCCTGGATCCCACGAACCCATGCAAGGCACAGCATGCAGCCGCCTTGCATGCATCGGCTACAAAAGGACCAATGGGTACCAGGATTCTGGGCCCTGTCACGAACCTCACCTGCACCAGTCACCAATGACAAATGCCGTTTTTGCCTTACACAGCCGGCCCATCATTGACTGGAATGGTTAGCAACACACAACCAAAGTCAGCCTTACCAAAGAAAGAGACATTTTATCCACGCAAGACTCCGATACAGCGAATCGGATAGCCGAGCTGAGTTTCCGCAAAACAAGTCGAACAGTATGTGACCACACCGGCAAAAGACAGCCGGGCACAGCGGACGAAGAATCTGTCGAGGGCTCAAGTGACTCACACCATCGAATGACAAGAACACGAGGCTATATGATGTGATCTGTCTTTTGCCTTCCGGTGGAACTATTAGTGGGAGGTATCGCAACTGTGGGTATGCGACCGCAGTCGAAGGATCCGAAGTGCAATATGTCTTCACTCAGCTTCCTCTCTAGGTAAGCGACAAGTTTGAGAACAAGGCCAGAACACACCGGAGAAGACTAGCTCAGGCCTTCAGAGAAAGGCTATGCGAAGTTCAAGCTATTCGGGTCGCGCGGAAAGGAGCTCCGCTGGTACGTCTCGAATAATGTGGGAGTTTATGGATGAAGGGTGGCTCATCAGCTTGAAGGATTTCGCCTGTGCCAGGAAGTTCGAAATTTGACCCGGATGCTTGATTCTCGATATGGCTAGTGCAACTCGATCACCCGAATGCGCGCTTCTTGCACTATCCTCGAGGGGTGCGTGATCTTCTCGTTGGGGGAACATGCCAATATATGATCGAAAGTCGCCAACATCGTCTTGGCACGACTTTCCAGGGCTGACATCTTGCATGATAGTCTTCATGCACGTTCAACGATTGCAACCTGACTTGCATATCAACAGCCAAGATGTTATCTTCTGACGGCAAATGGAAGCTTGCCCCAAGGCTTCATTCCGTCAAATTTGTTTTTGATGCGCCTATTCCAGCAGACGCACCGGCTCCTGAGGAGTTCGTCTTCGAGAGCCCATTTCCCAGTGGCACTCCCGGAATCCCCAAAAAGTTCACTTTCAAGTCGCCCGGTTCAACGAACGACGGTCAGAATGAAGCCAGCGACATTGATGGTCTTTCCACATCCAGCCAACGCAGTGTCACTGCAGTCACTGAGGAAGAGATCACAACACACTCGAATACGCTATCTCAGAAGCCTACCTGCGAAAAAATACAGGATCCCATCGAATTGGTCAAAAGCCCCGTGATTCATGTTCGAGGTCCAAGCTTTGACTTGAGTGACGTGGAAAGACCTTTCGAGTCGCTTGTCTGTGCTGCCTGGGCTCTGGTGCTTTCGCCGCAAAACGCTACACAAACCGTTCGTTTTGAACTGAATTCTTCGATTTCAGAGCCCAAGCCTAAGTCGATCTCCTCTCTGGACGTGAGCATTGAGATCAATCACACCAGCAGCATTACGAAATTTCTCAAGCTTGTTGAGCAATCGATGAACAGAGACTCCGCCGACGGTAGTGCAGGAATCAGCACAAGATCTCACCTGAGAACAATTTTATACCTTGTGGAGAGCCAAGACATCTTACCACCTTTCGACTCAACGAAGTATGACTTGGCTCTCAAATGTTACGTAAATGGAACCGAGCTCGCCCTGTCGGCCACTTTCAATCACGAAGTCATTTCTCCGACCTCAGTGAGATTTCTACTTGACGACTTCGAGAATGTGCTCTGGCAATTGTCATCCTCGGCAGCGGAGGTGCAGAAGTTGGAGGATATCCAGGTACTAGGTCCGGCCAGCCAACGCCACCTTATCCAGCTGAACCGACCGTAAGTATCGCATTGAGTCACAACAGGGAACGAGTGCTAACAGCTGTGCAGATTAGCGAGGAGAGAGAACGTTTTCATCGATGATCTCGTGGCTAATCAAGCCAAACTACATCCATCCGCGGAGGCCGTTTGTGCCTGGGATGCTAACCTCTCTTATGGCCAGCTTAAGCAATACGCTGAGAGGCTCGGCAACTCCCTAACTGACTTGGGCGTAACACGTGGATCGCTTGTTCCAATCATCTTTGAGAAGTCCGCCTACAGCATCGTCGCCATCCTTGGAGTCCTCAGGGCAGGCGGTGCCGTTGTGGCTTTGGACCCCTCACTGCCCACTGCACGCCTGGAAATGGTCATCGAAGACGTCAAAGCTTCAGTGGTGATATCTTCAGCAAAAAGTCAACATCAGATTCCTTCGCGTATCTCAGGGAAAAAAAGGATGGTGATAGACAAATCCTTTATCGAGAAGCTTCCACTCGCTGCTCCTACACGCTCGTCTCCTCTGTCGAGGGACGTTGATGACGCTCTCTACGTGGTGTTTACCAGCGGATCAACCGGAAAACCCAAGGGCGTGGTGGTCACTCACACTGCATTCGCGTCGAGTGCCAAGGGATTCTCTAAGGCCATACATCTCGATTCTCCAAGTTCTCGAGTCCTACAATACTCCTCGTTCTCCTTCGACATATCCATGTTAGAGGTCTTCACCTCTCTCATGGCTGGGGCCTGTCTCTGCATTCCTAGCGAGGAACAGCGAATGAATGATTTGGCGACTTGCATTTCCAGTATGGACGTCAACTGGGCTATGCTGACACCATCAGTGGCCAGCCTCATCAGCCCTGAAGATGTTCCCAGCCTGGACGTTCTCTGTTTAGTTGGCGAAGCACTGCCACAAGCCGTTGCTGATGTTTGGGCTGACCACGTCAAGACCATCAACGCATATGGTCCCGCGGAATGTTCTGCCCTCACTATTGTCAGTGCGCCAAGGGTTCGAGATGTTAAGAGCATTTCTATTGGGCGACCGGTGAACTGCGCAGTCTGGATCGTGAACGAGAACGGACAACTGGCCCCTTTCAATGCTGTTGGTGAGATAGTCATCGAGGGACCTCCAGTTGCACGTGGCTACCTAGGCGATGATGCCAAGACCAAAGAAGTCTTTCTCGATGATCCTGAATTTCTTCGAGGAGTTGTTCGACATCCTGGGCGCTGCTACCGAACAGGCGATCTTGGCCGTATGAATCCTGATGGATCTATCGATTTTCTCGGTCGGAAGGACTCACAGGTCAAGATAAACGGCCAACGCGTTGAGCTCGGGGAGATCGAGCACCAAATCAAGGAGCTCCTGTGTGGCATGCAGTCGTCACTTGAGACGCCGAATACGCCAGCCTGGGACGTTGCTGTTGAGCTTCTCAGGCCGAGCGGGACACAAACCACAATACTATCAGCATTCATCGCTTGCCCGCAATCAACCACACAAAACCAGAACTCTTACAGCTTCCTTGTCCATGAAATAGAACCGGCGTGGATGGAGGTCAAATCTTTGAGCGCGCAAGTGTTGATTGAGCTCGCGGACAGGCTTCCGACATACATGGTACCCAAGACGGTAGTGCCATGCCACAAGTTGCCTCTGTCTCCTTCTGGGAAGACTGATCGCAAGGCGCTTCGCAACTTGGGCAACTCTATGACCTTGCAACAACTGATGAGTTCATCGAGTCAGGGCAACCCTCCGACCCCGCGAGCTGCCGTAGTCGAGCCAGAACCTCTGGCAATCGAGGTGATTGAAGACGAAGAAGATTCTTCCGAGGGTCAGATAACTCTGCTATCGGAGACCGTTCCCGCATCTGAGTCTTCGATGCTTCTATCGCCAATATCAGACAGAGCGTTGAACCCTGTCGAGGTGGTGCTACGGAAGGCCTGGGCCAACGTCTTGAGTCTTCCCGAAGATTCAATCACTGCCGAAGACGACTTCTTCAGACTTGGTGGCGACTCAATTGGAGCCATTAAAGTTGTTGCAGCGTGCCGTCAGCTTGCTCTTCAAATCAACGTTGCCAGCATTTTCAAGAACTCAGTTCTGAGGCAAATGGCCTTGGTCTGCAAAACCACCACGGGAGACGACTCCAACACAGTGCCAATCAAATCAATCCCCTTCCAGTTTCTCAACCCAGCTGACGTAGCTGAGTTGCGCGAAGAAGTTTCCTTCCAATGCGAAGTCCAGCCTGATGAGATCGAAGACATGTATCCCTGCACTCACATGCAAGAAGGTCTGATGGCGGTCAATCTCACCCGACCGGGCAGCTACACTGGTCGATGGATCCATCCTTTGCCCCAGGGCACCAATCTGGCCCGGTTTAAGAAGTCGTGGGAGGACATACATGCTGCTTCACCCGTTTTACGAACGCGATTCGCAACAACGGCATCTGCAGGATCTCTCCAAGCCATTATGAAAGAGCATGTGCAGTGGCTTACTTCCGACAACCTCGAGACATATTTGGCAAACGACGACGCAAACCCGATGTTTCCCGGAGACTCGCTCAACCGTTTCGCCCTGATTACTGATGCCAACGGCAATGTCACGTTTGTGTGGACCATCCATCACATGCTCTACGATGGCTGGTCTCTCGCCATGCTATGCAACAGACTAAACGAAAAGTATCACGGTCGGACCGTCAAGCCTGCCACCGATTATCGCAAGTTCATTTCCTATACCCAGAAGCTTGAGTCCTGGCACAGCTCCGACTACTGGCAACGGGAACTTTGCGAATGCCCACAATCAACCTTCCCCGCCGCTCCAAGATCAGGCCACCAGTCGTTCGCTCGCGCCGTTGTGAGAGATTCTCTGATCATTGACGTGGACTCAGCCTCCGGCGTGACGATGTCAACAGTGGTTCGGGCGGCATGGGCTCTCATGATCAGCCATTTCTCCAAATCAGATGATGTTCTATTCGGCGCAACTGTATCTGGTCGAAACGCACCGTTGGAGGATATCGATAATATCGAAGGCCCCACTATTGCGACTGTTCCAGTAAGAGTTCCCATCAGTAAGGCCGCTACTGTGCTTGGATTCCTCCGCCAAGTTCAAGACCAGGCCACGACTATGATTCCATTTGAACAAGCCGGCATCCAACAGATCAAGTCTCTTAACGAGGACACAAAACGCGGGTGCGAGTTTCAGAACCTGCTCGTTGTCCAAGCTGGTGGTGGGTGGGATGAGAGTGGCCCTGGACCCCTTGGCAAGCCTATTTACCGGGAAGAGTTCACTACGTTTCCGGTCACCTGCGAGGTCTGGCTTCAACCAGGAAAGGTCGAGTTTGCGACTCACGTCGACGAAGATGTAACAACCCGCGTCTTCGTAGCCCAAGCTGTTGAAACCGTCAAGATTATCATGAATCAGCTGTCCTGGGCGACGTCTTCTGCCGAGGCAGACTGCGAGCTCTCTAGACTTACGTACGATGTTCTACCGGCAGAGAATGGCGCAAGAGCGAGGGGAGACGTCGTGCCAGTGAAGATTTCTGCTACAATCAACGACCTCATTTCAGAGCAAAGCACGGCTCACCCGGGAAAAGACGCAGTGACGTCGACACTAGACACTCTGTCCTACGATTCCCTCGAGGCAATGTCCTCTGCACTTGCTATACACCTAAGAAGTGTCGGCGTTGCAGCTGGAGAGTACGTTCCACTCTGTTTCGAGAAGTCTGTCTGGACGGTTGTCGCCATGCTTGCGGTGATGAAGGCCGGTGCTGCCTTTGTGCCCCTGGATCCTGCCCAACCGATATCACGTCTGAGAGCAATTATGAGCGAAATCAAGGCGAAAGTCGCGATCGTGTCTGCCTTCCACTCTAAAGCCACCGAACTTGGCATTGCGACTACGGTGGTTGCGGATAGGAGTTCCTTAGGAGTACTTTTGCAATCCAACACCACAGAACCCGCCCGATTAAGCAATCCCGAAAATCCAGCATACGTTATCTTCACCTCTGGATCTACTGGAACTCCCAAGGGTGTTGTCATCTCGCACTCTGCCTTTGCTTCTGGGGCAACGGCTCATGGGAAGGCCCTCGGTATTTCCAGTGATCATCGCGTCCTCCAGTTTTCTTCTTACACCTTCGACGCCAGCCTCTTCGAAATTCTTACCACGCTCACACACGGCGGCACTGTTTGCATCCCAACAGAAAAGCAGCGGGTCGAAGGAATACTGGATTTCGTAAAGGAGATGGACGTTAGTCTCTCACTCCTCACGCCATCTGTGGCTCGATTACTAGCGCCATCCAGTGTACCGTCTTTGAAAACCCTGATCCTTGGAGGCGAAGCACCCGATGAGCCCCTCATTGCCAGGTGGGTAGACTCAGGGGCCAAGGTTTTCAACGCGTATGGACCCAGCGAATGTTCTGTGATCGCAACAGTTCAAGCCTGCGCCATCGGAGCAGAAGCCAGGACTATAGGGTACCCCGTCGGGTGCTCTTGTTGGGTAGTTGATGCAGACGACGTCAACACTTTGGTGGCTGATTGCGAAGTGGGCGAGCTCCTAATCGACGGTCCAACTTTGGCCAATGGATATCTCGACGATCTACAAACATCTGCGTCTTTCATCGACAGCCCGATCTGGGGAAAGGGGACTCGCTTGTACAAGACTGGAGATCTGGTTCAAAGAACCAAGGATGGATACTTCATCTACCATGGTCGTAAGGATTTTCAAATCAAAGTCAATGGACAGAGAGTGGAGCTTGGAGACATCGAGTCTCATTTGTCTGCCTGTCGATTTGTCAAGCGTGGCGTAGTTATCTTCCCGTCCTCAGGCCCACTCGCAAAACAGCTTGTTGGCGTACTGGACATGGAGGAGGACGAGAAGGACGACAAAAATGATGACGACAAAGACAATGTGCCCGACAGAGATCGTATTCGCTATCGTGCCAAGGCGTTGGAAGACATCAAGCAAGAGCTATCTGAAAGGGTTCCCAGCATCATGGTTCCAAGGCATTGGGTTGACGTCGAGAAGTTGTCGACCGGAGGCTTTCCGCTTTCCATCGCTGGCAAGGCGCATAGAAAACTAATCGAAAGTTGGATCGAGGAAATGTCTGCGCCCGATGCCCAAGCTATTGACGGCCCTGCTTTAGCCGATTGTGCAACGCCTGACATCAGACCGGACGAGGTGCTCGCGTATGAACTGGCGAGCAAGATCTTCTCCCTCCTTCCCAGGGAATCATTCCATCTTCAGCGCAGCATTCCGAATCGGTTTGCGGACTTGTTGCTGCATTCATCAGGACTAGACTCGCTCAACATGATGTCAATCATGCACTTCGTTCGTTCGAAGTATCAGATGCGGGTGAGCATTCAAATTTTGATGGATGAAAGAACAAGCATTCGAAGCCTGGCTGCGTTCATTTCAGACACACTTGCCGCAAACAAAACCAAAAGCCGTGCGCCGGCACAAGCTGTGTTGCGTGGGATCGACATCATGACTCTGATCGAGCGGCAAGAAACCGAGCTCTTGAGATGGCAACACATGTCAGATGACATCCCGAAGATACCTGCCAGAAGCGCAAAACTGACAGTATTCCTGACTGGTGCCAATGGGTATCTAGGCACACAGATCCTGCGTCGACTGTTGGAACGAGAAGATGTCGAGAGAGTAATTACCCTTGTGCGTGGACACAGCATAGATACGGCCAGGAAAAGGGTCATCGAAGCTGCTAAGAGAGCTCTTTGGTGGACAGACTTTCACGGAGAAAAGTTGGAAGTGTGGAAGGGCGACTTGGGGATGCCAAACCTTGGGCTTACGAACGGAGAGTGGAACATATTGGCCGACAGAAATTCCATCGATATCATTATTCACAACGGCGCCATTGTGAATTGGAACAAAAGCTACGCGGCTCTCGAGGCCGTCAATGTCCGCTCAACCGTTCAGCTCACTGCTCTCGCGATTCGGAACCCGAACCTGAAGTTTACGTACATATCAGGTGGGAGGCAGTGCCGTTCCGCAGATGAGTTGGATGAAGACGTCGCTCGAGAGCTGTCCGAAGCGATGGGCTACAGCCAGTCGAAGTTCGTGGCGGAAGTACTGGTGAAACGTGCCGCAGAGCGTTGCCCGCCCGGTGAAAGAAATATTGCCGTATTCAGGCCGGGTCTAATCATTGGAACACCAACAGAAGGAGTGGCCAATACGGACGACTACATCTGGCGTTTGACGGCGGCAAGCATAGACGTTGGCGCGTACAACTGTGACGACTACTCCGCCTGGCTACACTTGTCTGACGCTACGACGACCGCCGAAGCAGCGATTTGTACTGCATTTTCACCAGCCTCGCTTCACAAGGCGGTTGTTCATCATGAGGATGGAATGACGTGGGGAGCCTTCTGGAGCCTGATCCAGAATATGGGCTTCAGCATCCGTTCGATGCCAGCGTCTCAGTGGCTACCACTTCTCAGAAGAGACATCGCATCCAGGAATGAAGGTCATCCACTGTGGCCACTAGCGCACCTGATGGAGGATGGGTCTATGGAATGGGATGTGCGTGTTCAAGAGCAACGAGAGCCTCCGTTGATACTGAAGGTTGCGGTCAAAAGAAACGTGGAATTTCTTGTCCGGGCTGGGTTTCTATCAACCGGCGGTGTCGTTGCTGAAACGACGCATGTCAAGCGTGCACCGTTTTCTCGTGTTTTATCGAGAGAGGGATGGGGTGCAGCAAAGTGATGCCGAATAGAAATTCCGCATCTCCGGAAACATTGTGTCTATAGAGTGTCGATAGCTTGTGCGTGTTTCAATTTCACTTCCATATATACAGCGTTTATGAGGTATTTGACCACCGGGTACCAAAGCTGATGCCTGGCGCCTCATCAAACGTCCCCCGAGCCCTTGGGATGTTCTGATACATTCGTGTCTTGGCTTGTCCCCGCGTCGCAATGGCCATTATACAATTCCGTCATTAGACGTATATGAAAAGTCTTGTATGGTCTGTAGGGCAATTTGGTATGACATATTTCGACGCTAGTCAGGTGAGAAGGCCCAGGCTTGTCCCAAGGTTTAACAAACCTGTCAACGACAGCATCATTAACAAACGCCGTGTACACATCCATGCTGGGGTTAAAGGTCTGATCCGAAATGAGAACATGAACCTGATTGACTATGGTCAGTAAACAAATGTGCGTCAAGATTTAGTGGCCGCCGCCAGACTGAGTTCTGACCTTGTGAAAGGTATCCTCGATTCGTTCATTGTAGGTCTCGAAGATGAGCCGCGAAAGATCGCCGGCTAGTAGGAACAAGTAAGAAGATAGAACGCAGAGTTATTTAGATCTTGAAAGTTACGATCAGTCTAAGAGACATATGATGAGTTAACGTTGGATAGTATCTCGCTATGTATGCCAAAGCAGCAGGATGATACTAGCTAGAGTGTTATACATAGGTTAGGCTTGACCTGGTTGGAAATCCTGCGACCTGATGATCTCCTGAAAGACGAAAAGGTCCATCTCTCTGCATCTTCATTTGATTACTGTTTTATTTGAGAATCGGCGGGGCTATCCATGACACTGGATGTAGTTGGTGCTATTCCTTGGCTTCAGCTGCCCATTCAAGCAACCTTTGTCGACAACCGTCGCCGTCGTAATGATCCGGCCATCCATGCTGTGCATAAATTCTCTTAATCTCCTGAGTTAAAAGAATCAGTAAGCTTACTGCACAGTCTTGTGGGTGAATTGTGACTTACTTCCACCTGTTTGTAGCTCTCGGACTCTTCATCATCATATTCTCTCGGTCCGAACACTCCTGGGTGCTGAGCGCGAGGTATGCCAAACCACCGAAGGGTCTTGTACTTCTTTAATACGCCATCTAGCCATTTCTCCAGGGTGAGGGTGTCTTCATCACAATACACTTGCCTCCACAATCGTGGATCGTTTTGTTGATACCTTCCCACTGGGTCTGGATAAACAGCGCCAGTGATGATATACTTGGTCACAGTTCCATCCATGGTATCCAGAAGCCAGATGTCACCATCTCGATCAACACTCGTGGTTAGTTGAAAAACCCACGGTGGAAACTCATAAAAATGGTCGTGCCCCAGCGTTTTCATCCAACCGGGCATGAAGGTCCCCGCTGTCGCCTTGGTCACGACACTGTGGTAGTTGATAGGGAAAGTTTCGGGCGTGATCCAGGGCGATTGAGGCTCGCCATCGATGTATGGTAGGTGACGGATCAAGTCGATGACTCGTTCAGCTGGGCGCATCTTGGCGGCATCAAGAGACTCAGGGGTAATCTCGGTCCAGCCCCCTGGCGGGGCTCGTCGGATGAGGGAAGGGTCGACATGAGGCAAACTCTCGTAGAAAGACAGTAAAGCGGTGACAATGTTGTCGCGCGAGTATCGGGGCTGTTCGCCCGGAAGACGAGGGTCCGGTGGGAGGTCCCGGGGGTCCGGAACGAGCTCCATCTTGCAATTTGGCTTGGCGGTCGGCTTGAACGGCGTCAGGATCGTGAGGGGCGGGGACATATTACTCAAGTAACCCCGCGCCAACCATTCTGAGGGTTTAGATAAGCGACCAGGGGTCTTGTGGGGGCGGACGGCCCGGGCCCGGATGCTAGTCCGGCTCCGGCTCCGGCCGCAGTTGGTTGATGTTGCCTGTCTATGAGATCGCTATGTGCCCTGATCTCACCTTGTGAACTAGCTTAATTCGGGCGGTATGGCTTGGTACTGCTTCCGTGGATTGTTCTTCAGCTTAAGAAGCTTTCATGCCCCTTTTTGTTTCGGCGAAAGTTGCGTTCCTACTCATCCGGCAGTCTGCTTAGGGCTTGCTAAGGGTAATCTTATATTCTAATGGACCGTTTGACCACCTCAAGTTGTGAGGACGCTTGGACTGAAATTGTTGCTGCTAAATCTGTTTCCAGGAACAATTGAATTATGCTTATCCGTACTGATTTGTTATATGCAGCTTGTCCGAATCACCGCCTTTTCCCTCGTGTGCTCGGTCCCAATGTCCATGTCCATCACATACATACCATCACTTTCAGCCACCCAACAACTCGATCAAGTCTGAGATGGCTCCGTATGCGTCTAACGACGATGAAGCAATGTCAACTCCAGTCGCTAAGAAAGACAGAGCATCCTCTGCCATAGAGTTCTCCCCCTTCAGAACAACCTCCCCATTGTCACCGACGGTAAGGCCGAGACTCTGCGGAAGTATACGAAGCTTTTGCTTCCCTGAACATCCCCATGATTCTCCCCCTACCACTAACTTGATCTCCCACAGAAGCATGTGCTCCACCTTCATGCAATATGTTAGATACGATGGCTCAATCTTCACACCCGCCGGGCTGGCAAATTTTCCGGTATGAGCATCAATCACTCGGCCGAGGACATCCAGCTTCACCCCAAGAAAAGCGCCCAAGTCGAGGGGCTTCTCGTTAGACCCGCATGTCAACGCCAGACCTCCCTCAACCGGGTTGACCTCCTGACTCGTCTTCGCCAACAACATCTTCCACGATTTATCGGCTGAATGCGTGTCGAGTGTACCGGGACAGATGATGCTTGTTGTTGTCTCAATTTCCACCGTGACACTCTTGATCGCCATGACTTGCGGTACGTTTGCGATCACCTCGGAGGTCTTCTCCCAGTTGGGAATGGCGCTTAGTGTGAAGGGAATGGTTGAAGGATTACCAAGCTGAATGACTTCCGGGCACTTCATCTCGACCGCATAATTGAGCGATGGCACTTTTGACGAACCAAAGAATTTCCGAGTCTTCTGCTTGAAAGATAGTTCTGCTTGTTCCATGCCTGGAACCAGCCGATGGCTACTCACGCAACCTGGGCACTTGCGCGTGGTCAACTCAAAGTCGCTAATGGGCGGCCAAGGAGGTGGCTTCGAGTTGACTCTGATTGGCAGTGTCGCCTGGAAAGTCTTTCCCACCCTCTCCCTGGTACTCTTGACGGTAATCGTCGCTTCGATCCAGAACTCGACATAGCCGTGCCACTTCTTGCTGAAGCCGCTGTTGCTGTAGTGGAAAGTGCCCGGCAGCGGCTGTCCAGGGATCTCCGCCGCGCCATCGGTCTTGAGTGGCGCTTTGATAAAGTAATCTCTCTTCTCCTTGTCTTTCAATCCCCTGTTCACGGCCTTCTCGCTGACGTCTGTTGGTATCTTCAGCGAAAATGGCCAGGACAGGCTTTCTTCGGCGCCTGTGTCGATGGCGCCTTCATGTACGATGTCAGAAACGTCGGACTCGTCCCAGAATGGGAAGCGGCTGCGGTAGGTGCTCTTGGAATTTCCGTTATCAGAGACCAATTTTGCTTTGGCGCGGCCTTGGAGGCGTGCGCGAACAGTGGCTGAGGGTGCGTCCAAAGGAGCTTTTCGTACGATGTGCCCGCGAATGACACTGCCTGGGAAGGATGGTACGCTGGGGTCGAGGAGTTCGATGGATAGTTTGTCGTTATTTGCTCGCGATGTAGGAGGCATTGTGATATCGGTATGGACTGAATCGCATTAAATTTGATTTAACTAGGGTAGCTGAAAAGTCCATTTTACAATGAGATGTTGAGAGCATAATATGTTCAATTGAGAATGGTTGCCTAGACCTCACTGCCGGCGGCGGCATGCATCCCTGCGGCGCAAGCGATAAGCGATCAAATTAAACGCTGATCTCCACGAGCCGGATCTTTTTTTAGGGACGGCTGATGGCGAGGATGGTCAGAAATGTAAGACAGCAGCGTCACGTGAAGGGATGGGAAGGCTGGCGGGATTTTCAAAATCTCACCATCTTTATCGCGGGAAAGACACGCGCAAGTTTTGATCGAGATGAACTGACTGCTGTAGACCTTCAGTAGATTTTTGACTTACACCGGTAACGTCCAAGCGCCGAAAACTTGCAGGGATGACGGTATTACAGACCCAAAAGAGTAGAGTTAGAGACTGCTCCATAATGACATGGTTTTACGTCGAAATACTGAGTCAGGTCCGGTTTCCACTAACAGGAAATCACGTCCAGAGATAGGGGGTTTCTCATAGGCGCACAGTGACTCAAACTGCATGAGCTTTCTTTAGATTATCGTGGAAGACGACAATTTTTCGCTTCTTAACTTCACCTGCCGAAAGTTGTCTTGATTGCCCCTACAACATGTCTGGCACGTACCGAGTCCGTTTCGCAGAGGCGCAATCATACCCGCTCTATAACATACCCAAAGCCGACGGCTTCGAGTCTCCATTGAGCAATCCACCTTCCCATCATCCAACTCATAGCGAAAATGCGAAAGCCACTAAGAGCAGACGCGGCTGCAAAGAATGCAAGCTGCGACGAGTAAAGTGAGACGAAATCTTCCCGGTTTGTCTGCGCTGCCAACGACGGGGCACCCTATGCCTGTTTGTCACTCCGCCCGCGATGCCATGGCAGACTGAAATCCCCTGGACACTGATAAGGCGACCAGCAAAGCCCTGGTCCAGCGCTGTGCAATCTAACAAAAAGCCTATGAACTACTGGTTGGAAAATACAAGTCGAATGATGACAGTTACGCCAGAAGACAACCCACTATCCTTCCCATTGGTTGAGCATCTTCTCTACATGCCCTCTCTACTTTATGCCGTTCAAAGTATTGGTGCAGGTCAGTAGAGGTTCTTCTACCAGACTGCGCTAGAAACGCGTCTTCAACAGCGAGGCCTCGCGATCCAGTCTCTACGAAAAGAACTCCAGAACCCTGATTAAAATCAAGCCTGCAACGGTGCTGAGTGTTTTTCTCCTTGGCGTATCCGCGTGTTGGACGGAGGACAAGCCCCTTTGCTACGGAAAAGAGCACATGTCAGGTGCGCGTACACTATTGGAAAGACTGCTCGTGGACAAAGACAAGCGACACCAGCGCTACTAACCAACCAAGTCGAATCAAACAAATTAATTAATCAGCTAATCAAACTGAAGCTATTCAGCGAAGCAAATAATTAAGTTATCGTCGCCCTAGATTTGGACGATTTAATTAAGTTAGCGCTAGCTTGGATTATATATAGTCCGGTCTCCGGGCTAATTAGAGACTACGGATTAATTAATAGGCCCCGCTCTAGCCTGGGTTAATTGGCCCTACCTAGTCCTGAGTATGGCCCTAGTTAGCCTTATTAGCTGGGTTAAAAAGCCTAGCCCCTGCTATTCTCGAACCTATAGCCTAGAAAAGTAGGTTAACGCGGGAAAAAAAATACACCTACGATGCACTTTTACTAACTATACTATAAGGCCTCTTATCGATTAATTTTATTAAATTAAGTTTAAATAAACTAAATAGCTAAATCGATTGTGATTTTTAGACCAAATAGTTAAATCAGACCCCTCGATTTGACTTGATTGATTGGTTAGTAGCGCTGAGCGACACGATCCAGTGGTTCAGTACATACTTGGGTGGTACCTCTACTGGGATATGGACTTGTGCCTTCGTTGCAGACCCTGGCGACTACAAGTTCTCTGCTCAAGCCGAAGGAAGCATTTTGCAAGCTGTGGAGAGTGGCCATGATTTTCACTCGATGACTGGAGTTTCCTCGGTGCTATTCTATCATCTTGCGTCTGTGGGCCGCCACTGCCGAAGGTTGGTGCAAACAGGTGCTGCGGATCCAGATCTGGAGGCGTCTTTCGAAAGGACCCTTCTCGACTGGAAACCCAGACACAGTGACAAAACACTGGTAGAAATGAGTCTTGCATATCGGAATCATGGCCTCATCATGCTCTATGAAATTTGCGGAAGACGCGACCAACCACAGACGAACGGTGTATATCGTGGCCCTGCAATTTGGAACAATACACGCACTCGACATGCTATCAGATCTCTTGCTTTTGATAGTCTTGAAAGACTGTTGGGAACGCCGATTGATGCGGCATGCATGAACTTTCACTCAATGACTCTTCTGACGGCAGGTGCTCAACTTCAGCACAACGACACCATTGTACGAGTCCAGGTTGTCGAAAGGTTCAAGGCTCTATACTCGATAAATCAAATCGCCGTCAATCTATGGGCTATTGAGTTGTTGGAAGAGCTTTGGGGCCTGCGCGACAACGGCAACCCAGTGTCTTGGCCAGAGTTGCTGTTGTCAAAGGACTGGACTTTGAATTTTGCTTGAGACTTAAGCACATAACTTTGTAATATGAGAACATGGTCGGTCTTTGCGCCCAAGGAATTCAACGCCAGAATGTTCTTGATTGCTCCATCGAGGAAATTTACCCAGCCATCTTATTAGTTGTTGAGAATACCCAACGGATAAGCAATCCCGGTTCCACTGACAGAGCCCGGCCACTCTCACCTGAATGACGTGACGGAGTAACCCATGTCCGCCAACTCGGCCTCCTCAGCATTCCCGAAACCCCTCCGGTCGCGAACAACCGACCTCGGCTCCGGTGCCGATGATTAGCCGAACACTACCTATGAGTCCCAAAAAATTGCGCATCGCCATCTCCCACGATGTTCTACCCCGCGTGCGCACCCATCAATCTGGCAGAGCCCCTCTGAAGAAGCAACGGTCCCCGCATACTTACCCCAGACTCTCCTAGACCGGCTTGGGCAGGTGATCGACTCTACCCCAACGACCTGCTAGTCATTTCCAGCAGAGGCCAGCGTAGGATAGTCTTGCCAAGTGTAAAGGACCAACCACGTCTTAATCCGCCTGCGGGGTCCTTGTATCAATAGTCGGGCCTCAAGCACAATTGCGGATTCCATGACAGGTCACGGATAAGCACCGGTAGCAGATCGCGGTAATTCAAGATGGCGGTGCAGTTACCGTTGCTCGGAATAAATAGCAGGTGAGTGTTTGCAAGATTTACTGCAATGTGCAGATCTACGCCAAGAAAGTTTCTGAGCAATCATTCCAACTATGGGGCACGCTCGTCGCTTACTTCTTCCAAGCCTGGTTGGCTTAGGTAGTGTCTACGGCGCCAGCGCTACGGACTGTGAATCCTTGGCAAACCGTCTCAACCTCCCGGACACCGCAATCCATGAGACAACCTTCATCCCAGCCGGCACAAACATCTCTCTTCCAAACAATCACCCGTCATGTGCGATTCCCTACCAAGTCTCAGATGTCGACATCTGTCGGGTGGTACTCTTGGCAACAACCGGACCGCGCAGTAACATCTCAATGGAAGCATGGCTCCCACTTGACTGGAGTGGGCGATTCTTGGGAACTGGAAATGGAGGCATGAACGGCTGCATCAAATATGGCGACCTCAACTACGGAGCATCGCACCAGTTCGCGACGATAGGGACCAACAACGGCCACGACGGAATCTCTGGAGCCCCGTTCTTTGAGAACCCTGGAGTGATTGAGGATTACGTCTACCGCGCCGTGCATCTCGAGGCCGAACTCGGAAAGTCTATTGCCGAGGAATTCTACGGAAAGAAGCACACCAAGTCGTACTATCTTGGTTGTTCTACTGGTGGCAGGCAAGGCTTCAAGGAGGCCCAGTCCTTCCCGGAGGACTATGACGGCATTGTAGCTGGAGCGCCGGCTTTTGACCTCATTGCATTGATGTACTGGACTGGTCAGCTTTTTATCAAGACCGGGACCAATGAGTCTTCCACTTTTCTCGCGCCAGCTGAGTGGGATCTCGTGTACGCGGACATTTTGAAGCAGTGTGATGGCTTGGACGGTCTTGAGGATGGCCTCTTGGAAGACCCGAACCTGTGCCAGTATCGTCCTGAAGGACTCATATGTGCTGATGGCACATCGGAGGGATGCTTGACTGGCGAACAGGCTGCTACCGTTCGTGCTATTTTCAGCCCAGTCTACGGTTCGAATGGAAGGTACATCTACCCTCGTCTCCAGCCAGGATCGAATGCCACCGCCAGACTGCTCAACGGAGAGCCCCATCAATACCCATTGGATTGGTGGCGGTACGTCGTCTACAACAACACCGAGTGGGATCTTTCTACGATGGGTCCGGAAGACTACGAGATAGCGTCTAAGCAGGATCCGTGGGGTGTCTCCACCTGGCAAGGCGACCTGTCGGCGGCGAGAGACCAGGGGGTGAAGATTTTGCATTACCACGGCCTGCAAGACAACGCGATCAGCAGCGATAACTCTGAAAGGTACTACGACTACGTGTCCCGAACGATGGGGCTTCCTTCGTCAGAGTTGGACGAATTCTATCGGTATTTCAGGATCTCGGGCATGGCTCACTGCCGCGACGGGGACGGTGCCAGCATGATTGGCGGCAACCCGGAGACTTTGGCGTCGTACGAGCCCGATTCGAATGTGCTGGCTGCGATCGTCAGATGGGTCGAAGAAGGGGTTGCACCTGACTACATTCTTGGTAGCCGGCTAACCGAAGCTGGAGATGTCGATTTGCAGAGGAGGCATTGCAAGTACCCAGCTCGGAATATTTTCAAGGGCCAGGGCGATCCTACTCAGGCCGATAGCTGGGAATGTGTATAGATTTCAACACATGTAGGATGGTTGTCACACGACCCCGTGAATTGTATTCGAAACAAGCAGTGCAGTCGATGCTTTCCAAAATGCGTGCATTTAAAACAGTTGAAAAATGCAGCCACAGTGCCAATGGAAAATGGGGCTAAGTTTGGAATACGTAACCTGTCATGAATGCCGACAGGCCGGTAGAATGACCAAGTCCAGCGATGAAGGAGATGCGGGTGGTAGCTGGAAGTCCGGTCTCAACGACGGTCGAACTCTACCTCCGGCGTTCCCTATTTTCACAGTGCTCGGGCAAGTTATTATCTTGTCCCCGTTTTGATAAAAAGGGGTCGTTACCGCCGATGCTTGCCCGAGATGCGGACATCGCCCGAACTCCCCTTGGGTGAAGCAAGGCTAGGTGAACTGGTGCCAGTATTGGCGCGGAATCCTTCCCAATCATACAGCATGCTTGCAGACTCAAAATGGACAACTGATCTCGGTTTTCTATTCTTGCCAAATGTGAGGATGCGTGCCTCAGCCTTTCTGTAATTCTATTGTCAACGCGGATGATTCTCATTTGAAAATACCATGCCATGCACACGGGACCTTGAAGTCCCGGAGCCTTGAAGTCCCGGAGCCTTGACATATTGTTGAATGTACATGCCGCAGCGATCAATGGTTCGATGCTGTTCCGATGGTATGTTGCTGCTGAAGCCCCGCAAGAAGGACACCGGTCCAGAATCGTTCTGTACCAATGTACAAGGAGCTAATTATGATTTACGAAGTAGTGGAATGTCTTAACGGCTACAATACTGAGAATCCTGTATGCTATTACTCCCGTTACTAGGTAATGCTTAGCTCTGAATATCCATTTTTTACCACACCAACCGCGGAGGTCCTGTTTGGCCCGTTTTATGGCTTTGGCGCTCGTTGCTTGAAGACAACACCGATTGCTCATCAAGAGCTACACTCAGGTGCTCTGTCGCCATGGACCAGGGAGACATGATGCACCTCATTCGATCCTACTTTGAGTCATCGGGAAATAGCTAGCCCAAAACATGATCTTTCTTTACCACAACGACCTGGCCACACTGACGCCCACCTACTGGTCGCCGGCGAGACGCGGTGTATGGCAGTGGCTGTGGAACTACACTGCCTTCAACACCATCAGCGGGGAATGCGACACAAGTAAGCGTGAATTGATGTAGAAATGCAGATCCCTCGTCGCCTTGAGACGATTGAAGCCAGCGCCGGCAAAGATCCCAATGAGTGTACGATGGCCTAAAGGAGCCTGTCTTGCACATCACAATCTACATTCTTGGCGTCATGAGGCGAGATTCCACTTCGTAGGGTCAGGGGGACATACGAGGAAGGTAAAGACAATGCTACTACTGTATTGGATGGTACATGAATGCACTACATTGAATTTCCCCCCACATGATCAGTACGGCGCATTACACATACATCCGTACGCCAGACAGGCTTGCCGATGTATGTCAGATAGTTAACATAGCATCGTTACAACACCATAGAGCTCAAAGGAGAATGACGGTTTGTTTGTTCTACTTCACTTCAATCTGTTCTGGACGGATTGGACGGACATTGGCGGGAAGGCTCGGGACTTTCTTCAACGCATCGAACTTTACCGATCCCTGCACGGTGAAGAGGTCAATAACTATTTTTATGCATCCAAGTATATGCGTCAGGTCCTTGAAGGCAGTAGACAAGCAAGTAGATGGCTTTTTTGAGGCTTTTCAGGGCCGACGCTGGCCCATTCTCGCGAGCGTGCAGCGTCCCTCTCAAGGCCTGCCGGCACGGAGGTGGGGGTGGAGATAGCTCAGTCACCTTGGACTTATCCCTCCTCCCCACCGGATATGCTTGCTCCTTCCGCATGGAGAGGCTTGCCCGAACAATCATGTCGCCATTCGGAGCCACAGAATGACGAAGAATGGTCTTCACCGTCTTGGCTTGCACTCGTTCATATGCTGGTTAGCATAATAACGTAGGTCTGTATGGATGTGCACCGCTTCAGGAATGTAGCAACGAATAACAGGAAGCATTGAACCGCGAGGCCTTGATACGAGTTGGCCAAGTTCCATCTCAATCAGGAGATCTTGAGCATCTACGCATGAGCGCCCATATTGTCTAACAAACCACCTTCCCAATCATTCATATGACGCCACGGTGGTTGGTTTTGATGTCAGTTAGACATCTCCTATGCTCGGGCTATATAATGAGGCAGTGAAGCTGCTTGGGATACTGTGTATTTTCTATCATTCACGCGCTACATCATCTTCTACACGAACTTTCTAAGCCGAATCTTTCCATCTTATCATCTACAAGCAACATGCAGCTCTCTATGCTCCTCAGCTTCGCGTCCCTCGCGGCCGCCCTCCCCGCCGCAGTCGCCCCGGCTGCCGCGCGGGACGTTGCCGTCGCCGACACGTCTGTGTTCACCGCGCGCTCCGCCCCTGTCGTCGAAGACGCAGCCATTCATGCAGTCTTGATGGCGAGGGAAGATTTCGAGAGGGTCGTCCCTTGGCCCACTACGGCCGTCATTGGCGGCGGGCCCAGCTTCCAGTACAAGGCAGAGCCCCTGGGCAACGACCAGTTTAAGATCACCTTCTACCACAGCGCCCCTTTCAGCACCCTCACCTTCAAATACACCGTCTACGCTGGTGATGGAGTCGTGGCGACTGAGACCCTGTCCGCCGGAACCAGCTCCAAGGCCGTGGAAGTCAGCCGTGTTGGCGAGAGCTTCCGCATTGTCATCCAGTCAATTTAACCGCCAAAGACTATGGGGGCAGCAGACTCAGGCGAGGTACCCAGACACCAGATCACTCGCCGGATGGGTCCAATGGATTGATGTGGGAAGGATGTTTAATCAAGCATGGACGGATCACCAGGTTATTTTTGGCTTCATCCTGTACACTCTTTTGACCATAGACTCGCGTTGATCTCCTTTCATAATTTAACAACATAAGTGCGCTGATTACTGTGTTCGACCTTCGCCTGTTCTCAATGACGTAGAGAAGCGAACCACAGATCACTTCAATGGGTGATAGTCTGGTGTGAGGCTGGTTCAAGTAATTACCTTGCAGCTTCCCACATAGCAGTAATTTGCAGCACAGTGGACAAAGTTGCCACAGCAGCATACATGTTTCGAGTAATGCCAAATTCCTGTTATCGCATGCGAAGAGTTAAAATGTTATGGCACTGCCGACAATTGCGGGCTGAAAATACCTCCACATGACAGTACTTGTTGAAGGTAGCATAGATGATGTTGTTCGTCATTGAGCAGCCAAAGTGAGAATCCTTTTCTGCTTAACAGCCCCTTAAGGAGGACAGACAGCAAGGAGGTGATGGCGTGCTGGACGGGCGGCGTGAAAAGAAAGGGGCACAGGAGAACACTGAAGTAGCATTGTCCTCTGCTATTGATCACCAAGACAGTCCTGACAATTCCATCCGTGGAAAAGAATTTATCCAAGAAAGTGGCGTCAGCGAATGCACTTGCACTGTAGTGCTTGGCAAAAGTGATAACGGTAGTACATCGCTCACAGCGTGAATTTCTACCGAGGGATTTGATCTACTTTCTGTACCGTCATCGGTATCCTCTCCATTTCTGAACTTTCCCATGCCCTGTTCGTAGGCTACCCAGGACTCTCGTACCCCTCAGTATATCAAATCTTTTAACAGAACCTCAAAGGCAATGGTCTTGACTCTCTACTACATCTCATACTGCTACGGCGTTTAAGAAGGACAGTCTTTTCCCAAGCCTGGCATTCTACAGGCCAAACGTCTCATCCCTCCGCACCCCCTCGTACGTATCCGATTGGAACAGGCGCGTTCTACCAGATTTCAGCTGGATGCAAACCAACAAGGTGAGAAATTTGGCTTCAGCTGGTCGATACTTGCGGTGCCTAAAGGGGAGGGTTACGGATCAGGGGCCTCAGGGTCTGT
This sequence comes from Colletotrichum gloeosporioides, assembly GCF_011800055.1. Taxonomy (NCBI): domain Eukaryota; kingdom Fungi; phylum Ascomycota; class Sordariomycetes; order Glomerellales; family Glomerellaceae; genus Colletotrichum; species Colletotrichum gloeosporioides. The sequence goes on along the minus strand of NW_025544658.1, from coordinate 305,950 downwards.
CGGGTCTTGGCCGAGCTCCACGGCCCGAGCATTGCTGAAAATGGTAACTAACCCCCGAGTTCGTGGCAATCGACCGATGATCAAGATTTTCTTGTACCTACATGTAGCAGCTAATTGCCCACTGTAGTTAGTTTGGCCCATCCTTGCTTACAAGATGACCCCGTGAAAATCTGTTTCGGGACTTTCTAGGTATGAATTCGACAGAGGAAGTAAACAGTGCATAAGATGACGATTTTGAGAAGTTGCATTCAATGTCTAGGCTCTAAACAGACATTCTGCCTTTTGCCTTTTCTCTCGTATGACGCTAGCTCATTTACCCCGGACATCTGTTCATCTCTTAATGGAGATGGAGCGCACGAAAATGTGTGATACTCAAGACAGGAACCCCTGCTTCCTTTTCTTTTTCCATTCTGTGAGAATAGCGCAAGGGGGCCGACGCATAGTGCAGGCCCCCATAGATAGCCAAGCTATGAGACCTAAGACGAGAGCCCAGGGATGCGCGCTGTCTCCAGCCATTTCCTTGCATTTGGGCGTCATTGAAGTGACGTGAAAAGTATTGATAGGAATGCTGGCCAAGATGCTCGGCCATTGTTAACACTTGACTTGGCTCAGCGAACACTGAGACTTCCTTCAGTCTCGGTTGCCTGAAACATAAAATCGAGATTGCCTTGTGCATCATCAACATGAAAAGAAACACCAAGACTCAGATTACGTATGCATTGAATGTGCAAGGATAACAAAGAGAGACTGGGAAGTTAGCTTGAAATCACCGCCTGTTGTTGGAGTCAGTTTCGAGGAGATCTGGGTGACCTTGTGGCCTCAAATGGGAGAAACGTCTGAAAACTTCAAAGCGAGCGTTCCCCGTAGTCGACCGTGGATATTTCGATCCGTGAATCTTTGTGATGAATATTTCAGAAGCAGGCCGTGTTCTAATCATCAGGCCAACTCATCTAATACACATCCACCTTACTCTTGACAGAGCACCCCAGCCTCCCAATACTGCCGTCAGTCCCGTAAATAAGATAATTCCCCCGTACTCACCACTGTATCCCCAACTCTTCCCATCTCTCACCCAATCACCACCAGTCAACAAGGCCACACTTAGCGGTCCACTGATTACATTTCCAATACCCCTGCCACCAGCCAACAAACCAAAGATGAACCCAGTATCCAGCGCCGGGCTCTGAGCCTTCAGCTCCGAAAGCACACCGGACCACGTGGAGCTGAAACCGCCAGCGAAGAAGCCGTACGTGATGCTGAAGGCAGCTAGTAGTGCTGCCTGGCTCGAGAAGCCCCAGAACAGAAACACAGCCAACGCAGAGCCGATCGTGGAGATTAGAATCACTGTCGTAACGCGTAGGTGGTCGCCAAGACTGCCCATGATGATGCCGCCGGGGATAGAAGTGACGTTGATCAAGACAAGAAGAGCGGTGGCGATGGTGGTAGAGACGTGGAGTTGCTGAACGGCGTAGGTGGTCAAGTAGGTGTACGGCAGGAAGTAGCCGAGAGATTGCAGAATGTTGCCTGTTTGGAGCATCCAGAAGGAGGGAAAGTAAAGGAAGTTAAGGCTGATTCGACGGATGCCGGTAGACTGAGAGAGAGGGATACGGGGTTTGAGGAAGTAGATTAGGGGGGCTGATAAAAGGACCTGTCGACTTGTGAGTGATTCTTGGAATGCATGGTTTGCGGTGTGGAAGTTTCATACCGTTGCAACACTCCATGCTCGAAGTGTGGTCACAGGTCCGAATCTCTGCAATAGCGTTTCCATAGCGAAGGGGACTCCAACACCAGCCGCGGACTTCCCGGCCCACATGACACCGTAAGCCAGTCCCTTTCGCTTGATGAACCACTCATCGAGATAGAGGGTTGTGGGAGTGAACATAAGCCCACAGCCCAGAGCGCAAACCACACCCTGCGTTGCAATTAATTGCCACACTTTGGTTGCGAAAGAGGACATGAGAAATCCAGCGGCTGATAAGATTAGCCCGAGGGGACCGAACCAGCGGCGCAAACGGGGCCATCGGCTCAAGATTGTGAAGGTGAAAGGCGAGATCAGGTACATGATACCCTGTATTCATCAGCACATGTTGGAGGTCTTGTTTTTCGACTTCAACGTACAGTCATCGTAGTGCCAATCACAGCTATTTTGCCTATGTCGCCATCAATCTCGTCTGGGTGGCTGCCGTAATATTCTTGGAACACACCAAAGGCGAGAGAATAGCCTAAGGAATCTTTAGTCGTCGTCCTCCAACATGCCTATGTAAAAGTCGACTCACCCCACACAGGAATTTGTATCAGTGAGCATCCAGCCAAGACCAGCCATGCTTGTTTGCCTCTGTCAGCCTGAGGCAGCGATGCCTGTTCAATCTCAGTGGCTGTCTCTTGCCCTTCGATGGTGGAGTCAGGAGAAGATTCTTGATTGTGTTGGCCCATTCTTTCGAGCTCAATGCTCTGGTGTTGAGGCGCCATGATGTTGAATGACAATGACCAAACGATCTTGTTTATGGTTACGTGGGGACTTTATTATTTCGATGAGCCAAGAGATTGAAGAACATAATTTTGGACATTGAAATACCTCGAGAAAATGTGATCTGCCAAGACATCGAGATTGATTGGTTCGGTGTCATTGATAAGGCGCCGCTAATGCTCCGACGTCGGGCGAAGCATCAATTATCTCGCAGACGCAACTATGGAGATGATGTACGCATGCTGGCAGCGTCAATTATATCAAATGATTCAAGAAGATTTATCGTTTTGTCCATTGTCCGCTGTTTCTTCCAACCTGTCTTCTGTGAGCTCGCCTCACGTGCAGAAAAGTTAGATCGAACCAGGCAATGCGCTATGTATTACGCAGTGAACATTCTCAAAAGACGTATTTCAAACCCAAATATCTGTCCCCATTATTAATGTATGCAAACTAAGTCACATCATCACTCGCGTATCGAGCCTCAACAGCGATTTTGCAACTTTGGCCGACCATGCCTGATGGTGCCCCCTTCCACTGGAAAAGTAGCATATGCCTGCCCGAGTTCCATTTTGATGATGTGGTACGCCAGGCGCAATGTCCCTTCGAATTGTCGACCAAACGGTAAGCCAAGGAGGAAGATGGTGAACAAAGCGCTCGAAGTGGCCCAGCCGAAGCAGAACCATATCAGCCACCTGGCTGTAGACAAAACCCAATGGAGCAGGATTGCTGAAGGAGACGTTTGATATTGAGCCATTCTATGTTTCTCATCATCTGCAGGTTGTGTTTTGAATTTGAGGTTTGCCATCTCGAAAATCGCGACCGTTGGCTTTGAGCCTGAGCCGTGTGATTTGTTGATTATCAACAAGTGCAAGGAACTTTCAGATCTATCTTGAGAAGCCTTCAGTCAGAAAGGGCTTCGGGATGAATGCAAATTTTGAAAGACGCACCGATCGAGGGGCAGCTTTGTGAAGCCGTGATACGTAACTTGGACGATGTTTGTCGTCACTTATCACCTCGTAATCTGGTGATGTCAAGAGGACGAGAAAGCCAGCGACCGATGGGTTGAGAGGAGAGCTAGTTTTTGTATGCACATCATTTCAATTTCGCAAGGAAGCACACGGGCATCCCTTGCTTATGAGTCCCATGGTTTGAGCGAAGCGCCCAAGTTCTCCCCAAAGAGAACCAACAGGCGGCTGTGGCTTATGATCACGAAAATGGTCAAAGACAGGGGGTGACTAACACACCAACACAGGTGACGCGCACCATCTGGCCCTACAACGGCCGGAATTATCTGCTCCAGGGTGGCACAGCATGCAGAACGCGTCTCACGGGTTTATTCCGGGCCTCGGATTAAATCATTGGTGTGGGATTGTGTCACGTTGGGACAAGGCGGATGACATTGTTTTTTGTGGGCATGGGGGAGCACATGTTGCTGTTGGCGCCCCCGAGACGTCCACGTTTGCGAGGTGGCTCATGATTGGGTGGCGAGATGAGCCTTCGCTGGCGCGTAGGGCAACTTGGTTGGTTGGACATGCACGCCTGCATCTTCCTTGGCATTCAGGCGAATGTTCGAGGCGACCAACGCTACTTGCAAACGGTACCAATCCTTCTGGGCGATGTTGATCTAAGAAGTGTGATCAGTTCGCGACATGTTCGGGTGCCCCTGGACTAAGATCTCGGGCCGGAGCGTCTTCTCTAGCTTGCTAAGCTAGGGGGAAACTATAATTCATGATTGAACACAAACACGTATGTATATTGCAAGTTGGAGACAGTTCTAAACATCGCCGGCTTGTCATCATTGTTGTTCGTCGAGCGTCGCCAGCACAAATGCTGAAGTGTCGGCGTGGGGTTTGAAACGTCAGCGCCCCACCGTAGAAGGCTTGTCGTCCGGGTGCATGATTTGACAGATGTCAGTCATTATTCAGGCTGGTGGTGTGCCTTTCTGGCAGCACTGAGATGAGATGACGGTCGCGGATACAGCCAGGGATGAACAAGGCTGAGATGAGATTGAAATGGAATGGATGTACAGCCCTGAGTACGCCGTAAGGTAGGTACGCATGGAAGAAAACTGCACCTGAAACGATGCTGCCGAAAGAAACTCGCGGGGCAGTAACGCTCCCGTATCCACTGAGGCGGGCAGGTGGGGCAGGCGGTGAAGGATGAACCCCTAAAACCTTCCTTATCGGCACCTCCCGACGCAGCTTATCGCTTGACGCTAAACCAAGACTAGACCAGTTTCGTCACTTCCCTGTCGTCACTGGGAAAATTTCCCCCCTTCACATCAACAACAACCACGGTCTAGATTCCCGCGCCGTGAGAAAACAACATCCCCACGACTCCAATCTTCCACAAAAACAAATCTCATCAAGATGGATCGCGGAAGAAACAACGCTGGCCGTCGTCATCCTAGACGCGACAACCGCCGTGGAGGTGGCGGCAGTCATGACAACCCCAGATCGGGCGGTGGTGGCGGCGGCGGTCGTCGCCAGCAGCACCACCGGGACCAGGACCAAGACGAGGACCAGCGCGAGCAGAGAGCTCAGCCCGGCCCATCTTCAGCAATCCCCCAGGCTGCCACGCCGCCCCTTACTGAGGCCGTTCCCAAGGACACACCGAGGTTCGCCGATATGGTCGGCGTCCACCAGTCCCTCGTCCAGGCCATCACCGAGGACCTCAAGTTCGACCATATGATGCCCGTCCAGGCTGCTACGCTGGACGAGCTTCTCCCCCCCAAGCGCAGCGACTGTCTGGTCCAGGCCAAGACGGGAACCGGCAAGACCATCGCCTTCCTGCTTCCTGCCATTCAGACTCTCCTCACGCAAAACCGCGGCCGCGGAGGTGGCATCTCCCTCTTGGTCATCTCACCGACTCGCGAGCTGGCTATGCAGATCGCCAAAGAGGCAGAGGGCCTCCTGCAGCGCCTTCCCCAGTACCGCGTCTGCATCGCCATTGGCGGTACGAACAAGGACCGCGAGGAGAAGCAGATCCTTCAGGGCTGCAACATCCTCATCGCCACACCTGGCCGCCTCATCGACCACATGGCCAACGAGTACATCCGGGACTCCTTCAGCAACCTTGACACCTTGGTTCTTGATGAGGCCGACCGTCTGCTCGACATGGGTTTCATGCCCGCTCTGAGGGACATTGTCCGCGCCCTGCCCGACAAGTCCAAGACGAACCGTCAGGGCATGCTCTTCTCCGCCACCATCGCCCCCCACGTTCAGCAAGTAGCAGGCCTCGTCCTCTCCCCGGGTTACAAGTTCATCTCCACCATTCCCGCCGGTGAGGCCAACACCCACGAGCGTGTTCCTCAGCACCTGATCAAGGTTTCCAACTTTGCCTCAGTTGCGCCCGCCATGGTCGGCGCCATCCGCGAGGAGGCTGCTTTTGTCGGCCCCGAAACCTTCAAGGCCATCGTCTTCGCCCCTACCGCCGCCCTCGCCGACTTCTACGGCGATATCCTCGCCAACATTCCCGGCATGCCGCCGGCCTCTGTCCTGCACTCCCGTATCTCGCAAGGCAGGCGCACCAAGACGACGAACGACTACCGCGATGCCAAGACGGGTGTCCTCGTCGCCACCGACGTTGTCGCCCGCGGCATGGACTTTCCCGGCGTCACCTCCGTCTTCCAGGTCGGCATTCCCGCAGACAAGGAGTCCTACATCCACCGCCTGGGCCGTACAGCCCGCGCTGGCGCCGAGGGCCGCGGCATCTTCATCGTGACGGAGCTCGAGGACTTCTTCCCCCGCTGGCAGCTCAAGGAGATCACCTTTGAGCAGCGTGCAGCCGAGCTCTCCTCGGCGCAGCAGGTGTACAGCATTGCAGAGCAGCGCATCGATGAGGCACAAAAGGCTAAGATCTACCAAGCCTGGCTCGGTTACTACAAGAACTGGATGAAACAGCTCAAGTGGGAGAAGGAGGACCTCGTCGCAGAGGGCAACACCTTTGCCCGCGACGCGCTTGGCAGCCCTGAGACGCCGCCCATCGGCAAGAGCACCGTCGGCAAGATGGGCCTGCGAGGCACCCGAGGACTGGTCGTCGTGCCTGATATGCCCAAGGGCCGTCACGGACGCGGGGGCGGTGGCGGCGGCGGCGGCGGCGGCGGAGGCGGTGAGGGACGCAGTGCTGGTTCTGGTGGTCGCGGCAATCGTGGAAGACGCGGAGGAAGAAACTAAGGAAGCGGTCGTTTGGAGGGTATATGCTTAGGGCGATGCGGCGGCATGTTGCTTTCGATTCCTATCTTTGAGCTGTTGCTACATCTTGATACCCCTTCATACATCTTCGTACGACGGGATGGGACATCATCCACCTGGTATACAAAGGCTGGCGTTGGGCATAGACTTGACTTTTTAGGTACGAATTGGGCGGGATATCAAAATATAGAAGGATCATTCCAAGGCCTCGCAAACATCAAGCAACATTCTCCGTGCATTACAATGTGACGTTCACGTCTACCGAGGTCGGTTCAGCCGGTAAACCTGCGTCCCAACCTCGACCCCATGCGCCATCGTCTTTTCCTCCCGGACGACCTCAAACCCCAACTTTCGCAGAACATTCTCACTGCCTACATTCCCATCATGAACATGCGCCTCCAGGAAATCTCCCCCTTCATCCTTCTCCACCCCGACCGACCCAGAACCCGCCTCAGTCTTCAACCCGCCGGGAAACCGTCCCCAATACTCTCCTAAGAACGCCCTCAAAGCCTCCGTGGCGTATCCCGTTCCCCACGAGCCCCGGGAAAAGATGTAGAAGATCTGCGGGGGCGAGGTGATCCCCAGGAAGCCAATGACTTGCCCTTTTCCCCCTTCTTCATCTTTCTCATGAGAGGCAGGAGAGGGAGCGTGGAAAGGTAAAGGTAGAATCACCGCGAACGAGAACATGCCCGTCTTCATCATCATCCTGATTCGCTCCACACTCCGGGACTTCTCCGCCGCGAGCTCCGTTTCGACGCCGGGCCTTTGCTCCCGTTAGCTTAAATCATGCCCGAAGGATGTGCCCGCTCTTCCGATCCCTGTAGCATGGAGTGGGAGAGGGGGAGAAGAGAAAGAAGGCGTATTTACATGTACCGCATCACCGCCTCGTCGACGCGCATCGCATGCACAGCCGCCAGATCCCCCGCCCTGACGGCCCGGAGGCGCAGACGCGGGGTTGCGAGGGTGGTGTGATGCTGGGGCGGGATAGACGCCAAGTCCGTCATTTTCATGTACTTTGTGCATCAAGATCTTCTCGGTGTCTAGTTGAAGACTGATAGACGCGGGCAATATCGTGAGTTGAATAATGATTATCCTCGTTCACACTCATCTTACCCTCAAAAGCAGGCTTCCCCTTTTGAGAAGGTAGTCAGCCATCGAGTCACCCGTCTTATCAATCGCGGAGTGCTGGGAGTCACCACGTAAGCTGCATCTCACTCCAACAAATCAATCCTACGACGAACGTGCCGCACATCCGGCGCACCGTCGGCCGAGACGGCGATCCACTTCGGAGATATGGGGTCGGCCGCCCGCCGCACTAAGAGTCAAGAAGCTCCCCAGCAACAGCAAAATGACTCTTGCAGTGACACCAAGAATGATCTTTGAACACGTCCACGTTTATTCATCACCCTTATGATACAAGTGTACACTTAACAAAACATGTCGCTTAGATCTACTTCAACCACGTCCGGTCTCACTGGACCGATGGTGAATAAGAGTACACGCAGATGCCCCCCGCCCAGAAATGCTTGCATAGCCGCCGGAAGAAGATCCCTCCCTAGATTGTTTTTATGACATCGCCTTTGACATCGCCCGACCCACCGACTGACTGCTCCCCGATATTTTGCTAGACCAGGTGTGTGAAGAGAGAGGTATTGTATAAAGAACCGAACCGGCCCAAACCGCCTGCTGAATCCGCTGGCAAACCGTTTATGATGACCCTTACCAAACACCGACCATGCCGCCGTTCCGGTATCCACCGCCCTTATCCCCCCGTTTCCTATTGTCGTATGGCACGTTGTCGCCTTGTCCTGGTTGATGTGGTGGTTGTGCTTGCTGCTGTCGGTCGCCCATGTTCGGGCCGTCGACGCCACCGCCGGGGCCTTGCGGCGGGCCTCCTACGGGACCCCCGCCGGTCGCCATGCGCTCGTGCATCATCATCCCATTGCCCAAGTCCGGGTATCCTTCGCGGTGGGTAGCGTGGGTAGCGTGGGTAGCGTACCCGGGTGGTGGACCCGGATCGGGATATTCCCTTGGGCCGGTGCCGCCGCTGCCTGGGCTCCACGCGGTCTCAAATCCCATACCCATCCCCGCCATATCGGAGTTGCTTCGGGTGAGTCCGAGAGGACTCATAAGGTCGACGCTGTTGGCGTCTATCTCAACTCCACCCATGCCGCCCATCTCCCCAGCGCCGAGATCGATGCCCAGCCCCATACTCTGCATACCCGGTTGTTGATGGTGCATCGGAGGACCCGTCAGATCGAGGACGGGCTGGTTACTGTTGTTCTCCTCGTTCTCGTCAAACACTTCTCCGACGACGGTTCCCCTCTGCTGCCCCCACCCTGGGGCCTCCATCACGCCGTGTGCTTGATTGTGCGCAGCCATCATCGCCGCAGCGACGGAACCCACGGCAGACATGGCCGGGCTGAGCTGCGTCCTCATGCTCCCCGGGTTCTCGCCGGCGGCCGTGAGCAGCTTGTCCGCAAATTGTTTTCTGGAATTGTCGCTTGCGCTGAGCGTCTTGATGAAAAACTCAATTGGGTCCAGGCTCGCTCCTTTCCTCCCGCTGCCCAGCACGCCCATCTCGCCTGACGTAAAGTCCATGGCCGTCTGGAACCCGACGCTCTCGCAGGCACCCAGTACGTTTACGCACCATGTGCCAATCTCGAAAATCTTTTCCATAATACCCATGCCGTGCACCTCGACAGCCTTGCTCGGCAGACTAGCCAGGATCGACGCCGTGTCGCGCGCGACCGTAAGGGGAAATGAAAAGCACATGCTGTTTCCGCCGCCCACGCCACTACTAGACGGTCCGCTCGAGTCCGCCGGGTTTGTCCAGCTCAACAGGCCCTGCCGCATCGACGACTGCCACACAATCAGCCGCAACCACTGCTGCGTAATCAGCAAGTCCGCTTTCTGGATGTCTGTCGGCTCCGGCCCGCCCGCATCTCGGCTGGCGGACGCCGCTCCAAACGACCCGACAAATTGCCCTTGGTGCTGATGTTGGTGCTGCGACGGCGGCGATCCCCGCGCATTCCGCGGTCGGAGGAACGCGGGAGGGAGGGATAGAAGGTTTTGCAGCGCCAAAAAGGTTGTCGCGCTGACGCGGGGATCGGACCCCTCGTTCCATGCGGTCACGAACGATTCGTCGAGAGGTGTGTACGATGAAACGAGCTGCAAGAAGCCGGCGTGAATGTCCGGTGCCTCGTATGGGTGTCGCGTCGTCGGCAGAGAGGGTGTCCTCTTGAACGTGATCGGTTTGTTGCGCAAGATCGCAAAAGACCTGCAGTCGAGGGGTCAGCGCGTTAGCAGGTGCCATGGGCTTTTCGGCGATACGCCCTTGTTGGAACAGGCGCGAGACTGGGATGAGCGACTGAGACTAACCTTTCTGTAACGAAGAGAATCCAAAAGACTCTCTGCCGACATAGTGTCTCCTCCCGGCTTAGCCCGTAGTACGTCGAGTCGTCCTGCAGTCCTAGATCCTGTGCGTTCGTCAACGCCTCCCGCAGATAGTACCACGATTTCCGTGACTGGTTGATCTCAAAGAAGGACGTGCTCAGGTAAAACGACGAAATCACAGCGGAAAGCGACAAATCCTCAAGAAAATCGTACGACTGTCTTGTCGAGATTGTTTCATCCAGGAAGAAGCGGCCGACTACCTCCCATGATGTGGGCCCCGGGGCGCCTATGCTTTTGCCGGACATGTGCATCGAGGTGAGAGCGCACATGGCGTAGACGAGGTTCTTTTCGCTCGAGGTCATCATCGGGCGGCTGATGGTCTCGCGCATGGCGGGCATGTAGATGAGAGGCATGATGGGGTAGATGTGCTCGTAATACAGCTCGATCAGCTGGGGGATCATGTGGAAGTAGTTGCGCGTCCTCGGCCGGAGTTCGTCGCTCGAGAAGATGCCCCTGGGTTCGGGGACCTGGCTGTGTGCGGGATTTGAGGTGACGGCGGCCCAGAAGCTCGGCGGGGTCGATGCTGCGGACGCGTTGGACGAGTGCTCATGCGATGCGGCTTCGCCAATGTCGCTCCCGCTCATTCCAATGTCGACGCTGTCCACGTTCAGCGGCGGGCAAGCTGCTGATAAGCGACGCCGCACATACTCTGTAGGGCTCTCGAGGGCATTCTCTCCGTTGAACGGTCTCTGGTTTGGTTGCTGGTGATGGCGCTGCTGCTGCTGCGGATGCGTTTGCGACGACTCCTTGGCGCGCAGCTCATTAATCACCCTCCCATGCCCGCGTTTCGGGCCTCTCTTCTTTGGGACATGATCGCGCTTGCAAGTGAGAGAAGCGTGCACGCATTGCTCACAGGGAAACTTGCCATCGCATCGTATTCCTGTATACTGTCAGTACGATGCCTTGTGTTGCGCAGTTGGAGAGAGCGGCGGCGGGGGTGAGGGGTTGAGAGACATGAAATTCCAAGATGCTGACAGTGACTGAGGTATGTGATGGGTGTTGGTAGTGATGATCATGATGACGTGCAGCAACGCAGCGGCTCAAGGCGGGTTGGTACCATGAAAACGGCAAATTGACTGTCCCGGAGGCAGGCTGCTGGGAAGAGGTAGGATCGCACGAAAGTTCATGAATGCGACGGCCGAAGGGGGAGGGTATGGAAAAAGCAAGGCAAATCAGATCAAAATGCCCGACAATAACGACGATGGTAGACAGGGCACGGAAGTTGACTGGGAGGTGGAACAGAACATGGGCGTACTTCTCCTTCGACAGTGGTCGCATACTGTCCTCTTTGGCGGCGCAGACGATGCTCCGGGTGCTGACTGTTGCTGATGATGCTGGTGTCGACTGCTGCTGCTGCTGCTGATTGCGCCTGGCGACTCGGCCTTGACCTCTGCAGAGCCCGCTCTGCTCGCAGCATTTCTCGCAGAATCTGTGTCGTCCATCACTTGAACATGACGCAATGAGAAGGGAAAGGGTCGAGGGGGAACGGTGCAGACAAGTAGGTCGTCACAGGGGGCTGCCGAACGTCAAAAGGATTTGAGCGAGAGATTTCGCGGTGGAGTCGAGGATTTGTGGTTGGTACGAATAGGTAGGTAGTGTGGTGGTTGAAGCAGAGCGAGCGAGCAGCACGCACCGACCGCAAATCGACTCGGGAAGCAAAGGCAAGGAATAAGTCCCAGTCAGTCCAGGGCCCAGCCTCCCCCCGGTCGGTAGCCAGAGTCCACTCGCCGTGACGCCGTCTCCTCTCTCTCTCTCTCCTCAGCCCCTCACCAGCAAGGGGACGGAGCTAAGGCGTAGGTAGGGTTCGACGGGAACTTGGGTGTGGATGGTGCCGGTGTCAAAGGTAGGTTCGGAGGCACGGAGGGCTGGATGGATGCCGATGGATGCGATGCGATGCGTGGATGCTTGCTTGTTCGAGCTGCACTGGAGCTGCCTGTCCTGTCCTGTCCGTGGATGGTGGGTTGCCAGGTGTATGTCGCGGACGGCGGCGGCAGCGGCAGGGCAGCGGTGGTGCTGGTGGTCCCCCCCTCCCCCTTGGCTTGGTTCAGCTTTCCCACCCGTTGCGCGCGTGAGGTGCCGTGCGGTGCGGCAAATGGTGTGGTGCCTGTGAAATGCGGGGAAGAGACAGTCGAGGGGCGAAAGACGTATGCGATATGCGTCGAGACGGTTTGGTAAGTCCACGCAGTAGGTAGCAGAACCTAGGGAACGGCTGGCCGAGTCAGCTGATGTGCGGCTTGCTCGCGACCAATGGTGACTGAAAGCGCCTGCGGTATGTTTTGGAGTGCGAATGCTCCGGAGGCTTGTGTGCGCCGCGTGTGAGGTGTCTCGTCTGCTCGTGTCTTGTCCTGTCCTTGATCTGCAGAGAGAGATGGATGGACGAAGTGGTAGGGTGGTGACTGGTTGAAGCTGCCACGACTGCGTAGCTGAGTGGCTATGAAAGTGCGATACTTGGTGCTGCTGCTGATGATGTATCAGAGAAGGTTGTGGTGTCGTCGTCGTCGTCGTCGTCGTCAAAGTGTGGCGTGGGAGTGCTTGGCTGGCGGAATGCATGCGTCTTGGAGGTGGTGAGTCTTGGATGGCGTGCCCTTTGAGAAATTCGAGAACCTACATGCCCTCGTGGCAGATGTGTATATGCGGGGGAAGGAGACGATGGGATGTTCAAAACCCAATCAAGACAGCGTCGACATCGGATGAGGAGCAGTCCGGGCGGCGGTGCGCCTTAAAGGAGGAGTCCATCAGAGAGAGATATGTGATTGTCGTGTCGTGTCGTGTCCACCGACTTGGGTAGGAGGGAAAGGTGCCGCCGCCGCCCGCAGTCGGCCGTGAAACATCATGACCATGTCTCCATGTCTGCTCCATGTCGTCAGGTCCGTTAAGGTAGGGAGCTGCGAGCAGCCGCAGCTACTCGACTCGGTGCACCCGTGTTGCAGCAGCAGCAGCAGTTGCTCCTGCTCCAGGTTGCTTAGTGGTGGTGGTGGTGGTGGTGGTGGTGGTGCTATGCTATTTTGGAAGCTATCTGAAATGGAAAGTACCTTGTTCCTGCACCTGGCTCCTGCTCTACCACACAAAGTGCACCGAGCAGTGCAAGTCACCCACAGAGCCACAGCCAGGGACCGCACGGCGCTATTCCGGCCCCTCTGGGGACGGCGCCATTCGCCTGGTCCAGGGCAAAGGGAGGGGCGGCATGCTGCTTGCTCTGTGCTGCTGCTCCCAGGGCTGCTAGCTGGTGATGGTGCTGCCCTTGCTAATACTGGCCTTCCACTAGGCCTAAGGTAACCCCCGGCCCCCCTGCCCGCCCGTCGCCCGCTGATGCCAAGATCCATCAAAGTGGGAATTGGGATCTCTTGTGAAAGACTGGAGAGCCCACCACAGTACCGCCGAACGGATCCAACCGCACACCCCGCCGTTTTGGGCCACACGTGCTTAGCTTCCTGCGGTATGCGTCCAAGGTGCCATGTAGCTGCCGACCCTGACTCCCAGCAGCTTGAACAGTCTCACCAGGGGTTTGCCTGCCCGAGAGCCTCCTTTTTCTTGTCATGTTGTTTTGGGTAGAGGCACAGGGCTTCCATCGAAGCTCGGGTCGGCTTCCATAGTGTTGTTGTCTGAGAGAAGGCCCCAAAACTCTGCTGAGAACACCACGTTTCGAACCCTTCTTTCCTCTCTGCTTCGATCCGGAAACATAGCCCGATGCGTACACTCGCCCGATGACGATGCCCGTCTCGTCCCGTCTGTGCCTGGCCTGATGACTTGTTCACCTAATCTGCATGCCATCTACACACATCGGATCTCCAACGACATCGCAACATGCCCAACCCTGGAGAGTCCGTCCAGCTTGCCCGTTGTTCTGTGCGCCGTGGTACGGGGGGCGCGGCATCGTGTTTGTTCACACGTCAACGTCCGCCATCCCGATCGCGGCGGGTCCCCTCCCCATCCTCCGCCACCGCCGGCTTCATCGTTAGCTCGTCCCTACCGGCGCCGGTCGCACGTAGCCAAGGCGCGCGGCCACACGATCCATCCCCAACAGCGTAGAACACGCGACCTCCTTTCCAGCAGGACCGAACACATGAACTGATTATCTGATCTGGACGTGCGTCGTTTCCATTGTGCTCGGACGGCGTCTGTCAACGGCGCTTTGCATCAAGCACAGAATCCCCCTAATCGCCATCGGGGGACGCGAACTTAGAGTTTTGACCGCCGCTTTTCAGGTCAACCACCGGCCCCAATTTTTCTTATTTTTTCTCGCGACTGAGTGATATTTCGACGACAGTCCATCCAAAACACCGTTGGGCTTGAAACAAGCAGCCCGGCCCGGCCAGCCTGGCTAGGCTGCAGTCGAATTGTGACAGGACCCTATATCGGGTTTGATGTAATGGACACACAGACGCCGACGAGGGTGGTCGGTCAACTTTCGGTCGGCATGCCGGGCAGCAAAATCGAGTCCCGGCCGAATCTCAACGTTCCTGTGCTGGTGCTGTACAGTACTTTCCATTTTCTGCAGTTACTTCTGTTTTGCTTGTGACAAATTGACTGCGGCTGACTAGCAGCAACATGAACAAATAACATCCACACCCCACCCCCGGCCTTTTCTTGACAGGTGCTCCAGCAGCGGGCAGCCGCAATAGTACCTGACCAGGGGGGGCATCAATTCTTCACATTGTTTTCGGAGACTGCCGTGGCCCCTGATCTCCCGAAGCCCTGGAGGCTGAAAGTGTGCAATGTTTGAGGTTGAATGGTCTCCCCCAATATGCGGGGTTCGAAAAAAGAGGTGTGCCCGTGTCCGTGTGGCCCCGTGTGCTGGTCCGATGACAGGCCGGGCCCTGAGATGATTGAGATCGGCCGAGAGATTCAGCATGGGGGCCGATCTTGGCGAGTCGTGAGAAATGGACTCAAGGGGAATATCAATACCACTATGAAAAGTACACTGCATATGCGTACCTATCAGAGCAAAGGACGACTTCTTACTGGTGGCAATATAAAACAATCTTTTCTCCCGAGCATCCGTGGAAACCGTGGATCATGTCACCAAACTAGCGCTCTTCTTTAATTTCCAGAAACCATCGTTTTGCCTGCCGGGAAAGGCAAGAGATTTTCGTACCTATTTTTCGTCTTTTGTGATAGCTTCGTCCGCGTTATATGTGCGCAATTTGGAAGGGGGGTGGAGGGTGGTAGGTTCCAGGCTGTTGGTGTCGCCAGCGCCAATGCTACGTTGCCAAGTCCCATCACAACTTGACGCCAGAATATCAACAACGGCACTCTATATCCCTTCCATCCCTGTCCCGTTTTGGGGGTTCTGTTAGAGTTTTTCATCTTCTCCCACAACTCCGGGGTATCTATTGGGCCAAGTCACATGCACGTACATTCATCAGCACTGCTTTGATTATCGCAGCCCGGTAGTTCTGATGATCTGTGGATGTCGCGACCTGGATTTTGAGTAGTCTAGACCATGGCCGGTAAACGCCCGCAGGGGATCCCGTTGAAGAGACAGGGCAGGCAGGCATAGTGTAGAGGAGTGTGTGGGCTTGCCCATCTGCTCTCGGGAGAGGGGGCACTGGCGAAAAGACAAAATGAGAGGCTGTCCCGTCGGAAAGGTACGCCCCTGACCTTGACCACAACCCCCCTCCCGAGTCCCAGGGGCAAAGAAAAAGGAAATTTTAAATTGGCACAGTTGATCTGCCCAAGCATCCATCGACGGGTAGCTGTAGCTGTAGTAAAGATACATCGTGGGTTTTCCTGCGTCTTTCGTCTTAGCGCCCCGCCGTTGCGCCTTCCCGGAGGAATGGGTCATATTGGACCGGGGCCGGGAATGGGAATGGCCTCCTCTCTCCCTCTCGTGAAGTGGGCTTGGCGGGCTGGTCCCTGCTGTGATTGACTCGGGCGGGCGCAAGCTTGGGTGCTCGGGGCATGCGGCGCATGCACGGGTGAATAAAATGGGTGAATTAGCGGATATGGACGGATAGGGTCGGTAGACGAGGCTGATACGAGCTGGCGTTGACGGCCATCGGATCTGGTTCCGTCGTCTGAAGAGGCTGCGGGATACACGGGAGCCGGCGGCCTTGGGCGGCGGTGCTCTTGCGGTTGGGGTCGGTGAAGGCATTCCCGCCGAGGAAATCTCGCCCGGGGCTAGCGACCGACCAACCATGCAGGAACGAGAGCGAGCTGGGCAGTATTTTCCCCTTCCCTACCCTTTGAATACTTGAGATTTTCACTTTTCATCTGCAGGAATTACTGATGAAGCGATGGCACGTCTGAGCGCGGTGGACTATCCAACTGCCAAAACGAGGCACAATCTGCCTGCCCCGGACAGAGGAATGAAGGATGGAGGATCATGATGGAAAGTTACGATGCGGAGATGGCGCTGGCGCTGGCGCAACCCAGCACCTGCGGAGATGGGAGCAACAACCTGCCAAGCCGCAGGAACACGACGCACAAAGGGTAGCGAAAAGCACGAGCTGGGCAGCATGTTTCCGTTATGGCGTTGCGCGCGATGTGACGATGAGACGTTGACGGTCAGAACCAACTGCCGGTGTCAGCTTTTTTGGCACACCCGGCATCAACACGCCGGTATCATCGGGATGCCGCCATACAACATCATATCTCCGAGTTGTCCGTCCCGACTGCCCAACGCAAAGCTGCTCGGGTTGAGTATCCGAAGGGGAGACGTCAATGCCGAAGGATTCTGGCCAAGAGGGCCTGGAAGGTGTTCCAGAGCCCTATACCTCAGGGGTAGAAACTCCAAGGAAAATACGGCTGCAACCGACGCACGCAGAGACGAGGGAGAAAATCTGACGGGAGCCAACAAGACTGGGAGAAAACACGTTGGGGGCAGACGCTAAGAGAGACAACAAGGTGAGAATCTGAGACGACGATGTTGCGGAGTGAATCTCTGCAATTCGCTTCGGTGGTGTATCGATACAGAACATACATGCCAAACGCCAATGCTATATAGAATCTTTCTCAGAGTTCCTCCTTGAAGAACTGCTCCTCGCTGCCCTCCTGCTGCTCGTCCTTGCCAGCCTTCTTCCCCTTGCCCTCCCCATCCTCGTCTTTGTGGTCAACAATGCCTCGGATCTCTCGTGGGTCGCCCGGTTGCTCAACCACCTCGAGCTTCCAGCCCTTATCACCAGCGATCTTCTCGAGTTCGGCCCTCATCTCCTCCACCAGCTCCGGGCTCAGGTCCATCTTCTCGAGCTCCTCCTGGTTGAGCACCTTCACCTCCCCACCGTCCGCCTTGCTCTTGGCGCTAGCGATAATCTCAACCATAGGGCCCTGGTTGCGGCCAGGCAGGTAGCTCCGCGGGGGCGCCAGCTTGGCAGGGGGCTTGCCCTCCTCGTCCGCGTCAGCCAGCACATTGCGGGCGCCGACAATGACGCCGCCCACATTGACACCCTTCTGCGCTCTATCCCTGACGTTGGGGTCCTGCTGCTGCTGGCCGTCGCCGCCGGGCTGCAGCAATTCCTGCTCGCTACCCTTGGCGCCGGGGTCCTGGCCGGCCTGACCCACCATCGCCTCCTGCGCCTCAAGCGTCTTCAGGCGGTGCCATTCGGCTTGTGCCGCGGCGTTGTCGGCGGGAATGATGAGCTGGCAGCTGATGGGGTTCGCGCTCGTTGCCCTAGGCGGCAGGAAGGCCACGTCGTCGCAGAGGCGGGGGGTGTTGACCACCATCAGGTAGGCGCATGTGGTCACCTCCTTGATCCAGCCGATGCGATCGCCCTTCATGCCTGGCACGCAGTGATATTGCACCTCGATCGTGCGCTCGCGACCCGTAAGATCGCAGACTGTGCCTCCGTCCAATCTCTGGACAAGGTATCGCTGGTCACCTTTGATCTGGAGGTCCGTGTTTGCCGGCGGGTCTCCAGACTTTGTCGTCTGCTGCTGCTGCTGCTTCTGCTGCTGCTGCTGCTGCTGCTGCTGTTGTCCCTGAGTCTGCTGGCGCTGGCTGGGCGACTTGCTGGCTCTCCCCAGGACGTACTCCGCCGTGTGAGGGTCGCGGACCGGTGGTTGGCCATTCGGCACCGTGGGAAGGGCGTGGAATTGGGTGACATCGCGGTTGTAGCAGAAGCTGTAGCTCCACCAGCCCGACATGAAGTACAGGCAGTTGCCGTCGAGCTCGTTCAGCAGCTCCCATCCATGCGCGGAAGCCTTGGCCAGCTCGCGCGCCTCCTCCTGCTTCGCGAGCTCCGTCGCGGTGTGGTTCTCGGGCGTCTGGGGTTCCAGGATGGGGATCGAGCAGAGATACTTGGCAGGGTTCATGTTCATGACCTCGTATCGCTCAAACACCTCGGGCTCGGGGCGGCCGTCTGCGTCGGCGGCTTCGCGGACATTCTGGGAGACGTCGGAGGCTGTCGAGAAGTCGGCGGAGTAGGCTGGGTGCGGGGGGTTCGTGCGGTCGAGCAGAGCCTGCGCTTCGTGTTCTGGGATGAATGATTCTGAGAAGACTATTTCGTACTGTTGCGCGCGATAATTAGACGTCGTTTCCCCAAAGCTTCACCTGCGCATTGTGCTCCGGACGTACCTGAGGATAAGCCACGAGGTCGTCGTGGATGCTGAAGCCGGGGTGGCGGGCACCGCACAGCTGGACCGTCGCCAGCAGGATCAAATTGAGACGGCGCATGATGCCGTGTATGCTGTAGATTTCCTCACATATAGACTAAAAGGAGAAAGTTGAGAAGTGCCGTCGTCGGTTTGGCGACCCTCAAGTTGCTTAGACGATCGCGCAGACGCATTGGCCAAGCGGTTCGTAGCTCACAGGTGTCATCAACAGGGTCCCATCGAGATAAGATAGCCGAGGTTTCCCCGGCGGGATTGGCGGTCGACCTCCGAAAATCTCAGGTGATCTGCTCCAACTTGCTATGTTTTCCGCCTTCTGGACAAAGAATATTTTCTGACACAAGGAGAATGTCATAGTGGCACGAATACCGAAAACCCTTGGACACAAAGACCAAGATTGCGCAACTTTGGACAGATTACCATACATAGAACATGGAGCCGGCCGAATACCCCACTATCGGCGACCATCCGACACCATCAAAGCTTCGGGCTTGGCTCCCGTGTAAGAGCTACTTCGTTTGCCTACTGCCAGCTCGTCAGAGTCGCATGAAGCCCTAGAACACTGGCGAGTCCATCACACACAAAATGCGGCCATTTTTTTATATGAAATTTTGCATCACATCGATATGAAATTCACTGAGTTTCGCTCGTACCAATGTCGGATAAGTGGGGTTGACTCCAAGACAGCACACCGGTTTCCCGTATAGTATTCCAAAACTCCTAGCATGCTATTGCACCATGGTCAACACTTGCCATTTCTGTTCTCATTGCTCTGTTGTCATCCTCATGTTGTCCCCGCCGTCATGATCATTCTCATGTCCCACGACTTTACCATTTCTTCCCTAGTACCAGAATGGTTTTCAATCTTTCTGGTAGTTCATATCTTCGACCATAATCTTACAGGTGAAGCTAGTAGTCATTACTAACAATTGTTTATTATCATTAGATATCGGATTGACGCTATTTCTCGAGAGATGCCCAAAGTATGGCCATCCGTCCTGTTGAGCCCTGCAGGCTCTTGGTCCACCTGTGCGTCCGAGGATGTTATCAGGAGCTCTGCGACTGCATCATGATCTCTTTGAGAAATAATACAAAGGAGTGCGACTATTCGTCGAACCTTTATGGTCTGGAAACGCCCTAGTGCTGATGAGAAGTTGGGAAACACTCACAGCGCGCCTTGGTGCAGACAAGAAATTGGATTAATTGCACCTGACTATCAGTCGTTATTGAGAAACTATCTACTCGGCCCCCCTTTCGACTTATATTCTATGTCTTGTGTGTCCTGCATTAATTTCCTCAAAACCGACCTCAATTTGTAATGTTGCACCTGGATGAAAAGTGAGGTGCTGGGCTCACTTTCAGGAAGCGATACTGCCACTTCTGCGTGCTCATCAAATGAAGCTTGACGCGGTATCCCCATTGCGTATTCGGCGCCTCTCTCAAGTAGTAGTCGTACTACTTGAACGTGTCCACCAAAAGCTGCCGTATCAAGTGGTGTTGGCCCGTTCTCATGTGCAGCTACAATAATGGCCCCCTTTTCCAGCAGGAGTTCCACCACCTGGAGGTGCCCATTCGCGCTCGCCACAATTATTGGTGTGTATGCAGTATCGTATGCAGTAGCATGAACATCAGCCCCTGCTTCGACTAGCAGCTCGACTACTTTAACGTGGCCATTGCATGCTGCGGCGTAAAGTGGAGTCCTTCCATCTTCATCTCTAGGTGATACTTCAGCTCCCCTTTCAAGAAGAATTCGAACGACTTCTCGGTGACCTTGGTCTGAGGCAGCTAGAAGAGCGTTGGTAGACTTGACAAACCCAGAGGCTTGAGCATTGACATTCGCACCAAGGTCTATAAGCATCTCCACAAGACTGGCTTTACCATGGAAGGCTGCAGTCCAAAGAGGGCTGCCGAACTCGCCGACATTGTTGATGTCTGCACCTAATTCGAGAAGAAGATGTATCGTGTCCCTCTCGTCATACCGACATGCAGCTTGCAGAGGGCTACCAGAAGGCTCTCCGTGGGCATTGACATTTGCGCCGATGTCAAGCAATGACTGTATGTCGTGCTGTCTGACCCAACCTGCGCTGAAGCACATCAATTGAAGTTGGCGATCAATATCATGTCCAGGCACAAGGTTCACCCCCAGGTCAGCTAGTAACTTCAGACCCTGCCCTGTGAATGTCGGGCTGGATTCGCATACCGCGCGGAGTGCTTCGCCGTAGTTTTCGACCACAAGGCTTGGATCCGCACCAAACTGCATCAGGACGTCGACAATGATCTCGTCACCTCTATGACAAGCGGCATGAAGAGGAGTGCCAAAATAACCGCTTCGGGCGTTGAGATCTGCCCCAAGATCGATTATCATCTTGACAATGTCCTCATTGCCACTTTGACATGCGTTATAAAGAGCGGCATTGATGTTGCAACTTGGTGCATTGACATCAAATCCATGACTCAATAGCATCTCCACAATATCCGCTTTTCCCAGCGAACATGCTATTTCCAGGTTGCTTTCATCGTCGTTTTTCGGCTGTGTATTAGTACACGCCCCGCGATCTATCAATATCCTCACAATCTCTTCATTGCCATGCTGGATTGCTAACCGGAGCGGTGTCTCGGAGAGGCCATCTGCTGTATTGACATCAACACCCTCATCGAGTAGAAGCTGCACTAGATCGAGATGGTATGGACAAGCCGCCTGCAGAGCGGTCCCGTGCACCACAGACTGGGCATGGGGATTTGCTCCGGCGTGAAGCAGTAGTTTGGCCACTTCGAGATGGCCGTGCTCGGATGCCTTCTCAAGTGCGGTTTGACCCCCGAACCCTTCAGCGTTGACATCTACGTTCTGATCAAGTAGTATCTGGACAACTTGAAGATGGCCCCCTGCGGAGGCTTCCATAAGTGCAGTGTCAAAATCACCTTCTTGGCCTTGAACATCTGCCTGGCTGTTAATGAGAAGACGCACGACATCAACATTGCCATTGAAACAGGCAGCATTGAGTGCGTTTCCGTAAAGCCCGCCTGGGGCATTGACAGCCGCATGGTTATTGAGAAGTAACCGTACGATGTCGAGGTGACCTCGAGTGCTGGCGGCCTGAAGCGCACTTCCATATTTGCCGTCCGCGTGTAAATCTACATTGTGATCGAGAAGGAGCTGTACAACGTCAATATGTCCGTAGTAAGAAGCTGCCTGAAGTGCGTTCCCGAGGTATCCCTGCTGGATATTCACGTCGGCCCCTTCAGCGATGAGTGATCTTGCGACCATCTTCAGTCCCCAACCACAAGCATAGTAAAAGCCCGATGTTTCGTAAAGCTCATCCCAAGAACTCGGGTTGGGTTCGTACAAGAACAACCACCGCTGTAAGACTTCCTCTTCGCGCAAAAATGTAACGATCAGTCTGACAACGTCTTCGGATGCTTCTGCAATAACAGCAAATCCCAACCAGACTCGAGCAGCATAAGACGCCAGCGGGAAGTCGTATGCGAGTCTCCAGTGAGAACCCTCAATATCTCTCAGATAGATGAGGCATGTTGTCGTGATGGCTTTGCTAGCATCCATTTGTCCAAAGCCTTTCTGACCTAGAAGGTATTCCATAACTGAAAAGTGTGCAAGATACAACACTTGTGTCGCGTCCGAGTTTGTTTCGACGCCCCCTATTGACACTAGACTTGTACAATGCCGTAATATATCACTGACATCGAAGACTCTATTTCTGACATCAAAACGAGGCCGTTCGCTTTCAATGTCAGTGGCTACAATTTCAACAGCTTCTTCCAAACTCAACATCGAGTCGGAGTAGACAATGAACTGCAAAAGACGCATAGAACTCTTCCGATAGTCGTGAGGGATGCTTTGAAGGATTCGATCATACGTCTCTGTCAGGTCGGCGGGAAGTCGGTTGAGATGTTCCTCAATTGCACTAGGACTGAGGCACCTGGCTAGACTGTCCAGCTGACAAGCAGCCCACCTAAACCTGTGATATAGATTGAGTAAAGCCCTAAAGTTGTTTCACAAGATTGGAATTTAGGAACTCACATTCCATCGGCTCCATTGCCAACCTTGTCTCGAATCTGGTCGAGAAGATCCTCGCAGATGTTTTTCTTTGTGAAACCATAATCATGTTGAAGCCTTGCCAACACATAGGATCGTATGTCAACATTGATAGCTGCTTTGTCCAGTGGAAGACAGCATTCATCTCCAATCAGTTCCGGGATGTCGCGCATAAGCTCAGCTTCCTCTCTACTTGTGTAAATGATCTGGACATGACCCAACTCCGGACTTGAAAACATGTCCTCTATCCACAAGAGCGTTGGATATCTTGTCTCCGACTCATCTAAGGCATCAAGGACAATGAAGACTTTTTGTTGGTCCGCTAAGATGGCCCGAACAATCTGTTCGAGTATGCCTGTCGTAGGCTCCTGTTGCCCAGTCTCATGCTCCCGAAATGAACGGTCGAGATGTCCCGCCGAGTCAAACCCTCCTTGGTATAGCTGCAGTGCAATAGAACGCAACAAACCATCATTCGTTTGTTTGGTTGCATCTTTGAAGTCGAAAAAGAAACTCAGAACGACCTGATTGTTATCCTGAGCGAGATGGTCCAAGACAGTCGTGCTTAGGACCGTCTTGCCGCACCCAGGCATGCCGTGGAGCCACAAGTGTTTATGCATACCGGAGGTCCATTTCTGAAAGATTGGGTTCTCGAAGAGCCAAGCACCCGTTCCCTCATGCCGAAGTTCCCTAGCGCGGTTCGCATTCGTGCTTGGATCCGGAGCGGCCAGCCACTTTCGAATATCTCGATCATACGAATCAAGCGCTAGTGACTCCACTGTATCTCTCATTGCGAGTGTGGTTTGCTGCGTATTGTCAATTTTCTCATTTACTTGTTCAAGTTAGTTAGTTATTGACATCTTCCTCAGTCTCACTTGAAGTACCTCGACCAGCTAGCAAGGGGTTGGAACATTTCTAGAGACAGACTGACCAGACTCAAGGATATCCAGAGCGCGCTTGGACTCCTGGACTTCTGCGGTTGGAACGTAGGTAAGTAGTTCTTTTGCATAAGCAGCCGCAGTAGCCGACGCGTAACGCTGCCAACGATCGCTTTTATGAGAATCGGCATAGTCGCAAATTCCTCGGATGACAAGACATGGAAAGTGGTTCATCAAGCCTGCAGCTTCCATTTCAAAGCAGATGCAGTCTTCTCCGACATCTGCGAGGATTTGATCGCGGGTAGCGCTGTCTTTGACAAGTGTGTTTCCAGAAGCGATGATGCCGTAATGGATTTCGGGAGTTGCGGACTCTCTCTCATCGCGATGAATCTCCTGGTCGAGGTCGCACTTCCGACAATCATGACCGGAAGCGTGCTCGTAAGAAGACCGGAAAAGATGGTCATTTTCCAACCCCTGGTAGACATATCCAGGTGTTTGCCTAGTTTGCTTGGCCATCTTTGGGTTTTCCACCAGCATCCTTTGCAGGAACCGTGGAATTTCTGAATGTTTTCGCTCGTGGGCAGACTGAATATTCGCGATGGCATGAAGTAGAATGTCTGGGGGTGGCGCTAGAAAACCCTTCCGTTCTAGACGGTTACCAGGCTTCGCCTTCACCAAGTCATACTGGCAAACTCCACCCGTTGTTCCGTCAGGCTGGCTCACTACCACGTCACCCAGTCGTATATCATGACCGTCGTCCGGGCGAGCGATGCCACCACCGATGCCGACCAGAAGACCAATTCGAATTGACGGCAGCGAGGAAGACAGAGTTGACGCCGTAGAACCAGCCGACTCCAGTCCATAGACGCCAGCCTTCAGAGACGCAATCACAATATTGTGCTCTCCTATGCGGCCCCAGGTATATGAATTCTTGTCATTCGGATGTTGAAAAAAGCCTCTGGGTCGTTCGTGCTCTTCGTCGAGCATGGCAGCCGCCGCAGCCCGTTCAATAGGTAACGCGGCGATCCAGCCGATGGTGTAGGAGTCCGGATCATTGAGGACCTTTGAGTTGGACGAGAGGGTAGCGAAGAGGCGGAAATGTTGGATGGCCAGGGAGAGAGCCGATGTTGGGCCAACGGACCTATTTGACAGGCACTGTCTATTTGTGAAGAGCCAACGGGACAGCCCAAATGTGTTCATCCTGTGGACAAGCATATTTCATAGGAAGGCAGCTCATCCCAGCTGCAATGATGATGAGAAAAAAGAACATGAGGGGGCAAGGGAGAAATACACAAATAAGTTGAGATCAGGCTCTGGCTTGCTGCACATGAACAAGGCCTAGCGCTGACATGCAGGCTGCAGGCAGAAACCATTCCGAATGGGGTTGATGTGAGTGGATTGCCGCAACCACCTCGCTGCTCATTAATCTGTCATCAGTCTCAAAGTGGCGGACAACCTCCAGTTCCATGTCCAGTTATCTTGGGCCTACTTGGTGAATAACTATCCACGGCGAAAAGGGGGGTGAGGTAGACCGTGGAGCATAGGGAGGTAAACCTGACTGCTATTTTCTGAGCCCAGAGTGAACGAGATACCTAATTATCATTCGGACAGCATTAGACTCATGATATTGTAGGGTCAAACGTATGAAGATATATTGCGACAGCCTAAATCGGAGTGATGCCAAGAGAGCCTCCCGGTGAATCTAGAGCAGTCTTCGCCACTATTGTTTGATCCATTACGTAGCAAGACAGAGGAACCTGACAAGTATGAACTCCTCGTATATCTCCCCGTTGTACTTTCAGGCCTTGCCCATCGACCTAACCTTTTCTTTTCCAACATTCCATGCTTCGAAAGAACCCACTACCTCTGTAGGTCTGTCGCTTGCTTTAGACCGTCTCAATTGATGGCTTGAGGCCATGTATGAGACACCGCAGTGCGGTCTTTGATTTAGTGACACAATGGTCTTTGCTGCGGGCTGTACATCGGCACGTGTGACGAGCACTCCCGAGGCTACGACTGCGGCGCCCTTGATAATTAAAACATCATCGGCTTCTTCCTCGGGGACCAGATGCAGCACCTTATGTTGCGAGCTCTATGGGAAAAAATGACAAATATAGGAGGGATTAGAAGCTTATTTGCTCTGATAGTTGCTAGTGATGGCTTGGCTGTTGCTGCTGCCACATCGGCGATGTAGAAGTCGTGCAGCCGGCTGGATAATACCAATAGTCCATCAGATCATATGAAATCACGGCAGTATCATAGACTATGCTCTCTGTCAACTTGCACCATAGGCCGTCAATTACTCTTCAAATAAGACTCATCTGGCGTTGCTGCCCCAGGCGGGCTAAGCCTAGACCTGTTAGATGCGAGGGCAGACGGTAATATTTGCGCGCCTTCTGATGCTTCCTGAGCCGTGTCGCTCGTTCTAGAGTAGTTCTACTGACAACATACAGTCGTCTCATCAATGCCCTCCGCCTTAGACAGGGCCTCCTGTTCTCCGACAGTGCAGGAGAGCCAGTCAGTAAGGTATTTGCCGAGACCAGCGCCAACGATGATTGAAATAATGATGTAGCCGTTGAAGTACATGGCCAGCAGCATAACGACATATGCAACGCCAAACGTCACCGCGTGTAGAATGGCACGTAGAATCTGCTGGACGGGAGAAGCGCGCATGACGACTCTGCGGGAAGCTAGCGATGGAACGGCAGTCGAGCGAGCGCAGCCCTCCTTGTCATCGTCATGGCCGACGGCAGCGAGAACGGCCTGTCCTCTGCGACGCATCTGAGCGTGTATAAGACTGTCGTATTTCTTGCTCATGATGCGAAGGACTTCGAGCATAACGACGAGTAGGACTACGCCAATGCAGGAAGCTGCCATCATTCCGCGGTTCCGAATCTGCCATGATGACGAGAGAAAGCAGGCGTCGATCGTGTTCCAGTTCCATAGCATCTGTTACGGAAATAAGGATCAGTCCGTCAGTACCTAGCGAGAAGATGGCACGGAAGAACGTACTGAGACCTTGCAGTCCGCCGTGTCTGCGCTGCCGTGATCCATGGTGAAGACTTGCGTGGATTGACCGGAGTAGAGGCAAGATCGTGGGAGGAATCGTGTGAGAATCAGGCGTGGAGAGGATCGAATAACTTCACTTGCTGTGAGGGAGAAAAGATTGACGGAAGGTTACTGTGAGGTCTTTTCAGAGCCACAGAATAATCCAGCAGACGAATGTGGAATAAAACAGGCGAGCAGGGGGCCCACGTGTTGTCTTATGTACGGATACGACCAATCCTTGGGTAGCTCGAGAAGATTGTTTATTCTTCGAACTCACTGCTTGACCAGTTTCCATCAAAGTCGTATTCCTCCGACTCGGAACCGTGCCGGGTGCAATGCATATGCAGTATTCTGGGTCAGGTCACCAAGGGCCTCACTGCCGTTCTAGATGCGCCGGTGGCGTCACCGGACAACACGATCAAGCCTCTTACATGCGTTCATTTTACGCTCCTCGTGGTCACTGACTGCTTTCGAGGTGACAGGATTGGCTTCACGTCCGGCCGGCCGGGCGGGACCGTGGATCTGAAGAGGCAAGCCCGGTAGGCGGGGCTTCACGGGCCCGCTGATTGCGACCCTATCCAGGAACGCTTAATCCAATCCGGCCCCTATCAAGCCAACAAACTTGCTCAAACTTGCTCGCCAAGTTTCCTATTTCTTTCCACCGTCGCCACATATACACAAAATGTAAACCCTGTTAGCCGGTCTCCGGCTCCGTTGGTATAGACTTGGCAAAGATTCGGATAGCGTCCGGCCTCGGTATGGTAGACTTTTCGCCGATTTCTTTTAGTCATAATGAAGAGTCCGGCGCGAGAATGTTTCTCATATCGACTTGTGGTGGACTCACTTTCGCATTAGGATGGTGTGGATAACCTGCAGACAGGAGAGACGGGCACAAACCATATATCCTACGATCTGCCTCTCCAACGTCGACTAAGCCTCCGAGGCCCCTTGCCGGTTCCTTCCTCCCGACTTCAGACACCCGCAATGGACGAAGAAACTTCAGCGGCCGACTCGCTGCTACGCGGCGTCTTCCGCCGACAAGGCTATCAGTCCCAGAACATCAGCAATGGCGGGGTCGTCGACTACTGGGGCTACGCCGGCCGCGTCGTTCCCTGCACCAACGACGCGGGAACATGCGAATACTTCGAATCCGTCTACGGTGGTCATGAGCGCGGCATGCTCTACACCGGTATCATCTGGGCAACTCTCGGCGGCATTCTATTCGTATGGGCAATCGGGCGGCACATTTGGGGTCCGCCATCCGGCGCCGAAGCCATCGTTATGTCCACCATCACCAAATCCGCGTCCGGCGAAGAGCGGAAGAAGCCCAACGTGGAATCATCTGGCGCAGGCGGTCTTCGTCGCCTGAGGGCGGCGGCCACGGCCACTTGCCGCTACTACACCCTCCCGGAATCTATGCGCTTCGTCTTCGGTCGCACAACCCGACTGCAAGTTCTCATTCTGGCCATGTTGACCATCTACCTCGCCATCTTCTCCTTCATTGGAATTTGGTACAAAGACTGGATGACACCGGTAAAAGGCTACGACAATCTCTACCAGAGACGGTCCTGGCTTGGCGCATGGTCTGATAGAGTTGGCACGCTTGCATATGCGTTAACGCCGTTCTCCATCCTGCTCGCTTCGCGGGAATCCATCCTTTCCTTGCTCACTGGCGTGCCGTATCAAAGCTTCAACTTTCTGCATCGCTGGCTTGGCTGGATAATCGCGATCCAGGCCCTCGCGCACACGATCGGCTGGACAATCATTGAGAGTGTCTTTTACCAACCACAGCCCCAGGTAGCCAACAAATGGATCAAACAGTTATACATGATCTGGGGCTGTGTTGCTAGCATCATTCTATTTCTACTCGTCATCTTGGCTACTCCATGGGGTGTTCGCCTCACCGGCTACGAATTCTTTCGCAAGAGTCATTATGTACTCGCAATGATCTACATTGGCGCATGTTGGGGCCACTGGCAGCCTCTGAAAGTTTTCAGTAAGTTTTCCTTCTTCTCCTACACGTGTAGGCTCGAGAGCACGCTAACATTCCATGCCTAGTGGTCCCCGGCCTGGCCATCTGGCTCGTCGATCGCGGCGCACGGCTTATGCGCTCGTTTCTCATTCACTATCAGTACCTTCCGGATGGCACCATGGGCTTCCAAACCGCTCCCGCCAAGATGGCGCTCATGCCTGACGCGAAGTACGGCGATATTGTTCGTCTCGATTTCTCTCAGCCCCACGACGTCTGGAAGCCCGGTCAGCACTTTTACATATGCTTTGCGAAATCCAGCGTCTGGCAATCCCACCCCTTCACCCCGCTGAATCTTCCTATTGAACGCAACGGCGTTGTCGAGCACGCTTATATCTTCCGCGCGAAGAAAGGAGAGACCCGCAAGGTTGCGCAGATGGCAGCCGCAGGAACGACGACTACACCTGTTATCCTCCAGGGTCCCTACGGCGAGGACCACACCCTCCACCTCACACCCGATGTCAACGTCCTTTGCATCGCCGGCGGTACTGGTATTACCTACGTCCTCCCTACCCTCCATTGGCTTGTTCGCCAGCCTGCGAATCCCAACCGCCGAATTGCCCTCGTCTGGGCCGTCCGTCTCCGGCAAGATCTCGAATGGGTACGCGCCGAACTCGATGCTCTCGCCGACGCAAAGGGCCACGGCATCAGCATCACCATACACATAACACGCGAGGAGAGTGAAAGCCTCACCTCTGAGGTTACCGAAAAGAATGCCATCGACCGCGTTCAGTCATCCTCAAGCCGGAGCAGTAGTAGCCGCGCAAATGGTCCTGCGAAAGCCTTGGAGATCCGCGCTAGTGGTAGCCACCCGAGGATGGCGGACGTTATGCCTGCTTTCCTTTCAGACAACGTTGCAGGCCGTACTGCAGTTTTTGCTAGCGGACCGGGAGCTATGATTTCCGATCTGAGGGGCGTTGTAGCAGCGGCAAACTCGGGAGGGCAGGTCTGGAAGGGGAATGAGATGGCTGATGTGGAGCTGATCTGCGATAATAGGCTAGAGTGGTAGATTGTAGATACCAGGAAGAAAACATGTTTATAAATGACATACGGCACTAAAACCATTTCCTTTGTGATTGCTTCAGCACTTGTTAAGACATCCACGCGGACACGGCGGGTTATCTTTGCTTCCAGCCCATGAACTAAGATAGCCCCTCAGTCAGCTCTGCGTCTATCGCATCAGTGCTTCGCAAACTCTCCTGCATCTTATTTCATTTCGGGCTGGTATTCGTTCGGCGACAAGTTCGATGAAGTTCTTCTTCGGGTCATACTGTGGATCGCCAACTTGAATCACCTCATTTGTGACTTGTAACGGGACGTGCTGAAACGGGGAACCGTGAACTTCCTTAGCCTCAAAACAAGGGTCGTCCCGTGGTTTCGAGTTCAGCTACCTCTTGAATGTCGAATGAGGGACAATGAGTGGCGCTTCCATCACATTGCTGGATTCATGTCAAGAATTTGTGTGCAGCCAGACGCGGCATGATGTAAGTTGAAAGTTTTTAGTATCGGCAAATTCACTGAAGCTTCATCAATTGAATACTGATCGTACTTCCACGGAAGCTTGATTTTATTCCCTTCGGCCCCGAGTGAATACCTCTCGAGTCTCCACCATGTGAGAAGCGTCCACACATTCTGCAAGAACTAGAGCCAGAGTGGCGTCACGTGTAAGAACTGCGAGACGCAGAAGTGTGGCGACCAGTTGTCGAAGATACAGGCGCCCATGACCTTGCAAATGCTGCCGCGTGCCGTGGACCAGGATGTCAAGTGGAGGGGTTTCCAGCACCTCGCAGAAGACCATGTTGTCGAATACCTGAAGGAAAACCTACAATGGAGAATTGTATCTTTGAGTTATCATCCCATTTCTTCTCGGTCCTTTGTGGATCTGTGACCGAGGAATTATGTGGTTAACCACAAGCTTTCCACGTCTAGGTGCCTGGAGAGGTGATCCCTACAGAGAAGTTGCCAAATCTCAAGGTGTTCTTCTTAAAGGGAGACGCCGACCATCATCAGGATCCGGAAAGGCCTTCAGTATACTCTAACTACGAGGAGAAGTGGGAGGTTACCCAGCACAAAGTCGGCGGAGCAAGACCCCAGCAGGCCTAAACTTGAATGAGAAACCCTCTTAGACGAGAGAACCCTTTGGATGAGAGTCTCTTGCACAACATGTCCTCTTAGATGAGTTGCTGGCGGCGTCTCATCGACTACAGATGCGCTTGACTACTTAGGATCAATATTAACTTTTGCTCTTCTCCCAATTGACCTCAAAAACTCGCTGCTCACTTACAAGAGTGACCCATTTTCGCACCAGTCTCTTTAGAAATAGCACCCCAAGAACATCCACCGCCTTTCCCAAATATGCGGGTAGATTGCACAGGTTACTTCATACTAGAACATTGCACAACTGCAGTCCTCGTCGCCAACCACACCCCCATCGCCCGATAGACACCCTTTCCTCGCTAACCCTAACATTCACGACCTAAGTGGGGAGCGGGTATCGTGAGCTTCAAATGAACCTTCAGCCGCCCACCACACATGAACAACAACAACTATCAATCCTCGATAGTCTAGTGGTGAGGATATCGGCTTGTCATTCACACGATTCACCGGGGTGCAGAGCGTGACGAGACGGTGGGAATAGCTTCATCACGCGAGAGACTGCACGCACTTGGTTGAACGGGGCATGTCGTTACAAAGCCCGCTACAGCAGCGATTTGAATATACGTCACTCGGCTGGCAGTAGCAGTGTGGTTTGCCTATACGTCCGAGCTCCACTTGGTCAGCTGCGATTCCTTGAGAATTCAGCCATTAAATCGCATAACACCGTGTTTGGGGGGGTAGGTCCGAGTTGGATTCCGCGTTTGAGGCCAATCTTTTCGAGATGTTCAATTCCCCGTCGAGGAGTCCTTTTTGCTTCATCTCTCTTTTCCTTTGCAAAGCAAAGGAAACTTTCAATCCAAAGAATTGTCAGTAAAAAGCCTTTTGTCTCATTTTGCATTCTTAAGACCTCGGACGTTCAGTGATGAAGTTACGCGTTGCCTATTTAAAGACCAGAGGTGAACCACAACCCACCGGAACCACCCATTCCACCACGCCTGCCAAACAACTACCGCACGCAGCACGGCCATGCCGTAACTTCATCAACCAACTTCATCAACCATTATGGACTCTTCTCCATCTGTCATCCACAACCTGGAGATCGTTGACTACAAAGTGCTGGAAGCGTGGGGCGCCCTAAACTGTAACTTATTTTCCGGCCGGCGCTGTAGCCGAAAGAAAACCCCGGGGCCGGAGGGCCCACATCCCCAAGACCGGATCCGAGAACCGGCGGTCAGCGTCCATGTTACGGTGAACACGCAGGCACGGGAGCCAATACCTCTTAGGCTAGATACCCTTACGCGAGTCAGGCAGTGCCATCGCTTGATCTTGGACCCAGCGAGAAGCCAGACGGAGCTCAGGAGAATCACGCTAGAAGATCCAAGTCAGTCGACGTCCAAGGGACTCCAGTGCCGGGAACAAAACCGGATGGAGGCAAAGCCAGGAAATGGCAGATCCGTCCATAGGCATTACATAGGCCTAGGAATGATGGACAGTGGAGAGGTCTTGTGAAATCCCCTGTTGCCCTGACCGGTGGGCAGAATATTTAGTCGACAAACTTAGGCGCGAAACGCGACACAAAGTGCACACATATCACAAGAGAAATTCGAAGCAGCATATTGTGTGAAGTGGAAAGGTGCTGAACACCTGATTCGGCTTTTAGCTCGTGCTATACACCCTGGGACGATCCAAGTCCTGCCATCCATCCACGCAGTTCCGCGTTGGAGCGTCTACCCAACCGCCCACCAAGATCCAATGTATATACAGAAGACAACGCCGCAGGGCATCCCAAGCCCTGGTTACCTAGATTGGAAAATCACATTTGCCCAGAAATCACAAACCCCAACACCTTGCATAAGAAATCACACTCATGTAAACAGCCTCCTTGCGGAGGTACAACGCCTGTACCGTCTGCGACGGGAGCGACATCCCCGATCCGCCGCTCACGTGCCCTTTTGAATCCGCGGACGCTTGGGTCCGAAAACGTGGCCGTATATATACAGCAGTTTTGAAGCCCCGGTTGCACCACCGGGAGCGACTGGCTCGTTGGAGGCGTGGAATGCTGTCACCGCATAACACTGAGCCATGTGAAACGTATCCCCACCGACTGTCGAGCGACAAATGATGATAGATGATGAGATAAGACTGGCGAAAAGAAACGAGATAACCGAGAGACAAGATGTAACAAGTGGGTGGGCTGAGCAATGTTGCCAAGGGTGCTTCCACCCGGCCAACATTCCAGACAGCCGCGATTGATCATGATGTCATTGCGCGATCATCGGTCGTAATAGAAACTGTCTTTTTTTCGTGTTTTCTTTTTCTTGCTCGACCTAGCAGGCCGCGTGGTGGAGGGCAATGTTGGGCAGGTGCGCGTCATGCAGAATGGGTCTCGATCAGCCCAATCACTGCCTGAAGGAAGCCCAACGCCCAGACCAGCCACAATGGGGGAAGAATGTGACACGAAACGAAAAAAAATAATCAAGAGAATCAAATCGGAGCGATTCAAGACTTCTTAGTAGACCGCATAACTGTCGAACCCCTCGGCAAGCGGGTCTTGGTATGTAGTGGGTGTAACCGTGTTTGAGGACGAGATGGAGAAAGCCGTCTCGTGCGACATGCCGTTCATCGGCGAGTTTGAAGTAAAGGGCGAGAACGCAAATGCCTCAGAGGCAGATGAGAGCGGCATGTTGGAAACGGCCAGAAAAGAGGAGGCCTGGGTGTCAATGGCCAGCTCGGGCATCGGGTACGACGCCTGGAAGTTCATGTCGTAGGTCATGTTTTCGCCCATGTGGCCCAGGGAAAAGTCCATCATGGAGGGGTCAAGCTGCACAGCCTCCTCCTCGTCCTCCTCCTGAGCCTCAGCATCGGCAGCATCGGCATCGTCGGCGGTGACAAAGACTTCCTCCATCCAGAGCTTGAGCTCGTTCATCGGAGGCCAATCACCACCGCCCTTGCCGCCGCGCTTCTCGTCGTCGTCGCCCCGCTTGTTCTTGCCACGGGGGGTCTTGGGCTTGAAGTGGGTGCGACGCAGATGAGCGGCAGCATTGTAGTAGGCACCGTAATGTTTTCCAGCGACGCACTGCTTGCACTTGGACAGCGGGTTGATTGCCTCGACGTTTGACTTGAGACCGGCTTTGGCCGGGTCGCGGCAGATGAACTTCTTGATGGTGCCCTCGTGCTTGGCATTAATGTGCCTGCGCAATTCGTGGTCGCCGCGGAAGCCGTCGGGATGGTCATTGCATTGATCGCAGTAGACCTTGGGGTGCTTGGGACGGGTGTACGTGCCCTTGGTCACCGCGACCTTGCCCTCCTTCTTGGTAGCGGACTGGGACGGCTTGGTGGCATCGGCAGGCTTGGGCGCCAGCGCGGTGCGGGTGGCGTTCTGGATCTGCTGCTGGAACACATCCTTTGCGCGACGCTCCTGGGTTGACTTTGTAGAAGCGGTGCTGTTGGCGGAGATGGAGCGTTCCATCAAAGACGAGCCCTGAGACAAGAATTGTTCGTCCATGGGCGACTGCTGAGCATACTGCTGCTGAGAGAGGCTAGCGCCGACGTAAGCGAGAAAGCTCTCGGACTTGACGTTCGGGGATGTGCCGAGGGGGGCAGAGGTGTAAAGATCCTGCGGCACAAAGTCGAGTTGCGACTGAGTCGAGTTGATACGGGCCATCTCAAATGCACCATTAAGGGACTGGCTCTCGAATTGGTGGTCGAAGGAGCTGTTTTCCCTCGTCAAAGGGGTGGTCTCCGGGGCGGATGTGCCGGAGCTCATCGACGGGCAGACCGAGGCGACCAAGCTGGCCTGAGAGTTGCGGCCATCAGCCGTCAAGAAAGCCTGCGGTTGCGGGGGGATCATGGCCGGCGAGGGGAGGCTCTCGTCTTGTGTTGCGAGGTAGTCGGCAATGTTCATGCCGACGCCGGGATCAGCGTAGGGCATGTTCTCCTCGACCCTCGGGAGATTTGACTGGCGACGATTTGAGGGCGTGCGCTGCAACGAGGGCTGGGTCGCTTGGAACAGGACATGAGGATCGTCTCTGGACTGGGTGAAGCGATCCATCATGGTGTTGGGGGTATTTGATGTCTGCAACGGAGCGATGGAGCCCTTTGCGACGAAGGGAATTGACTTTTCCGAGCGGTTGGATGTGCTTCTCGCCATGCCCGTCATGGGGACTGCGCGAGGGAGCTGCTGTGACATGACCCTCGCACGCTTGACTGGTTGTGGTGAGTCCATGTCACTGCTGCGTTCCTGGAAGCATGTTAGTACGGACGGCATGAAAAGTATAGCATCGAGCGGTGGTGGTGCTTTACCATCATTCTTGTGGCTGCGTGGGAGGAGTAGCCCATGTTGGACTTACTCCTCGGCATTGTTGATCTTCTGACTGCGGGCATGCCATTGTGGAATTGTGGTTGTTGTTGCTGGTGCTGTTGGGTGATGGCGGGTTCTACGTAGTAGTCACCTTGGGGCGGGAGCAGGTTCAGAGGAGTTGTCTGAGGTGCTTGGACGGGGCCATTGTGGAGTAGGTTTTGGAGGCTTTCCAACTCTTGCTGCTTCTGTAGCACCTGACGTTGCAGCTCTTGATAATTGAAATTTTGATTCATGTTGTTGTTGTAGCGTCTATGGGAGGACGTCGGCGAGATGACGGAAGACGGCGGAGGATGACAGAGCTGGGGTGGGTTGCCGGGATTCGGAGTGAAGCGTGTCGGGCCTCACTGGAGCTTGGAGTGAGAAACGGTCCGAGTCAGGACTGTTGCTTGCGGTAGAGTAGTGGTGGAAGTGATGTGTGATACGAGGAGATATTGCTGCAGCCTCGTTCTGTCGATGGCACATCCAAGGGCCCCCGAGTGACGATGATGGAGGTAAGGCGGGGTGGGATATTGTCTTGGACAACAAACGGAATTGTGTTTGTCGGTTGTGTCGAAGCAATATCGTCGTGACTCTTGTTGAGGTCTCGAGGATTGTACTCTGGTGAGAGGGCGTGTTTGTTGGAGGCGATTGACAAGGGATCTGTGGCTTCGAATGGGAAGACGATCGCAAGAAGTTTGGGGAAGGCGAACTGGCGAGACCAGTGGTTTAAAGAAAGGACAGGATGAGCCGCGCAAAGAGCGTCCAGTCACAGAAGTGAGGCTTTGGCGTTGTCTCCACCGCAGAGAGCTGGTAATGTCGGTGGAACAGGCAAGACAGTGGTGGACAGGGACACTGAATACGCTAGAGGGGTGCAGGGGTGGGAGGGGTGGGAAGAGGTGGTCGTCGTGATGGTGTGGTGTGTGGGAGAGGTGTGGTGTGGGAGGGGGATGGGGATGGAGGAGAGGGGAGTGTGTTGCGATGATGATGATGATGTGGTGGTGTGCGGGAAATGGGTGAGAGACAGCGACACGCTGCGAAGGAGGGTGTGATTGAGAGATGGGTGTGTGTGTGCGGTGTGCTGCTGTTGGGCAGCTGGCAGCTGGCTGATGGCGGGCGGCGAGGGTCAAGAAGGTGGTGGTGGTGATGAGCTGGCGGACGTGGAGCAAGCAGGTGCTGCTGCTGGTTCTGCTGTTCTTGCTGCTGCTTGTTCCAGTGGCAGGTGCTCTTTCCCTGCTGCAACGATGGAAGGTACTGATACTGATGTCGCTGGGTGTTCTTGCTCCTGCTGGCTGGGGGAAACAGCGATTGGAGGTGCTCTTTCCTGACCGGCAAAGGTGCGGTGAGAAGAATTTGGGGGGTGTGGGACCAGTGACGGCGCCTGGCAAGGACGGGGGAAGGAACTCTCGAGATGCAGTTGCAGCAGAGCAGACAGCACCTGCCACCGCTGCGATACGGCGTACCTACCTTGAGTCTTGGGTGCTTGAGGTGGGAATCCGGCAGTGGCGGGCATTGGACGCAACAGTGGCTGCTGCAAAGGCAGGAGCGACACCGAACCGACTGCTGAATGGGTGGAAAAGAACGAATCGAAGCGAGGAAAGAAGGTTGAAGTGGATGCAGCCCGCCCGATGTGGCCCCGCTGCAGTCGCCGATGCCAATCAAATCACTCAAACAAGCCCTTCTCAAGCCAATCAAGAGCGCCTGATCGCTGAGATAAAAACAGAGATTGGGTATCCGTAGGCAGGCAGGAACGTACCTTTTCCGACATTGCAAGCACGCCGCACCACGTTCGCTGGACAAGTCCGCCGCTGGGATGGGCCCGCCAGTCTTCAGTCCACGCCAGCGTCACACATACGGCGTTTCTGGTTTCTGGTTGCCGCCCAGGCCAACTCCAGTCCACTAACAACGCATAGCTTCAGTCTCCTCTCATTCTCTCCCTCTCGCTATCTCGATTTCGGCTTCGGTGACGGCGACGACTGCGCTGTATTTTTGGGCCACCGCATTGTCTGCTACTGGACGGACGCAATGGTCACTGGCCCAACGGCCAAACAGGGGGTGGGTACGTCCTGAAGCTCCAATCACTGCAAAGTTGGAACCTGAAGTGGTGTGTGAGGTGAGGTGGGTGGGCAATGCTCAGTGGGCACCGAACACGTCGTCTAGCGCGTGCCAGACAAGGGTGGCAGTCCTAACGAGTCCTAGGTTTCTCAAGTTCACTTCCCTAGGTACGGATACCATGGCCAACCTCCATTGCCCGGCTGCTGCTGGAGCTTTGGTGCTGGCTGGCTGGCTGGTCCTGCTGCCGCCGTTCAGCTGTTGTCGTGGTGGTGGTGCTCTGCCGACAGAGCTGTCTCCCCTCCTCCCATGGCACTCGGACTCTCTTCAACACTCGTCAGACATTGGCATCTCAGGCACCTTGCTCTTAGTCGACATTAGCTGGGCTGTCACTGTCACTCTGCCGGGCTCTAGCCTGGCCTTTCTCGCCCAAGCCATGCCAAACGCAGACAGGTGCTTCCCAAGATGATTTCCCTCTTGGGCCTCTTGGGCTGATCACCTAGCAAAATATCCTGACCTCATCTCAGCTCCCCGCCAAAGACGACAGCAAACACGAACCAGGGCCAAAATGACTGACAGACGGAACGGACTCCTCGGGAACGCCTGCTGCCCATCATCTCCCAGGGACCCAAGCAGACCCAGCCCAGGCCCAGGCCAATGTCAATCCAACGAACACTCTCTCACTTGTTTCCAAGTCCCCCACATGGGCGCCGCAAAAGAAGCCGTCCAAATAATGGGCCGACATCGTGATCGACCCGAACTTTCACACGCGGGCCCACACGCCCAGCGGATCCCCTGCCGAACAACACTTCCACGGCACTCCTCCCAGCACCTGGCTGTTCGTATGCACAGCGTCAACAAGTCCAGGACCAGAGGCAGATCGCGATGCGATTGATGAGATGCCCCGTCCGTCCCCTCATCGCCATCCACCACGTTCGTTTTCTTCCCATCTTTGGGGGGAACACACCGGTGTTTGGACACATCTGAATGACTCTGCCATTCAATGCTGCCTCGCCAAGAGATTGCGCGTGCGTTGCTCGAACTTGTCCCAAGACGGTGTCCATCGCGCAATTGTGCGCAATGCACATTCCCAAATGTCAGTGCTCTCTAGTACATTTCACCGCACGTCTGTGTGTCCTCTTTGACCTTTGGGACAGGACGGCGGCATCAACGCATAATACACAGCCCGAACAGCAGCAGCAACAACAGACCAGACCACCACGATCAAACCAAACCACACCGGCCAAACCGTCATCGTTATCATCACCAGATGCACTAAAATAAAAGAGGGGTGCGGTAGGGCCGTTGCCCAACATGACTCGTCCTGACACCGTCGACCGTTAGGTTTGCGGTTACGCGCTACTGACAGCACCAGCCGAAAGCAAAGAGCGGGAGGGAAAGACACCTTCAACCCAAAAAACGTTGTTCCTGGCTGCTCCCGCCCGCTCAGCCGGGCTCACTAACACTCAGCCACCACATGGACGCCGCCGCCGAGATATCGTCAACGACGGCTCCGACTTTTCCAACATGGCAACTCTATTTCGTCCCGACTTCTGTAACCCGGCATCCCCTCTTTCAACCTCACGCCGCGCAACGCTCCTCGTCCTTAATTACTTCTTTTAATGACCGCACACACCACTACAACTACAGCCACTACAAGAAAGAAAAAAAACACCATAGCTTCGAGTTCATGCGGAGCTTCCCTAGCTTCTGCCTAGTAGCCCACGAGCTCTCATCATCAAAAATCAGTCGATAAAAGGAGGTCAAAGAGCCGTTCCAATTGGCTTTTTCGGCAATAGCAAGCTGCACACCCTTCAGACATCTCATCGGGACCATGGATGATGGGTTGAGTTCGTAATTGCTCAGATGAGTGCGACAATTACTCCGTTGTGACGATGTTCTTTCTCTACGTTCCCTGCATCGTGTACGATAGCATCGGAAAATCCCCCGAAATGTCGAGAAAACGGAGGGACCGTGCCAGATTGGTTCAAACATTCAAACGGCGCACACACCAACAGCTGGTGAGCTGCAGAGAAAACCAAAGTCACGCACAAGTCCGACGAGTCACAACAATCCCAAAACAAATTGTTACCATGAATTCCAGAAATAATCCCCGACACGAATTGCGCAAGGGGTCCAAGGGACTGTGTGTGGCCTGCCGTGCCGCTCTCGCGACCTGACCAACATTCGGGATAGCCAATCTGACTGATCTCCAAGTCTGGGCCAGGGACGGGGAAATCGGAAAGGGAGCCCGTCGCACGCAGAACACGCGGGACGCACAGAGACAGCCCAAAACCAAACATTGGCAGCGAGTCGCGGGAGGAAAAAGCAATGTCTCACAGAGATGACGGCAGCGAGCCGCCAGGGTGAGATGGGCAGCACCAGACCCTTTGGGTTGGGGGTTGTGCGGCGGTGCTGCGCCCAGGAAATAAGAAACAATAAACCTCACAAGCTCAGAGACCATTCCGTCATAACGGTCGATATCAGGAACATCTGGGCAGCGATCCCCATCCCAAGGCCCAGTTCATTAACTCAATTCTGTCAGCCAAATCACGCAGAAAGACAGGCCGCCTTGGCAGCCCAAAATATGCAGCCTCCCATGCCGTCGGCATGCCTCTTCGTCTTGCAGCACGGACACTTTGGCGATTCTGTGTGCGTCTGTGTCTGTGTATCTGGCTGCCATCCCACGCGGCCAGCATCTTGCGACAGCGATACCTCAGATGTCCATTTCCATTACATGATGTTCAGGCACGGCGGTCTGTTCGCAAACACCCCTCGCCAGGGAGCGCCGTATCTGTGTGTCTCTTGAGACCACCACCACGCCAACGACCCATCAGGACGGCACACCAACACCGCGCGTGGCTTCCTGATGCTTTACCAAGACGGGCAATGATGGGCTGGCTGGCCGCGCATGTGCTCTGTTCTGTATCACCTCAGCGTGGGCATTCGATTCGGCAAAAAAAAAGACCTCACTTGTGCAGAGGAATCGCGAGGGAAAGGGAAGAGGGAAAAAACGCCTGACAAGCCATGCGGCGCACCTGGCGTCCGGCGGCCGGCCTCCGGATCTATGATTGACGCGATGCATGCGCCAGGAAACCACACAACACCATGCCCCCATCACCACTACCGCCATTCGACCCCAGCTAGCAGCATCTCCTGCCTGCTGCATCTCGTTCCCACCCCAAAGATCCATCATCCCATTGGCAACACATCCTCCAATCCCTTGGGTTAGCCTCGTTTTGTCGTGCTGGGCTGCGGGACGGACTGGGACTGAATCACAGTGATCCAGTCGCAGTCAGTCACAGCCTACAGGCCCGGCAGGATCCCCCACATCTACAATTCCATCCATCGCCATCTGCGCATCTGCGCGCCGGCCGCCAGCTGCTGCATGCCAATCCCACCTGGCGTGCTGTCCAGTCATCGTCTTCCCTCGTGCCTCCCAAGCCCAGGGAAGCAGGCTAGGTATCCCATGTTTTCCCGCAAAGCTTCCCCCAACTTTTATTTCGCAACTTCCAACTCCACTGTTAACCCTCCCTGGCCCTCGCCCAATCACGTTCCTTCTGCAGCTCCAAAAGGGGAATGGCTTCGCAGGGCGAACCTCGATTGGCCACGGCTCGCTCCCGCAAAAAGTGAGGCTGCCGCCCCGCTCCCGCCGAACGATTGGCTCCCCGCTGCTCCAGCGCAGAAGTGGCCGCCGGGGATCACGCCTGCTGCGGCGCAGCTGGCCTGCGCGGTCCCGTCTCGTCTCGTTTCGGTTCGTCCTCGTGGTATCTTGGTACCGTCCATCATCTCCATCATCAATCTGTCTGTCTCCAGCGTATCTCTACGCAGTATCTCTGTGACTACTCCGTCACCTCCCTGGTCACATCAACGCCTCCAAGGAACGGGAACTATGCGCTTTGTAAATGCGTATCCATTTCTCTGCCAACTTCTTGGAATTTGGGACTTCCCAAACTACACTACTGCCGTTTTCTTCACCTCAAGTGACCTCCAACACCGACTCGCGCAAGGAGGGTCCCATCAGACGGTCAGCACCCTCTCTCTCTTCCTCTTACCCAGAAGCCAGGTGGTGTGTTTGTACGTACACGATCCCGTACCAAAGAACAGGATGATCGACCCGGGCGAGGGAATCAAGCCGCAGCGTTGAAGGGATCATCCCTCACATCTTACAGACCGCCGGAGGACCTTCTATCAAGTACAACGAGGTTGGTCACCATCCACCCAACCAACCGCCAAAAAAGGACCCCATTCCATCCCACCACACAAGAGGAAAATCCATGCATCGTTTGCGACAATCTCCCGTCATCAGACGGGTGCCAGCATGTTTGGGCGTCGTCTATCCTTTCTTGTCTGCCGTTGCCGTTGCCGTTGCCGTATCCCCCAACCCATCTACCTCCATTGTAAACGTACCTCACCTCAAAAAGTGTCTTTTTGTCGTGCTCACCTTTCCCAGTCAGATTCGTGAGGACTAAAAAAAAATAACATGCCCATCAATTGCAGATCATCTCCAACTCCAATCCCACCAAAGCAAACCTAAACCTTTTTTTCCCTCCTCCCCTCACAACGGCCCCTCCGAAGAAACTCCCTCTTCACCGAACTCGTGCAACCACTGTCGCATTCCAGCGCACGACTCGCGCAACCAAGCGGCTCTGCTCGCTGCGAAATCACAGAGTCGCAATATGTCATCAATCCCACCTACACAGACCGCAGTTACATTTGGCAGCGCTGTCTAGTGCAATCATTACCACCCTAGAATATCGATTTTCTGCCGGTCTAGACCTTTCGATCGTCCTCTGCTTTTTTTGCCCATCAACCGTGCTTCCCCAGGTCGTTCCCACCTCAATAAGCCGCAAGATTGGCAAGAATAATGCCACCGTCGCCGTGACTGTCACCATGCCACTTGAAGAAAAACAGTGACGATCAAATTCCTGTGCTCTACGCGACCGCAACCCCGCGGCTCTTACCGCCCACCCCTCCCTCTCTTCCCCCGAAAAAACAAATGCCTTCAATCAAGGAATTCCCCTGACCGCCCGCGGCACGTAAAAGCCAAATGGACGTGGGCCGCAATGCAACACCAACGGAACTCAATCCGAAATCGAACCTCACCTCACCTTCACTGGGAGTGCAAGCACGCCTATTTATCGCTCATCTCATCTTTGCGCCAAGACATAAAACGCCCGGCGAGCCTTTTTCTTTTTGTGTGTGTCTTGGTTCAACAGGTGCACGATCCCATCTTTTTATCTCCGTAAAGCATATCACCCTAAAAATAACCTTTTCCCCTCCGCTCCAGTCTGATATGCATAATTGTAAAGAGAGAATGGTTTGGGTGCGTGTCTGATCTCCAATCGGGAGACAGGCAAAGATCAAGAAAAATTCGGAAAACACCAGACGGGAGGGCTCTCGGCTACAGATCCAGACGGCCAGACGGCTACTGGCGTCGCCTATCTTTACTTTCGTGACTTTGCCGGCCGGTGACACTCTCCCTCTCCATCTCATCCCATCACAGCTTTCCGCAAAACCCAAAATGAGATGCCGTCCATGGTAAAAAAGTGGACAACGACACGCGGACGATGGGCAGATGAGCCTCCAACCCATCCAGATCATGACGCTTGTGAAGGAGATGTTGGTGCGCTATGATCCTCCTCCCCTCTTTTCTCCAACAACATCACCATAAAATACACCCTCTGCAGAACCCTCAGATCGCGTTTTTGCATGTCATGTCATCCCAATACAGCGGCGCCGCATGAACAAAACGGCGCTGCCGTCCCGCCGCGAGGGCGTTTTGGGTTTTTGCTGCCCGGGGAGAAAGATCATGCTCTCGTCTTTGAAGAGTGGTTATGTATCTTTCCCCCTCTTTTGTTTGGTCATAGAATATGAATTTGGAGAGTGTGTGGTGTAAGACACGCGGACGGCTTGCGAATGAAGACGGCCTGAGAGTCGAAGTGAAGTGGTGGTGTCTACAGGCCCCGCTCCGAGCCGCATCTGCAGGGTGCATGCTGCAGCGGCGCAGCGCCGGAGGCCGAGTTTCTCTCTATTCGCTTTTGGTGTGCTGTGTTGTGTTCATGAGAGGGTATGATTTCGACGACGCACGATTGTGCGTGTTTGACTCTCTGGCCATTCGTGATTTGAGAGTACCGTGCCGCGTCTTGTTGTTTTGTTTGTGGCTGCGAGCTGCGAGCTGCGGGTTGCACACCACTCTTCAGACAGCGCGGCACGAGGTAGGCAACTCATGCAGGCCTTCTTCGAGCGGGAGGCAGGTTGCCTACCTACTGAAGACGCCTGCTGGGGTGCCCCGTCTGATGGGGCGTCCGAGACCCCGCGAGGCAGGCTGCGGTCAGCATTTTGGGACGAGGGGCCAATGGGATGGCGGGCTTGGCTTTTTGGGGGCGCGCAGATGCGCTCTTTGGAGATGCGGGATTGTGCAGCGGGGTAGGCAGGTAGGTATGTTTGGTTGGAGTTGAAGGTGAGGGGTGAAGATGGGTGTGGCTTGGTGGGAGTAGGAGGAGTCTTGGTGTTGACTGTTGAAAGCAGAGCCTCACGGGGATGATGGGCGGGCTACGTTGTTAGTTCGCATTTGTTCGTCAGGCGGACAGGAACAAAAAGTGGCCAACGGCTTTTAGTCCTGGAAACAAACTGGAAGC
Organism: Colletotrichum gloeosporioides; assembly: GCF_011800055.1. Taxonomy (NCBI): domain Eukaryota; kingdom Fungi; phylum Ascomycota; class Sordariomycetes; order Glomerellales; family Glomerellaceae; genus Colletotrichum; species Colletotrichum gloeosporioides. Next base: position 262,158 of record NW_025544658.1, on the reverse strand, counting down.
CCATTTCAGCTGCCGAACTTCCATAACCAATCCTCGCACATCATCGCAGCGACAAATGCATCTGCAACCCATGTCCACACCATCAGGAGCGCCCCCTTCACTGCATTCTTAACCCACCCCGAGGCAACGAAATGATACAGGCTTTGCTAGACACCTGTTGCTATTAGATATTCGTCTCCGAAGATGATTCAACATTTGGCCGAGTTTTGTCAGCGGAGATATGAGGGAGCGCTTGCAGACCAGAGACCTGGTGGGTGCTCTTGGGTCTCAAGCAAACTGACGAGACTCGAGTGCGCAGTTGCGCACTTGTGGAGGCCGTTTTGTGGCATTAGGGTATGTGTTGGTTGGCTTTGAGGTGTAAAGACGCGTTATGGTCCGGGAGAATGTGTGCCACTGATGGTGTCAGCAGAACTTGAGGCAGAGTGGAGGCGGACTGTGACATCGTGGGTCGCATTTCCTGTAAGGCAAACACTGCAATCAATTACCAGGCAACTATTTCACTGCATTCTTAACTCCTCACGAGTCGGTTCAAATGCTGACACGTTGCAATGGGCCGTCCTGTATTGCGGAATATTTCTCAACGGCCGCATCTATATCTCTTGTGTATGACATTTTGATGACCCAAATTCCGAATCTCGACTTGAGTCTCTTCCCTAGAGGCCTTCTCGCCACAATCAATTGCCATGGTGACATGGCATGGGGTGCAAGGCCCGGGTTTAGTTCGCAGATGTTGGATATGAGATTTAGGAGATGGCATCTTGTGTGATGTGTTGGAACCTAACAACAATAAAGCTGATATGTTGAGACCATACTCCCAAGCATTCCCGAACGCCAGCGTTAGTGAAGTGCCTGTTTGAGCTTCTACGAATATTCCATAAAGCATGGGTCGATGCTCTCATGGCATGATTTTGGGTCACAAGATCTCTACGCTGGAAATGTTGCGAAGGGAATAAAGTGTCCGAAGAACTTATGTACTCAGTGATCTACCCTATGGCTGTACTTGCCATTGCGTAGTAGTGTAATATCTTAGCTGAAAATCATGATGACAGGATGTCTTGCGTATGGTTTCATACGCCCGTCTAGCCGATGATTTCCAAGGGCGTTGTAAATTGATATCACCATTCACTGCATAATCTTGTCCACGCCAAGCTCTCAGTGGAAGTCATTCACATACGTGAGTAATCATTCTGCGCACGAAAAAAAGACTATAAGCGTCATTTATTGCAATCCTGATTCATCTATTGACTGCGCAAGTCTCGAGACCCAGAAAGTATCTTTGTAAGCTGCCTTCCTTCCGAACACATGTTTGCTTCAAGCTAACGCTCGTCATCAGGGGAATCATTAACATGGGACGTTGTGTTTTGTCAATTCCCTTGGAGTCTTCTGTTGTTACAGAGGAATCGTCTGTCAACACAGAAGAATCTTTTAGTAATACAGAGGACACTTTCATCCTCTCAGAGAACGCCTCAGGTGGGATGGAAGAGGAAATTATCGAAGTGGAGGAAATTGCCATTGCTCATATGCGGAAATGGCTATTCGTTTGCAATAGCCGACATACTTGCAATCGACCAGACGAGGGTGCGACAAATGACATATTACTTCCCAGGGCACCTTCACATCTTATCGACACGGAAGATTACTGTCTTGTACCTGGGAGTAGAGACAAGAGTTACGTCGCCCTCAGCTACACCTGGACCGCCGGTGTCGTGAATTCGATCGGCAAACCGTCAACCAATGCTCATACGCCATGTCGCAATCTACAGTTGCTTCAGAATAATAAGGAGGCTCTCCACACACCTCACGTGTTCCTTACTCGAGAACAATTGATGAGCAAGGTCATTCAAGAAGCAGTCAAGATGACCAAACTACTTGGACTTAGATATTTGTGGGTGGACCAACTCTGCATTATTCAAGACGAAGAATCAACAGCGAAGCACGAGGAAATTTCGAATATGGACCACATCTATGCCTGTGCCACCGTCACTTTAGTTGCAGCAGCGACGTCTGGACTGTTTGAGGAGATCTTCAAAGGGAGGGTAAGCAGCAAGGACGACACGCTGGAGGGACCATTAGCAACCACGCAAGCCAGCGTCAACCTCCGGGAGCTCGATCAAAAAGCCATACTAAATCACTACACTTCAATATCTAAGTCTATGTGGGCCAAGAGAGGCTGGACTTATCAGGAGGCGATTCTTAGCAAGCGCGTCATCTTCTTTTACGATGATGCGGTCTTCTGGCAGTGCGGATGCGCGGTTTGGGACATGGATCATCTGACGCCAGACGAAGACAACCCGATCGCTGCTACCAACATGGCCAAGCAAACCCTCACAAGACGCTTTTTGACGCCATCAAATCCGGATTTTGGCCTATACATGGACTTAATTTGTCCATTCAATGGACGCAACTTCACCCATGAAGAAGACGGTCTTATGGCGTGCACAGGCATTCTGAACCGTCTAGCTCCGGCTTTCAGGGGCGGATTCTTGGGCGGCTTGCCAATTGAGTTTCTGGACTATGCGCTCTTATGGCAGCCGCTGAAATATTGCCACAGAAGGACCAGCTCCTCTACCAACAAGCCTTGCTTTCCATCGTGGGCATGGTGTGGATGGCAATGTCTTGTGGACCCGTGGAGCTTCCAATCTAGCTTCTGTCTCGATGGGAACGACGCTGTCAGGAAAGCCAAGGCCGGCTCCTGGAAACTGAAAAATCTCATCAACTGGCAGACCAAAATCATTTCACAGGAACACAGCTCGATTGATAGCGCCTTACCGCCTTCATGCGCACAGGAAGATTTCTTTTCCGTTAGGAAGTCTTCTATATCCTCCCCCAACATCGAAATACACGACGATTTCCACAGCAATACTAAGGCTATACACAGTTCAGCTGGAGATAGGAAGTCTCCTGGGGACCAGTTGATACTCCTGGAATGCGATACAGAAATAGCCGTCTTTATTCCCGCAGCAACTTTGGGGATACATGAGTCTTTGACGAGGCACAGAGCAGTCAAGCATGTGTTATGGGATCCGACAATGAACGAAAAGCCCCTACACCACCTGTCAAAGGTTGTGGTTCTCCAAGATCGAGATGGAGTTTTTGCGGGCCTCGTTCGTGTCACGGAAAATCTCGATTACAAGCGATTGGAACGGACAACGAGGAGGTTCCCAGAAGGGATTACCACCAAGTGTGGGAAGGGGTTCGAAATGGATCTCATTGCAATCTCAGAGGGACGTGCAACCCGTGGAGACATGAAAATGTGTTTCGAGGAGAAGGTGCTTCGCAGAAGTCCATATTATGACCATGCGCCTTTTGAAACAGAGTACGATGGCGATGGATGGTGGACTGGTTCATCAGCAACTGATTGGTGGGGCCAGGGCCATGTCGTTCTGCCTGCCGGAAATTGGAATGAGAACCTCACACTTCCAAAGGAAGACGCGTGTGACGAAGAGATTGTAGATTTCTACAACGTCCTCTGGGTTCAGAAGGGCGATGACCAGATTTCGCGGAGGTTGGGATGTGGCCGAGTCTTAACGGATCGCTGGAGAAAGAATCAACCACGGATTGTCAGAGTCACTTTGGGGTAGGACGGGGTATCGATACGTTTCGTTTATTTGGAGGTCGTGCTAGATACTTGGTTGATCAGCCTTCGCAAGTGCTCTGATGGTAGCGATGATTCTTGCCCCGCCAGCAACTCGCAGACCCGCGATGTTTCCAAAGCGACTTCGCGTCCAGGGCTATGTAAGCAGGAGACACACCTAGACAAGGCATATTTCAGACAACTGATCATTGTCTCTCATGGCTTCACCGTTCATGAGCCCTTCCAAGTAGCTATATTCCAAATGTTAGCAATGCGCCATTTGGCTGTTGGAGGAGCTATCAATGCCTTACCATTCGCCCACTAACTCGAATTGTTTCTCACTTCTTGTATGACTGCTCTGTAGCGTTTCGCGGACAGCAAAAAGAACTCGGCTGCCTAGGAATCCCCCTATCAAGTCACCGACTTGAACCGGAATGTCCGCCAAACCGAATTGCCTGTCTTCAGTCAAGAAGAAAGATCGTCCACAAAGCGTGCTGTACAATGCGTCGTTGTATAATTTTGCATCTCAACGCAACTCGTTTGAAGTCTGGTTCCTCATGTGTTCGTACCAGACATGCCAAAGATTACCGGCGTCAGAGGGGCTGAGAACTGTGGCCTTTTGAGACGGCCCTTTCTTCCTTATTCGAGATCCGACGAGCGTTGCGCGTAAGGAGTCTAGTGAAGACCAGGGCTTCTTTTCGGCCCCAGAGTTGGCCTTCAAGCGCCTTAATATTTCAGTCTCGATGGCTTCAAGGCGGCGGAAGACAACGGCGTTGTCGTGGAAAATCTCGTGATCGAATGTCTTCAGCTATTGGAACCTGTCCAGAAGTTTCCCCTTTAGGCACAGCTTGTTGCCATTGAATCGAGGAGAGGTTATACCGTTGCCCCCTGCGTTGTATCCATTTGGCCACAAAAGTATTCTCCGTCCCCGCGTGACGGTCCAGTCAGGGCACCATGTTGGTAACCCACTTATACCTTGAAAGGTTCGATTTTGATGGCAGAGAACTTGAGGAGTATTGGACATTTTGATTGAGATGCACACCACGTCTTTGTAAAGTTCTTGCACCGACCTATTGTAATTTGGTTTCAGATCAGCGTCCTCACCCATGAGGCGAAAAAGACTGTAAACCTTATCCCCGGGATCGAAAGATTCGAAGTCACGGAACCGGTACAGCATATTTGCCGGATGTCGCATTCTTTCGTCTAAGCCGTATTTCTGGTACGCCCTTCTGACAGTCCATAGATGACTGATGGGTGTTGAAGCTATGTGCCGGACGAAGTACTGTAGCGGCTTGGGCACGATGGCGTTGAATCTGTAGCCGACCAAGATTTCAAGTGCACTTCCAAAAATGCTTTCGGGAATCTCAACTGTCCCGCATATGAAGACAACCTCTCGATGCACAGCGAATTCCTGGACGATCCATGCTCTGCTCCACCAGGGCCGTTTCATGAGTTCGTCCAAAGCTTTCCACGAGGCTGCTTCAGATTTGTCTTGAAGAATTGAAGTGATAGCTCGATAGTCTTTTGGCGAAACATCTACTGTTAGCCTTGTGAGCAGGCCAGCAACGCTTGTTGTGCCTTTCGCCTCCCTTCCGAGGAAAACAACTACCCTCGAAGAATACTTGTAGATGGCCCACATTCTTTGAACCTGGATGTTGACTTCTGAGACATTGTCCTGATTGATGCAAATCGAATCCGTCCACAGCAATCGGTATTTGTCAAGCAGGCGCAGACAATGCAGCGCACTTTTGAGGTTTGCCGTGACGCTGAAGGGCTCCTCGTCAAGATAGATCTGAGTCGTGTCATTCGGATCGCCCCAAGTGTAGGACAGCGCTTCGTATTTCCCATTGCACTGACCCAACGTGAACTCCCCCAGAGTACAGCGAACGTCGTCAGTATTACACCCAGCCAGCAAAGTGACGCACCGGAGAGCCCAGCGGTATTCTTCAGGCCCGGAAGTCAGATTCAAGTCGTCGGCTAAGTAGTGGTATGACACCGAGCTATCCGACGACGGTTGCATCATCGTGTGAAGCATACGGTGACAAGAGGAAGTTGTAAAACAAAAGGCAGGTTCATCACACCCACGCAGTAAATCAGTGCTGAGGACGACGAGATAACACACAGCATCTCACCGCTCTTGGATAGCGCGCTTATGTGATTTACGGCGTGGTTCCTATGACGCAATGCGACTTAGTGTTGAAACCGCGAGACCGCCTATTTTTCATGTAGCTTTGCGGCTATATTTCCTATGTATTTAATACCCCTCTTTAGTGCAATCGAGGAGAATGATAACAAAGACTACAACAATAGAAACATCGATGGTGATAAGAATGAAGGCTAATAATAGTGGCAGCGACGACAACAATAGCAACAACAACAATGACGACGACGACGACGACGATGACATCGAAGATAAGAACGATGATAGCAACCATATATGAAAAGGATGGGGAAAAAATAGGCGGTCTCGAAATGACATTAAAAGACAGGTAAACTATCTAGTTGGCGACTACTAATTAGGATGTATTGAAGAGGAATTGGCAGCTTCCTGAGATTATACTTCGGAATGAAAGTTTGCAACCTCAATTGCAGTAATGTAAATTTCATGTTTTAGACCAAATGGTGCTATAGATACATTCGGTGCATTGGGCTTTGACTAATAGACTTCTGTGCATCTCAATTCTGGTCGCGGTATATCCTAGCTGATCGGAGGCTCAGAGACGATATTTGAAGTTTGGATCTCGATCTCCGGTCCTCTTTTCTCGACGATCTTCCATCTCGCCAGACAAGATTGCTTCTTTCTCCTTTTCCAGTCTTCTCAGGTAGAACCAATGAATCGCAATCAGACATTCCGCGACAAAGATGGCGCCAAGAGAGAAGCTATTGCCGAGCAAGTAAGGGGAGCTCCTGTATATCTGTCCCGCAACCGCTCCGGCCGAGTTTCCAATAGTCTGCTGAATGCCGATGGCAGTGGCTCGTCGATCTTGACACTTTCTGTCAGCTAACCGACCTCAGGATTGATGTGGAGTACTTACACTGCGGGGCCATGTTGACATTGAGCCAGGCAAGGTTGAGGCCAGTTCCATTGTAAACAGCAATAGTGCATACGAAGCAAGCGAAGTACTTCACGGCGTTGTTACTGACACCGATAAGAATCGCGTAGCCGACGGCGCCCAGGATGTTCGTGCCGAACAAAAACTGAACCCATTGATCAGCATTACACGAGTTGACACGAACCAGGTAACTCACGAAACCGCATTTTCCATACTTGTCAGATAAGAAAGCGAAGGTGAAGAACGCCAAAGCCCCTAGACAGTAGACTGGAATAGTCAAATAGTTTGCCGCCAGTGTGCCATGTCCCATGGCTCGAAGAATTGAAGGCAAAAATGTGCCAAAGCCATTGGTGAGAATGTTTTGACAAAACTGGGTCCAAGCACTGAAGTCTTGTCAGTACCGACACGGGAAGCCCCAGGCCTTCGGGTTCACCTACGAAAGCCAAGTCTTTGCGTCCAAGAAAGCAAGTTTGATCTCCTGCCAATCGAGCTCCTCGCTTCCCATGTAGTCCAAACGCTCCTGATGACGAACTTCCATGAGTTGACGTTCGTTTTCGTTGAGAAAATATGCCTTTCGAATATCACTGGGAAGCCCAAACCACACCGCGAAGGCGCAAAGAATGCTGAAGGCTCCTTCGACGATGTAGACCCATCTCCAGCCTGCATACCCTCCGACACCATCCATTTGTAGCAAGCCATAGGCAAGAAGCCCACCAAAGGCACCGGAAAGTGCTGTGCATGAGACAAGATAGGATGTACGCTTGGCCAGCTCGTCTCGTTTATAAACCATCGTAAGGTACATATTGAGTGAAGGAAACAAGCCTCCTTGGCAAGCTCCGAGGACGAGCCGACAGGCATATAGCCCACCGATGTTCTTTAGAAGGCCATTAGCAATCGTGGTGACTGACCAGATGATGCAAAGAATGGTTAAGACAAATCGTGGTTCGAAGCGCTTGACGAGGATAACAGCGGGGACCTCGACCGGAACGTAGGTGACGAAGAAGAGAGATACGGCAGTCGAAAACTGCTGCTCTGTTGCGCCAATGTCATCAAGAAGACCTGCAACTTTTACATTGCCTGTGAGAGGTAAGTCAGATTCCATGTAATCACTGAAACTGATGCCTCCATGCCTGTACGTACCGATGTTTGATCTATCAATGAAACATGAAAGATAGACAACTAACAAAATAGGGGTGATTGCAAGGTCGATCTTCTTTACAACTCTTGCTTCCTCAACTCGGTCGATCTGAAACGTAGAGGAGTAGGCGTTGTGCTCAATGATGTCTTGCTGGTTGTTCGACTTCATATTGCTTTCATCCTCCAAAGGCATGTTTCCGTGCAATTTCGACACGACGCGAAACGCGAATAGTAGTCACTATTTCTGTGAACAGAAAGTCGGGACTGACAGAAGAAGAGTACAAGAGTGTATTCAGTATCCAGAAGTCATTGTTTTCTAGTGTTGAATACTATCCCAAGATAGTGCTTGAATCATCACTAATCTTCATCCTCAATTTCGGAGACCGATGCACATCTTCGCATCGCGTTCCCGAGCCGCCAAGTAGAAAATTATCTCATGACAATGTCATATGAAAATATTGCGGAGAATGTAGATGGAGAGATGAATGATCTGATAAGCTCGATGTTTTGTGAAAGACACGCCCTTTCGCACCATTTGCGATAACGGCCCAGCTTACCGAAACTGTTGGTGGTGACCGAAAATACCGAGTATCCTTGCCTGAGATGAGGGGATCTCGATGCTACGTCTCGGGGCTTATCTCAGCTGCTTCGGGTTGGCTCCCCGCTCCTCGGTCCCAATTTTGTAGACTCAGTCTTTTCGCTCGTATCTGATCTCCCCATATCGGAACGCAGCGCATCGGGGCCGGGCTCCGAGAGCGAACTCGGCGATTGTGGGGCCCTCCGGCGGTCGGTTTGCCAACGCCGACACGTGCAATAAAGGCACCAAGTTGTATGGTGACGAGATTCATCGACTTCAATGTTCGGTTCAAGAAGATTGAGATTATATCGCCGATTCACACGCCAAGATGGGTTCACTTGGATACAGTCAAAGGAAGATCCGAATTGCGATTGGTAAGTTTCCAGGATTGGCGGCTGTAGTGTAAGAAAATGGGCGCTAACCCATCTCTAAAGATCGCGGCGGTACGTTTACAGATGTACATGCCTACATTCCCGGCTCTTCTGAGCCAGAGATGGTGTTCAAGCTGTTATCGGTCGACCCACGTAATTACAATGACGCCCCGACCGAAGGAATTCGTCGTGTACTCGCACACTTCAGAGGGAAGTCACTTGCTCGCGACGAGCCGTTGGACATCACAGATGTTGAGTCAATTCGGATGGGCACGACTATTGCGACGAATGCGCTGCTCGAACGCCAAGGTGAACGAGTTGCGTTCCTGACTACGAAGGGTTTTCGCGACCTGCTTGTCATCGGCAACCAAGCGAGGCCTCACATCTTTGATTTGAGCATACACAAGCTTCAGAATTTGTACGACACCGTGGTCGAAGTTGATGAGCGTGTCACAATGGAAGAGTTTCTCGAGAATCCCGAGAAGGAACCCATAGACATCAACAGCGATGATGCCCTGGTCGAAGGCCTCACAGGCGAACCAGTCAGAATCTTGAAGAGACCCGATATGGAAGTCATCAGAGAGCAACTGAGCCAACTTCAAACCGAAGGGTTCAACAGTTTAGCCATATGCTTCATTCACTCCTACCTTTACTCCAGCCACGAGGACCAAGTTGCCGAACTTGCTCGGTCTATGGGCTTCGAGGTCTCCGTTTCGTCGGAGCTTCAGCCTACGGTGAGCCTATCCCCAGTGGTGCTCTGAAGATAATAGTCACTAAATCACATCAGATAAAAATGGTGTCTAGAGGGAATTCTGCGATCGCTGATGCATATCTTTCGCCTCTCATCCGGCGTTATGTGAAAAACTTCGGCAGCGGCTTCAAGGGCGGACTGGACGCCGTAGCTGGCAAGCTTCTGTTCATGCAAAGCGATGGTGGTCTGTGCCTGTGGCAGAAGTTTTCTGGTCTGCGAGCGATTCTTTCTGGCCCTGCAGGAGGGGTGATTGGTTTTGCGCGCTCGTGCTACGACCCTGACGACAAGATGCCTGTCATCGGCTTTGATATGGGAGGAACTTCAACAGACGTCAGCCGCTTCTCCGGCACCTACGACCATGTATTTGAGACCGAGACCGCAGAGGTGACCCTGCAGACTCCGCAGCTCGACATCAACACTGTGGCGGCTGGTGGAGGATCGATCTTGCATTGGAAGAATGGCCTGTTTGCGATTGGGCCCGATGTGAGAGGCCCCATTCTTATTATAAAGATGAGATCATTGACAAGTGACAGTCTGCCGGGGCGCACCCTGGGCCCGTATGTTACCGGAAAGGTGGTCCTCTTACGGTCACTGATGCCAACCTTTTCTTGGGCCGGCTTCGTCCCGAATACTTCCCGGCAATCTTTGGGCCTGAGGAAAACGAGCCTCTTGACTATGAAGCGACGGCAGATGCTTTCAAGAATTTGACCGACAAGATCAACGCGGAAGAGGGAAAGTCGTTCACCCCCGAAGAAGTCGCGAGTGGCTTCCTGCGCGTAGCGAATGAGAGCATGAGCAGGCCGATTCGATCATTGACCGAGGGAAGAGGCATAAAAACCTCAGAACATGTGTTGGCCACTTTCGGTGGAGCTGGAGGCCAGCATGCCTGTGATGTTGCCGAGGCACTGGGCATCCAGCGGGTTGTGATCCATCGGTACTCTTCGATTCTCTCAGCATACGGGATGGCATTGGCGGATTTGACGCATGAGATCCAACGGCCTCGTGCGGCGCGGCTGTCAGAGATGAAGGAGGCCCAGTTTGCCAGCGAGTTTGGGTCGCTAAGTTCAGAAGCTGGAGAGACACTGACCGCCCAAGGCTTCACAGACCAACAGATCGAGTATGAGCTGTACCTTAATCTCCGATATCAAGGCACAAACAGCTCTCTTATGATCCAGAAGCCTATCGACTCCTGGGACTTTTCCCGGCAGTTTACTGAACACCACGAAGAAGAGTTTGGTTTTGTGCTTGACCGCGAGATCCTTGTCGAGGATATCCGAGTCCGCGCCCTTGGCAAGACTGCAGGGACGGAAAACATGAGTGTTTCTTCTGCACTCAAAGCCGTTGACATCAGGCTCGCGCCACCGACGAAGAGTGTGAAGACGACGAGGGTCTACAGTCAGAACCAGTGGCACGAGGTGAACCTGTTCAAGCTGGAAGATCTCACGGCAGGGGACAAGGTGCCGGGTCCTTCGATCATTCTCGATCAAACGCAGACTATCCTCATACAGCCAGGATGGAGAGCTACCGTGCTTCCGAGGCATCTTTTGCTAGATCGGGAAGAGACGCCCCTAAAGGACACAGCCTTGGAGGATCCTGCCGTCGTGGATCCGATTCAGCTCTCCGTTTTTGGCCATCGCTTCATGAGCATAGCGGAGCAAATGGGACGTTCGCTTCAACTCACGTCGGTTTCTATCAACATCAAAGAGCGCCTTGACTACTCTTGCGCAATCTTTTCCCCTCAAGGTGGCCTTGTCGCGAACGCTCCGCACATTCCGTGTCACCTTGGCGCGATGAGCTATGCCGTGGCCTACCAAGCCGAAAGATGGGGCAACACCCTCCGCCCTGGCGACGTTCTCGTTTCGAACCATCCTGCCGCTGGTGGTTCACATCTTCCCGATGTCACAGTCATCTCTCCTGTGATTGACGAACACACCAAAGAAGTTCTTTTCTGGACAGCGTCAAGAGCCCATCACGCGGATATTGGCGGTATTGCGGCGGGATCGATGCCGCCACACTCTAAAGAGATCTGGCAGGAAGGGGCGTCTTTTACCTCATTTAAGCTTGTCAATAACGGCAAGTTCGACGAGGAGGGGCTGGCGGAGATCATGCTGAAGAGGCCTGCCTCCTACCCCGGCTCTTCCGGGACGAGAACATGGAGTGACAATGTCAGTGATTTGAAGGCTCAGATTGCTGCGAACCAGAAGGGCATTCGATTGATCCACGAGTCAATCAAGGAGTATGGTCTTCCTACAGTACAAGTAAGTTCAACTAGCACTTGTACCCTGTACGGAGTCTGAAGACTAACAAGGCGTTCAGAAATACATGCTTGGGATCCAAGACAACGCCGAGAAGATTGTGAGAAATCTTCTACGACAGGTTCATGACCAGTTCAGGGGTCTGCCGCTGGAAGCAGAAGATCAGATGGATGATGGATCGAAGCTGGTGCTGAAGATCCACATCAACCGTGATGAAGGGACCGCCAAATTTGATTTCACCGGCACCAGTCGAGAGGTGTATAGCAACCTCAATGCCCCACGAGCCATCACCTTAGTGCAATCATCTATGTCCTCAGGTCACTCGTGAAAGAAGACATCCCTCTCAATCAGGGATGTCTAGCACCAATCAATGTGGTTCTTCCAGCGGGCACTATTCTTTCGCCCTCACTAGGTGCAGCAACTGTGGGAGGCAACGTCGAGACATCTCAGCGAGTTACCGATCTTGTCCTGAGGGCGTTCCAAGCAGCCGCGGCCAGCCAGGGAACGTGCAATAACTTGACATTCGGATACGGTGGTGAAGTCGTTGATGGCAAGGCAAAACCCGGTTTCGGTTATTATGAGGTATGTTGGTTGAAGCTTTGCCAATCAATTATCTGACCATTTTCTAGACAATTGCTGGCGGCGCTGGCGCCGGTCCGACGTGGGCTGGCCAGTCTGGTGTTCACGTTCACATGACAAATACTCGAATCACGGATCCCGAATCTCTTGAGCGACGCTATCCTTGCATCTTACATGAATTCGGTATTAGAAAAGGCTCGGGTGGCCGTGGCAAGTTTTCCGGCGGAGATGGGTGCATCCGTCATATCGAGTTTCGTCGTGATGTTCAAGTAAGTGTTCTCAGCGAGCGACGCTCTGTGCCTCCTTTCGGACTTTGCGGAGGCGGGTCAGGTACCCCAGGCGAGAATCTCTGGATCAGAAAGGACGAATATGGGCTCCGAGAGATCAACCTGGGAGGCAAGAACACATGCCAGATGCGCAAGGGAGACCATATCATCATAAGTGAGTGCCATGAGTTTCTAGTTTTCAAAGTCTGGACTGACTCAGCACACAGAGAGCCCGGGCGGGGGAGCGTACGGAAAGTCGATGTGAGATCGGCTAGGAAGTCAGGTGTGGGAACGAGTCTGTTCAACAGCAGCTTTGGTAACCCACAAATCAGTCCATAGAGTTGGAGACCGTCCAATTCTCTTGTGTATGCACAGCTGCACTCCCGTATAATAAGTACTGCACATCCAGTAGTGCACTTCAGTCGAGCATAGCAGTAGTAGAAGCAATAACAGTCAGAATAACAATGGCGATAATGGCAACAATAGCGGCGATAGTGATAATAGCAACGACAGGGACGACAGGGACGACAGGGACGACAGGGACGACAGGGACGACAGGGACGACAGCGATAACAGCGATGCCGGCAACGCAGAATACTACATAAGCCCATAGGGAGAATAGAAGGTCTCTAGAAATAGCCTGGCCCGTTACGTGTCGCAATTGAGTTGAATATTATGGGCTTCGGACAAAAGAGTCAAGGTCTGGTGCACTGTCCGTGGAGAGAGCCATGACGGGCGACATTTGTATTTTTAGCAGCGATCTCTCTCTCTCCTGTTCACAGTTTTAGATGATTCCTAACAGATGTTAACGTCATAACTAGGGTGCTACGTAATAGACGTTGGTATCAAATATGATGCCCTTGTTGTCAACTTGTCCGTATTCCCAAATTTCTCTTCAGGCTTGACTGACTCAAAAAAGCACAGAGTCCGGATGAAGGAGCATACGAAAAGCTGAGGTAAATCCAGCGCTGGCGCCTGGTAATACGATTGATGGGTTTTCAGATCTCTGGGCTGAGCAATCGCGTTGCTCGGCATCATTTAGACCAATCGAGATCAGGACATGATGCGCTGGACACTGCCCGGGCCTAGCGAAGGCGATAGTCCCGAAGTGCATCCAATGGCAACAATGCAAGCAGCTAGGCTTCCTTCGGGGCTAACTCTTAATTCCAGAGTCATCGTAGTGACAGCCTAATTTTCAAGTCTAGACCAATTGCTAAATCCGCCCACCGCAAATCTGGTATGCCCCCGAGAAACTCAGTCGCATCCTTCCTCAATCAACGAGAGCAAGCAAATTGGAGTATCATGTCGTCTATATTTGAGGATAAAGTATGGTTTTCATACATGTTGTTGATGCTGCTCATTCGCGCGCGCGTCCTGTTGTTTCGCAGCCGAATTCGACGTGGATAATCCGAATGTCCCAACGCTACAAGACGTTGAAAGTGTCCAAGAATCCGTTCAGTGTTCCTTTGACACCTTAGAATACTTGATGAATCGTCTCATCGAAAACGACTTCGATCACAACCACACCAGTCACCTTGTCCTCGTGTGTAGTAACGTGTGCCATTTGATCTACGGCACGGGAAACCCAGATGTATCTGGAATCGGCGTAAGTTCCCATGAGATCCTTTAACTTAAGACTTTGCGTAACTAGCGAAACTCTGCAGGCAATTATCTCTTACGGAATACAAGCTGTCGCAGTCTTTGCAGCAAGTACTGGTCTTTTCGTCACAGTTTTCTTTCTAGCACCCAGACAAGGGCTTTGGGCGACTGTCAAAGACATCTCTCAGTCCTCAAAACCGCTGCTTCGATCTCTTGGACTTCTAAGCGAGTCTATACACAAGACCAGCGTAGCGCTTTCAATGGCCGTTACATACGCCTGTGCTGCTCGCATACGCCAACCAGATGTCTCATACTCAGAAACGACCGTAATTGTTTGCCTCTCGCGGTTCCAGTTTTATATCAGTGCGCTCAGTTTGCAGTTTTTCGACTTTTTCTCCCCAGAACATCCCACGGGTAGATCATCGAAGAAATTGCGAGTCTTATTCCCGGTGGTGTTTGCCCTTGGCTCTTACCTTGCGTTCCTTATAATCACTTTGAATGCCGCACAGCTGTTCAAGCAGGATAGTGTGGCAGAAGCAGATATCTTAAACAACATAACGATGATTTGTGTTAGATCTCATAGCTTCCCGACACTAGGCGATCAGCTAGGCCTGCTGAAGTTCACGTCTCGTGACACACATGTTGCACATGACGTTATCGTCGATCACACTTGGGCTTGTGTGGCTGATCTCATTCTCTTGCCGTGGGCAATCTTCTCTGTGGCTTCAGTAGCTGCTTACCTTCAGTCAACTTCTAGCTGGGACGAGCTTGTTCGGAATCGAGCAAGAAATCGTCCACCGCTTCCGGTGGGACCGATAGCCTCGTCTAGAACAGTACTATTAGCATCTGTTGCCATTTACTTACTCGTACCTGTGACTTTGCAGGTATCTGCATTACACTGGTCATTTATGAGAATTTGGAAATTTCGAAAGCTTCTTATAAAAGCATTGATCGTAGTAAATCCTAAATATCAGGTAGAAGAAGAAGTCTGGGGGTTTGGGCAGATTGCTGCAGCCCTGGTCTGGGCACCGGTCGCCCAAGACGCTATTTCTGCTGCATGGGGTAAGTTTTCTGCGGATATACCTAGCAATGTTTGATCCGAAGCTGATGAAGCACATGTGCTACAGAATATAGCCGAATGAGAGATGAATCTTTCATCGATGTGGAACACTCCTTCTGGCCCTCAAGGCCGAGTATGTACATGAAGAGATGGGCAGCTGAAAGTGGCAATCCACCGGGGTCAGTGGACCCGTTAATAGTCCCACTGCGGCAGCACAGAGAGCCCGATGGTGCGCACTAGGTTGAATGATGTTCGTCAACTGACGCATGGTTCGAATGTCGAAGGATCTTGTGATGAACAACATGGCTCATGTTTCGGCACACTGTTCTATAAAAGTCGTACCATCATGTTGCAGGACTTCAAGCTTGATACGAGAAGGGTTTTTTTACATGTCAGAGGCTTAGAAGTCTCTCCTGTTTAATTCGATAGCTTGCTCTTTTCCTCTTTTTCTTTTTCGAGGAGGGGGCGCAGCGTTACCGCCTTATTCGTATGGCCAGCAGCTTTGATCTGTGATCACTAAAGCTTTTTGAGATGCCAAAGCATTAGTTTCAAAATCACTGACTGTTGTTTCTGACTCGTAACCGACGTTGACGTCACAGCAAGAGCGAACAGACGTTGTTGTGAGATGAGATACCCCTGTTGATTGAGTTGCTGAGCCAGGACTTTGTTCAAGACCCACTATGTTTTTGGGGGCCGATTAGCGTCATGATAAGGGCGTGGCGTGTGCGGTTTCGCCGGAACAGCCACCGCGTCTCGGAACTCCTCTTTTCACGCCGAGCCGCATCCTCGCCATCGATTCCGAACCGTCAACGACGCGTTCCGCAGTGCTCCATATCCCTCCGGCCCCGGGTCTCGACTGGCAACCGGCCGATCTATTGGACGTTATGGGCCCAGAGGCTGATGCAGCGCCGGCAGAGGCCGCGACGCCGCAGTCGACCCGCGCCGGATCCGCTCCAGTGCAGAAGCGCGCCGCGCCCGCGACCGGCGAAGGCCAGCGCAGCAAGCGGGCGAAGTACACGCCTGTCGCTTGGTAAGTCACTGGGTGCTCGTGATATTTTGAGTCGAGTTTCTAAGACGACGATCGCTTAGCAATGAGTGCAAGAAGCGGAAGCTCAAGTGCATCAGAGAGGACCATCAGACCGTCTGCCGACGGTGCCTTTCTAACGGTGCCGAGTGCGTCTTCGTTCCCGGGCCGCAGCAGACGCCTCTGAAAGATAAGGACCGGGATGTTACTCATGAGAGGGAGGAACAGCATCCGTATGAAACCGTTACCGTGTCCATCTTGCACCAGCTCACAATGACTACAGCTCTCAGTACAAGAATCTCAGCGAAGAGGTGGCCGCCCTTCGAGAACAGGTCGCCAGCTTGACATCCTCTCTTCGCGAGCTCAATGGCAAAGTCGCTCATATCAATACGCGCTCGCCAGCTGCTCTCGGCGGGCCGCAACATCCCAGTCCTCTCTACGCGAGTGAGTCGAATCGTCGCCCGAGCGAGCCAAGGGAACCTCAGTTTGTCGGTCCCACGAGATCAGCGTTCAGCCTCCGCATCGCTGAGACGTCGCTCACCCGCATGCGAATTCAAACTGGCGATGAGGAACCGACGAGCCGATCTGCCTCGCCGGCTGCATCCCAGCGAGCACCTTCCGTCATATCCGAAGACCAGACAGCGTCATCTCACAAAGATTTGGACTGCCTATTGACATTAGAATTTGATGAAATCCTTCGTCTGCTTGACGTATACTCAGAGGAAATGGAGTCAGTTTACCCCTTCACCAACATCAAAGATGTCTCAGCGAATCTACCTCACATACTCTATTACGCTCGACACCTGCAGAATCCACCGGCGGACCCAAACATCCCAGAAGAGGAGCGGCCCAAAATCGAGGAGAAGGATGTCCAGCTTGCCAAGGTCGCGATTGCTATATCGATAGTAATGGAGGCCCAGGGGCAGAATCCCATAAGCACGAAGTTGATTGACTCCGTCGAGCCCGTTGTGTGTCGAGTCTCGGGTGAAGCATTCATCGACTTGAAGGAACTGCAGATCATGACTATGTTGGTGAGCTAGATCTTTCCTCGAACGAACAGCCTACCCGATGAGTGCCCACGCTGACATCGTGTTAGAGCCTCTACTGGTTCCACTGTGGTGAGGAGCTTCTAGCATGGAGGGCCATCGGCATTTCCGGCAGAGAATGCCTCGAGATTGGCCTCCATCGACGAGCGATTCTCCTGGACAATTTTAAAGATCCCAGGCAGCGAGATCTCGCCGTACGATGCTTCTGGTGCGTCTACGTCTTGGATCGCCGCTGGAGCTTCGGGACAAGTCTGTCCTTCGGCCTCATTGACAGAGACATAGATCCGGAGTTGCCCGAGCCGGTAAGTTCTTTGCCATCAACTTCCTTCGGACAGCAACACCTGCTGACGGTCCCTCCAGGGAGAGAGTTACCCCTACTTGAGGTGCATGGTGTCCTACGGCAGGCTTTGCTCCAAAGTATGGGAGGCCCTGCCGCCTTTTGAGTCGCCATCACAATTCATACCCAAGGACACCGTCGCCTTCTTGGACTTCATGACGCAGAACTGGCTCAACTCCATCCCGGACGACCTCCGTATTCGGCATCCTAGGCTTGGACTCGCACCCCGGACTCAGCCGAGAAGCATGCATCGCCTTCGATCATTGCTCTACCTACGCGGAAATCACATGCGAACGCTCATCCACCGGCATCATGTCCTCAGCACCGCAAGCATCAGGGCCGACATACAGAGTGCCAAACTTGTCACGGAAATCGCACTGGATACCATACAAGTATTGACACACCTTAACGATACTAGCGACATCTATGCACGACAGCAGCACGCTTTCAACTATTTCCTGATGAGCGCACTAGCCGTGATCCTGCTCGCTGTATGTCACGCGCCGGGTGTGTTTACTGAGCCCTGTAAGGAGAGCTTCCTGAAAGCAGTGCAGCTTGTCAAGGGATTCTCACGACATGGGCATGCAAGCCGAAGGCTTTGGAAGACCATTCGAGGTTTGCTTCCAGGTGTCAAATCTCTCGGCCTTCGGAGTGATCCCGAGAAGGCAGATGTGCCCCAAGCAGGGGACGACGCGGAGCAGAACGCGACCGAATCCCGGCCGGATGACCCACACCAAAATCCGGGTCCGGGCGAACGGGACGGAAGAAGGCCGGAGAACAGCGCATGGGATGCTTGGGACACAAGTCCGCAGGCGAACAGCTCAATCCCCGACATGTTCAATATGGGAAACGATCTGATGAATCTTTTCGACGCCTTTGGTCATGCGAATGGAGGTCACCCGGCGCCGCCTGAATTTCCGGTGGGGTTCTTTGGGGTGAATGAGCAAGGCATGTCGCTAGGGGACCCGGACGAGATTTCGCGACGTTTTCAGGGATTGATATAATTCAGCACGGTGATCAGTCCGACCACGTCAATACATAGCCCCAGTTTCCATCACAAAACACATGAGTGCGAGGACGGGGACTTGAATTGCAGCCAAGCGAAAACTTTTCATGTTACAATCTACCCAATGCTTGTCAATATCCTCCCCCTATCCTCGCGTTTCCGCCCTTAGACGCTGATATCTGCAGGGACAGAAATGCCTGTTACTACGTTGCTATCCACGACCGGCACCTCGAACTTCTTGCGGCCGTATGAGATGTAGTAGATGATACCAAAGAATAGCCAACCAGCCATCACAACGATCGAGTGGTTCATGTTCTGCGGCGTCACTGGCATTGCCGAGGGGAACGTGCTGAAGATGATGACCACGACCATCCAGATCAAACTGATCACATTCAACACGGGGCCCACGGTGGGGCCGAGCTTGAAGGGGCCAAAGTCTGAGGGCTTGATGTTCTTGCGGCCGAACAGCATGTACGCGATGGGGACGATGTAACTTGAGTACATGCCGATGATGGCCATAGACAGAATGGCGTTGAAGGCTGTCGTGTTGCCAATGTAGATGAAGCCGAGGAGCATCTGGAGGATGGTCACGAGCACCACGGAGTAGACTGGGATCTGTGAGTGTTTGTTGACCTTACTCAGGTACTGGTCGTAAGGGGTGGCTCTGTCACGAGCAAAGGCCCAGAGTGTGCGCGAGGTCGATGTGATGCCGGCGACTGTGGCGGCGATGGCAGTCATAATGATGACCAAGGACATGAATGTCGCGCCGCCGTGGGACTTGGTGACATCGAGGAAGATTTGCATAAAGGGGTATCCGGTCGGGGTCGAGAGGAGGGCGTCGAGGGGGCCAGTGGAGAATAGCAAGACTGTGCCGTAGATCAAGCCCATGACGCCGTTGACGATGACACTTCCCACCATTGCAATTGGAACGTCACGACTGGCGTTGGGCAACTCCTCGGCTAAATGGCATGCGGCATCGTAGCTTGGTACTGTCAGTCTAGTCTTGTATCACGGACAGGTGCCTACTCACCCCAAGAACGGGTAGACGGCGCTAATCAGCCCAACGAGCCAAGAGATTCCGTCACTCTCCCAACCGCTAGAGTTAGTAACTTCCTTGAAGACGAAGGATGCGGTGTTCTTCGGCGCCATGACACCGAGAACAACGAGAATGGCCAGAAAGCCAGCACCATGGAGAAAGCCTGATAATCGTTCTGTGTTAATACGAGTTCTCACAACGAAGGGCCGACAATGTCAGAGAGCCTTACCGGACACAAGGTTGGCCGTGGGTAGTAGTCTATGTCCCCAGATGTTCATGGCCAATGCATACACAAGAATTGCCCAATAGAACAGCATGCCCTGCCACCTGGCTGGGATATACGAGTCGTCGTTCAAGATAATAAGAGACTGCACTTGGAGACCAGCTGCGAAGGCGGCGGAAGAGGTAAGAACCACCTGGCCTCCCACGGAGATCCAACCGGTTGTAAACGCCGCGGCCGATCGGGTCGAGGGTGGGCACAGCGCCGCGACCCAGTGGTATTGACCTGTGAGGCAAAGTTGTCAGCGTCAACTCAGTGTACGGGATCCCTTTAGTGATGTGTTAACCAACAACTCTTACCTCCTGCAGTTGGATAGATGGATGCAATTTCTCCCAGGGACGATGCAATGCAGACAGTGCAAATTGTTGAAAGTATCCTTCAAAGCCGATTAGCCTCCCGTCGTAGTCCAATTGAATGGTTATCGTCAACTCACAAGTTATAGAACAAACAAGGGGCGCCGCCGCTGACAAGAGCCGGCGCAACAACACTTGACAGAGCCTCCCATGTTGCCATAAGACACACACATAGTGCACCCAGTGTAAGCAAGGAGAATTGTCGATTCAATTCCTGAGCGTGTCCGAGTTGAGCAAGTCGCAAGTCGTCGCCGGTGAAAATGGGCTCATTCTGGCTCTGAGAGTCGACTTTGCCAAGGGTCACCGTATCTTTCTTCATGTCGGTTTCCATTATTTCACAAAACAAGCAAAAAACAACAAGACTGAAGCAGATTTTGACTAGCGATTTCGATTTGTCGCCTTACAGTCGTACGATCCAGCGACTCAATCCCGGGGTTTGTCGGGCACACGTCTTTTGTTATGTATCTCCATGACCTACTCAAACTCCTCTTTGATCTTATCACCGAGCAAATCCAGATTCCCAAACCTGCGAGATTCACCAAAATGGAGACGATACCCAGACGGCGGCACCGCTGCAAGGCGTCCGGCATCTTATCTTCAGCGGGAGGCCCAATCAACTGCGGTTCAATAATCGCTGGCCAATCACAAGAGCTTCCCAGGATCCCCTAGTGCCTCGATCTTTGAACAACTAACTTTTATAATAGCCTTATCTTGGCCGGGGTTGAAGATAAGAAGACTACGTGGGCACTGCGCCTTGACTCGGAGCTGTTCCGCAGTTTCCGACGTGTTCCGGACGCCTTTCTCGGAAGGCCTTCCGACTACTGAGCCAACCAGAACTCGTGGACCATTTAATGGCCCGAACTTGCGGAAGGTCAGTCTGGTGTTTCAGTCCCTAAGACATCAAAGGACACAGTTGGTTAGAGAATCATTCCGAGCGTTGCTGGTTTCTTCATAAGAACGCAATCTTGCTCAGTCTCGAAAACGAACCCTGAACAACCATCTTCGGACGCCCACAGCCTCTGCAACCTAGTCCCGAGTCACATACACACCTCCCATAATGGCAGCTATTCCGCACCCCTTGTCGGCCCTGTCTCTGGAGGAGACCAATAAGGCCCGAGACATTGTGCTCGCCGCGCACCCCGGCTCCGTCCTTGATTTCAGACAGAACTACCTGTGGGAACCACCAAAAGCTGAGGTCCTCAAGTTCCTGGACCTGGAGCACTCTGGCAAACTCACAGCATCATCACCGAGACCGGCGAGATGCGCCCAGGTCTTCTACGATGTCATTGGAGGTGCGACCAAGGCCCAGTACTTCGAGTCCATCGTGGATCTGGGTCTCGGGAAGATTGTTGATCAGAAGCTTATCGGTTCCGAGCACCAAGCGAGTTTGACCATGTACGTCCCCAGCCACGAATCTTCACCCCCCACGCGGGTTCCGCGAGATGAATGCAACGCTAACGCGCCTGTCACAAAAAAAGCTACGAATTCGAGGTTCTGGCTGATGCCGTCCAGCGCTCCCCCTTGTTCAAGGAGAAGATCGCTGAGCTCAAGCTGCCAGAGGGCTTCGAGGTCGTCGTCGAGCCGTGGCCCTACGGCGCCCCTGACGCCGCAGATGGCGACGACCGCTTCTTCCAGGCTCTCATTTTCGCCCGGGACACGAGAAGTGGAAACCCGGACTCCAACTTCTACGCCTACCCCCTGCCTTTGATCCCTGTTATGGATGCGCACAAGAAGGAGATCGTGCGCATCGACGAGCTTGCTACTGGTGGTAAGGGCGATGCCCTGTCCGGGAGGACACACGCCCCCACGATCATCGACCACTGCCAGGAGAGCGAGTACGTGCCTGAGTTACTGCCGAACGGCACGCGGAAGGATCTCAAGCCCTTGACGGTGCAGCAGCCCGAGGGCCCCAGTTTCTCCATCACCGATGGCAACTTAATTGAGTGGCAGAAGTGGCGCATGCGGGTTACCTTCAACCCCCGCGAGGGTGCTGTCGTCCACGATGTGCGATACGATGGCAGGCCGGTCATGTACCGTCTTAGCATGAGTGATATGGTGGGTTCATCCCATTAAGACTGACCTGTTGGTTGGGGTGTGCGCTAACATTGGAGCCAGACTGTGCCCTACGCTGATCCTCGCCCGCCGTTCCACCGCAAGCAGGCTTTTGACTTCGGTGACGGTGGTTTGGGTAACGCTGTTAACAATCTGACTCTTGGCTGTGACTGCTTGGGAGTTATCAAGGTCCGTTCTATGGCAGCGAACTAATCCTTGCCTCGTATGCTGACATTAGAAACAGTACTTCGATGGTGTTCTCATCGATGGTAAGGGTGCGGCTGTCGAGTCCAAGAACGTCATCTGCCTCCACGAACAGGACAACGGCATTAACTGGAAGCACACTAACTGGCGCACCGGCCGTGCCGTGGTCACCCGCCGTCGCGAGCTCGTCATCCAGTTCATCATCACCCTCGCCAACTACGAGTACATCTTCAACTTCAAGTTCGACCAGGCCGCCGGCATCGTCGTTGAGGCTCGCGCCACGGGCATCGTCTCCGTCGTCAACATCGACCCCGGCAAGACTAGCCCGTGGGGCAACGTCGTCAGCCCCGGCGCCCTCGCACAGAACCACCAGCACGTCTTCTGCGTGCGCATCGACCCCTCCATCGACGGCAACGAGAACACCGTCGTGCAGGAGGAGAGCCTGCCGCTGCGCATGGACTCGCGGACGAACCCCAACGGCAACCTCTACGAGGTCAGGCAGACGCAGGTCACGACCTCGGCAGGCTTCGACGCGGCGCCGATGAACAATCGCGTCTTCAAGATCCAGAATCTTCGCAAGCCCAACCCCATCACAGGCAAGCCTGTCGGCTACAAGATCACACCGCCGGCGACGCAGCTGCTGCTCGCTGACCCCAACAGCGTCCAGTCCAAGCGTGCGCTGTTTGCCCGCCACCACCTGTGGGTCACCAAGTACAAGGACCACGAGCTGTTCGCTGGCGGCCGCTACACCCTGCAGAGCAAGCTGGAGGTCGGCGGTGTCAAGGACGCCGCTGACAGGAATGAGGACGTGCTGAACCAGGATGTTGTTCTCTGGAGTGTCTTTGGTCTGACGCACAACCCTCGTATTGAGGACTGGCCCGTCATGTAAGTGATGCAACTCGTCTCGCTCGCCTTGATGACTGAAAGCTAATTGATGATACCTAGGCCCGTCGAGATGTTGCAATTGCATATCACGCCGTCCGACTTCTTCACCGGAAACCCGGCTCTTGATGTGCCTTCAGACAAGGACATTGGATCCAAGTTGACCTCTGGATGCTGCGCCAAGGAGACGCCTATCCGAAGCAACTTGTAGAATATTTGATGGTGGTATTCATGATATTTTGTATGAACAGCGACATGTACATAAAAAGGGAGGCAAACGGTTTTGAGAGGCAGCTTTGACTGTCGATGAGTTAGATGACGACGGTGTCATACTAGCCTAGATCTTTTCATAAAAAGAAGAATTTTGTTCAATGAATTGCAGATCCGAGATCGCCGAAGCTACTTAACCTGAGCTCAATCCCGTTTCTTGTCACAGCCGTTCGATTTGAGTGAACTCAGGGGAGAAAATGTCAGTTGCAGTGAAATATTTCTCGGCATTGCTGTATTTTCGTTTCTGTAGCTAGAGGTAGAGGGATTGAATCATGGAGCATTCTGGTGATTATTACCATGACTTTGAGATTCGCGAGAAATTGAAATGAAAGTATGATGCTTCTGAAATTGAGTATGGTGTCTCGCTCAGTTCCTGATCGCTGATAGGCCTGCCGTGGGCTAAGACTCCAAAGCGCGTGTGGCAGAAACCGTTCACGTCAATTGCATTGGATGTCAATCAGTAGCTTTCAAACAATCAGTAACGCGTAATCAATCGCCTGGATAATTCTCATGCGCTTCAGATGTTTGATGACAATTATCCTGTGTCGCGGACCCCTCGGGATGCGTTATCTCTCATGACTCGCATGTTGTTTCTTTCGCCTTCGTTCGGGTGAGTGGCAAAGCAACACATTGTCACATTCAAGATGAGGAATTGCATGATTCACAGGCTTACCTAGCAGCGGTGCTCAAGACGATAAGCGAAGATAGCGACCCGGTGGGTGTGCGTCGGAAGGGGCTCGGAATGGGAAACACGTCAACGAACCCCCACAAAGATAAGGACCAAGGGTCGGAATAGGGTCGGAAAGCGCTGTCTATGTTTGAGCTGCGAGGCTATCAAGAGATTATGTCGGTGATGAGAAATGTTGAATCAGAAACCTGACAAAATCGAAGTTGAAAGTCCGAAGCCGGCGAAGCCGACATGCTGGGTGCAACGCTCCACGATAAGCTCGCAGTATGGTGAGAAAGACAAAACGATTTGTCCCAGGATATTGCGTATCGACGAGATACTGACTGTCAAAGTGAAGTTTAATGACCGTTGTCATGTGTCATTCGCGTAGTCGTCAGTTCGTTGCACTTTCGCTATGAGATACCGCATTCCAGGTGTTAGCAAACAAGCCAGAACAGCCATCTCGGGTTGAGTGAGGATGCGAAGAGACGAGATTTATGCTGCCCGTCAATAATCATGTATTCCCGAGAGGGATGCTTAAATAAATGAACCACTTCCCATCTCCCCCTTCTGTAGATAGTCACCTGAGTCGGACCCTTATTGACATCTTCCGACCGCCCGGCTCCGGGAGTCAAACAATTAAACCCCACAAGCCCCAGTCTCCAGGCCGGCTCCGCTTCCGACTCTCCGAAATAACCGGCCGGCACCAGCACGATAAGCCGGGAGAAAACATCAGTCCATCCGTCTAGTGTGTTCAACATGTTTGGTTCCACATCAGCTTTGTTTTTGCATGGCTTTGCACTACAGTAAGGGCTCGGAATCGCAACTCACTTGACACATTCAGTCTTCCCCTCGGTGCACAGCTTCACATTCACATGATCGCAAACAAACCGCACAAGAAATAAACAAACACAATGACGGGGACTCGTACGGTAAGGCTGATGATTGGGTAAGTCGACGCCATCATAGGCGGAATGAAATTTTATTTGCAGCATTGGGGTGTTCCCCTCGAAGAAATTCAGTGAAACGTCTGCCTTTCAACGGCTGTAGAGCCTGCCCTTCGCTTCATCACTGATACTGTGCTCTCCTGTGAGAATCACTAAAGACATCCTCCCTAATGCCGACGATCGTTTATGTTTTCCTCAACCACTGCCTCTACATCACATGTCCCCCTCGCGTCAAACCGAAGACTGCTTAAGCAGCGGTCTCGACCTTGATGCTGGCCTTGCCGGCGCTCTGGTAGGCCTCAGTGGCAACAATCTGGTAGGCGAAGGAGGTGCCGAGGGTCATGCCAGCGTTCTTCCAGGCGTTGAAGAAGTTGGACATGGTGACGGTTCCGCCGGTGCGCTTGTTGTCGCGAATGGCCCAGAACTGCTTGAAGGTCTGGGTGCCGTCGATGGACGGGGCGTTGGTGCGGGTGCTCTCGTACAGCTTGTAGGTGGAGCCGTCGGAGGTGACGGTGCCCTTGAGGGTTCCTGCAGAACCGGGGTTGTACTCGCCGTGGTTCTCAACCTGGAAGCATTTGGGTCAGCATCTTCTTCATGACAAGGCTGGGCGTGTTGTGCACGGGGATCAGGGTGCAACTTACGACGTAGTACTCGATGAGAGGGTTCCTGGTCCAGCCGTAGATGGTCAGGTAGCTGTTGCCGTTGTTGACCGGGGCCCAGGTGCCGGAGTACTTGATGCTGCGGGAGGTGCCGGTAGCCCAGCCCTTTCCACCGACCAAATTACCGCCGGACTGCCACTCGACGGAGTAGGAGCCGCCAGCGCCGTTCGTGTAGGTGACGGGAGAGGCGCCGTCGGTCCAGAAGGAGTAGAAGTAGCCGTTGTTGGTGCCCTGAGAGCTGGGGGTGGAGGCTCTCTTGATCAGGTCGGTGCCGGGGTTGGCAGCGGGAGCGGCGAGAGCGCCGACGGCGGCGAGGGTGGCCGTGAAGATAGAAGCGAAGGAACGCATGTTGATCAACAAGCTGGATACGTATGTACAAAAAATGTGATAAAAGAACGAATGGAGCGGTCGGAAAACTATGAACAGAGAGTCCGGTGAGGCAGCAGAGAGGAGGGACATCGCGAAGCTGGGAGGACGAGGCCGTCCCTTTTTCAATCAGATTTCCCTTCGATCGGTTTGTTTGCCTCGCTGGGTCGAATCAATCCACCACAGGGAGGCCGATGTGACGACAAGGGAGAAACGGAGATTCAAGTGCCGTTTACAATGGATATTGACCATCAACATGGGGGCCAGAGCGATGCGCTTTGCCCAGAATAAACTAACGTCGACCCACGTGGGTAGCATTCTTGGGACCGGTGGGTGGTCGTTGGCGAGAGCTCCCTGGTCGAGCGTTCCCCAGTCCTGTCCGATCTTTACGAGTTTTTTGGGCGGCGGAGCTGGGAAACCTGCCCAAAAGGTGACTGGATGACGGCCGCGATGGACCGATCAGGAGCTTTGCGGTTCCGCCAATCGCCGGGACGGGTTTAGGCCAGGAGTCGGATTGAGTGCCGCGTCGTCGGGAGTAAATGAGCCAAGCCGGGGCCGATGTTGCATGATCCCTGTCAGTGCTCTCCGCAATTTTGCGCAAGGGGGGAACAGTCCGGTACTGCGGCCGAGTTGGCGAGCTTGGAAGAGGTAAGCATGTCCGACCCCTATTAGCTATTTAGCCGGTCATGCCGGCTTCCTTTTCGAAGGCTGTTGATGGGGTTATTTATCCAACAAATTGGGCCGTTCGAAGATGATCCCCGGAGCTCATCGTCCAGCGAGGAGGGATCTTGCACATCACTTGTGCTTAACACAAGCTTTAAGGCTCGGGATGCTCGAGCTAGCTTGCGGCCCGCTGTCAGCTCAGGAGGCGGCGGGACCAATCTCGAATTGATCATGCGAACCAAAGTTGCGCTCGCTCGGGTTGCAGTGAATGTCCAAGGTCCTTTTACCGCCGGCTGAATGCGTAAGTGCCATTGATCGGTCGGGAGGAATCTGGGGATTTTGCTTTCTGCCGGGTTTCAAGGAAACAGACTCGCGATTCCCAAGAAGCCGACTGGATGGCGCCATAGACGGGCTATTGCAGCTCTGTGTAGGGTACGGATCAATACCGACTCCGGCAATGAGGCACACTACCTTGCCTTGTGCATTTAGGCAGTTCTGAATACCGCAGAAGTGCTAGCCAAGTCTTCTGGAAGCCGAGATTCTCTCCACAAGTTCACATCGCGCTTATGGTCCTCTACACTTATATGAAATTGCAGAGACTGTACCCAAACGAAGTGAAGAAACGCGAAGGCATCGCATCGTCGGGTTCATTTCCCAACGCTGTTGTGTGAGGTGACATAAGCCCCTTAAACTTGGCATCCAGTTTACATGTCACTTTAAGCGCTGGCTATGTTTCAACCACAGGCCCAGCCAAACTAGACTCTTCGCGGCGCACAAATAACGGCCACAGAGCCACCACACATGAGCCACGGATGATGACCTAACGCAACAGCCCAGTGTTTAGGCTCGATATTGGGCTATCGTGTCTCTGGCTGGCGATCTCTGATCTGCATCATCACATTCCAGCGCGTGGCCGTCCCTCTCCCCAAACCTCCACCGCCACGTCGTAGTCGTAGCGCCATCCGTCTTGCCATGATCAAGTGATGTTCTCAAGCCACCCCCAGCCAATCCAAGTTGTGCGCATTCATCCCGCTAACCCCAAGCACAACGCCGCGTTGCATTAGCGGCCTCAAGCGAGAGACCCCTACTTGCACAAGGGGCCGCCCAGCCTGCACAAACCCCGCATTTAGGCGTGCCCAGAACGTTTCCTGCTCCCTTTTCCCCAGGCCGCACAAACCCAGAACGAGAGATCGGACGACGTCAGTGCAGCCAGTGGCACCACCCCTTTGCCGATTCGCAGGTCACCGCCGCGCGCCCCCTTTGTCGAATTACGGCTCGCTTCTCGAGTTGGGGGAAGTGAGGAGGAAGGAGGAGGAGGAGGCGCGGTTGCTGTCATGCCTCCTCACCAGATCAGCCGGAGCCTGCGAAATGCGGGGTGCTTCGACCGTACACTGCCGTCGCTGCGGTTGAGTTCGTGGCAGACTTTGACGGTTCAGCGTCGTTGTGGGCCTCGCGTGGTATGCGCAGGGTCTCGTTTGCCATCGGGACTGTCTATTCGGCCTAGACGCGGTTTCCAGAGCACCGGCTATTCTCGCGACTCCGCCGACGAGATGACGCTGACGAGCGGCCTTCCCCGGTCCAAGGCATGCAGGGCGCACGCGACAGCGCACTTGAAGGAGGTCATCACGCCGGAGCTCCTCGAGAAGCTGCGGAGGTTTTGGTTCAAGCATCTACACACTGAAGAAGCGTTCATCTTGCCGCAGAAGAACCAGTTGGGGCGATGGTTCTTCTCCGACGAGAACTTCGACGAGAGCTGCGTGTTCGTATCAGCCCACTTGCATTCCTCGAACACGTGCAACTGACCAGGACTCTTAGGAGAAAGTTCCGTCCGGCTCTAGAGGCCCTCAAGTCGTCGAGGGCGACTTCGAGAGACATCATCGCCATCGTGAGGCCCATCACGCCACTTCAGTGGTTGAGCCTCGTCCTGCTCCTGGACCAGATCCCGCGCAACTGCTATCGCGGCGCCGAATCATCCGTTGTGTTCAAGTTCTTCGACCCAATCGCCCGCGACATCGCTAACCATGCCATCAACGCCGGCGCGACAACGCACAACCGGACTAAGTATCGGGTAGCGTATCGCATGTGGTTCTACCTCCCGCTGATGCACTCGGAAGACCTCGCACTGCATGACTTGGCGGTGGAGCATTATCAAAAGATGAAGGATGATTTTGAGGAGCTCATGGCAACGGACGGGTCTGCCGGAGACGACGATCAGAGGAAGTGCTGGGGAGTCTTGGCGGTACAGAAAGAGACGGCGAGAGACCTGCTTGAAACCAATTACGATTTTGAGATGAAGCATCGAGACATAATCGCCCAGTTTGGAAGGTATCCCCACCGAAATCTTGCTATGCACCGGCAGTCAACGCCAGAAGAGAAAGAGTATCTCAGGACTGGGGGTGAAACGTTTAGTGGAGGAGGATGAGTTGGCCGTTTGCTTGTCTGAATATGTAATAGTCTCTCAACACAAATCTGTCTGGGTGCATGTATTGGGTCAAAGGTCATTGTAGTCTAACTTTAGTCCTGGCAATTGGCTGTTATTTAGTATCGATGGTAGTCTCTAAGCATAATGAAATGGCGTTCTACTCAGATAACTAGGTACGTCACTGGACAATGTTCTTGGATAGCCAGAGGATATCGAGAAGGGTCCTTGCGCGCCTCAGCTGCCCACGAACACGTAGTGATAAAGCAGAACGGTTCAATGTCGACTCAGCAACCCGGCCATTCGCAGCCCTACCCGCAGCCAGCAGGCAGCTCTCGACGCTGAAGTGACATCATCCCGCTTTATTGACCTGCTAGAATGCCTCTTTTGAAGTTAACAATTCGTCAGAACAGCTCAAGAAGGTCAAGATCAACGAGCCGAGTCAGCCACCCGCTCACTTTGTGCCGAGCCGAGTCGTTCGCAACACCGATTCAGTACGGGGGATGTGCCGCTTTCCAAGATTCTTCGGAACCGGCAGTGGCATCCATTTGTTCGTCCATCGGTCTACCTTGGGTGACCGCGCACTCAAATTCGAACTCAGCTGAAGTACCCAAAGATGGCGACACCGCGCAGTCGATTTGGTTGGCAGGAATCCCAAAGTCTATTAAAAGGGACTCGAAGGGAAGTACCGACGGGTAAAATTCTCTTTCGTCGAGTGTCTACATATGCTTTGTTCTTATGGCATAACTTGTTACCTATTAATTACATGTTCTACAATTCCGCGAGAGAAATGGCGTACACTACCGTCTCCGTACACTCGCCAATCTGCGAAACTGCCGTAGTCTTACAGTGGCTCAAACGCACATGGCCAGATCTCTCAGCAGGCGCGAAGAGAGTTTGTACGGCAGAAACCTTAACCCCTTGTGGGGATCTCGGATCATGGAAACCGGACACATGCCGGTTTGGGGTCCAGAATCGGCCGGCGACTGCAAAGTCGAATTTTGAATAACCGCACATGCTGTTGCCTCAGTCACTCCTTTCGAAAGTCGATTCTCTCGGTACAGGTATGTGTTGCCCATATTGGCCATGGATGAGTAAACATTATTGATTTAGTCTAGGTAGTGATATCACGCTGTCTATCTTTCGTAGGCTTTCAGATTCAATCTGGCCTTGGTATAATGATCCTCCCATGAGTGACTCCTTCCATGCGTTTGCCTCGTCGACGACATCCCAGCTTTTGTTCAGCCGCTTGATTGCAGCCTGCTTCATACGGTAGCAAAGTCTCCCGAATCTGATTGCAACGGTACTTAGCCAATTGCTTCCCCTGCGAGCAGCATCTCATTGTTACCCACGGCTGCTCGCATCTCCGTGATAAGTCCATACTTCCTTCTCGGTCGAAGGATGTTCGCACTAAAGCTGGCATTGAGACAGTGCAGCCTTTCGCCATGCCACGCTCAGGTACCCAACGGATGTTGAGATGGATATAGGGGGCCTAGAAGGTGGTGTGTAAGTCGGGCAATCTACTCCATATCGACCACTATCACTCACAAACAGGCACGAGCCAATGCAGAACTTATTGTCTGGTTGCCTCGAATCCAGGGCAAGACACTTCACAGCTGAGTCGGTACATGAAGAAAATGTGATGTTCAGCTTCATGCCTGGTCTTTCATCCATCACTGGCCGTTCCTTTTTCGTTGAGTGGCGCCTCGTCATCGGTCACCTCTCTCTGCCTTATTGATAACTGACTCTTTTTCGAGTTTCTTCGTATGGGAGTACCGGCGGCCTGGCGCCCGTCGTAGATGTGGTCGGTAAATGTACGTCGTAACGGTGACAGAGAACCCCCTGTTTGCTCGATATCTGGTAGCGCCACCAAAACGGCGCCCTGGCCGACCATGGTGCGCTTGTGGCTGTCGGGTAAAGTCACCGATGGAAGGCTTTCCGGTCCTCTGCAGTTGCAGGTGCTCATCCTGGTGAATGATAATAACTTGTTGAGCACGACGAACTCAACCTTAAGTTTGACGCTGTACACGAATGGCTTGCACATCGTCTGGATCTCAAACTTGTCGTTGTACTCGAGTACGATCAGACCTATGTCGAGGAGGAACACAGCGGCGAAGAGACCCGCGAGGTGGCGCACCATGTTTGCGACTGCCTTCGGTTTGATCGCGCTCAGAGGTTTTAGACTGTAGTAGCCTTCGTAAAGGAAGAAGCCGGCGATGATGGTCTCCTGTATCGTGAAGACAACCAGTTCAACCTTCTCGTAGATCTTGAAGGGCATTGACCATTTGGCTGGGTGTTCGAAATTTGCCAGGAAAAAGATGACCGTCTCAGGGACGTGCATTGTGACCGCATTGAATATGATCATGACGAGAATCATGCGGATCTTGCGCTGGCTGTGAACCACCAGGTGAAGTCGGGACCATAGAACGATGGCCTGCCCCGTTACCATAGAGTACCATGCGATCGGAATGATGAAGCTCGACGCCAAGATGGCTTCGTGGTAGTATCCAAAGTATCGCAAGACGAACGCGATGACGTTGATGTTGATTCCCGTGTTGCTGACGATCATGCTCCAAAAGTACCGCCCCTGTCGCCGCTTGAAAGTTGTGAAGATGGAGAAGAACGTTTCGATGGTGTTGTAGTACGCTGTCGCGGCGAAGGCGATCATCACCATCGCCTGGACCTGCGAGACCGAGATGGTCCCCGTCTCGCCCGCCATTCTCTTCTCTGTCGCTTAGTACAGTACTCGGACTCGAAGGGTCGCCGGCGCCGTTCGTTCCATTCGCTTGGACGGCATCATGGAATGAACAACGGCGATCGGGATTGTCAGCGGGAGACGGGATGGAAGATGCGATGGCGCAAAGCAGGCCGTCGCAGTGGTCAAATGGAATGTTTCCATGGCCACCTACTTAAGACGACTGATTGGCATCTGCAGGAGTCTGAGCGCCGGTGCAATTAAGGTTCGGGAACCACCTCACGGGCAAAAGTATAAATCTCCTCAAAGAGGCTTACGATTTGCGCCTCGGCGTTTGAGACTGGGAGGATCGCGGGCTGGGAAGCGTGTATGAACTGACTCGTCTGCATAGCGAAACCCTGAGTGAGGACGAAAGGTCGCCCTGCGAATCAGATTTCTGCCACACTTGACTTTGCTGCGACGCTGCATGAACTCTAAACCAATAGGGAAGGTCGACCATTTTGCCGTTTCCTTGATGTTGGTTCGCAGGATTCATGGAGGGTCATCTGCCTTGTGGCAGAATCAGCACGAGTGATTGGAGGAGGACGAAGGGATACCCGGGGCAGATTATTTTGGCCGAACACTTCTAGTTCAGACGGCGAACGTGTTTGAAGTCTTCTAGAAGTGGAGGCTGAGATCTTGCTGTTCGAACCGGCAATCACCTGTGCGCTGATAAAGCTGGCTGTCTTCAACAAACTGACGTACGTATGCAGATCTTTCTACGAACTGGGCCTTCGTCTCTGCCATTGGGGCCATTTACCTGTGGGTAATGAGCGCCCGACTATATTCACAGGTTTCAAAGAAGATAACCTGCATCTTGGCATGAAACGCGATAGACTCGCTCGCCCTCGGTCGTTTTCCCACGCTTCAGAATCCAGGTGGCATCTCATGGTTCATTTTGAGATTGAGGATCTCCGTATCTCCATCCCGCAACCTCGTGGGATATTCAAGACGATTTCGGTGAATGTAAGCTGTCACTTGCGACTTTCATGATAGAGCAAGACTTCATAGAGATCAACCTGCTGCAGCATATTGTCCTTGAGATGCAGTTGCAGCGCATGAAGCTCAGATACCTGGTATCTAGTCCATCGGGGTATTCTTGTTACGTCCGTGACGTAGTTGAAGCTCAAGAGCCGGCCTCCGGGCCAGAAACCGCCGGCTGTAAAGCTACCCGTCTTGCCGGGTCGCTGCCCGAGGGGATGTCACCACCGGCAAAGTAGAGTTTCTCTCTGCATCGCCGTTGAGAAACCTTACTGTGTGCCGACCGGCAAAATGTTTAGGCACGGATGCTCAGAATGGCAAGTATTTGTCTTCGTAATAAGTGACTGGACTTGGGGTAGAAGGATAGGAGAGATGTAGGAACTGAAATTGCATCAACTAGATGTTCACTTCAGTTTGTCGTCTAGAGAGGTTTTGCCACATGATTCAATTACTTTCGAGCCAGAATGAATAATGACAGCGAGATTGGAAACTTCTGTTAAGTTATACGCTGGCCACGGAAAAAGCCGCATAGAGACGGAAAAGGCCAGGTTGGAAATGCTTCGGGCGCAGCTTAAACTTTCTGGCATTCCCGACACGACGCGTTGCCAGCAAGCATAATGACTATGCGAGCCTGTATAGCATAGCCTACTGCTTGTTCATTGAGAGGAAAGACTCTGCCGTGTCAATGACGATGACAACGTGAGTCATGAAATGCAGCGGAATGTCAAGGAGATTTGTCGGCAAGATCATTGTGTGGGCACGGCGTCTTCTCGACGGCATGCTGTAGTGGAAGAACGCCACGAGTCTTGGACTGTTTCCTTTCTATGTGCGAGTCTCTCGTATCTGTTGGATATGTCTTTTTCTTTGCCCTACAAACTAACGCAAGAAGCGATTTGAGTGGACGGCAAGTTGCAATCCAGTAGATTACAGGTCTTGCCGTGGTTGATAGTGGGTGTGAGTACCTTCAAGAGTGTAAACCTCTAGGCTCTACGAGTGGCGATGAGCTGAGGTGGTTATACTTTACAGGAATTTGTACTTCTATCGGTCTCTAGTAGTTGTCTTTGTAAATGAACTTTCCCCTCGCGTTGCACAACCACCTGTGGTAACTCTCCGCTCACCCACAGCATCAGCCGTTGTTGCTAAGGCTTAGTTCTGCACTGGCTCCTGACACGTTCATGCCTTTTAGGATCGTTGAAATATGACTCAGATCAAAGAAAGATTCTCAATGCATACTCTAGTATTGTACGCAGTTCCTACCTACACTATTTGGGAAACTTCGCATTTTTCCCGTGCGCATCATCAACGTCCTAAACGGAAATGGTAAGAACAAGAATGGAAGAAGGCCGAACACAGTGCAATTGAAGTTATAGCTCAAGCCTGTTACTAAGCGGGCTATCTATGTAGTCAGCGAACTATAGAGATGTGTTTTAAAGTACGAGTGTTGCTGTGTGGTATCGAGCCTCGTTATTGATCGTCGTGAATTGCATCCTTAACGACGAGCAGCAGCGGAAGAAAAACAATTTGGACTCTTCTGTATGACAGAGTTATCTCGGCACCTCAAGATACAAATCAGTTAGTGGGCCTTGAAATACCTGTCACATCTCTGAGATCTCGTGAACCATTCTCAACCATGGACCAGTTGAAAGCATCTTTATTCTCATATTCCCCGTCAGCAGCTTCTGATTCAAAAGAAGAATTGGACTAGGCTGTTCCTGTTAAGAAGGGCTGTGAAGTTTTGCATAATTGACAGCATCTCGCACTATGGCGGTCGTAGAGGTTCCTTAAAAGATTGCGTGCCTGGTTCAGTTTTGCGAGACCATAGGCCATTCATGTTGCTGATATCAAAGTCTATGTTAACCCAGAACGAGGAATGCATGTCGGTCAGCCAGTTTAGGAAACGCAAAGAGTTTAGGATGCATTTAGACTGGCTAATATTGAATATTTGGCTCAGTTCGCAACACCAGTTACTTTGTAACTTAGCTTATAGGCTCTTGATCAAGTCCTTGATTTCCCCATCTGAAACTTCCTTGACACCCAACAGTGCATTATCATCCTGCGGCCAAGGCGAAGAAAAGTCCGACCTGGAGTTTGCGTACTGGATCATAGTTGCCAGCACGCCCAGGTTAAAGTTTCCAGCCTGGATCTCCTTCATTGCCCAAGCGAACTTCTCCTCCATGTCCGACTTTGTCTCCTCCCATCCGTCAGACCCTAGAGCCTCCTTGCAAAGATCTGCCATCTGCCTCTGGCTCTTGTAAACGGAGTGAACATATACGGGGCGGTTCTCCGTTTCAGCGGGGTGTGACAGGGTTCCAGACACTGCTTTACCGACAGTCTCGAGGGTGGTCCACGCAATGATATTGTTCCCGTCATTCATATAGTCAATTTTCTTCTTGTGGATGTCAATGTTCAAGAAGCCAGTGCGTAGACAGAAATCCAGAAAGGCGCCGTTGCAGACTATGCTCCAGGTCATGCTGGTCTCTGCGCACTTCTTAAGCAGATACTTGTCGTTGGCATCCTTCTTGAACCAAATGGGCAAAGTGTGAGGTTTGGGGTTGTTGAAGTCCAAGCTGAAATCTGAAGGGATATACCGATAGATTCCAGCTGCAGAGGCAGCGTCCATCATGCGAGTAGGGGTGTCATCCTGGACAAGAGTACAATCGACAAAAGCCTCATTGCCCTTCAAGGCGTCTGTGAGGGTGTCGTGTGAGGCGTAGTCAACAACCTTGACCGTGACTCCCTCTGGAAACGACCCTTGCTTGCGTGTCAGAACGGTAACTTGGAAACCATCCTTCACCAATGCTTTGAGAACGTGGCTACCGACGTTGCCGGTTGCCTAAGCTGCAGTTAGATGGAAATGCTCATGAGGCTTGGGAGTTAACTTACGCCAGCGATTGCTACTCTCTGGATCTTTGGTGCCATTTTTTATGTATGATGTCTTGAAATTGTGATAGGAGATGTGCTTCACGTCCAGAAGTGGGTAGGCCAACAAATGCGAGGGCCTATTTATGAGAACTGCATTGTTCTTTGAATTGCTCGACCAGCTTACAAATGCTGCTGCTATCCGGTTATCTTACTGATGTCGGCCCCCAGGACGGTCTATCCCGAGTACGCGTTTATGTTTCACCGCATTTGAAAGCCTCCTGCAGTTTTACATGCCGTGATTGTATCTCATCTTTGCTTGGTTGTCGACGTCGTGTTTGTGTAAACAGGGGTCGGACTCCCGGTTTGGGGACTGTATCCCTCCGTCCCGAGTCCGAGCGGAACTTTGTTTGTGAACGTCAGATTTTCATCTCAAGTTGCGGTCCGTTGGGGCAGTTCGATATTGTCGTAATATGAAGCATACCAAAAACGCGTGTCCGTCTCAGGCCGTCCGATATTTTCGGCTACGTCGGCTTGCTGGGGTTCATGACACGGACGCGCGGAGGTGTTCATTAGAGCGTTTCCTGGAGTACCAAGAGCATTCGGTGGATAGATAACCTTGGTGTCAATGACATGTCACAGGCGTCGGGGCATATGCCAAGACATTTACTTTGTGTGACAACTCACTGGCAGGTTGCAACCAGAAAGCCATTGCACTCCCATAGGAACGTTCGTCGAGTTTAATTAAACATTATTCACTGAACGCGTGGTTGTGTGATGAATTGAATTCCAAGATATCAGACTACCGCTATTGACCAGCAACCCGTCTAATGATCCCCAGAAACTTTGCTCAACCATGCAGGCTAGTGGGTGTTGGTAACAGAGAAACCCTTGATGGGGTAGTGGAAGTTGACGTGGTGAACCTCTGTCTTTCCAGAAGCAGGGACGTAGGCAGACTTGTCAGCAGCCTTGCTCTTCTCGACGCTCTCCCACCCCAAAGCCGCGACGAATACCTTTCCACCATCGACATCCTCGACCGACATACCACTGGCGAGGTCGTTCATTCCAGGCATGCCGCGGGCCTTGTCGATCTGAGCTCTCATCTCACCCTCAGACATTGAAGAGCCGCTGATTGTGATGACTTCCGCGATCGGGGAGTCAATGGCGCCTCTCGGTGCGTAGGGAACAAACTTGATGAAGTATGACTTGACTTCGCCGTTGATGACCGTCTTGAAATTGTCCATGGCAGACTTTCCCTCTGCGGAAGCAAAGAACTCGTCGCGAGCTTCCCTCGTCTTCCAGCCTGTTGATGCCCGTTAAACCTATTCTTTTCCAAAAGACTGACTGCGCCCCTTGAGGCTTTAACTTACCAGAAATGACATCGAGGTACTGCTCGTTCTCGCTCCAGGGTCCCCAACGAGTGCGGAGGTAGCCATCGTGGGTCTTCAGAGCAAGGAGGTAGGCCTTCAGGGGCTCCTTCCAGTCGTCGACACCGCCCTTGACGGGAATGATCTTGCGCTCGGTGACACCAGACATGTTGTATTTGTGTAAGTGTGGTCGATAAAAGTATATTTATAGTGTGACTTGTTGCGACGAAGTGTTGGATGGCTTTTGTGTTCTCTTGTTGTTGATTGGTTGTGATGTTGTGATGATGAATTGAAAGTTTCCCTCCTAGTTGAAGGGTGAGAAGCTTGATTATATACCACTGAAAGACGTCTCGGTATTCTACCTCAGGCTAATTTCTGCTCACTTACTCACGACAAGTCCATCGTGATGCAAGGCACAAAATGGACATGTCCGAAAACGATCGCACAGGGGCATGGCATGATCCTACGGACCGGCGGTCTTCGGTCGAGAGCAACACTCCATGCCCGTTCTAGGGGGGCCTCCCCGAGCCGCCGGCGCTCAGCTCAGCTGTCGACGTCAAAATCATGCTTGCCGTAGTCGTAAGTATCTGTCAAATGAAGTGGGGCTACCTGAAATGGTGATCTTCTGGAAGGATGCTATCCGCGGTTCCGGCCCGGCCTGGCGGCACCAGCACTTGCGCCATTGCGAACAGAAGGTCTTAGCTTCTCCGTGATGTTCTTCGGCCAGAGCAAGTCCTGCCAATTGAGAGAGAAACCGCCGAAGGAAAGGTTTCAAGCATATTTCAAAACTTCGGACGAACCAAGGTAGCTCGGAAATCGCCCTATAGAAGGAATGTGGAATGTGGCAGAAGCTCGGGTCCCTTCCGGACAATACTGCGAAGCAGACCACGGACAATGCAGCATGTGAGCATGACGTCTGTCAGGCTGCAGATTGAAGGCAAGGGACAACTGATTACCCTTTCCAGGTGTCCGATGCTTCGAAACATTGTCACGGACAAAGCCGGGGTTGGTTGGGGGGATGTGCAGGACGTCCGCAGCGATGTTTCAAAAGGTCCCGAGGGAAGGGGACAGACATCTTGGTGGCCTGGAAACTGGAAGACAAGTGTTCATAACGTTCCAATAGCCTCTCGTATTCTCCAAGAGTTCGCAACTTGCGACACTGGCATTGACACGACCTGGTATCCTCACCTTATCGCTTTCGCATCTTCCCGCCCGGCGGTACGTCTTAACGGGAGAATCCGGATAATCGGCAGCCACGGCTACTTGCAGGATTTGAGGTCCGCTTGAGGCGGTCATCATAATCATGAAAAGACGGCCGCACGAAAAGTTTCACGGCGTATTATTACTCGTGTGTCTCAGAATCTTCGGCATACGTCCGGCTCTATTCCTGAGCGGCCCCGGGTCCTTTCCCCGGTCCGCAATACCACGGCATTTTAACGGACAGTACTTCGCACTTACGGACCGAATTTCTAACGCGAATGCGACGGATTGGCGAAGCATGGAGACCTCAGCCACGCCGGTATCATTTGCCCGGCCGGTGCTACGAGCGTATCCCTCCATCTAGATGATCGATCGAGACGCGATCGAGATGCGAAAGCCTCTTGCAGAACAGCATGTTTGCGCATGCCCATCTGGCCGCTATTGACTCAGGCTCATGCAAAACTCACTGGCGACTCTTTGAGTACTGAGAGACTGCTCGTGACGGGTGACAATTGTCTAGCTAATTCAAGTTCTCAACGTCGGATGAAATCGGCGATCAAAATCACCAATCAAGATTCGAGATAAACAATACATGTTCAATAACGTAAGTAACTAGATCATTTGATCATGTAGACCCCATCGCTCCTGTGGCGGTTATCCTGGCAAGTCGGGCTCTCTTGCGCTCATGCCTGCCGTGTACCAAAAGCAACCTTGCACAAACCCCATCTTGCAGAACGCCCCATATTCCAATGAAATCTTGCCATCGTAAAGGCGTCGTCGGTCGCATTTTCAGTTGTCTTGAACCTTTGGAGAGAAATACGAAGACATGTAGAGACCCTTGGTGCCGTAGTTGTACGATACGTATGACAGTCCTCCAGGCTTGGAGTAGTCTCGGCCGGGCCTATGAGCTTCAGTTAGCCAATGCATGCAACATTAAGTTGAAGCTTTCCACTCACAGCTTGGCAGTTTCGTGGGCACCTCTGGAGAACTTCTCTGCAGACTCGTCCCATCCTACATTCTGGAGGGCCTGCGTGAAGTTCTCAATCGTCTGTGCATCGCTCCGTGACGTCTGACCCCACGGTAAGTGAGCCTTGATGTCAATCCGCTCTTCATTCTGCTTCAGCTCGAACGCGAAGCAAATGCCCTTGTGCAAGTTCTGCATGTCTCTGGCATCCTTTCTCTGGTTCGCGGCCATGCCTTCGGGCTCATCGAGAAGGAGGTGCCAGACTTTCTCTGCGTATTCAGCGCCCTTCATTGTTGCGTCGTCGGTCTGGGTTCCGCCAAGAGTGAGGACATCTGCAAGTACTGCTTTTGAGTTTGACGTTGTGCGGGCATATACTTTGACTCGGGCTTTGTGGGGGTCGACGCAGTCAATCGCCATCATCTCGACCGGGCAAGGCTCTTTGCATGTGGCAAGGTACTTCTGGAGCTTCTCGGATGCCTTGTAAAGCTTGTCGCCGCAGGGCTGCAGGTCGCGAATCATATCAAAGACCAGCTTTTCTGTTGTGACGTTGAGGGCGAAGTGCTTGAGGACGGGGAAGAAGTAGGCTTTCAAGAATCGCTGCGAGCGCTTCATGTCGTAGGCGAGGAACAATTGTGGTACGCGCTTGACAAAAGGCGGCATCCTCGATCGAGCAACAGCGGCCTCTTCAGGTGTGACGAACCATCTTCGTAAAATCTGCTCGTACCAGCGCATGTCGACTCCAGATGACACCTGCGAGAGGATCGGGATCATGGCAGCGCCAATCTCCCCAGCAAAAGGATCCTCATCCGAACCGGCGGAATCGCCAAGAGGCTCGAAGGTGTAGCGGATCACTCCGTCATCGCCTTTTGTGAAGTTCCACGATGGTTCGAACGTAGAACCGTCGTAAGTGAGCAGAGGTCGAACCTTGGCTTTGGGTGTCGGGAGGCCAAAGGAGGGCACCACCACGTCACGGAAGACGCGCAGGTGGTCCACCTTCTCCTCAGGTGTGTACCCCTCAGCGTTCGTGAGCAGAGTGTTCAATAGCGGCGCGCATCTATCCCACCACCACCTGTGCTTAGGGTTTAGGGGAGGGTCAATAGGAATAGTGCCTTCGGTGACAGCTGAGGGACGAGCTTTCAGAGGTGACTGAAGGCTATCGTTAGTGGTGTTGAGGGTTGCAGTTGGTGCCATTGTCAAAAGATCAACAGAAGTTAATATGCGAGAGTCAAAATATTTAGGTGGGCGGTGGGTAGGGTTCAGTTGCTCTCGGACGAAATGATGTGCAGCACGAGGTTGTCTTTATAACCTAGGCGATCAACATTCCATTTCGAGAGAGTCGCTCTTCAATGACACGGAGATATCCTGCAGACGTCACATTCCATGTCTGTCGGCTTTCAGGCGTTGACAGACAGGGAAATTCGTACGGCGACTATCGCGACTTCGGCAAGCTTGGCCGCGAGATACACTCGCGTCCCTCGCGTGATGAGAAATCGCAGGACTCAGGAGCCAGACTCTGGCCATGTCCGGTGCCAGATTGCGAAAACGTCACTAAGACACGGCAATATCCTGGGCACTGCCCTTCCGGTTGCATGGGTATGCCTACGCTCGACCGACTGAAAGGGCAGAATTTGGCTGTTTGATCAGGGAAACTCAGCCCTTTCTTGCTGTCAAGTCGAGTTAAGCGTGACGCTAGAGGCTGAATCACGTAGATGGACATCTGGAACAGACATGGGATGCCCTGCTATGGTGACGTGCTTAGATCAGGCGAAACACTATTTCATGATGGAGTGGCATTTACTTCGTAATCGAAACATATACGGGTACGAATATTCGTGTAAGCCCGTCCGTCACGGCCAATTACACTCACCGGATGACGGTGTACCCAAGTCATTTCTACGAATCCCACCGCAGCCGGGCTCCCTCAGCCTCCAAAGACGGAAGGAATATGCAAGTCTCGAGCGACTTCGAGATCAGATGGAACAAGAACAACAAACATTTTTGAAAAGCTTGAACTCCTTAAAGTGTTCCATAAGGCTTCGGGTATGCACCACCGGAGACTGGCGGTGGTGTCGAGATCACACCCTTAAGGCCGTAGGGATTCAGGTTCGGATATTACCAACGGACTCGGCAAGGTTCGATACGTATATCGTCTCCCGAATTCAGTAATTTGAGTCGAACTGGATCCTCAGGGATCGGACCTCCTTCACGTGGATCATGTAACTTCAATCAAGTCATGTTCGATG
This sequence comes from Colletotrichum gloeosporioides, assembly GCF_011800055.1. Lineage (NCBI taxonomy): Eukaryota > Fungi > Ascomycota > Sordariomycetes > Glomerellales > Glomerellaceae > Colletotrichum > Colletotrichum gloeosporioides. The sequence goes on along the minus strand of NW_025544658.1, from coordinate 220,377 downwards.
AACTGTTCACATCTGCTTCTGGAACATCGCCGGCGGCGGCTTCGGGAGCCCGAACGTCCGCAATCGTGCGTTCTCCGTCATGAGCTCATCCTGAGCTCCATAGCTTTGGAGCTCCTGAGAGACCCATTTGGGTTCTTTCGAGTAATAAAAGAGCTACATCCCTTCTACTCATAGCACATATCAATCATCCACTACAATCATCCTTGACTCACTTCAAAGAGCTTCTACTACTTCCTAGGTCTCCCAGACTTGTCTCAAGAATCTTTCTATCACACTACTATTGACACCAAAACATGGCGCCTGGTCTAACCGGCACAGTCAAGGACACGAATGGCTCCAGCGGGGCCGTTCCAGTCCCCAGATTCCTCCCGCCTGGGGTCTCCGTCGAGAAGTTCCAAGAGTTCGCCTCCCAACTGCTGCAGACTGTTGGAAAAGAGAACCTCCAGATCATCAGCAATGAAACAGTGTTAGACGATGGCGATTACCTCACTGTCGACTGTTTGACTCACGACATGCACCACCTCTATGAGCGAGAGGAATTCGTTGGCAGCGCTCTCATCCACCCGAAGAATGTCACCGATATTCAAGCTATTGTCAAGCTCTGCAACGACTTTCTCGTGCCCGTTTGGACCTTCAGCAGAGGCCACAATGTTGGCTACGGTGGTGCCGCCCCAAGAGTGTCTGGCAGTTTGGTAATGAACCTTGGAACACACTTGAACCGTATCCTCGAGGTTAATGCCGAGGATTGCTACTGCCTTGTCGAGCCTGGCGTGACATACCTTCAAATGCAGAAGTATCTCAACGACAACGGTCTCGCCGATAAGGTCTGGTTGGATTCTCCTGAGCTCGGCTACGGATCTATGATCGGCAACGCGTTAGATCATGGAGTGGGCTTCACACCTTACGGAGACCATTGGATGATGCATTGCGGCATGGAGATTGTTCTTGCCAATGGCGAAGTCGTTCGCACTGGTATGGGCGCCATGCAGAGCCCAGAAGGCCGCGCACAAGCTGCAAAGGGCGTTCCTCCCCAAGACCAGCATCAGAACGAGTGCTGGCAGCTGTTCCCCTACGGGTTTGGCCCCATCAACGACGGCATCTTCTCTCAGAGCAACAATGGAATTATCACCAAGATGGGCATGTGGCTTATGCCTGCAGCACCGGGTTTCACTCCATTCATGGTCACCTATGAGAAGGATGAAGATCTTGCGGCTGTTGTCGACATCATCCGTCCCCTACGTGTGGTAAGTGGTCGGATCTTTCGTCCAGCTCAATGGGGCTCGCTAACGTATGTTTCTAGAACATGGTCCTTCAGAATGCTGCCAGTTTGCGTCACATTGCGCTCGATGCTGCCCACTACCACCCCCGCACAGAGTACACGGACGCAGGACTGGACGTTCCCCTTACTGAGGAGCAGCTTGATGCGGCAGCTAAGAAGGTCAACTTGGGACGGTGGGTCTACATCGGCGCTGCTTACGGACCCGAGCCCATCCGCAAGGCACATCTTGAGATCACAAAGAGGGAGATGACCAAGGTGCCAGGCAGCCGATGGTTCTTGCTTGAGGATCGCAAGGAAGAGTTCAGTACTCTTCACTGTCGTGCGGATACCATGCAGGGTATCCCAACGTGGGATGAGCTGAGGTGGCTGAACCAGTAAGTCGAAACGATAGCCCGTGAAAGTGTGCGTCTCTGACAATGAACCTAGCTGGATTCCTAACTGCACCTTCTTATCCTTTTCCCCAATCTCCAAGGTCGATGGTAAGTCGGCGCAGAAGCAATACGAGATGGCCAAGAAGCGCTTCGCCGAGGCAAAGATGGACTACTTCGGTATCCTCAGCATCGGAATGCGAGAAATGCGTAAGTTTCTCCGACGGGTTCCCCGGCTCGAGCTGGCATTGAGATGGTGACTGCTCACACGTGGCCGCACAGACAACATTGTTTGTATCGTTTACAACCGGGAGGATCCCGACGCACGTCGCCGTGCGCAGTGGCTCGTCCGGACCATGATCCAGGACTGTGCGGACAACGGCTGGGGCGAGTTCCGAACTCACGTTGCCCTGATGGATCAGATTGCGGATACCTACGACTTCAATGATCATGCGCTGGGCAAATTGAACCAGACCATCAAGGACGCGCTGGATCCCAACGGTATCCTGGCACCAGGCAAGAGTGGTGTTTGGCCCAAGAGTTATGACAAGTCGAAGTGGGCGCTGGGTAAGGATTATATCAAATAGAGTGGAGCTGATAGTTCATCGCGACCCGGCATATTTGCACATTTGTATATAGAACTGAGTACCTGCATGTAATCAACACCAACTCCTACCCCGTTGATTTGGAGCCCAGTTTTCAAATTTCTGATAAAATGAACATGCGCAACATTCAATTTTCAAACAAAGCGGTTCAGCTCATACTCCCACTTTACGAGAACGCTCCGGGCGCAATGCGAGCCGGCTTCATGAGCCTGCGCTCTGCGGCCCACACCCAACAGCTAGCGATTCCTCGCTTAATCAGCCCTGATGGTCTAGCGGTATGATTCTCCCTTAGGGTTGTCTGCGACAATTCAGATCTGGGAGAGGTCCCAGGTTCGATCCCTGGTTAGGGCCTAATTCTTTTTGCAAATCTGAGCTCCATCCCCGATGGACTGTCAATATGCGTTTTTGCAAGCGCCAGTGGTTGGCGCTCAGTTGTCCACAAGTTTGCGCTGTTGATTGAGGTCCTGAGGCCCTGGGAACCTTATTTCTTCTCTCAATTTCTCAATGCGTGTTCTCTGTTGGACCTCTCAGCGCCGTTTTCCATTCCACGTGTGGGTGTACCTATCATACCTTAAAAGGGCATGAAGAATCATCGATGTAGACTGCGATTTGCTACAGCTATGGTGACTAAACATGGCTTTCACAACAATGACAGGAGATATCTGCCATCCGCTCGATCTTACGTCCATTGCGAGACCGAAACACTGGAACACGTGGACATAGTTTCAACGGGCGATCAACGTTTCCCGCACCTCCGGTGTCCGTACACGGGCCGAGCAAACAAGAGACGGAAAGCCGTGGTATCTGCGGTACTGCGACAAGGATGCAAGCTCATTGAAGCTTCGACATTTTCCATGCAAGCTTTGATAATAGCCTAGCATGGCCGCGAATACGGATCTGATCTGGAGCTTGTCGCCTCGGCCTGAAAACCCGTGCCGAATCGGATACCTCGCGACGCGTTTGAGCTACGAAAGGGACTCATCTGATGTTGTCAGACCAAAGCTTACAGTGCACCGGCTGCTTAGCATAAGAACTGGACGCGTCGTTCAATTGCGCTCAACTAATCACACCGATACATTCCTTCCTGCACTTTTACCAATTGGCGTCAATATCATACAAACCGGTGTCAATACTATTTAGCAAAATGTCTAATGGGACCACAAATAAAACCATCGCTCTCGTCACAGGTGCAAATCAGGGCATCGGCTATGAGATCGTCAAGCGGTTGGCCTCGGAATACCCAGACTACCATGTCTACATGACTGGCCGACGAAAGGACGCCATCGAGAAGTCTGCCTCAGAGCTTCAATCGGCCGGCTTGGATGTTGAGCCATTAGTCCTCGATGTCACTTCGGACGAGAGCATAGCAGCTGCTGTGGAGCAAGTGCGAAACAAATTCGGTTACATTGACGTGATAATCAATAACGCTGGAATCAATCGCGGCAAGGCCGAAGGCAACCTTCGACAACGACTTCGAGAGGTCTTTGACACAAACCTGTTTGGAGCAGTCGAGGTCACAGACGCTTTCACACCGCTCCTGGAAAAGTCTTCAAAGGTTCGACGTGTTGTGTTCATCAGCTCGGGGCTCGGAAGCCTCGCGGTTCGGTCGGATCCAAGCCTGGGACCCAAGCGCGACTACCTTGAGTATGGGGCCAGCAAGGCGGCTTTGAACCATGCGACCTTGACATTTGCCTCGCGATATCACGGCGACGATTCTTGGAAGTTTAACACATGCTGCCCCGGGTACTGCGCCACCAGCATGACCGATTACTCTGGCCCAGACGAGGCGTCTCTTGGGTCTATTCGGGCTGTTGAGCTTGCGACGTTAGGACCCGACGGCGTCACGGGAACGTTTTCGAATAGACAGGGACCTTTACCTTGGTAAAGGGACGAAAGCTCTGTGGCTCTAGTACCAGCGACGGGCTGCAACTTTACGCCTGATGAAAGCAACGCGATGCATCGATCTGCGATACGGAGGGGGTTAACGTTGAGATTTGCAGGAGGAGCACTACACCCGTGCGCTCTATCACTGCATGAACGTTGAAGGACCGTAAATATGCCGAGTTGAAGGAGTTGAGGGCTGTAAAATGTCTTCGCTTGCTTTTTTTCGAGGGCCACCTCAGCACCCAGAAGTCGAAGAACTATTTGAGAAATACTTGACCAGATTCTTACACGGTAGCTGCGCCTTGCAGCGAAAGGTTCATGAGACATATATATTATTTCTCTAGGTATCTTTCGCCAAAGACTCCACTCGACTCCTTCCTCAAGTGACGTATGAATGCAGAGTCCCCACCATTGGAATTACCAGGCACAACATGGAGTCCATGCATATGAAGCAAACACATACATGCGGTTTAACGTTTCTTCAAAGTGAACGCCCCGTCCGATTGAATTGCCCTTCTTTGGGCATTCTCGAAGGCCTTCTTTCATCTTCCTGGGAAATCTTCGGAGCAGAACAGGAAAGACGGTCTGCATTGTCGGGGGTTTCCAAGAGGTGCATCATGAGAGTGGGTCCTATCGGAGGCTTCGTGTCCGACTTCTCATATTCCAAGTCGCTTCCAACATAAAAGATCGCAGAGTGGTATACATTCGCTAGCTCATTGCGGAAAAAATGGGAAACAAAGACCATGCGCTTCGACTTAAGATCGCGATAACCACCTTTAGCTGCGAGTGGATGCATCGCTGGCGGCTGGGCCGGAAGGGATAATCAACTTCACAGCTGTGTAGTGCGAACTTGATGGGACTTATCCTGTGGCTTATCGCAGCACAGATGAAAGCCGTCGCTACTTCCAAAGGTTTCTGCTGTTGATGACATCTTCAAAAATTAAGGTAGTGGACTGTTGCCAGCTACTGCAGCCGAGAAGCTTAGGCGGAACAGGCAGCATTTTATCAACCCGTACCCCGGCATTTACGACTTGCCGGTTGTGATTCTGTGCCGCAGGTCAAACCCCATGCCTCTGATCGTGGTAGCGGATTGGGCCGGTCAGCGGGTCTAATTTCAGCATGCATGTAGGATTAGGCTGCAGTCTGCGCCAGAATTGGCGAGTTCGTTACGACGTACACTAGGCTGCATTCAAACCAGGGGTGGGCCAAGTGCTCAGCTCTTACAAAAGATCCATTGCTAATGCCGAATTTCCTTTTCATACAGAGGTCGGTATAAAATATTGGAAGCCAAGTGCGATCCAGCTGCCAGAACCCTTAAATGACACGTTCTGCATTTTCCATCATCACCTAAGAACACGAAATGAAGAACGATCGGCAGTCGGACTTGCCCCAGAGCAAAGCGGCTAAGGGAAGAATATCAATGGATAAAATATGGGCAGAAGCCGCTGCGTCATTTGAGAGCATCTGTGGAGAGTCATTGAGGCGAGGCGAAGTTAAGAGTTTTGAGGATGTACAGAGAAGGATCGAAAAGACTTGCGAGAGGGCTTCGAGCTCCGGATCAAAGCCAGAAGACAAGTGGGACACTGCAAAAACGGTGGGACTTAAGTCGTTGCAATACTTGAAGTTGCTTGTTGGAGCTGCGGCCCAAGCTTCATCTCTGGTATGTTGTGAAAAACCGACTTTGTTACCTGTTCGACATTGACTCACTGGCAATATTCGTAGATTCCCATCCCTCCTGTGGCAGCAAGTATTACTACAACAGCGCTTTCCTTCGTCTTTGATATTCCTCAAACCATCAAGGGCTACAACAACGCCATTGATGGCGTCTTCAGCGAAGTTTCTTCAGCACTGTCCCAGTTTCAGATTTACCGATCTGTGGAAAATCTCGATCCGTTGCTGGTTGAACAAATCCACCTGGTTTTGGTCAGTTTCGTCAAGATCTGCGCCCATGTCGTCAAGTATCGCCAGAGTCGCAAACGCGACCGCTTCTGGGAGCAAAACAAGTTCGTCTTCGGCGAGAACTCGGCTTTGAACGACGAGATGACCGAGTTCAAGGGGCTTCTTCAGAGCCAACGTGACGTTGAAGGCACCGTGACGCTTGCTGTGGTTGCAGAAACGAGGAAGGGCATGGCCGTTGCACTCGAGAAGATTGTCGTTTTCGGCAAGATCGCCGAGGAAACGCATCAGACGGTGCAAGAGACGCAGAAGGGCGTGCAGTCTCTCAACGACGACTCGGACCGCACCAAGACTCTGACCAAAATTCGCGACATTCTAGGTGTGCCATTGACGGTTCACCTTGACACGACAACCACGCAGACATGCGTCGACCTCGCCAACAAGTGTCTCGAAAACACTGGTTCATGGATCTGGAAACATGATTCATATCTCTCATGGACTGCGGGTCAAGAAAAAGATGTGCTTATTGTCTCTGGTCCTCCATCCTCTGGCAAGACGTCAGCTTGTGCTCTCATCACCAAGCGCCTGGAGGAGCAAAAAGACCGTACCTACGTCGCGCATTATTTCTTTCCACCGAGTGCCAGAAAGTCGGATGACAACAAGAACTCCGTGCAGTCTGCTTTAAAATACATGGCTTTTCAAATTGCTCGGGTCGATGCCACGGTACTGAAGACGTTGGGCAAGGCCTGCGACACAAAGCCGGCAGTCTTTCGCTCCTCGACAAGCTCGGACCTGACTAATTTGTGGAAGGAACTCAACATTGGGGCCGCTGGTTCGGGAGCCACATACTATTTTGTGTTTGACGGCGTTGAAAACCTACCTGACGCACAAGCTGGGATGCTGCTGGACTTTGCTTCCGACTTTCAGGTGGAGCAAGAATCGGCCGGGCGGGTGCGTCTACTGATCAGCGGCACGAAAAGCTTGTTTGACAAGAACGCGAATGTCAGCGGAGCGCTTCGAATTGACGTGGAAAAGCACAATCAAGACGACATGCGCATCTTCATTCAGGATATGCTCAACAAAAATGGACTACTGCAAAGCACAAAGCCAAACTCGGAACAGGAAAGGGCAAAGGTCAAGATTCTCGAAAAGATACCTCCCAAGGTTGACGGAAAGTACTCACTCTTGCGCTTTGAGTTGGACAGATTGATGCGACAACTGAGCAAGCGGACTGCAATTCAGGAGCTCGACGAAATGCTTGACCAAACAATGAGCAGTCTTGAAGCCGCTATCAAAGATCTGGAGCGCTCCCTGACCGCAGACGAGATTTCTGAGCTCAATGAGTTGCTGAAATGGGTCATGTACAGCCATGATTACATGTCTTTAGCACAGCTTGAGGCCGCTATGGTAAGTTCCCTCGTGTACGAAGTAAGACGCATAGACTGATGCGAAATAAAGGTATTGACGTCCGACATCGCTTCACTGACGTCCCTGGAGTACGTCATTCGAACCAAATACTCAGCCATACTGAGCATTGAAGATGAATACTACGTTTATCTCCAGGACGGAGTGGAGGAATATTTGCAGAAGGTTGACACCTCTTCCGGACAATCGCAGCAGTCAACGGGAGGATCGACCATCAGTATGACCATTTCCATCAACAATGTCGACCAAGAGCTTTGTGGAAATTTCCTGTGGGACCTTGCGGACATGGCAATTCGAAACAAATTCAAGTTCAACTTCGACGGCGAGGCTTTCAAACCAGCGCATAGCAACACGAGACCTATTGCTGTTGACGAGCTCGAAGCAAACTACACTATTGTCACTCAAGCCTTCAAATACTTGAGCAATGAGCCTACGGATGGGACACAGAATGTTGGCCGTTATGTTGTTGAATTCTTGCCATACCACCTCAATCGCATTCGCGAGCTCGAAGATGAGGATAAGGGAATGTTGAGAGACGATCAGCGTTCAGAAATTGGCCAGGGTCTGTACAAAATCTTCAGAGACGACACAGTCTTTCAACGCCATATCAAAATCTGGCAGGATATAGAGTGGTCTGTGGATGAGATGAGAGCCATCCAAACGTGGCTGATGGACTCCGCGGCGGTGCGAAAGGTGGATAGGAAATGGCGTACGGCTGTCCAGAAGGCTCCCAGTCCTATTACGGGCTACTTGAATGAACTGGTCAAGATGGTGTTGCGGGGCCTCTTGAGACAGAGAAGCTGGCAAATGCACAACGCTTCAAAATGGTTGAAACGCTTCATGGAACTGGTAAGTCACCTGCAACTAGCCAATCGCCATTCAGACCTGTATATTGACGGAAGGCAGGACCAAGTTCAACCCACGCCGTCCCCAATGTCTCCAGACGATTCCAATGAAGAGAGGTACGAAGTCAACTCATATATTGCTTCTCTTGAGAGCAATATTGACTGGGAAGCCGCAAATAAATGGTGTCAAGATGTATTGGGTCTGCCGGACACTGATCTGGACTCTCTGTGGTATGAGGGTTTGGCCAAGGCCGCATCGGCAAAGAATGACAATGAGGCGGCAATCTCGCTATACAAGCGAGCTATCGAATGCGATAACCCGAGCTGGCTGTGTTACCGTGAACTTGGGGTAGTATATGACTGCTTGGACTTGAAGGCGGACGCCATCGAACAGCTCGAGATTGCTCTAGACAGAGCAGCGAAGGATAACGCTCACCCCGAGGGAAACAACGTGGAGATTGTCACAATGCATCTCATACTGGCGGAAATTGCTGCTAAGATTGACAATGCGCGTCAAGCGGCGGACCATTATTCAGTCGCTTGTGAGAGCGAAGAAACATCACAAGTCATATGGGGCCACATAGGTCTTCTACGAGCGACCCTGAGCCTCGCTGACCCTGCAGAAGTCATACAGGTGTTGGAGAAGATCTTTTCGCAGACTGACCAAGAGCTGACACTTGAATTCCTCAGATCGATCATGCTTGAGGATGGCTATGATTCCCTTATCTGGAGCGTGTTCCGCTCAGCCAAGGACCACACAGGTCTTCTCAAGAAGATCATGAAATCGATAGAGTCCGCGACTGCGATTCTTTATCGGAGGGATACCAACAAGATGCCCAGTGTACAATACATCGACGATGAAATCAGGGGCATGTTGTTGTACTACCAAGGTGTAGGAGCTTACAACTTCGGGGTCTCGGCTAATGGCACAAAGCCGACAGAAGAGGCCATACGGCTTTGGACGGAAAGCAGAGACTTTCTCAAAAGATGCGGCGGACCAAGCGCGCTCAGAGCGCGATCCAAAGCTACATCAGCACTCTCGAATCACTATTTTGAGAAGTTGATGGACGAGGGGTTGCAACATGACCACATAAAGGCATTAACCAAAATGGTGAAGGATGACTCTGAGTTTACAAACATCGATATGGAATCTATTGGACTTTTGGGGGCTCTCTACGCGCGGAATAACGACAAGGAAAGAGCCCGAGAGGTTCTCCGACATCGAGTCAAGGAAGCTTTGCAAATTCTTTCGGACGACATTCCCGAGAACGACTACGTGGGTTTCGATATTCTCTTCCAGAATTTTTTGCATTGCCAGGATCTGGAAGACGCTTCCATCGCCTTATCTCTGCTCATCCCCCCGGACACCGTCACAGTTGCCCTGCAATTCAGTCCTGAGGACTTGAAAGAGATCAGTCCAGAGGACAGGCAGCGGGTGATGGAGGCAGTAAACACTTTGGCGCAAGACATCATCCAGGCTACAAGGGCGAAGGTTCCGGATCTCTTCAAACAATACCAACGCCTCGATGCTGCCCAAGCCTACTTCGAAGATCATATTGCCGCAGCTGGAAGCAAGAATAACGACAAGTACAACAGCAATGTCGAGACAGAGAACGCAGCCGATGGCGAAACTAAACCTACGCCCAACGGAGATGTGGCCACTCTCCACGCGCATTCTTTGCTTCGAAGCAGGCTGTTTGACCCCGAGATCGAGATCTACATGACGAACGTACGATGGGGCGCTAATTGCGATGGTAGCGGTCCCGATGGAAAGAAATGCACCAATCTAGTCAACCGAGACCAGGATTTCTTTCATTGCACGCACTGCTCCAATCGAGTCTTTTGCGGAGAGTGTCTCGCTCGGTTGCGCGATCCTGACTCTGATTCAATGGTCGTCTGCAGCCCGAAGCATCAGTGGTTACGTATACCTCCCCAAGGAGACAGCTTGTATTTTGGGGATTTGGCCAAGAGAGTCCGAAAGCCTTCGGTGAAGGCCATGGAAGGGGACGACAAGGTTTTCATAATAACTCCTTCTGTTGATGAGGAGTGGATCTCAGTACAGGCTTGGCAAGAAGGGTTGGTGAAGGAATGGAAGATATTACAGGAGGAGTTGAAAGGCGATGGAGGACTGCGACCCACGCCTCCGCCCCTGCTGGAAGGGGATGAATAGATGCTGGGGCATTACAAAGGTGGAGATTTTGTAAATTTTGATTTTGATTAGAATTCAAACCTCCTCGTTGATGCATGCAACTTAGTGTTGAATACATGACGTTGTGTCTGATCAAATGACTTATCGCTCAAGTAATGGGGATTGTCTCCCCACCGACCAAGCATCTGCTGTAACTTCCGAAAAGAAAATTGATACTTCGTGTAACTTCCAAGCTTAAATCAATAACCAGTATTGTACATGCTAACCACGTCAACTTCAGTAGAAAATCATCGTCCAAAATGTTTGCGTGCCGTTGTACCGCTAGTCGCGCTTTCGTACTAGCCACTTTAAATCCCACATTCCCTAGCTTCCGAGTTTCGTGAATCATATCTCACTTTCCTCTGATGACTTGTATAGTTCAGAGTTTGGGTTTGGCTGTGGGCGTGACCGTGGCTGATGCGTAGACAGTCGTAACCAACGTGGTTCCCCCTTCTAGGTCGTCCACGATGCAGTCACCCTTGGCACCTTGCTGGATCTTGGCGCAATCCTCGTCAGTGAGCTTCGAGGTAAGCTTGATGCAAAGATCGTCGCGTGACTCTTCAGCTACCCCGCCCCTTGTAGGGCAAAGACCGGAAATTCCGGCGATGTTTTTGCTGTTCGCGTCCGCGCAGCGACATCTAAACAGCTCTTGAGAAAGGGCGGTGCTACAAATGGTGAGCCAATGAGTTCTTGTGAGTAAGGTTTGCGGACATACCTGAAGAGAGCAGCGGCTAGTGTGAGTGCAGAGGCCTTCATTTTGCTTGATTACACGTGCCAGTGATATCAATTGTTGACTGTATTTAGGACCTTTGTTTTCGAGAATGGGTTCAAGAATACAAGAAGTAGTCAACGACGTGGTAAAGAGCCTGGCTGTTCAATAGTGCATGACGGGTGGCTGGGACTATTTATCATCGACGATGGGGTGTGGGCATTCATCCCCAAAGAACAGGAACGGTGGATACAGCCCTACCGGCTATCTGACGGCCTTGAACGGCGTGCCGACGTCGCAATCAATGGCGCAGCAAATTCACAATAATATCCACGTTACTGACTCAGTAATGGCCATCAAGAACGCTTCTAGAAGACGGCCTCCCAACATGAAACAGGACATGCCCTGCTGATGCGAAACCTGCTCCCCGACTTTAGCCAGCTTTGAAGGCCTCGTGCTAAATAAAGCAGCCTTGATCCCAGTTGGCATTGTTGACAACTGCGGATGAACTATCTATCACATTCCAACCGTTTGCTCGGCTCATCTTGGCGAGCGGTTCCTTTCTTCAACCCTTAGACTTACGCCTAATTATGCGGTGCTCAGCCCGGATTGTGGGGTTCATCGAGGTGGCTCCTCGAACTCTATTTCCATGTCCTTTGCCGAAGGCAGCAAAGACTTCAGAACATCGCAATGTGAGTCAAACAGTGGAGCGACCTCAAATAAAGTACAGTGAACTTTAATGTTCATGTGTCTCGCTCTCATTTGCGCCAGATTCAAATAGCAGCTTTCGGTATGCTAATATTTCCCGCTTCGCCGCCATCGTTTGTCATTTCACAAATGGGTCGATCCATTTTTCGATAAGCTCAGGGAGCAAGTTCGAATCATCTCATCCAAACCCTTAGTATTTTGTGTTGGTCTGACATCACTGTACCTGTCTGATGTGCTGGTTATTGTGGGCCCGGCGAATCCAAAAGCGTGGTCTGGCTCAGTCGACACCTGTAACACGCTCAGGGGCGGCCGACGGGATAGTGAGCTCTTAGCTAAGGCTACCAATGGGCCTTACGGGCGGAATGATATGGATGTGGCACAACACTAAGTTTGATTATCGAAAACAGGTTATTCAACATTAGCATTGGATTCTAGTCGGTCCCACGTCCATCAACAACCTATGTCTGCTATTACGATCCGAGTCATCGCTCACCACGCAACTCTTGCAATCGGACCTTGCGGGAGTAGTCTCACAAGCAACTTTCGAATCTCATCCATAAATAAGATGCCCAATGCCAGAGGCACAGGAATGAGCCAGAACTCAATCGGAACCGAAGCTGTGCCGAAAAGCTTCTGAATTCCAGGCACTTCGGTGACAAAAATCGCAATCGCAAGACTGATGATGGCGCTCGCAATAAGCCATGGGTTTCGTCTCTTCTTGGTGATTGGATCTGCCTGGACGATACTGAGTCTCCGATTGCGAACCGCGAGGATATTACCCCACTGGAGGAACAGTAACGTGACAAAATAGACGCACTGGCCGGTTGCATTGAACTCGGTGAGCTCATCCAGCGTGTACCCATGGTAACCTTCTGCATAGCCCTCAAACAAAAAGAAAAGCTCATGAATCGGGAATCCGGCGTACTTCCACATGTAGAAAAAGAACATTGAATGCGCGCAGACCGTCTCCATGAATCCCGTGAAGAGGTATGCTTGAGCGTAGATCTTGAGATTGATGAGGTGATCGCGCTTGGCGTTGCGAGGGGGCAGAGACAGCAAATCAAACTCTTGCTTCTCCATGATGAGCGACAGAGAGAGGAATAGGTCGGTGAAGACGCAGATGACGATCATGAGGAAGACGCTCAACGGTAGAGGAACTCCAAAGAAGACGTTGACGAGGACCGGCCAGATCTCGGACCAGCTGCCTGCAGGAAGAAGATACGCAATAACTTTCTGCAGATTCTGAAAGACGAGACGTCCGAGACGAATGGCATCGACGATGGAGTCAAATTGGTCCATGAGAACAAGATCGGCTGCCTCAATCGCAACATCACTGCCTGTGACGACAGCTACGCCGACGTCAGCAGCCCGAAGTGCCGGAGCGTCATTAACACCGTCACCAGTCACCGCGACCACATTCTCACGGTCGCGAAACTCATTGACGATGCGCAGCTTCTGCTCAGGAGTCGTGCGTGAGAACACAATCTCGTCGTATTCGCATACAATGTCCCAGTCCTGTGCCATCAGCCGAGCGACGGAAGCTCCCTCGAGAAGGAGACTGCGGCCGTTTCCAGCAAGGCGCTCATGTCGCAGCTCTTCAGCTGTGGGTGTCATGCCCCTCCTGATGGTGTCGAAGGTGTCAGGCTGCGATGTGGTGAAAATGCCAATGTTGTGAGCTATGGCGGCGGCGGTAACTCCGTAATCACCAGTAACCATGAAGAATCTAGCGCCGGCACGCCGACAGTTGGCGACGGTTGAGGCGGCCTCAGGTCGGGGAGGGTCGATGATGCCCAGGATGCCCACAACGGTAAGGTTCTCCAAAGCTTTCATCGAAACTTCATCACTGAAGGCATTGGTTCCAGGTGAATTGACAGTCTCCAATACTTTCTCGCAGATGACGACAACTCTCTCGGCGTTTCGAGACAGCTTATCCTGAATGTCTTTGAACGACATCTTGGCATTTTCGTCAAGGGCCTCGGTTGATTGTGTTCTTCCCGACCAGAAGCTAGCACAGGCTGGCAAGAGAACATCAGGTGCACCCTTGACAAACATGCGGAACCTGTTGCCCTTCTCCACGGTGCTTTCGTGGACCAGTGTGAGCATCCACTTGTTCTTGGAGTTGAATGGAATGGAGAACACTCGTGGGGAATTTGACACGATCGCGTCTCCGTCTCGGGCTGAGGCAGCAAACTTGAGGACGGCGACGTCCGTCGCGTTCCCTTCCGCTGTTCTCTCCCTAGGGGGGAGATGCACTGTGTCTGCTTCGAACGAAGCATCGTTGCAAAGGAGTGAAGCTTTCTGAAGCATATTAAAGATCGCCTTAGGCTTCTCCGTGTCGAGAGCTTGGTGTACAACGTCAGGTGAACTAAGAAGCTGGTCCACGAACGCGACAGAGTTGACAGTCATCTGGTTCTGTGTCAACGTCCCAGTCTTATCAGAGCAGATGACATTGACACAGCCGAGGGTCTCCACAGTAGAAAGACCCTTGGGCAAGATGTTGACCGCCTTCATTCTTCGGGCCACCATCATGAGTGTCAATGCGACGGCCACCGGCATGCCCTCGGGGATGAAGGCGACAACGCAGCCCATGACATTGTTCAACATCTGAACCACGTTCATGTAGGAAGGATGATCACGCTTCAGCCAAGCGATCCAGGCCACAAAGATCAAGAGCGCCAGGAAGACTGTGAGAACGACAATGATCCGAACAAATCTCCAAATCTCCTTCTGGATCAGGGTGACCTTCTCTCCGACATCTGTTGTAGCTCGCGCAACTCTTCCCATGACCGATTGAGCACCAGTCAAGATTACAACACCGATGCCGTGGCCGTTTACGACTGTTGTGCCCATCAACGCAATATTACGACTCTCGAGAAAGTTCGGATCGGTCGAGTCGGTGGCGCCTTCGACCTCGTCGGATTCGCCGGTGAGGACGCCTCGGTCGAAACGGATATCGCCTGAGTGGGAAAGAAGTCGAAGATCGGCTGGGACCTTGCTGCCGGTACGTAGGTGGACGATGTCGCCCTCGACAAGCTCGGAAGCGGTCATACGCTTGACGGAGCCATTGCGCATGACGAGTGTCTCGGAAGGAAGGAGGTTGGTGATGGACTTCATGGTCTTCTGAGTGGACCAGTCTTGAAAGGCCGAGAAGCCGGCCTGAAGGAAGATGACGATGAGAATCAAGACAGCCATGGCAAGATTTTGAGCGGAGGGAGGGTCACTCAGGGGCTTCCAGCAGATGAAAAAGATGATAGCTCCGATCCAAAGAACGGAGCAAAAGCCACCAAAGACGTAGACGAAGAGCTTCTTGAGGTAGTTTGTTTTCGGCTCGGGGAGGGTGTTGGGGCCATTCTTCTGAAGACGACTAGATGCCTCATTCTCAGAAAGTCCTTGGTCTGAGGAGACTCCGAGTTGCTGGCAGACCTGAGCACCGGGAAGAGTATGGAAGTTGAGCTCAGCAAAGTACTCGTCGTCGCCTTCCTTGGCCGCTTTGAGGTCAGGCTCTGCATTCGCAGCAGCATGCTGAGACTCCGAGACGTGAATTGAAAGCGTTCGATAGCCGATTTGAATGCCAAAGTTCTCCGAAGTGCTTTGCCGTCGGCGTCTAGACATAGAGCTAGCAGCTGAGTGTGCTGATCGCGGACGACTGGCACTCTTGTTGTTGGCCGGCCGTCCCCGACTTTGATGTTCCGTGTCCTCGTCTCCGCGAAAAGAGATATGGGCGTTGTGACTTCCGCCAGGACGAGTATCTTCTTTCATTTTCTCGGAACTCTCCATGACAACGATGAGGGATAGGCAGTAGAACAGCTCAGCGTCGAGCGAGAAGAGAGGTGATGCACGCAGAGGCAAAACGAGGGATGCACAGAAGATGCAATGCAACAATGTCTGTTTCACCGACAATCCAAAATTCTAATTCGAATTTTATATGCTGAAGCCCTTGCAATTTCGTTTTGTGCAGGCGGCCTCTTCCAAAACGTCACTTACACGAGCCCTGAAGTGACTGGGGAGAATGCCAAGAGAAAATGCCTCATACAAAAAGGGGGACGCGCCCTTTCTCCCTTTCGGACGCGAAGGACATCCATTACGTTAAAATTACCTACAAACTCCAATTTCCCCATGGGAAACGGGCGCAGAGTCCCCCAGACAATAGCAACGCCGTACCAATCGCTTGCCAAGAAATTTGACGCCTGGTCATCAACACCAGATATGGCAAACCGAGCATCATGATTGTTAATCCCTCAGCCGAGACATCACATGGAAACAAGTCGGTGAACGAATTCGGTGATACGTATCCATGAGCACTCTTGTCCTCTGAGCATTGAGCTTTAAAAAAGGGCCAGAAATCGAGGGGTTGGCAAGAGAAACTTGATCCAGCACCTCACTTCGTCTTCGCCTCCTTCTTCTTCACGCTTCTCATGTCATTCTCCATATGAGTCCAACGGGCACCCCGGATGCAGCCTCAAGCCAGTCATCACAGCCCTGGGAGCCTTCCAAGCAACCCGGGGCTGTCGCAGCCGCCCTTTGCGTCGCCTTTGCGTTGCTGATCGGCCTGGGTCTTTATATGTTTGCCTGGAAGAAGGTGAACATCCATCGCCGCCCGCTCCTGCCGACATCTTCGCCACGAAGCATGCCCCAGAACCAGTTCAGGCTTCCAGCATCAATACCGCTCACACGGTCCTGCACACTTCCTCCGCCAACAAAGCCTCCGTTGGCCAAACTTGCTCACAGCAAGCTCGATGCTGCTGCCCAGCTCGCTACAGCGACGACCTGCTCAGTGTGCCTTGAAGACTTTGCTGCTGGAACCGTGGTTGCTCAGCTTCCATGCGGTCACATCTTCTGCTCTGAATGCATTGAGCCATGGCTCATGAAGCACGCCGTTACATGCCCACTGTGGTAAGCTTGGTCATCAACTTTCACACAATGATTGCTGTGCTCACATCGGTACATAGCCGGGCTCATTTGAAGTCTGATTTGCGTCACTAATGGCTGGATGCAAACAAATAACACGTATTTTCTACCTTTCATTGGAGGATGAGAATGTGGCATGTTTACAGTGGCGAGTTCTGATGATGCATAAGATAGGTCTACATAGGCTTCACTTCATGCCCGTGTTAAATGATCAATGTGTCTATCAACTTGTTAAGCGACGTCACATCAGACTTGAAGTTTTCTTTGGGTCGCCGTCCGGTTATATTTCAACAAAGGGTAGCGCGTTGAAAGAAGCAGCTCTTGCTGTGGTCGTCCTCATTTTGCAGGCTGCTTCAAGTCTAAGGAAGTGATTGCTTTTACTGGACTCTGGGCAGAACAATTGTGAACCTCTCGTCATTGCTGGTAGGATTTGTCTCTATTTTCAGTGTGGGTTATTGTGTAGTTCAAGCGAATAAGTCATGTGGTAGCCCCTAGGTCATCTATATACTCTTCCCGTATTCCTTCTTGCAGTGCGTAAGATTCGTTTGAATAGGATCCTATATGTGTGCATTTGACATGTCAATCGACACTCATCAGCGTTGAGGTCTCTGAAGTCCCCACTAACGCTCTCTGTAGTTATTGTGTCAATGGATGAGTAGATGCTATTCGACTGAGAGTACTATCTAAGACCCTGAATCATCGACTCTGCTTCCCACAACGATGGTTCTTAATGGGATGACCAGGCTCTTGCGAAAGGTTTGAGTCGTTTGAAGTATTTCCTTAGACGTAGACAATGTTCAATTTACGTTGCTTACAGGCAATACGGTAGCCCTGTAACTGGAGATATTTACATACGTTTAATTACACGAAACCTGGAGCTCACGCAGACCACCGCTATCATGTCACGCCATGATGAATATTGAAAGAGGCTAGTCAAAAGACTAGCAGAGAATTTTATTCGGTGACTCTTCGTCGCATTCGACAAGCCGAAGACATCTGTGTATGTACAGGAAAAGAAATCATTTACACCAGAATGGTCAAGAAAGTGTGCCCTTGGCCGTTCAGCCACCTTCCACGCGAGGGTCACGGAGCTTAGACCGGTGGCCACGGGAGTCGAAAACTGGCTTATTACTGTTTGAGTGAATGTTAGCATCAGTTGAAAGAGAGAAAGGTATGGGTAGGGCTACTTACAGCAGTGCCGGCAGAGTTGAAGGTGGAGCCGATGGGGCCGACCTTGATGTTGGAGAAGATGACGGTGGAGTCGGGGGCCTGGGACTCGACGTCGGCGGGGACACCGGAGCTGGTGCTGCAGGTGCCGCGAGCGGTGCCGAGGCCGGTCTTGTCGGTGGGGTAGGTGGAGTCGAGCCAGAGCATGTTGGAGTGGTGCTGTAGGAAACATGTTAGCCAAGTGTTTCTTCATCATAAACAAATGGTGGGTTTTGCAACTCACGTCATCCCAGACAGACATGACCAGAACCATACCCTCAGAAAGAGCCTTGCCCATCTGAGGAAGACCGCCCTTCTGGGTGAAGACATCCTCGTCGCCGAAAGCCTTCTTCTGCGCAGTGCAGAAGCCGGGGGTGATGGAGTTGCCGTCGACGCCGGCGATGTCAGACTTGGAGTTGGCAAAGACCTTGCCGTCCTGGACGTAGAAGCGCTTGATGTCGGTGAGGGCGCCGCCGGACTCGACGAACTGGGTGACGACGGTGATCTTCTTGGAGGTGTCGATGGCGAACTGCGAGCCCTTGCCGTAGAAGGAGGTGTTGCCCATGCGGTAGCTGTTGAAGTCGCAGCCGTCGGGATCGCACTGGCCGGCGTAGCGGGTGGTGCTGTAGGTTCCGCCGCAGGCGTCGCCCGAGCAGCTCTTCTGGCCGATGGTCTCGCAGGGGTGCGGGGTGTAGGCGGTGGAGACGGAGTTGGCCTCCCAGATGTCCATCTCGGAGCAGCAGGAGCCCATGTTGCCGACGCCGGCGTTGGCGTCGTTGGAGGATGGCGTCCAGCCCTCGACGTTGGCCTTGCCGTCGATGAACTTGAGGTCGCGGGGGCACTGGGAGTCGCAGTATCCGGTGCCGTACTTGGCGCCGGCCTTGTTAGTGGGGAACTTGGCGACACCGCCGTCCGCGTCCATGGAGACGAAGTAGAGGGCACCGTTCAGGCCGCACTGGAAATCTTCTTAGTTCGACGCACATTGTGGCGGGGGGCTGTGTAGACTTACACCAAGGTTAGAGACATCAACATCAAAGGTGAACTCCTGGCCGAGAAGCTTGAACATCT
This sequence comes from Colletotrichum gloeosporioides, assembly GCF_011800055.1. Classification (NCBI taxonomy): domain Eukaryota; kingdom Fungi; phylum Ascomycota; class Sordariomycetes; order Glomerellales; family Glomerellaceae; genus Colletotrichum; species Colletotrichum gloeosporioides. Next base: position 201,288 of record NW_025544658.1, on the reverse strand, counting down.
CGTACTTCTCGCCAGCGCTGTCCATGAGGTACATGCGAGAACCAATGTTCTTGCTGTAAGGGCCCTGCTGGACGAACTTGAGGCTGAGGGAGTTGCCAGTGGCGCTAGCACCATAGGTACCGGAGTAGTCGGCGCCATCGAGACAGCACTTGGAGGCACAGTCCTCGCCAGTGCTGCAGATGGAGGTATCCCACTTGTTGCCGGTGTAGCAGTTTGTGCTGCCGCTGGTCTGGTGAGTCCAGCGCCAGTTGGCATCGACGGTGATGGCTCCGTTGTTGGTGGTGCAGGAGCCTCCAGCAGCGCAGGTGGACCAGGTGAGGGCGGGCTTGGTCTCAGTGTTGAGGGTGCAGACCTGCTGCGCGCGGACAGCAGCCGCTAGGGCCGCGATGGCGGAAACCTTGGTCAACATGGTGGTTTTGGTTTAAGGGGCAAAAAGGCTGGGAGTTCAGTCGATAAAGACGGGACGAGGAGAATGGAAAAAGAGTGGAAATATTCAGACGGTCTGAAGAAAAAGAGTGAATGGCAGCGCCAGAAAAGAATGTCCGAGTGGCTTGGGATGAGGAGGGGAGCAAACCTTCAACTGAGGGGATGGCCTCGGCCAGCTTATATAGACTCTCGAAAACTGTTTCGAAGTGCCATTCAAGGTTAAACTATCATGAGATGGGCGCTGTGCTGTTGACTGAGCCACCTCGCCCTCTCGCGCATGTCCCCCGAACACTCTAATCTCCGGCCAGGGGCTTGTCAGGTTCCTCTAAGTGAGTGGTGATGCTTTCAATTGGGAACACTCATCCGGGTGGCTCTGATTCATTGGAGAGGCGATGTCCCGGTGGGACCAAGGCTCCAAAAAGATCGGATGTCTTCCCGCTCTTCCAAGAGGAGGCGGTCCCATATTGGACGAACATGGTCTGAGACCAGGACTTTGGTAGAGCTGGGCACTTTCTGGGCGAAGGCTTGTGAAGGCTTGTCTCGTAGGGCGACAACCTTGGCTCTGTCACTCTGTCTGACGGCAAGCCGGCCGCAACAGGTTGATTAATTACCTCAGGACCGGCGAGCTGGTGATGCGGGGATTGGCGGTGGTATGAGCGAGCTCACAGCTCAGAGAAGCACCTGTTGCCGCCTCTGAGAGTGAGGTGACATCGTGCGTCTACTCCGCAAAGCCAAGTTGGGGTTCCTGCAAGGGGCGCCTGGACGGAAGAACTCCCACCGCCCTCCGCTCGCGTGGCCGTGGCTCTTTGCGATTGGTTGGGTAATCTATTGCTCCCCTGCAGAATCCGGAGTGCGCGGCACTTGCAGCGCAGTACCGAAGCCACAGATGCGGATGTGACGGCCTCAGATGACCAACACAACCACCTTACCTGCGGCACTGGTCTGCACGATGGCAATGTAGGCCGTTAGGCGAAGTGTGAGTTGCCGCAACTCAAGTGCATTCGACCACCCGTCAGATCTAACTGTGCAACTCCTCGCCGACAATACCGCCCGTCACGTTTATTCTTTTTGCCTCAATCTTTCTCATAACAAAATTGACCCATCGTGGTGTTGAACAGTGGCGGAAATGGCGCCACGGACTAGCACGTGGGATGCTTTAAAATACAAACTACCGGGGACTTTTTTCCATAGCCATGTGGCTGTGGCTCTGGTTAAAGTGTGCAACTACTGCAGGGTCCAATCTCCTGACTCTGTTCCTTGCATCTAACGCAAAAAATGGCTTAGGTTTTAACCTTGGATTGCCTGCGTTATGCAAGAAAACAGAGTTAAGTCTTGCATTCGCTGCTGTTTATTCCCTTCTTACCCCTTATGCCCCTTAGTCTATTTTACTTTTTGGCCCCCTATTCCAACTCGGGCAATGCCTGCCGCCCATGCTCTCCCGGCTTGTGATGCCGGCGGTGGGGCCGTGGATCCACGGAGCATCGTACGGAATGGCGGACCGTAACAAACCAGTCCACCTATCGGAGCCATTGGGCCGAAGCCGTCGTGACTTACCCCGATCTCGGGCTTGTGCCGGCTGAGGCTCAGAGCCAATATCCGCACTTACGTAGTCAATGCTACCCCGAATCTGCGAAAAGTAGAACATCAATATCAATCTGGCGCAAAAGTCCCCATGTGGAACACAGAAAACCCCTGCGGCGCGCACCAACTCCGCGGAGGGTAGCGCGCCGTCGTCTGCGAACGTCAATGATCGCCTTCAAGTACGCGCCATGTGCGCAAGCAATCTGTTTTTCCTCAATTTCTTCACTCGGCGTGAGCAGTCAAGCTTTGCGGCTGCCTTGGCGGCGCTTGGCCTCCGAGCCGAGTACCGCTGGGTTGATTCGAACGGTACTGCGAGACGTTCGGAGATGATGCCGTCATGTGCGAAGCGCTCGGCCACAAGGAAGCGCAAGTGGGCAAATCTTGAGTGTATTCCCGGACCTCGAACTTGGCCCAAAGCCGCAATTCCGGGCCTCCAGAGACTTCGCGCTAATGAAGCAGAAAGCGGTGGGTGTGGAGAGTTCATGAGCACTTTGTCTTGTTTATATCCGTCCCGCTTTGATCGTGCCGCAACTCCGTCAACCGGACTGCCAAGTGGGGTCATCGCGAACTAAACGGCGGAAGCAGCCGCGCGCTGGCGGTATATTGATCGATGAAGCCGATAACTGAAGTATAAACTTGCAGAAGTGGTCCCAAATATGGACAGATTTTATCAGTTGACATGTTGTCAGAAGCGGCCAGACTAGGCATCGATGTCGTGCCTGAGCGCAAGAGAGTTGCCGCCTAGTCTGGAGTCAAATATGGACGCACAGCGCCCGCTTTTCCTCGCTTTTCCCACGAGCCCACCACGAGCACTGCATGCAAGCTCATCGTCACAGGCTCAAGATTCGAAGTCAAGACAGGTGGGGTATCACGAGACTGAACAACAATAAGCTACGATGCTAAGCTTGTCAGACTCATATTCGCCCCTTGTCGCCCTTTGTCAGTTTCTTGTCAGAATTGCGACCTCAAACCCAAAACTGATGTCGTTTGTTTCGTGCCTGAACTCGTTTGAACATGCAGCGAGCGCATCGAGAGTTTAAAGCCAAAAGACGAGTAAAAACGCAAAACAGCAGCAGAGTACAGCGATCAAACGCAAAGGGCTTTTAAGAAAGAAAGTGATGATGTAAGGTTAAGAGTACATCATACACGTACCTGACTCACATGATCGCTGGGATGTGCCGGCGCATCTGACATCTCGTTCTCGGCACACCGAGGTCAGTCAGCCTCTCCCGCTCTCGCTCCCCCTTCTTCGCCCGGGTCCCCCACGTCTGTCGTCGAAACACTTGAAACTTTGACTTGAACACCAGACGCCGAGCGACGCCCGAACATTCGAGAAGGCATAGTCGCGGATAGCTCCAGCGCGACCGGAGATTTTCTCAGTGATACCAGCCGCGCAATGCGCGAGGCAACAGCAGTGATTGATCTTCCTAAAGAATGCGTTTTGAGAAACGAAGAGTGAATACATGTCCGTAGTGGTTGCCCGTTTATGTTGGTGTGGAGAACGTCATTGACTTTCCCTCTTCTGCAAGGTACAACTGAACTTACAAGAGAATTGTGGGCCAGTGTGCCAACTTACTTTTCTCCCCAGCCCTTCACAGCAACTCAAGAGGGAAAAAAAGACTGGAGACTTTTCAGCTATGGCATCGATGATAAGAGCCCTCTGAGGCTTCTGATAGGTCACTTATGTCGCTGTTCCTGAGAAGGAGTTACAGGATCGTCCATGTCGACCCAATGAACTAACGTAGGACCTGGATCTTCTCTCGCACCTGCAGTCGAAGGCAAGACGACCTGAACTGAGCTTGATGTCCACCTGTAGGGCTTAGCACCACCGGGGCCATTGCAAAACCTTGGAGAAACGTCGCAGGAGGGTTTGTCTCCTCACGCCCCAAATCAGGGACCTTACGGGGGCCGCATTTGCTGTACGGCTGATCAATCAAGGTGGGCAGAAGTCTGATTTTATACCACGGAGATAGCGTGGCCAAGGCACGTCATGATTGCTTCTTTCTCGGCGGAAGAGTGGGAGAAAAGCAAGTCGCATGTCGGAGGCCGCGAAAACCTTCCCCTCCTTGAAACTCAAAGGCAATGCGACTCGCGAAAGACTGCCCACGGCCGATACCACTCGTTGAAGCAGTCGCCACCACAGAGTTACTCGTTCTTCAACAACAGGAAATACCAAAGTGAAGCGGATATGAACAAAACCGAACCCCCCCACGCACAACTCCGCGTGGCCTTTGCACTGTGAGACGGAGCCGTGCTAAGTAGCATCCCATTTGCGCGGCTCAAATCGTACGAGCGTGGCTCGTTTTCCGTCTGACCTCGCTTGCTATCCATAGAATCCGTGCGTTTCAGCACGGGCACTCCTAACGCGGACCAAGGGAGATAACCAGCTCATGGGAGAGGCAGACGGGAGGGAAAAACCAACGACTCCACCACCCAGGTTTCAAATCCGCCCAAGAACGGTCAAAAATGCTTTTTGGGTGGTGGGCAGGCAACTTTTTGAGGGGCACCATAAGTGGGATTATGGTGCCCTCGGAGTTGTACCTGAGAGCAGCTCGGCCACCCTTTGTCGGTTCCGAGGATGAGATGCACAGCTGCACACCCCAATCGCTCTGGCATTTGCCCACTCAACTCACATCTCATTCATCTGTGCTGAGCAAACTCACAGTGAAATCTGCACATGAGAAGTGAGCTTAACTCTCATACAGCAGCTAAGTTCACACATATCTCAGAATAGAACCAGGCACAACGAAGATTTGACATCAAATCATTGCTATGAAATTTTTTTATAATTTTACACACAATAGAGAAAAAGAGTTTGTAGTTGCAAACCGCTCCAACAAGCACAAGAATGCTTTGCTTTGACAAATTTGAGTTCCGGATGATGTTGATATTGTGTGCAAAACAAGGAGGTGGGAGACTGATTAGGGAGGAGGGGGGGTCGTCGGGAACCACACAACGTCAACGCTGAGAGAGGCACAGATGAAGGAGGAAGGAGGGAAAGCAACGCGCTCTAGGTAGAAGCTGAAACTTCTAATTGGAGTGTTGTTGTCTGCTGCGGACTAAGCCCTCTCGCTCTTCATGGGGCAACCTCAGGCTGGAAGTCGGCTCCGGGCACGACATAGCGCTTGGCCCATCTCAGTCCGCTGTTCTCCTCACGCTTCTGTCTGGCGGCGCGCTTTCCGCCACGGTTCTTGCCCCTCTGGCGTCCGTTCCCGCCGTTGTTCGCGTTGCCTCCGGTGTTGGCGTTGTTGTTGCCAGTGTTACCGGTGTTGCCAGTGTTGCCAGTGTCCGCGTTTCCAGTTCCAGCGTTGGCGTTGCCACCGGCGCCGGCAGTGCCGTCGACAGATGGGCCGGTGTTGGTGGCGGGGAACTCCTTGGTCACGACCTCAGGGACACCCAGAAGCTTGTTGGCAGCCTCGGTGTTGGCCTGGCCCTCCTTGGTGCCGTCGATCTGGTTAGCCTTGATGGCGGCCGGGAGGTCGGCGGCGTTCTGCTGCTGCTTGGCGAGGACACCCTCGAGGTCCTGGGCGGTCTTGATGTTCTGGGGGGTGTTCTGGGTGGGGGTGACGTCGGTTTGCTGGACGGCGAAGCAGCCACCGAAGGGGCCGGCGACGGCGTTGTTACGGCAGCGGACAGTGCAGACGTTTCCGGTGGAGGCGCCGGTGCATTTGAGGTCGTTGGGCATCGTGACGGTGATGTTGAACTGCTGGGCCTTGGCCTGGGAGAAGCCGTTGGTTCCGGGGACGTTGTTGGTGACCTCGAGAGGAGTCTGGCCGGTGGCGGCAAGGGAGTTGCCGGTAGGGTCCAGGTCGCAGGCGAAGGGACCGGCACCGTCGGCGTTCACCTGGTGAATGGTGACGGTGACCTTGGAGCCAGGCTTGACCTGCGTGACGGCGCCGGCGGCCAGGGCGTTCTCGGTGTTCTCGCCGACATCGATGTTGCCGGAAATCTCAGTACGTCCGCACTCGTTCACGGTGTTGGCCTTGATCTCGGCATCGCGGATCAGGGTGGCGTCCTGCTGGCAGGGGTTGATGGTCGTGCAGTTGCGGGCAAGGTTGGGGTCGACTGAAATTTGGAGTCAGTGAGATGAGTTCTACGATAAGCCCAGTGAATCCCCCGATGATGAAATCTCATGTTGAAGCCATCACCAACTGATTCGTATGTTTTCCAGCTCACTTACCCTTGAAACCAACAGAAGCAGGACCACCGGCATCGCCCTGAGCATTAATGATAGCCGCGTGGCCGCGAACCACCGCCAGCATGGACGCGCCAATAATGATATCCTTGAAAGAAAGCATCTTGTCTCGCAGAGACTAAGTTCAATGTGCCCAGCACGATTAAAGGAACGAAGTGAAGGAAGAAGAGAAGAGAAGAAAAGAAAAGCGAAGCCCGCTGGGAGAGCGAAGGCACAAGTGAATGATATTGATTGTGTGGGTGAGGGAGGAAGAAGGAGAAACCTAAAAGACGAGACGACGCCGCGAAGGTCATCTTATACATAACCTCGCGGACGAGGGCCGAAACGACGTAAACGTAGTCAAACGCCCACCATCAATGATGTACGCTGATCTGCTCAGATCATCTGCAACACCTCCTGTCGCAAGGCTGTGGTGCTGGGCGGAGTCGCGACCTGACCCTGAACCAGTCCTCTCTTGGCAGATGGAGGGAAGCCTGGGAATAGGCACTGGAAGGGGAGGGAAGGGGAAGGGTGAGGCGAGGCAGGGGTTGGTCAGGGTGAGCATGGTGCAGTTCGCGTGTTGGTCGAGGCCTTGTCAGTGGCCGGTAGCGAGGCATTCGGGTGGCATATGGGGGGCATTTCCATAGTATGCCCAGTATGGCAGCGCTTTCAGGACGTGGAGGAGGCTCTGGGAGTGCGTTGGATGTGGATGTTGGGTGGTTGAGTCTGCCTCTGATGGTGGTGGTGGTGGTGGGTGGATCTTGGAGTTTGGCGAAGGATCCCTGTCTGTTAACACACAAGACCCCTGCCTCCCACCCTTCTGGCCCATGCAAGTCCGCCCTTGTCCGCTCTCGTCCGGGATGGTCAAGTCGGTTGCCCGCGAGTCAACGGCGAGTTTTCACAAACGGCGTCTAGCCGTGTTTGGCAGGGCCGAGACAGACGGGAGGTCGGACGATTAGGCGCTGAGGGGTTGGTTCTGAAGAGGCGAGCGTGTTTCACAGAGCATTACCAGATGCCCTAGTAAGCAATTTGACAACGGAGCCAGGGCATGTCAGCGCCCCTCCAAAACGCAGCCACCACCGCCAGGCGCCCAAAAGGGGACGAAGGGGGGCGGCAGCGAGCGAGGATAATGAAGCTTACTACGCCGTCATAATGCCAGCGAAAGAGGAACCTTCTTTGCCCTCCTCCTGCGAGATGGCTGCGGCCCATTGCTTTTTCTGGGTGCACCGCTGCGAGGTCGTCTGTTGTCCAAGGGTCGACCCGTCTCTTCTCGGCCAAAAGGGGGTCACAGACTCGAGGTGTGATACACGTGCCAAGAGGCAAAGCCCAAAGCGCGCGACGATGGCGGCGGCCGAGGGCGAGCGAAGAGAGAGCGGAAAGCAGGGCGAGAGCGAACAGCAAGCCGGGGCTGGAAGATTCCTCCCATTCTTTTCGTCCCATTCCTGAAATCCTGACGTTGACAGCAAGCAGGCAGGCATCGTGGCGTCCCGGCTGCGGCAGCGGGTAGGACGGACAGAACGTGGACTCGTCTGGTGTTGCTGACTCTCACACACACACTCACTCTTGCTCTTCCTTTCTCTCTCTTTTCCCCTTCGCAGTCACCTTTTCGTCCCGCCCCAGGTAGAGTGAGACCGACGCTCGGAGACCGGCCGAAGGGGTCGCCTGTTTAGCCCAAAAGAAGCCACACAGGCGACGGATGGAGATGCCGCCCAGATCCATCCAGATCGTGGCTGGTCTTGTTTTAGAGATTTCGACCAGACGACGAGGGCAAGAAGATGCGAGCCGCTAGTCCCAGTTCCCAATCCCGCCCAGCCCCAGCTGAGCCTCCTTCAAGAAGCTGTCAATTGTCGATGTTTATGACGATCGGGAACCACTTACCGATGACCGACTCGGGGATTATGTGTGGTGTTGCGACCGTGAACTCCAGAAGCCAAGAACGAGCAACGTGCCTCAGCAGCGCATCAGCGTGGAGAGTCGGTGGCAATCAGTGTCAATCATCAGCAGCGGCCCTACCGATAGTAAAGCCAATCTCCTCGGGGGTCCGGGGAGCAATCTATCTTGCCCACACGAATCCCCGTATTCGACATAAGGTGACGGATGCAATATACATAGATTAACGGGTACCTGACCGATGGACGGACTAAAAGAGCGTGTATGGTACCTTGCATGGAAGGCCGTCCGTCACTCGGATGATGCACGCTGCTTGGCCACTTGGCGGACTTCACTCCTGCTTGCCTTGCCATTACGCTTTTGTCATGCTCATACAGTTTGGTTTCCATGGCTGCTAAATTCCGGTCATAATTCCCGCCCGCGTCTCCAACACGGCTGCCACCTCACGCATACTCACACAAACCACCAAAACCACCACCAAGACAACCACCATCCCCAAATAAAAATTCTCCGCGACGGAAAGGAGAAGCGCGAGATCCACAAGATTGCTGCAAGGAGAGCGCCTCCCCCCGGCAGCGCAGGGATTCTAATACCAGGATCTACCCTTCACGTTTCACCTCGGCCCACAGTTAGAGCAGGTGTCATTCGATCACCGGCAGCCTCAAGTGGGTGGGCTGCATCGCTCGTGGGTGGATTTTGGACGTTTCGAGACGAATCTGAAGCATCGACATCGAGCCACTAGGGTCGCAAAAAAGGAGATAGCTCGGGGTTCTTTGCGTCTTTGCAAGACAGCCATTCGCTGTGGTGTCGTCACTTGGCCATTCTCTTCATGATATTGGTCCACACACGTAAACTCGAACGCTCTCATTCAGTCTCGCGACCGGCGCCCCCGTCCTCCGTGTTCACATGGATTTCAATCTCGTCTCGCGCTGCCCTCCGCAACTGTAAAACTTTAGTTCTTAATTACCTGCCCAAAATTGCTATGCTCCCCTCCCCTCCAACCCCGCCGAGCGTTCGCGTCGCCGTTCTCCTGTTCGACCCGCTTGCAACCTTATGCCAGAAAGTCGACGCCTGGACCAATGATGATTATGATCGGGGATTTAGGAGCGGCTGGTCCCCTTTCTCGGCGGTACGATGCATCAACCTCGCAGATTGCCTATTTCTAGCCAGCACTGCAACCCAGCCCAGCGGCTGTCGCATCTAACCTCATTAGTGTTTGACGCTCTGCACCTCAGCCCCTTCGGCTTCCCCTCCTACTGCTGTGCCTTCTTCCAGGCTTGGTCAGCGTCGGGATGGACCGACGGCGAGGCAATATGCTTCCGCGCCTCCTGCTTTTCTTTATAATCTGTATTGAACCGCCGGTCTCTGTCGCCGACATACTTTTCAAAGTCGAACTGTCCCTCCGCCGTGAAACTTGTCATGAGTTGTGGCTCTCCTAGAGGCAGCTGATGGCCCTTGTCGACCTGCCAGAGGTGATAGACCTTGCCGTAGACGCGAACGACCTCCTCCATCTCCTTGTTCTCCGCCGCCTCCCATAGCGCATCGGGCAACGCCGGCTGGGGCATGATGAGCATCCCCGACTTGACCTCGTACACATGGCTATGCCACAGCTTCCGCTCCTCCGGGTCCAGCGTCTCGTACAATTTCGGTGAAATCATGTACTCGATGCCAATGATGCGCGCGTGGGGCTCGGGGCTGTCGTAGAGGATGCACTGTCGGACATCGTCGTTCAAATGTCCGCAGTAGTGGTTCGCCTCAACCACCCGGGAGGGGTCCGATGCGTAGGCGTGGAACGCGTTGAGATGCGCGCAGATGTTCTTCAGCGGCGCAAAGTCCTGGTTGTCCGGTTAGCACGATGGGATTCACTATCCATATGTCGCATTGGCAGGCAAAAGCAGACCTGGACGGCCGAGGCGCCGGCTTGCAGGACCTGGTTCTTAGTGGTAACCGGGTCGCCGGCGGCGGGGTTCGTTTCCGACTTGGTTGCCATTGTTCACTGTGAGCAAGATTGCAATGTCGCTCGCTAAGCGGGATCCTTGGAGTTAGTACCACGGTTGGGTCTGTCGATGTTCGTCTAGACTTGCTCACCGCCGGACTTCGTGTCTTGCGATTCTTTTTCTGTTTTTGGTTTCTGAAAAGCCTCAGTTCGATGGTGATCATGTCCATGGTGTATTCGTGACGTCATGCAGCATGTGCGTGTCCTGCAACGCGAATTTCATCATGATTGCGGCATGCGGTGGCATTGCGCCTATCCTCTGCAAGTATTGGACGTCCGATTGTCGACCGCAAGTCCAGAACGTGAACTCAGATGCACAGGCCGGAGCGTTGTTTCCGGCGGCTCTTGCTCTCGGCAGCCCAGTGCGGCAAAACCTTCCGAAGCTGATCCGGATGATCCGCTTCCGGGCGGGTGCTCCCGCCGTAGCGTGCTCCGAGATTTTCTGGGTCTCGATCGGCCGGCGCCGAGGAGGGGCAGTGCATGTCCGGGCTAGGGCAGAGGTACTTGAGCGGAAGGTCCCGATGATTAACGGTCACGGATCATGGTCCCGTGAAACAGTCCGTTCAGGTTTTGCTAGGACAAAACACTCACATAGCATAACTGAAAGGGAGGGCTCTTATCAACCGCATTTAAAGCATCATTTCTAGCCAAATGATAAATCATGACAATATCAAATGCCAACGTCTGGAGCAGTGCAGCATTGAGCGTAACCCATTGATGAATCTCGTACTTCAATATTGCACAACATTCCCAGTTTCGCCAGACGGATAGATGTATTGCAGTCATATAACCCAGGCTATCGATGCGAACCGCGCGATGTGACTGAGGTTGTACAATTGACCATCGACAGCTGAACCGAGTGAGCCCGTCTAGCTTCCCCCTCACCCATTCCCCAAAGTGGTCTCACTCAAGTGCAGAAGATGCAGCCGCAGCTGAAGTCAAAGCTGCAGTCCCGCTTGTGAACGTCGGGGTATGCGGCGATGATGGCGTCGACGTAGTCTTTGCTCAGCTTGATGGACGTAGTCTGCCCTTCAGGCGCAGGGGCAGCGACAGCAACGGACGCAAGGGCGAGGGCGGCAACGGCGAAGAATTTCATGATGGTTGCAATGAGACTACGAAAGCGTTTTGTTTAGTTCAAGGCAAACTCACGAAGTAGTTGAATTGAAAGATGAATCTTGGGCATGTGCGCTTACAGTTGTGCGAGTGAAGATTTCTTGTTACTCGGGTTTGATGAATGCTAAGATGTTTCTTCTCCGATGGGAAACTTGGTGATGAATTCAAATATGATTATTGGCATCGACTTACCTTATATAGTTCAATGCTACGGAAAGGTATCATTTCCTCAATGTCACATACAAACATTCGTGTTCGCCGGAGAACAAGCCTTCAAAGTGCGAGGTTAATTCCACATTGGTGGATTTCGAATTACCGTGCTCGTCGCAACAAGTCCACGAATTGTCAAGTTTCAACATCCATACAGGCTTCTCATAACCAATACTGGCGTAATGGAAGCCAAAATCAACACGTCAGAGGCCTTGGCATTCCTATATCTCACAGGCGGAGGTCACATCCGTTGCTAGATGTGAGTGTCAATCGCGAAGCTATCCCCGAGCGAGTGGTCGTACGCGCGAGTAACTAGCGAGTATTCCTAGGACAGCAGTAAGCATCATTGGACTATGCGAACCATTGCTTCCAAGGAACATTCAGATTTGTGAAAGGGAGGTCTCAGCTTGCTCTATTCCAACTTGCAATTGGCTACCAACTGGGGAACCATAAACAAAGTATGTTGAGATCATTCGTGGAACTAAATTGACCGGTAGGATTCTCATGAACGGCTTATCTCTCGGACTTATCTTACTGTATGCACCTACTCCAACTGCCTATGACGGATCCGGCTTTACGAATTAACCTCATGATGGACGAAGGATCGTTCTTGGCAAATCCTAGACTGCGGAGTTGAGCGAATCAATTGCCAGCTTCAGACACGTTCAACTAAGCGATATGATAGTACATGCACTTGTAATCACATATCGAGATTGTGGATGTTCGAATCTTTTCTGACGTCGATGAATCATTTTTGTTGCTGATTTATGTAGCTTTCGTAACGAGGAATGCGGGTTTCCAGAGTTTCAAGACGCTCAAATTGCTTGAGGCCAGAAGACCTCTTGGATAATACTCATTCATTTCTGTTTCTCATAGTATTGGAAAGAGAATGTGAGTCGTCTTGGAAGAGAGCGGAATCCGGTGAAGCCCAGGGTCTCAGTTTCCTGCTGGTAGCCCCTATTGTCTCGGTGTGCTCACCTCACCGGGTGCAACCCTTCACATGTTCTGGCCATTAGTGGCCCACCGAGATTGTGGAGCATTTAACCTGGTAAAAGACACTCGGTGGTATTCTCCACCTCGGTCAAAGCCGGAGAGACAATTCAGGATCTCGAAGGCGAAGCCGATTGGGTTGAAGAAAAGTCTGCCGACCAAAAGCCACTCAATCACAAGCCTTGCCAAAATTTTGCGAAGAAACAGAAGAGTGCGCTGCAAAATAGTACTGATGTTATTATTGTTAAGCTTTTCGACGTCGCAACGGCCATGGAGCTCGGGTGCATTACTTACGGAGAGAGGTGGGAGTAAACTCCTGGATCAACCATGTAGTCAGTCTTCAGCCGACGAATACGAGATGTTCGTCAAAAGCTCAAAAAAGAATTGAACAAAAACATGGGCGCCGAGTCTCAACTCACGGGAAGCTGTGCTGGGACTTGAGGAAATGCAGATCGAACTCATTCTGGTAATTGCCGTTTTTGTCTGAGATGCCACCAAATCCCTGCATCGAGTTTTGTCTCCCCAGGCTTCTTCTATTCTTAGCATGATCGTTGTCTGAGGTCGGATCCGATGGGAAGTCCGCGATCACCAGCTAAGCCGCCTTGCTGGGCTTAGTCCCTTGAGTGACCCTTGGGCTAGTGAACCTCCGCAACGATACGGACTACGTCACCGCCCTAATGATTCTTCTCGATCAAATCTCTTTGCCATTTCCTGTGCTCTAGAGGTCGAATCGAACACCGCAGTTACGAGGCAATTGAGAGCTTCGGCCTGGAAAGCATGGACTTGATCGCATGTCTACGAGTTGGCACATGTCTCAGGCAATTTCACCACTCAAGTTGTACAAAAGTGTTTGTGAATTGGCTCTGCGCATCAACGCTAGCTTTACACGCGACCCAAAGGCCGCATGCCGAAAGCCGTGATGGGAAGCAATTGGATGAAGTGTAGAGTGAAAACTCTCAATGCATTCGTCAACCCAAGAGGCGAATCCTCGTATTCTTTCGAGGATCAGCTTGAGGTGTCATATTCTCCGCCGTTTTTCGGGCGGCGTGATGGTAGGGGCATCTGACGTGCGTCTACGGGCCGATCTAGTGTGCCAAGCCACGAAGCTTGTGCGTTGGGGTGGAAGAAAAGACGCGACGGCGTCCGAAGATGTGCGAAACCAATGCCATGTTGGTTGCTCATTGACGTAAACGTGCAATCCAGGCGCGTCTAGCTAGGCATCAATACCAGGAACAGGAAGTAACGTTGAATTTCGGTAACGTTGTGCTGCTATAGAATCTGTAATGAAAAATAATCTAATACAATATCTACGCATCGCCCGTTATGCGTACAGCTTTGCAAATGACTCGTGGATAAATCTGAATGTTCAATGCTCATGCAAGCGACGTGGAGGCATTGTGACTTGAGGACAAAAAAAAAAAAGTGAGGTTGGGAAGTGAAAAATGCAAAAAAATCGTCACCCACAGGATTCGAACCTGCGCGTCCGAAGACACTGGCTTGATAGCAGATAATAGCAGGCCAGCCCATTAACCACTCTGGCAAGGTGACTAATCAGTTGATGTGAGACTTGGGCACTAAGTTACTTATATTGGGCTAGGCGTTCGGCAGGTACGACTGGCCCCGCAAATACGAGAAGATCAACAAACAGAGCTTCTGCTCCCAGCGACATGCAGCGGACAAATGCGCACACTGGATTACTGCCGGCAGCTGGTTGGTCAGACCCCTAAAAAGCGGCGTATCCTACCCAAATTCCTCAGCTCCAGCACTTCATTGCGCCATGCTGGTCCTCTCCACATATGGAGGAATAACACTATGCTAACACGGACGTCAAGTTTGTCTGCTCGTCAGTTGTCTGACTCTGACGTGTTTGTTCTGTTTGGCCCATTGAAACGTTACCGTTGGTAGGCGGTAAGGACAGCCCGGTCCAGCGCAGCAACGGGAAGCAGCGAAGCTCCCTTCTTCCCTCGGGGCAATACGAGAGCTTGTCAAAAACAAGTCGTTTTTATTTATAAAGATCGGCCGGATCGGCACTAAAACACTCGGGGAAAAGTAGGCCAAAGTTTGATTAGTGCCACCTTTGGGCCTCAGCCCCGTCGCTTTTCCCGCGCGTGTCAGCGGCACGCTTCCCCCGACCGACCGAATTCCCTCTTTTCCCGCCCCCTTTTCCGGGACTGACGTTGTTCAACTCTGCAATATTCCCCGGGAAGAGCCCGCTAGACTGGCGGAAGCTGCTAAGAATAGGCGAATTAGGAAACTTTCGAGAGTCCTGCAGGCTGCCGCTCAACTCCCAAAGTCTTCCAAGTGACCCAGGAAATGCTCCGATGGCGACATGAGCCGCAGCGCCACCCCGCTGAAGTCGGGAGCCGCTCGCTCGGCTAGCACGGGGGAGCATTGAGGGGACCCAACGATGTCATGCCCAGATGATGTGCGCCGCCATACCGACATGTTGGCTGAGTGCCGAGAACCTGACCTCGGGTGATGCGAAAATAACCGTGGGGATATGGAGGCGGCTGGGGTTGAGTCTCCATGTTCATTCGATGTTGTGATGGTCTACTTAAAGATCGGCCAAATCCTCTCCATCCCATCTCCTTCTGTCCATCCCAACACACACCTAGACTTCCAACTCATCTGAACTTCTGAACCAACCACAATAATCAATCCACCTTAATCACCAAACCCCCTACAAATCATTCAAAATGCAGTTCCGCGCTTCCATCGCCGCCGCCGCCTCCCTCTTCGCCCTGGCCAACGCCCGCATCTACGGCATTGCCTTCCCCGAAACCGTCAAGGCCGGCGACCAGGTCAACGCCATCATCGAGACCGAGAACTACATCCAGTCCGTCCAGGACGTTGCCATCGCCTTCGGCATCGCCCCCGAGGCCTCTGCCTACCCCGGCACCCTCTCCACCGTCATCGGCTCCTTCTACCTCGGACCTGGTAAGCTTCCCCGCGGACCCCGCGGAAGACACAAATTTGTTCTAAACATGTTCCAAATAGAGAAGTCCAATGTTCTTGACAACATCACCGAGACCGTGACCATCCCCGCCGAGCTCGCCGCTGGCACGTACGTTGTCTCCGCCGGCGTCTACAGCCTGTACGGCGCCTCGTCCAGCACCACCCTCACCAACTATAACGTCACCATCACCGTTGGCGACGCTACCAGCGAGAACTACGTCGGCAGCCAGTAAACGGTACGACTTCATGAGCATCAGATAAAAATCACATGGCATATAAATGGCGTTGGGTCTGCTTCACTTGCATATGCACCAAGACTTTCTTTCAACTGTCTTCTCAGACACCAACCTTTTGGGGTGAACGTTATGTTTCATGGTACGAGATAGTGGAAATCAATAATTGATAGTGTTTTCAATTTCTTCCGTCCTACTCAATCTCGTGCTGGCAGTGCAAACCAGGTTTCACCGGATGCCGACTATTTTGTAAATCAGCCTAGCATGACGCCTGAGTCTGAGGTCGAACTTGTCCCAATGAACATTTTCATCTGCGATTCTCATATGATTGGCTGAGAGACGAAAGGAGGTCACATATCATGGCGTTCCCGCCTCACTTTTACCGCTGCACCCGCAACACCTGTAAATGCGTCAGCCTGCATACACGCGGTCCTTTCTGTTGGCTCTGCCTGCTAGCCTGATTTTGAGAGGATACGCACCAATGCTTTTGTAACCCCGCCGTCTTTCCTACAGTCTCTTCTCCTTCAACTTTCACACTTTTGCTGGTCGCCATAGAACCTCTCAGGATCACCTCCGCACACATTCACGTGTTTTATGGCGACCTCTATTCTATTCCCTGGTGTATTCAGTGCTCAGTCATTCAACAACAGGACAGTGGCGGCTAAAATCAGAATGCCAACCTATAAACGCTGACAATGGCAGAACTTCTGGGAACAGTCGTTGGGGTGGTGTCCTTGGGGCTTCAAGTCAGCGCAGGAATCAGCACCTATCTCGATGGCGTCCAGTGCCGTAAGGAGGACATTGGACATACGACGAGACGTTGTAAATCTATGGACGCTTTGTTGCAGCAGATCAAGTCACTTGAAGGTCAGCTTTCGGTATCGACCGGCGCGAACACAAGTGCTATGAGAGAGGCAATGACGTCAGCGGAGATGGAGCTCTCGAATCTAGGCGACTTTACTACGAAAATATGCGCCGGCAACACTGCTCATTCACCTGATACGGCCATTGAGAGAGTAAGAGATCAGAAAAGTAAACTTCTATATCCGTTTCGAAAAGATCATTTGTATCGCCTCAGCGCTCGGCTAGATTCTGCAAACGCAGCCCTTCAGTCTGCCCTAGTGCAGGTTCAGTTGTATGTGGCACATGAAATTTTAAACAGTTTAGACTAATCATATGTCTAGGAAGCTTTCCGTAGAGCATGGCCAAAATTTACAAGGACTGAGGACGGGCCTCGATTCACTATCACAGGGCGTTTCTGATATGCATTTAGACATGCAGGCATCTGTTCAGCAAATACAATCGAACGGAACGGCGTTGAATTCAGCCCTGACAAACGTTGAGAAGAATACTCAGGACAGCACCGCACTCCTAGATGCTACTCGACAGGAGACGGTGCTGGTCAGGAAAGACCTGGACGAGGTGAAGATAATGTTGACGTCCCTGATGTCCTCATCTTCTGATGGTAGAGCTGTCCTGCCGAGATTGATCTCAAAGCCGGCCGTTTTGAAGGATATTTGCAACCTTGCAGAAGACAGCGAAGATGCTAAGTTTGGTCTTGCAGCACATGATCCTGATCGTCCAGTATCGAAACGTCGCTCCTTCCCTGGGTTTCAATGTACCTGCAAACCACGTCAAGTGTCTCGACGTATCAGAAAACAGATCGGTGTGGCGTTTTGGGAGCGAGAAAGCCTGGCCGCCAACGTCCATGCATCATCGTGCCCTTTGGCTAGGGTATGCAGGATATCAAACGACAAGTGGTCCGTCGGCATCTCGACTAGGGCATTGAGAGGCGTCCTCTCTGCAGCTATAACATTCTCGATGTCAGCTGCATTCGGTGCAGGGGGCTTTGGCTTGTCGCCGTCTTTCACGTACTATCCCATCCGTAACAAAAGCCCAGCATTAAAAGTTATATACCTTTTGCGGGATGCTTTTATGATTGAGGGGTGGACGAACGAAGATTGTAGCAGCCTAGTCGGACACGGCATAGAGACTTTGCAGGCTATATTTACGGCGAGAACATCGTCTCCCCTGGACATAGACGAAAGTGGCAGGAGTCTTTTGGGAGCTATGTCTTCTGTCGCAAGCGTTAATCCTTGGGGAGGTTTCAGAAACAAAATGTTCGCCTTTTTGGTCGATTTGGGAGTTCCACGGGACCGACCGGATGAGAGGGGAATGTTCGTTTGCTGATGCCCTACAAACTGTCCTTTGTTGTTGACGACTTATCGCAGATTTCCTTACAACTTTTACGTCATACGCATGGAAGCATCCGCTCTCATGATGACCGTAGGAGCTCTCGAAGTTCTTTGGCCAGATGATGTTACTTCTCCCCCTACACCACGAGGCGAGAACGAGCCCCGATTTGAAAGATTTGTTGACGTGGAAAGAATGAAACTCTTCAAGACGGTCGCCGCAGCATCTTCAAAGATGAAAACAGGTGCGTGGCCCGGTTGGTATTTAGGCTGTTTCTGTGGGAATTAACGAGTCACAGCATATGAAGGCCATGTCATGGGGGCTATTGCCCAGCAAAGTAAAGATATGCTAATCAAGGCAATGGAAAAAGCCTCGTTTGTTCCGGAATTATCCGCCAAGGACCCCTTTGGCTGCAGCATGCTGCATTACTTGATGGGATGGCCTGAAGGCTTACAAACTATGATCGAACGATACGGTTATTCCACCTTATTACAGCTGTCCCACCAAAGTCGATTCATATTACTTGAATGTGCTCTCATCTGGAGTGGCGAAATATGTATGGGCTATGACTTGCGGAGCTGTCCGAATGACTGTCCATGTGCGCAAGCGGTAAATCTACTCTTGGAGGCCCAACGGGAGTACCCATTACAGCTCAATCTTCATGGGCACTGGCCAGACGCAATGCTTCGCGCCTCAGTCAAAGCCAGAGATCTGACTATATACGAGCTCAAATCTCGCAGGCAGGGATTGAAACAATTAGCACTTCTTCATTTGAACTCCCAACAAATCGACCGAATGGACCTAAGGAAGGACAGCGTTCTCGATTGCTACACCAAAAATGTACTGGAAACACTTGAAGACATGGGCGTCGATATACCCCGCCGTTTTCGAACGGAGTTACACGTCGGGGACTGGCACCGACGAACCATCCGCACGAGACTGGGACAGGACGTTAGCAGTATGATGAGCCACAAAGCTGCGTCTGTCTATCACGTCTTAGGCTATTCTCAGGCCTGTGGTGTTTCACTTTGGACCCATGAATTGGCAGACTCTTTCTACTCCAAAGGATTTCACGATGTTGACACCTTAGACAGCTCCGGATTAAGTCCTTTGGCCGAAAAGTATGACCAGCCAAACCTAGGATATGATGGGTGGACCTGGGAAGCGTCCATTGAGTCATGGTTCACCCGACGTGGCGCGAAATTTGGAAGGCAAATACCTCCCTGCGTTACTGGGTATACTGTGACCCATCACGTGTTTGGGTTAGTTGGATCTTGCGAAACATTTGCAAAGGGCAAACGTCTAGTCCACATGCTGCATGGTCTTTTGAAATTCAGCGGCACCTTTGAATCGCAAAAGCAAGATGCCTGCAAATGCGCATGCTCTATCAACGGCTGCAGTCCTTGTAACCGTATGTGGAAAAGAGCTTTGGAGATTCGCAACTTTTGTGCCTACAGGAGGGGCACCGAACACGACCGAAAGCGCACGACGAACTTCATCTACGAGCAGACTCAATTGATAGAGGAAGCTTTTAACATCCCAAGGCATATAAAGTATGCTTGGTTACGAGCATGTACCTTCCATATGCTGCCGCTTCGGCATACCTGTTGCATCAACGGCTCGCAAAAGCATGATCACGAGGAAGTCTTTGAAATCTGGCAAGAGGACGAGCTTGAGCTAAACCATCTAGAGCTCCTCCTATCCGAGTTTGAACGCAAGATGGAGGAATTGGACTGCTCTTTGTCGGAGTTCTATCGATTGTACTGGAACGATAGAATGCTTGAGGTGCTTCGCAAGATGGATGAACAGACCCTCACTTCTCAAGAGATAGAAGCCGCACAACGTTTGGGCGTCAATCTGGTCGCTCAAGATGCAACGACGAAGATAACGGTCACTGAAGACAGGTATTGTCTTGGATACTGGCTTCAACGGATGGATGAGGTGCTAGAAGGTTGAAGAATGAGCTTGATCACGCCAATTTGCGCAAGTAGGCCTCAAATTCACATAGTATATGCACAAGAGTTGCTAAGAAGGGGACACGGATAAGTGTTATGGTTGTATGCGTGAACCGAGCGCCGCATCTATTGATTCTTTTTACAATCTTTGCGTTTTCTCGACCAGACAAGAGACGCTGTTACAGATCCCAGCCCAGAGTAACTTTATCACTAGATAGCCCGCCCACCTTACGATACTCAGAAGGCAGACACTATTCGGTTTCCAACTGAATCTGTGTCTTCGGCCGCCGCAATAGACCGAGGCCGGCACCCGGTCCCTCGGCCTCGGAGGTCGGATCGCAAAATATCAAGGCGCCGGCGCTGCCCACGGGTGTTGGGCCGCACTAAGGGTTGGTGAGACAATGTCATCAAGCCACCGGGCGTCTTTGCTTACGGCACATGGGGCCAATCGATCAGCTTTCTTCCTCTGACCAATCCATTTCGCGCTTATCTCGCGGTTAACCAAAGTCCGTAATTTCTTACATCCGTCTGACTGCTTTGGGACTTTTGTTTTGTTTGCTGGACCGCCGGCCCTGAAGAAGTACCGTTCTCCCACCTCCTCTCCCTTCTCTCGTCGCCGGCCACAAGCACCACAACATCGGATCGATCATTCGTCAAACCATCGTCGACAGCATTGTACAGCATCGGGGTAAAGATGTCAGACACAGAAAAAAAGGAGGCATTCGCGCCTCAAGCGCCGCCTGCCAGCGACGGCGAGGCTGAGGCTGTCAAGAGTCCTGCGAGCCCGGCAGGGTTCGATAAATCAGCGTTCCCGGAGGGCGGTGCCAAGGCTTGGCTGACTGTCTCTGGCGCCTCGGCGTGCCTTTTTGTTTCCTTTGGATGGGTGAATTGCGTCGGCATTTTCCAAGATTATTACCAGGAAAATCAATTGCGCGACTACACGCCGTCGGAAATCGCATGGATCCCTGCACTGCAAAGTAAGATCGCCTCTTCGCTTGTTTTCACTCATCATTTCTGCTGTCACACCGTCTCATGCTACTTGTATGAGTATTTGACATCGGAATAATTGCTAATCGCTCTCATCATGGGCAGTTTTCTTCATGATCTTCAGCGGTCTGTTCATCGGCAAAGTAATTGATGACTATGGACCGGCGCTTCCTCTTGCCATTGGCACGTTCTTCCACGTCTTTGGCCTGATGATGGTCAGCATCTCAAAGACGTATTACCAAATCTTGCTCAGCCAAGCTATCTGCTCTGCAATCGGCGCTTCCATGGTGTTCTATCCTGCTTTTACCTGTGTAAGTTATCGCACTTCAAGCTCATTCAAACTCTCCACGTGGGTGACATGCGGCTAACAGGATTATTTCATTCCATGCAGGTTACGACATGGTTCTTCAAGAAACGTGGCGCCGCCATTGGGCTCACGGTCTGCGGCTCGTCCCTAGGAGGCGTCATCTTTCCCATCATGCTGGTTCATCTCATCCCGCAGATCGGCTTCGGCTGGTCTATGAGGGTCTGTGCCTTTCTCATCCTGGCTCTGCTGATCTGGGCCAACTTCACGGTTCGCTCACGCATCCCGCCCACCAAACGCCCATTTCGTGTCACGGCTTTCTTACAACCTTTCCGGGAACTGCCCTTTTCACTGCTTACTGCAGCAGTTTACTTCTTCTACTGTAAGTCTTCTTCGGAAACGATGCACCATGACTGTCAAGCTAACTCTATCAAGGGGGCATGTTCATTCCCATCACCTTTATCGTCGTCGAGGCTCGCGCAGGCGGAATGTCGGAGAGCTTGTCACAATACCTTGTTCCCATCCTGAACGGTGCTAGGTAAGAATCTTCTGACGCTTTGTGGACTATCATCCAGCGTTGCTGACTCATTACTCGCAGTATCATCGGACGCACAGTACCCAACGCCCTCGCTGACAAGGTTGGCCACTTCAACATGATGATCACGATGAGCTTCTTGACCATGATTCTGATTCTGGCCTTTTGGCTGCCTGCGACCGGAAATGCCGCAGACATCACCTTCGCGGCCCTGTTCGGCGTGGCATCTGGAGCCGGTATTGGGTTGACACCGGTGCTCGTCGCGCATATCTCGCCCATTCAGGATATTGGAGTCCGTACCGGCGCTGCGTACGCCGTTGCGTCTATCGCTGCTTTGACCGGCTCGCCAATTGGTGGCGCCATCATCAGCAGCAGTCGCGGGTCGTTCCAAAATACCAAAATCTTTGGTGGAGTGTGCTGTGCCGTCGGTGTGGTATTATTCATCGCTGCTAGAGTAGCACTGGTAGGCTGGAAACCACAGAAAGTTTAACATTCTGTAGGAGAGTGTTTGGAAATGTAAGTATTCTGAAAAAGACAGCATCAAGTAACAGCGGTCATGACATGCTTGTAACGTAATGATAAACGGCGGTTGCCGGAAGAAGCCTTGTAAGACCTGTGTACTACACGTTACCATGACCCACCTCTTTCTAATATTGATATTCAATTCAACGAAGATCCATTGGGTGACTGTACAGCCGATGTTCTAGACCGAGGAGGTGCTCATCTCCTGATGCACAGAGCAGATTCATTGTTCGTGAAGGTATCACTGAATGAACCAGATCTTCTGATTCATTCCACTCCGTTAGCATTGCTCAAAGAACAAGCTCAGACAAGCAATTTTCTCTATGCAGGACTGCAATAATTCATCAGTTTGCCAGGATTTGCTTTTAGTAACACAGCTCGCAGTGAGGATCAATTAATCAGGAAAGACATCAGCTACTTATCTGCCGCCCAAGACCCATAGCACCCACGGCGGCTCACACGCAAAGACATTGTATCCACTCCATGCATTATCCTGATGCGGTGCTTACCCCGTCGATCGATGGATGCCCTCAGGAACGTTGAGCACGGTTGTGGATGACCGATCACGATAAGCATTTTCACCCGCAGATCGATGAGCCGTGGGACTCGTGGGTTCAAACCAACGCACAGGGTGCATGCACGTCACAGCTCCGCACATAAAGATAGAAACACGGCTTCAACCAAACTACAGGAACCTGCTCGCGTGATCATAGCGTGCCAATGATATTCGCGACGATTCCATGTGAAACCCCATATGAGGGTACTCACATATCGTACTCGCATCCCCAGCTGGAGGGGCCGTTACTATCTGTAGTTGCGAATAAGAGATGTCGCGCAAACAAACTTTCTGTCAGACTGATGATAGCTCAAGACCCTATGCCTTATCAGTCACTTTTCACTTTCTAGATCTGGGCAGGTTGCATGCTAACTGCTACCGGCGCCAGCCAGCCGAGTGATGGACGGTACTTGAACATGGTGTGGTCACTATTTTCGGAACTTTGACAGGGAGAAAAATGGAGCTCTGGCCCACTTTCCAGACACCAGGGCTCTGGGTGAGCTTTGCTCACCTTTTGCCATGCAAGAAAAGTATGTATGGCGGCGGTAAAAGTAAGCTTCAACTTGAGACGAACGCCTCTTGAGTCGGGGCTGGAGATCTACTCGACGCCAGTCGGGATGGGAGCTGAAGAACATCAATGACGGTGGAGTGGTCGAAGCTCTCTGAGCTGTGCAGAATGTTTAGCAGACACACCCACACCCCTTTTCGTTTACGAGAAAAGAGGCAAAGTCATGGGCCCCCAAATCTCCTCATGCCGATAGAAACGCTCGAGCCCTTCCATTGTGTCGTCATGGTAGCACCGCGGTCTGGCCGCACCCATGTGGCGCAGGGTTACATTGACAAACTCCGCGTCATCCATTCATCTCCTTGACAGCGAGTTCAGAACAACGCTCGGACGTCGAAGGCTGGCGCTGCAAAAATCGCGACATTCACCGAGAAGGGTATGCCTGTGGCCCTTAATTCGCTTCGCTATTGATACGGCTGGAAACAATATGAATGTTTCTTCCCCTGGCCTCTGGGAGAACCGAGGTCTTCGCAAAGCAGTTGAGTGGAGTCAAAACGGGTTCTCTCCAACAGGTCGCAAGATGGGCTGCTCCTCACCATGCAACTCGTTGAAGCCAAGGATGCATTGCTAACTCATGGCCGAAAGCGAATCGGCGATCTCACGGTCGCATCCAACAGACTTCGAAGTGTGCCGAAAGTAACAACTGCAACATCACGGCTTCCTTCCAATCGCAAATCATGCGCATGCTGGGTGTCCAACGTGCGTGTAACGGTGCCAGTGACATTGAACTGGGCTCATGTGCAGTCTTCCTGTGGCTTTGGCTCTGGCTGCGCGATGCATCAACCATAACGGTCATTGACTTGGGAGAAAAACAAAAGCCACGCGCCTCGGCTATCGATGATCCTAGGATCCCTGTTGACGCAATATGGAGCTATGTGGGCGTTGGAGGCCATTTCCGAGCAACTCCACTCCTGTGACAGCTTTAAGGGTCTCGAGCAGCTCCTCAAACGGCCAAAATAAAGACGGGCAAGCGAGTCAAACAGCATATCGTGACAAATTAGCGCAGCGAAGATGAGCTTCCAGCGTCGTCCCGGGTGGTGGGGGGTTCCCACGACAATCAGCAAATTCTTCATGCAAAACATCTAGATACCAGACTCCCAGGCCTCTGACGGATCCAAGTTCCGGAGACAAATGTCACCCTACTTTGCAAGCTCCTCCCGGCTGCACATCTGCCCGTCCGCGGTCCGAGCACAAGCTAGGAGGGATCTTCGACCGATGACCAGTGCCCTGTCGTCCCATCTTCAGCCACTCTCCCAACCAGTCACAGCAGCAAGACTATCACCACCGCCCTCACTCCAGCAGGAGAAAACAGGTTTCGATGGGTCCAACCCCTCTCTCTGCGGCGAGCATTCCCCTGCTTCCTACCAAGTGCCGGTCGTGTACTAACAGACGAGCAACGCTCGAGCGTGCATGTCAAATGGAGATATCAAATCCTGGCCGCGGCTTGCTCCGATCTTTCAAGAAGAAGACGACGGGCGCGCCGCTTTCCCTTTTCCTCTCGTTTCCCGGAAGAGCTCTTTTCTTTTTCCTCTGAAAAGAATACTGCCACCACTCACATGGCCGCGGGGTGAGACAATCGCGCGCCAAACTCACAAGCAAGGTTTCGCTCTCATTGGCGAGCTGGGCCCCCGAGCACTCTTTTTACACAATTGGTTTATACGCGGAATTGCTTTGTTAGGTCCGGCGCGGAAGGCTTTCTTTTTTTCCCATCTCAGCCATGGCACCCGGGTATGATGTAGATGACGACGCTGCCCACCTTCTCGTCGCCGGGAACGGCAACGCGGCGAAGTCTATTCCCACAGGGACCGTCGACGACGAGCTGTTCGCAAAGGTCTTACCACGGGTAGACAACGGGGCCATTCACGCAGCACGGCTTGCGTTTGGTGACGAATCCGAAGATGAGAGCGAGGACGAGGTCCGTCGACCCCAGCGAGGCCGTTCTCTGTCCGAGTCTAGCATCATGGTGGGAGCTGTCGGAAGCCACTCCGAAAGGGATACGGCCATACCAGTAGAGGCCAGGGAAGCTTCCCGCCCGGGAAGAGACAGCATGGAGTTTAACCCTCCCGCCCGTCCTTTGTCTCGGGGCGACTTGATGCCCCCCGATTTCTCCCATTCAAGGCCCGATAGGGATATCGTCGCCGTTCCTGCTCGAGGCTCATCTCGCCCCGATCGAGGCAGCATTGATAGCAGCGGTCGGATCGCGTCTCGTCGAGATTATAACATTCCTCAACGGCCCCCTCGCGCCGAAGACATTGAGGCCGCAAGAAGAATTCTGGCGCAGGCTGGAGAGGGCGACTATTACTCATCCAAATCTCCCCGAGGGGCGGCTCACTCCTCTCCGCGAGCTGCTCGCTCAGCAACACCTCCGCCCATCGGCCGACCCCACAGGAGAATCATCTACGACGAATCTGACGAGGAGGACGACGGAGACTTCAGCGACCGTAACTATCACGACGAAATTCGGGACGAGGTGCGCGATGCTATAGTGGCAACCCCAGTTACCGCCATCCACTTGCCGATAGAAGACAGGTCTAGAGATTCATCCAGACCACCGGCATCGCACCACCGGCACAGCCGCAGCAGCAGACCCGTAACCTCGAGGCAGTCGTCTCGTCAATCTTCCCAGCCACCACCCGTTTCGCGCGCCGGCGCATCTCTCGCGGCCCACAAGCGAGAGCTGCGGACACCTGTTCTCGATCAGCATCGCTTGTACCAGGATGCGGAGCCACCACCAATTAGCCAGAGACGTCCCGATCCCCCACGCTCACGCCGCACGACATACAAACTGTACAACATGGACGACGATCAGGATCAAGACTACAGCGTAAAGAATGGGCTGGCGGCGAGGCTCACGCCGGATTACAGACCAGAGACGGGCGACAGGCGGGCCATGAGCGACGATTCAATCTCCATTTCGCGACAGTCCACATCCAAGCATAGCGTCACCAGCAATGGCTCCGGATCGAACCGCACCGTCGATTTCTTTGGGCCTGGAATCTTCCAAGTTGTTTTACACAACCCAACAACTTCCCACCAGCTGCTGAAGTTCGCCGAAGCTAGATTCTGCAGCGAAAGTGTCGAGTTTCTCAAAAAGGTAAGCAACGCTCATGTCTTGAGCAGGGGCTTGGATGCGATCACTGACGTCATTGAATCTGCAGGTCGAGCAGTACCACACGACCCTGAATGATCTTGCGGGTATCATGACATCAATCCATAAGGACTTCCTCTCCGAGAGCTCGTCGAAACAGATCAACGTCAATGGCGAAATGAGGAAGCAGGTTCACGTCGACATGAAGGCACTCATGACCAAGACGCTCCCGTCGATGGAATCTTTGTTCTCTGATCTTCAGGAGAGTGTCGAGCAAGATGTTTTCTTGGATATTTATCCCCGTTTCGTGCGCTATCAAATGGCGCTCAATGCAACAAGGGCTTTGGCTACAAACCGACACACATACCAGGGACTCGGCGACTGCTTTTGTTTGACAAACCCGTCGTAAGTTTCCTACAGTAGCACTCAGGTTTTAGAAGCTGACATCGCACGTGAACAGAATTGCGGACAACCCGATCTTATTTGCCTCGGACGGCTTTGTCAAAGTCACAGGTTATACGCGCCCCGAAATCATTCCACGAAACTGCAGATTCCTCCAAGGAGCACACACCGATCGGGTCCCAATTCGTCGCCTGAAGAATGCTATCGATGAGCGGAAGGAATCTGTCGAACTCATTTTGAACTACAAGAAAAATGGAGATCCTTTCTGGAATCTGCTCTACGTCGGTAAGTCTTTGGCTAGGCGGCTCTCCTAGAGAAACCCCCCCCGAACGCTTCGAGAGTCTCACCAGAAACTGACTCTCAATCTTCAGCTCCCCTCTACAATGAAGCAGGCAAGCTAGCTTTCTTCATTGGTGGCCAGATCAACTGCTCCACAACCATCCATAGCAACGTGGATGTTATGAGAGTACTCTCAACCTCGACCAATGACGATACCCAAGACGAAACTAAAGCGAACGCACCGCCCATCCACCGGGCCAGCTCGATGCCCTCCGCACGTAAAGCATTCCTCAAAGCCCTGGGCGTACGTGTGGACAGCAACAACGCGCCGACTACGGTCACTGCCGAAGCAGGAATGGAAAACAAGCTTCTGCACCGCATGGAGGGTCAAAGTCTGAATGCGCAGATGAAGGAGTTTTACACTGCGTACTCAAAGGTAAGATAACTTGATTTTCCTTACCGATCAGTACAACTGACATTCGTAAAATAGTACTTGGTTTTGAGCTACGATTCCTTCATCATCAGGTTCTATTCTGAGGGCGTGATGGAGATGCTTCACCCCGCAAACAACACCATCGGCCTGGTCACCGGCCAGGAAATCTTCCGCTTCTTTAAGCAAAACATGGTAAACCACCAATCGGACTACAAGGCCCGCGTGCGCAGCGCCATTCGTTCCGGCTCGCCAATCTCGATGGAGATTCGGCTGCAGACCCGACGCAGTGCTCTCTTCCGGGGAGACGAAAAGTTTATTACGCACTGGACGCCGTTGAAGGATGATAAGTCTGCCGTGCACTACGTCGTTCTTACAATGGCGCCGGCGATTCAGTGAAAGACGTAGGCTCAGCATTGACGCGATAGTTGGAGGAGGATCAGAATACTTTCCTGCTTCATTCATTTTTTATCTGGCTTTGAAAAATACCCTTCTTCTGGAGTCGCGACATACTAGGCACAAATTTGCTGAAATATCACTCTTCGAAGATCTGTAGCAACTTATTATTAGATCCTTATCTGAATGATGGAACTTTGAGCCTATCGACTAAGAGTGCGCAATATGTCCCCTCCCCTGCTTGCAGTGAACTGTATTACAGAACTTGTTTTTAGGCAATGTATTCCCCAGTATTTAACTCCATCAAAGTTGATGTATGACAATACCAAGTCGGGCGTAAGATTTCACGGGCGTAATGCGGGGTAGCCGAGGAGCACATATCGGTACCTTTCGTTGTTCCAAGAGAGATATGGCCCAGGACGGGGAAAACCATCTTGTATTGCCCCCTCAAGACCTCTCAAGGACTCGGTCAAGTGAGGGTTCTAACCCCTGGAACTCAAGTTCACCTTTTCAATTGAATCTGAATTTGGTTTTGTTATCCCTTACCCACCTCGAACAAGTCAGGTTATTCCGCCGATCAAGTCTTCATTCGTTAGCCAAGACTTTCAGACTCGGACTGAGGCACTTCTGCCTGATTTCGACCTGCAGGATGACCGGTGCCCCACCCATACCTCAACACCATAACAAATCATTCAAGATCGTTGTCCTTCCTCCTCCCCCTTCCCCGCTCCACGTCTAGCGCATCA
This sequence comes from Colletotrichum gloeosporioides, assembly GCF_011800055.1. Taxonomy (NCBI): domain Eukaryota; kingdom Fungi; phylum Ascomycota; class Sordariomycetes; order Glomerellales; family Glomerellaceae; genus Colletotrichum; species Colletotrichum gloeosporioides. The sequence goes on along the minus strand of NW_025544658.1, from coordinate 172,762 downwards.
TCCTTCCATGTGCTCTTTCCAAATTTGCGGCATCTATACAAACCTGTCCGAGTCAAATGGAAGTGGCACCGGCTCAGGGGCCACAAAGCCTGCCGTCGTATCACTATGAACCGCTGAAGCACCCAGACTCGACGCGCGTGCTTGTCCTCCACCCCGCCGGCGCGTTCGAATCTCAACTGCTGTGTTCTATCATTCAATACAGTCGACAGGAGCAGCTTCGCAGTGTAGACACTACCCGCAACTATTCTGCTGTGTCGTACACCTGGGGTGAGCCCGATTTCTCCGTCGACCTTATTATTGATCAAAGTAATGCCGATGACGACATCACGCCCAAGAAGTCCCTGCTGAAAATCACACCGACGGTTGATACCATTCTGAGATACCTGCGCGGATCGCACAAGCCGGTACACCTCTGGATCGACGCCCTGTGCATTAATCAGCAGGATGAGAATGATAAGGCGGTGCAGATTCCACAGATGGGAGCAATCTACAAATGCGCCGATATGGTGCACGTCTGGCTTGGCGACGTCGATGCAGACGAGGTCGCGATAGCATTTGCCAACGTACGCATGATTCATGCGTCCCCAGCGACCGAATCCTACAAGGCAGATCTTTTTGAAAGCCTGGCGACCTTGACGCAAAAACCGTGGTTCACTCGAAGATGGGTCATCCAGGAGATCAAGCTCGCAGATCGAGCTGTCTTACGCTATGGAGAGCATTCTGTCGAATATGCACGCTTCCGAACAGCATGGTACTTGGTGGAAAGTCGCATGTTGTCTCAGGATAACATGAAGGATTTGCGGCCTCTGCTAAACCGTGATTCTACAGATGACTTCTTGGAATTGCTCTGGGGATTTCATCTGGCGAATTGCGCAGACCCACGGGATCGTCTTGCAGCTTTGTATGGCTTCCTCCCTCCAAGTGAACAGCCAATAGGTGTCCAGTATGCCCAAATCGGCTGGGAAGAAATGTATCGCCGTCTAGCTGAGAGATTGATCAACGGAAACACTCTATCGGCAACCCGGGTAATTCTTCACCTTTTCGCATTTGGATCGGCTGCTAGACGGGTCCTAGACGACTCCGAGTATCCGTCTTGGGTCCCTGATTGGTCTGGAATTCGACAGCCGGGAATGGCGTCAGGAGAGTTCTGTACAAACTGCCAGCACTCAGCAGATCGCGCCGACAGGCCTTGGATTGACTGTTCGAATGAGATTAGTGGCTCAGAAACTGAAGGTCCCTATTTAAAATTCCACTTGAATGACAGCTTGTCTCGCAAAGAGAAAGACAAGCTCTGGCTCCAAGAAGCTCAACAAGACATCCCAGGTGGCAGCGGGTGCTTCAAATCTCTGAGAGCTCTGTTCGCAACGAGATTCTATGCTAGGGAGAAGAAACTCAGGGCCAGGTGGTCGCCAATTCGTGGTGGTCTATATGGGAAGAGTGCCCGACTGATCCTGAAGCTACCACGAGAACTAGTCGAGGGGGAGAAGTTATGGGAACGCGCACTCTCATGTCTGAAGCCGATCCAAGATCGGTTCGTGACACCTAAAACTTGTCTAAGGGTCATGGCATTGTTTGCAATTATTCTACGGGGCAAGGACGTTGTGTCAAAGGGAAAAGACGACCTGAGCAGCTGGTCTTTGCATAAGCTAATGGATGCATTATACGAAACATTCAGGGTTGGTTTTGAGAATCCAGAGTCTCTTGCCAGAGGACAGATTCTGCTTCTCACATTGATCGGCGGCGTTTTACGAAAGTTCGCTTTCGTTGAGCTACATCCTTCGCCATACTCCCTCAATGACGATCCTCCCAGTTTGGAAGAGTATGGTTTGGCGCCTTACGACATGGGTTTCGAAGACATCTTGATTCCTTGTGACGAAACAAAGCTGGGCCATTTCCTTCAACAATCGGACATGCCGTACGGTTGGAAATTCATGCAAGGCTACACCGGACACCACCTAGTCGAGGTAATGATGTGCTTGCGGCCGGTTTCACCCAAGAAAGTATACGAGGCTTCAGATATTTTCCAAACTAAGCTACGATCCCCATTAGACAAGATTTCAGCAATGCTTTCCAGCTCTAAGAGTACGTACAAAGATCTACACGAAAACCAGGAGTTTTCATATCCTCCGAACCAGGTTCGAACAGCGCGATTCTTAGGGCCTACCTACTGTATCAGCGCATACCATACTACTATTTGGGAGTATGAGAGTTCAGATTCGTACCTTCGTCGAGAGGAGCGTCTTGTCACCAAGGTTCGGGAAGACTACAGAGACGCTCGCGCAGCAGGTCTTTGTCGCCCGGTCAACATAGATATAGTATAGCGCAGCTCCATAGGTATGCATATCTCGATACTGCGTGAATAAGATCAATTGAAATTGTTGCTGTTTATTACCACCCACACAAATAGTGGCGCTATGTCACAAAATATTATGTCCATTGGAACATACCGAACAGGATATAGATCATAGATAAGTTGTTAGAAAAGGTGATGATATGAGATTTATCATTGAATGATACACTCTTCCAATTTATGGAGCAAGAGTGACCGCCATATTACTTTCCGGATATCTCCCTCACAACGAACAGAATGGAAGGGCTTGAATGGTCTGAGTTGATCTGCGAGCTATCTGGGCAAGGTAGGATCACATCGGGGACCGCGAGTATCCAGAACTCGAAGTTAAATGCGTTGTGACTGCCCAAGGCAATTTCTATCCAAAACGGCGGCATACCGGTCGCTGAGCAGCACGGTCCATCCAGCAGACGTCTCTTAGGACGTATGCTCTGTCCACAGTCGGCTCGAGTCATGATCCTCGGTACAATTTCTCTGCTTTTGTCCAAAGTCGGCAACTTTCACAAACTCTGATTGGGTCCCAACCAGTCGGATCGGAATACTAACAAGCTCGGCACTTTCCAGAGCAATTCGCCGTCCGATCTGACGAGTCGCGTTCAATCTATGCGAAATCTGGCGCCAAAGTATACACCATCCGGAGAGGCCTTGCGCTTGAACCTTACCTGATGAGACGATCTCAGCCCTGAATCGGGGTCTAGAAGGGTCTAATAAGCTCCAGACAACGAGACGAACCAACCTTCTTTGGGAAATGAAGCTTACCTTTACGAAATTGAAGAATGTTCACGATGCGAGGTCGTACAAGCAATTTCGAGTATAAAGTGTCTTCATTGAGCAGCTTTGTGCACTTTTTTCCCTACTCACCCATCGTTCTCTCTTATCTTCAGTCTTTCATTTGATTACGTTCAAAACTCTCGTTTTAAGTGAGTGGGCGCCCATTTATATGACAACTAAGCAATTGCCCACGCATATTAACATTCTCTTGTAACGTGAAGGTCTTTCCAAGCCAAGTCCGTTTCAAACTTCACTACCACAAAATGCAACTCCCGCTGTCGCTTTCGTTCTTGGCGGTCCTCGGCATGGCCTCCGCAGCGGCCGAGTGCGAGCGCAACGGCTTCTACAACGGCCCCTTCGCCAACAACCGAAACCTCAACGCCCCCAACGACGTCGGTGCGACCACTCCTTTCGTGTGGAACGGCAACACGATCATGGTCAAGATGCAGGCCAAGAGGGACTCGTGCGACCCCGAGGGTGACTGCGACGATGACATCACCTATAACTTCAAGAACCAGGGCAAGGTCCGGATTAGAGCCAGGATAGAGGAGTCGAAGAACGATCACTTGGAGATCATTCTGCCTCCCGGAGCTGACTGTGACGTCGGCCGTTACTTCAATCGGTACGATGCGCCGTACCAGGTCTCTTTTGCTCAATGATCTGAGGGCATCGCGTCGAGCCTGAAGTAGTTTATGCACGTGTATTTATTGGACAGTTCTTGTACAAACGAAAAGCCAGTGTATAAGTATCTGTTTTCGGACTTTACACGAGTAAAATTGTGGCATCGCGAGTTCATGAAGTCGATGCTCATATCAGAGCTAAGTCCTTGATAAGTCGCTACAAAGACACCGGAGCGTCAGCGTCACATGTACGGGCACTGTGTTCGGTTATACGCAACGTGCCACACAAAACCTTATTCGCTGGCGATAGTTCCAGAATAGCCGCATCCTTACGCCTACAATGCATATAACAAATTCGCAGTACCGAAGGATGGCACTTACTACGATCATGCGTATAAATACGTACCGAGTCACTCGTTGTGTCTGCCTCTCTCTGTACCATTGATAATCATCATAACTCCTTGAATACATCTAACCATGAAGTTCTCGATTGCCCCAATTGCTGTCTCCTTCCTCTTCCTCGGAACAGTCGCATTAGGACAGAGTAGTGTGGGTGGTGAGTGATAGGTTCCGTAAAACGTATGAATTGATATTAACGGCCTTCCGAAGGCCTTTGTACTAAAGATTCAGATTGTCTAGCATGTTTGAATGACGGAACTGGAAGACGTCTCTTTCGTCCAGGATGTATGCATCTCCAGCTCTCTATTCCACTCTCGAATTCAGTGAAGAATATTCGATACAAGGCTGATGTACGACAGCTGGAAATGGGGAGAAACGCTGCGCCATCAACGAGAAGGCTGGTAGATGTGGGCCCCGGGGATGAGTTTATTTTGCGCAACTCTCAAAATCAGGGATTTGATGTTCATATCTTATCATCGATAGAACATCAACTTTGGGCATTTCAATTGGAACAAGCAAGCGTTCGGATTTCCTCTTTGATGAGTTCTAGAGCAATCTCTCATCTGCCGTCGCGAGTGAGCGCGGAATTGGATCTCAGTGACTGTGAAGTCTGCATGGTGAGTGGGCGTGACTCGTTGACTACCTACTCAGAGGTGAAAGCCCATTTTTGCCCACAAACACACTGTTCTGCCGCAAGCTTACATCAACGTCAAAAAATGATGGACGTAATTGCGATAGTTGTTGCCTATTCTGTTGTCATATCGGATTAAAACTCATGAACGCTTCATGTGCATTTTCCGATATCCGTCCCGATTGAGAGTGGGCCAGTCTAACGCAGGGGTGACGCTGATGGCCAATCGATGATTCACAGGGCGCAATTCCCGCTGACGCTAAACTCAATCAGTGAGGAGCCAATTATTCATAGGTATCAAGGTGCGCTGAAACTTTGAGTTCTAGCTGGGCACACCGCAATTTGACCCGCTGACTCACTTTCGTTCACAACCGAGTATCACACCTCAACGTCTTCTCACTTGCCTATCGTATTCCACTGCGCCTTAAAGAACAGTAACAGGATCCGTCAGAAGTAGATTCATTATGGGGGACTCGATCGCGAACGGGGTGCCATCCGGCAAGCCGGTGCTATTCTTGTAAGCTCACAGATGCACCCTTCATCCGGAATGCGACTATTTAAAATCGAGTACTGGACTAACATGAACTTCCAGTGATATCGATAACTGTCTTTACTCCCGGAGTAAGTAACATCTGCTTCCACACGCATACTGCAACTCACGTAGTCATTCGTAGGTCACAAGATTCACACAATGATGGCCAAGCTCATCGACCAGTACTTCATCACACACCTCTCACTGCCAGCTGAAGAGGCCACAAGACTGACCCATGAATACTACACGGTTTACGGCTTGGCAATCGAAGGTCTCGTGCGGCACCACCAGATTGACCCTATGGACTTCAATGCCAAGGTAGACGACGCCCTTCCGCTGGAGAACATTCTCAAACCAGACGTGGAGCTTAGGCAACTCCTGGAGGATATCGACAGAGACAAGGTTAGACTGTGGCTCTTTACGAACGCATACGTCAACCATGGAAAGCGCGTTGTGAAGCTACTAGGAATCGAGGATCAATTCGAAGGCCATACGTACTGCGACTACGGTCAAGTGCCCTTCATTTGTAAACCTGCAAAGGCCATGTTCCATAAGGCTATGAAAGAGGCCGGAATAGACAGACCCGAGGACTGTTACTTTGTTGGTGAGTTGCACCGAGTTTCTCAAGTAAAAATGCCCTCGATATTTCACCATACTTACGATGCGTCACAGATGACTCATACGCCAACTGCAAGAGTGCAGAAGAGCTTGGCTGGACTGCGGCGCATTTAGTTGAAGAGGATTTGCCAGTTCCTGAGACGAAAGCATCAACCCATCAGATTCGTCACTTGCGAAAGTTGAGGGATGTCTACCCACAGTTCTTCAAGTCCACTGGGTCAAAGACTGCCACCGGGGCTTGATTTAGCCCAAATTCTTAGTACCCACTGGCCCAATAAACTGACGGACAACGTCTCATAGAATGATTGACATATTATACAAATGAGATCACCTGAAACTGATTGCATCTTGAGAAGGAATTCTATCGCTGGCCGCCTGAATCTCCCAGCCACAGCTGCAATGCTTAGGAGTAAGCGATCGAATTTTCTTTCGCATCCAATGTTATTTGAACGTGGAACTTCCTCAATTCAGAGCTATGAAACATAAGACTGAGACTATCTGCTGAGGTCGACGGTTGAAAGCGCCGAGGCTGGTTGACTGGCTCTATCACTGTCTCCCTCAACGCGATCGCCGGAAACAAATGGGCCAATCGGAAACATCATTTTGATTCCGACAACTCTCAAATTCCATGAGTATCATTGGCCCAAGCTCCTTTGCTTTGTTGTATTCGCTATGTGAAAAAGGAATGGTTGAAAAGGGGAGGGCTCCACAGTCATGACTCTCTCACCCTGACTCTCGTTGTCAACGCTCTCTCGGTCGTGGCAAAGCCGTCTAGCTTCCTTTGCTGAAAGGCTCGGTGAAGAGGGCTGAAGAAGGAGCTGACAAGCTTCTAGACTGAAAACAAAGGGCATGGCGTCACGCATTCCGTTGGTTAGGTCAGCCGCAGCGACCAACCACGTCAAAGACAGTCAGCCCCCGCGTTGAGACATCTAAACTTTTCCTATCCCCCTCACCTCGACCTCCACCGCCCGACGGTTGACATGGCACATCCACCTACTTAATTGCACCTTATCCTGCGGAGGTCTCCACCCCGCAACCACCCGATAACATCTCGCGACAGGCGACGTCAGGTCAAGCTTGCGTGGCGGCGAAATATCGATGAACCCGAGCTCCGCGTTCGAGTCGTCCCAGAGTCCTGCCCCTGAGTCTGACCGCCCCGTAAACTGAAGGGCGCCGATCAGCAAATGAAGAACGGCCCCCGTTGGCCGAAAGTAGCCAGCTGCCGCTGCCATTCTCACCGGTCTTCCTCGGACGGCGAGCGACTCGCACGCGGGTTTTCCGGATAAGCTTACAGTGCTTGCTTTTCGCGTGTGTGTCAGTGTGCAAAAGATTCCCTCTCCCAAGACCAGCCATGTCCCAGAAGCCAACAAGCTTCGCTTGCGACCGGTGCAGGGCGGGGAAGCGAAAAGTAGGTCACCCCATGGCTCGCCTTCCGGACCATTCTGCCTAAATGTGCCCTCTCTTTCCCCCTTCCCTATACCCCATGGGGCGAGGTCCCTTGTTAGTTTCGCGAACTGCCGTGACTAACTACATACCGTCGGCAGTGCGATGCAGCCCGTCCTGCATGTTCGCTATGCAGCAGGCAGAATAGGGAATGTGTTTACACAGAACAGAGGCCCAGGAAGTACGTTGCCATCTGTGCTGCAGTCAGGCGGCACGGGAGACCCAGTATGCAGTCACACTGACACAACCTTCACAGACGGAAGTACTGGGACGAAGATTATGTCAGAGCTCTCGAGGCCCAAGTACAGTCCCTCTTGTTGGCACTGGAAAAACAACAAGACGGCTCCGAGAAGGAGACATCACCACCAGTATCGCTGAGTGAACAAATACTGCCCGAACCCGATGCCCTCCATGAAGGCCTCGATGATGCCGAGGCAGCTGAGCTAGCTGAAGCTGTCCCCACCAAGGGCCCTACAGTAGAGTTCCGGGGTGACTTGAATGACACCCCATCGACGGGCAAGGATGCACAAAGTCAAGAGAGGTCTCAGCGGGCCATGGAGGAGCTGTGTGTGATGCTGTGGAGGACAAATGTTGGCGATGGCGTGACCATCATCAACGACCCCACCACCGGATCCAAGTACGCGCTCGAGGCAGCTCAAGAAGCCCCTCCATCGGCACAGTTCGTGCCGCCAGAAAATGTTCTCGCGTATTGTCGACAACCAGGTCTCATACACGAGATGGCCGACACATTCTTACAGAACATCAACAAGGAGCACCAGTTCACCCAGTATACGAACATCGACTTCCTCCAGAGGTACCCTTACCAGGCCCCCGACGAAGCATTCTTACACAGCGCCATCATCGCCACAGGGACGACCTTCTCACTCAGGCCAGATGCCATGAAGATTGGCGACACCTTTGGCCAGTTTGCTGAAAGTCTCGCCTTCACCTGCTGTCGATTAGCCCCCACGGTCAAGGTTATCCAGGGCCTCTCCATGATGTCCTGGAGATCTCTAGCTCTAGGCAGAGATCACTTTGGGTGGATCTTCATCTCAATGGCTGCAGGTATGTGCGTGCATCTGAGGTTGCACGTCATGGCTCTTGATGAATGCGAGGCAAGACAGCTTGAAGCAAGCGAACAGGATATCAGAACTTTCTGGATGTTCTACATCATCGACCGCACAGCTATATCGATTCTTGGCCGCAACTGTGCGCTGCCCTGGCGGAGGGTAAATGTGCCCGACTTTGATACGACTTTCGAGAGTTCCACGGCGGATCTGGCTCAAGTATCCTTTGCCTGGCAGTGCAAGCTGTGGTATCTCCATGACCAGTACATGGATCAGGTGTAAGTTGGTTCGCTTTCAACTAAGGATACAAAACTTATCTGACACTGTCCGTCGCAGGTTCTCAACGACGTTCGAATCACTTCCAATACCTCAACAAGTCCGCATCTTAGTCGCAAGTCAAGATGCTCTCAACGCCTTCTTCCGCTCCCGTGACAACAGACTTCACCTGACTGGCGACTCAACACCAAAGCCGGTCATCTTGTTCCACCTTGCATACCAAATGACGATTCTCATCACCATGCCTCCTTTCCTGCGCATATTTGCCACCATCTCCCAGGCTTCATCCTCGTCGTCGACAACCACCGGTGGACAGAACTCGGAGTTTATGCTCCTCGTTCTGCGGTCTCTCACCGGAGCCGCAACCGCAACATCACGGCTCGTCAGGACCTACCGCCGCGCTCACGGTTTCGAGACACCACCAAACCCCGTCATTATCCACCACCTCCTCAGCGCAGCCATCGTTCACCTCATGAACGCGACAAGCTGGACCCCGGCCCTCCGCCACCAAAGCACGTACTGGCTCCGCCAATGCCTCGAGTTGTTGCGAGAACTACAAATCGCCTGGCCCGTTCGTGCGGTAAAGAGCATCAAGGTGATTCGTGTTCTGGCGCAACGTTGGGGCGTCATGAGAGCTCTGCCGATCGAGTTCAGCTATCAGATTGAGCCGACAGCGCCGGGAGCTGAGCGGGACTATGGCGCTGCACCCACCCTGGACAGGTCGACTAGTGATTCTAGCACCGCTGCTGCCAATCAAGTTGGTCTTGAGTATGAGTGGGACAGGTACGGGGCTGCTCCTTCAGAGGCACCAGTCGACTTTGGAACACTAGATATGAACTCATTCGCTTCTTTGGGGACGCTGGACGTGTCTGGGCTTGGTGTGGACCGCAACAATCCGGTCGGCTCTGTTGATATCTTCCAGGCTTTCCAAGGGCTAGCGAATTGCGAGGACTTCAATTGGCTTTCGGGGAACTCGATGTAGGACTAGGAACGAAAAGTGCGTATAGACCGAGCGAACGATGATCATCACCGATACAGAGAAAATGAAATGCAAAATATCTGCCCAAACATCTGTTTCCCGCCGAAAGCATTGGAATTTGATTCATTGAACGCGAAATGGTGGTATTAATTACGTGCCGAACTCATCATACATGCCCATTGACAAACACTCCCGCTGAAGCAATTACAACACTACCACAGACTCTTCCGATTTTGAATCCTTGTCAGCATCGCTGTGCAGCCTAAGGACGACCTTAATCTCTTTGTCAACAGACAATCTCAAAAGGTCAGGTCTGCTGTAGTGACCCGTGCAGTCCGCAAACATCTTTGTCCTGTGGATCATGTCCATGTCCAAATCGGCATACAGGATCGTCTCCGTAGTGTCATCGACAGGCTCAGTGAGCCTACGGCCGTCAGGTCCAAAGATGGCCGACGTGCCGCCCCCCGGGCTGTTCATGATGGCACCCTGGGCGCTGCCGTGTGCCGCAACGCCCTTCTCGGTAATCAGAGCAGTGCTGTGGAGCACGAAGGCATTTGACTCAATCGCATATGTGCGCGACAGCGTTTGGCATCCTACTCGGGTTGTTAGTTAGTGCCAATAATTCGGAACCACTACCTAATTAAGTGGCTAGTCACTGGTGGGATCGTCACAAACCTTCAGCGCTCATGGACCACATATCGGGGCCACCTCCATGCGGGGTAACGCTCGGCCACGCTGCGACGTGGATCTCCTCCTTTTGGGCGATAGTGTTGTACTTGAGCAGCGGCTGGATGTGCTCCCAGCAGGCCAGGGAACCAACTCGCGCAAACGGGAGCTCACCGACGCTCTTCAGGCAGTGGCCGGACGCATCGCCGAAGATGGTGCGCTCCATGTGCGTGGGCTTCATCTTGCGGCGGTGGACCTTGATCTCACCATCCTGGCCGATGAGGGCCTGTGCAATGAAAAGAGAGTTGTTGTCGTTCTCGGAGAAGCCAAGAGATACGGCAATGTTGTTCGCCTTTGCGCAGGCCTGGATGGTGCCCATTTCTGGGGAGTCGACGGCCAGGGAGTTCTTGATGTACTTGACATTGAGGTCAAAATCGATGAGACGCGACCAAATCCAGCAGGGGTAGCCGGGAATCCAGCACTCCGGGAAGGCGATGAGCTGGGCGCCGTTGGAGGCGGCTTCAGTGATGAGCTTGCACGTCTTCTCGACAGCAGCGGGGAGGTCGACCCAAGCGGGCTCGGCCTGGGTGCAGGCGACCTTGACAGTGCGGACAGTCATGTTGATGGGGGTCTGAGAAGTGAAGGAGGGAATGTTTGAAGAATTCAGCTGAAAATCTGGGGTATTTTGAATTTGACCAAGCATGGAACTTTCTTTGGTTCCACGACCTTGGAACGGATGACGGGCATGTTTTATATCAACAAGGACGAGTCCTTGGCTGACTACATGCAGTAGCTAATAGCATGGATCTAATCCCGAGTAGGCTGACCAGAGATAGCTGTCCGTAATTACCGGCCAATATTCTGTTGGCTCTGCCTCAGAGATAATGGAGGATGGCGGACGAGCGGTCTCAGCTCTCTGCCGGTTCCCTGCCCGATGGACACCTGACTGCATTAACCCGATGGTTCACGGGTGTTATCTGCAACTAACTAACGGTCTCCACCGAGTTATCGCGGGGAACGGTGACCCCGCGTCAAGCAACCGGATGCGGGCCGCAGACGTCCGCATCGATATTACGTCGTGCGGCCCCGCAACTCGGGCGGAGTCTTAACCGCCGCAACTTGAGATGGCAGATAGCAGGGGTCAATCCTACGGCTTATCAGGCCTCCCAGCTGAAGGCGAGGCGGTTGTACGAGGGCGAAACAGTCAAACCTAGAGTCTTATCATGGTTTCGCATCCTTCAATGGACACGGGGGAAATGTCGGTCTTATCAACTTCTTCGAGGGCCCAGCAGCCAAGACCAACAGGATTTTTTGTTATTCATCTAACTCCACAAGACCCTTAATAACCGAATCCTTTGCTGAAGAATCAGTCCACCACTCGGCTCAATAAGCGCCTCCTTCCCAGGGTCGGTCGAAACGAGTTCCCTGAGACCCTTCGGATTTCAGCTCGAGCCAATCGAGGTATCCCACCCACTTCTTTTCGGTAATCTCACGCAAGTCGAACCCCTCCTGGCCAGCATCGACAGAGTAGCCATTGACACTTAGGTAACTCCCAAACTTTTTGCCCTCTTTCCAACTGTCCTTAGAAGGTTTCCAAACCTTTGTGAGCTTCTTGCCGTCGACGTTACCATCCTGGTTTTCACCATCGGACTTGACGCCAAGAGTCTCCAAATCGACCTCTGCAACCTCGCCTTGTCCCATGAGAATGAAGCACCGCATGCCGCACGTCTTGCAGAAGAGGAAGTGCAAGTCTTTCTGGTAGACCGTGTAGTCACCAAGATCCTTGTACGGGTCCAGAGGATGCAGCAGGATGAAATCCTCTGGGGCCGAGTTGAGGCGCATGTGGAAGAAGCCTGCCTTCTGACAGGTGGTGCAGTTGCATCGGTAGAATTCCTGATGGGCTCGTGGCCCTTTTTCTTTGGTTGGACGAGGTGGAGGCAGAGTATGGGGGAAGGTGAGGAACACGATGTACTGCGTCTCCCCGCAGTGGCATGAGCCCTTGAAAGGCCGTCGCGTAGGTGCAACGTCAGTCATTGTGGATCGAGTAAATGTTGAGGTTGACGCCGAGTCTTTTTGAGACCTTTCTTTGCTGTTGTTGCCAAGAAGAGGGCCTTTGAGCACCATTAAAGTCAATAAACGTGTCAGATGCGGGGAAGCTTTACGCGCCCTTGTGTGACATCCAAGCGTGCGTTTGACCCAATCACCGCTGGTGTCTAGAGTCCCTGCAAGCATCGGTGGTACAGATTGCGTTATCAACTCCACAGCAGATGCAGTTCCCGTCAGCCTCACGATCTCGACGCCACTGAGACTTTCCCATGTTTAATTGTGTGCAATATTCATGTGTTTCCTGTCTTGAAACACGCCCCGGGTTCCCGAGCAGTGATTAAGACACATTACACTATGGAAATCAAGGTTAATTCCATATGAAATCGTCTTATAGTAACTACTAAAGACTGCGTGTGTGCTTTTTGGCTTTTAATGAAGCCAAGTAAGCGCCGAGAGGTATCCACACAAATCTTCAGCTATCTTGTCCGCTACCTCTCCGGCACCTCTCCGCCTGGTGATTCTAGGGTCGGTAGTGGACCCACATCGCCATCAACCAAGGGCGTGGTGGCAGAGTGGTCTAATGCGCAAGACTCGAAATCTTGTTCTTTCGGGAGCGTCCGTTCGAATCGGGCCCACGTCGACTTTTCTTTTGATTTTTTGTAGTCTTGAGTCTTGATGCGTGATGGCTGGAGGTGTCAGAGGTGAGTGAAGTCATATCGGTGGCTCGTGCGGTGTACCACCCTCTCCAGGCTCGTCGGTGTCTAGCCTCTGAAGTTTTGATGCAACAAGTGCGTGTCTGACTATTGCTATGCTGACGGATATGAAGTTGTCGCCGTTGTAGTTTAACTCTCATTGCGGTTGAAATTGATCAGCAAGCAGCTGTGAGAAGCACGACCAATCCCACCCGACTCCATCGGACATGCTCGGCGACCACTCATCCCCTGGCATGGGAATGCCACCCATGGGATCGTATCCAAAGTCGTTGGCGCCGGGAATGATGTAGTTCTGGTTGAATATCGGTGCTGCCGACATGTCAGGAGTAGGTCCTGCCTCCTTCATTTGGCTATTGTTGTCCGCCCAAGTATTTGGGGTCTGGCTTGAGCTGTCACCTTGGGCTGCCCATGGATTATCTTGGCCTCCTTGTGTTGATGCGGGGGGAACTGCTGGTGGAATGGGTTGTGCAGCTAGTCGCGTTGTGGCAGGTGTCGACTGCTGCAGAATCGTGTCGATTTTGTGCAACAGGCCATTGAATAGAGCGTCACCTCGGAGGCGAGAGTAGGCCTCCTTCATTGTGTCTGCCGCAGTTTGGATTAACTACGTGGGATGTTAGTAGGCCAAAGACAGCACATAGGTATCACTTACATGGAAGTCCATTGCGGAGATGCGGGAGTCGGGATGTGTGGCGACATGGACTGATAGCGTGACGAGAGCATGGAGTGCGACAAGCAAACTCGGATACACAGAGTTTGACTTGGAATCGAGAGTCTCTACGAGTATGCGGAGCATCTTTCGGGAAGCATTGGCAGCGATTGAAGGTCCGTTCCGAACCATGTAGTCCCACGGCTTGCCTTTGGCGATGATGTTGGCGCCGCTCGATATCGCTTCTTCGCTGATGAGGAGACTATTCCTCGACAGGATGACGAGACTGAGATTACGTGAGTCAGTCATACTAAAACTCTCATGACAGCAGTTTCTCTTTTCAGATCATGGCCGAATGAGGAAAACCTACGCGTTGTTGTAATGCATAGAGATGAAAGAGGCAAACGGACAAATTCTAGAGCCGATGAGAATATCTGATGTTGGTCTATGACAGACAATTAGCTTCATGTCCAATGCAATGCAGAAGTGTTTCGGGTGATCCGGCACGTACCGAAGTTCATCGGGAACGGATTCGCCCCATCTTGTGAGGAGCAGCTGTGCCTCTCCGGTAGTTTGAACCTTCTCGGTAATGACAGCCTGCAGCGCAGGTCCCGTGACACCGTCTTCCTTTCTGCTGACGATGACGGATTTTCGACCAATCTCACTCAAAATTCTGGCAAGATCAACTGTCACTGCGAATGCTTTGCCTTTCGAGGACGTCTCAGCTTCTGTGTAAGTCGCAGGTTCTTGGACATGAGCTGGGTAGCAGTCTTCATCGTCAATAGACGACAATCGGCCCATCTCGAATGAGAGGAACTTTTCGAAGGCATAAATGGCAAGCCAGAATATACGGCGCTCCTCATCATCGAGGGCGTCTGGTTTCTTGTTTTGACACTTGCGACGACATGTGCGCGGCTTGTTCAGCCCCATGGCGATGGCCATAGAGACGCCGACGCTGAGCGTATTCCAGCCTCCGGCGCAGTCATCGTAGCAGTGCATGCAGAGCGACAACAGCACAATTGCTCGGATGTTCTCGACGTTGTTGGCGACGACGAGGTGGCCCAGCAGTGCCTTGCAGTAGTCGAGGTACTCTCTGGGATCTAAGACGGGGTCGAGGAGTGGTTCGGCAGAGAAGCCGATGGTCCAGATCAGATACATCTGAGCGAGGATCGCCACGCCCCTAGTCTCGGCAAGCTCTACCGGACCCGACTCCAGGGCCAAGTCAAGGTCCTTTTGGAACCGGTCGCGGTTAAGTAGAGGGTAAAGAATGTTGACGCCGTCAAAGAACCTGGCCGCCAACAAGCGCGCGCATCCAGCGGGCGGGAAGCCACAGGGCTCCGATGAGAGAAGCGCGCGGATTCGGCTGCTAGGCGGATTACTCGGGGGCGGCGGCAGACCCCTTCTGTGCTGCAGACCCAGCCGGCGCGAGGCGAGATCCAACCAGTCGGCTAGGATCTCGACCGAGGTACTGTGCCGGCTTGGTCGTACTACGGGTAACTTTCCTTGGAACTTTCCATTGCTGTTATGAGACTCTTCCTCTTCTTGAGGGGGGGCGGTGTGAGTAGCAGGTACTGATGTTGAGTTCCTTGTCCTTGGTGTTGGTCCTGTCGTCGTGGAGTGAGAGTCTTTTGAGCTCTCATCATGACTGAGGTCAGCCACAGAGGGTGAGCTCTTATGCCCAGGAATAGCAGCGTCCACCGAGCTGTGGTAGATCTCCCCGCCTCTGGTAGACTGAGGAGACGCATAGGGTCCAGCCGGAGTCGCGGGCTGCGGCAAGGACGAGGTGGACGCCCGCGACATGCGGCGCTTCGTCTCGCGCCGCTGCACCTCGATGCCGGGACGCCGGCGGTCGGTGGTGACGCACTCGATCCCGGCAGCGATGCAGGCCCTGCATGACGGCTTCTGCTCGTCGCAGCGCGTCTTGCGGTTGCGGCAGTAGTTGCAGGCGAAGTTGATTCGTCTACGCTTCGCCTGCTGGCTCTCCGTCCCCGCGCTTGACGGGTCGACGAATGACGACGAGTCGCCCGGAGTGGGTACGGGGTTTGCGTAGGAAGATGACATATTGTTTGTTTGATATGGAAAAGAGGGGCGTGACTTGCGGCGCTGGCTGGAGTGAGTGACAAGTTGTCCTCTTGCTGCTGCTGCTGCTCCCGAGCCAGGGAGCTGATCGGGAGTGAGCGCAGGACTGGATAAGGCAGGCGTTCGGCTGGGGCAGAATGGAGATTGCAGATACCGAAGCGTCGTCGTTATGAGAGGCTCACTCTTTTTTGGCTTTGGGTTCCGAAACAACGGACGCGGCTCAGGACAGAGTTGTGTGTGCGAGTGCGCGTGAGGGCGGACGTTTCGGCGATTCATGTGCAACACCAGCCGACGGCCCCTCTTTCCGGCAGTGCTCAGGGCTTTCCGATGGTGGGGGGTATCCATGCAAATGCGGGCATGACAGATCTTCACGGGAATTGCCTCTGACGTGACTGGTTGATCTCGCTTCTTCCCCAGACTATCCCCACGGGGTCAATTGGAGTACAGCCGTGGGGGACACAATTGACGCCAAGTTCCCCGCGTTGAGGCGCATCCCGTACCAATTGCCGGCTGAGAAAAAGCCCATACTATCGGGAGTTGATGGGTCTAAGCCGAGCCGAAGAGCCAGCCAAGATGTTTTCGCACTATTGATGTGTGCTTGCAGCTGAGTGACAATGGATACGACGACAACAACTCAAGGCTGGCAGTTTCCAAGAAAACAGCAATGCATATGAATGATGAAGCGCGTTCAGATAGGGCAATAGACTTTTACCGTAATTGTATTTAGACGAAGACAGAGAACCTTATTGAGCCCAAACGTGTTCCCTGACTCATAACCTCCGACCTCACCTCAGGCTCGGAGACTTTGCAAAGGCTTTCTGTACTGTCTTTTCGTTGGCCCATTGATTTGAGAGCTGAAGTCCTGGGTGACTAAAGATGTCGGAGCCGTCCGTCCCCAAAGATGATGAGCCGCGGGTCGACACCGTGGAATCACCCACCGAACCACCGGCGACACGGGAGGCGCAGGCGCACGGCACGGTTCAACTTCTCCAAGGTGGTTCAGTCGTCCTAATTCCAACTCCGAGCCCAGATCCAAAAGGTACACTTTTCCATCGTCAACGGCATGTTCACAGGATCGTCGTTGCTTCGCATAGTTGAACGGAGTTGACCTGACAACACACAGATCCTCTGAACCTTCCGACATGGCACAAATACCTCATCATCTTCGTCGTTGGCTCGTACTCAGCAATCGCCGTTTTGGTCACATCCGGTTTAGGGGCTGTGTTCCGCTCAGTCCTGAAGGAGTACCCACCTGAAGACGCAACCCGCGCAACCGATCTTCTCACTTATCCAACACTTTTCATGGGCATCGGTAACCTCTTCTCTATGCCCTTATGCGTCACGCTCGGCCGGCGGCCCGTCTTCCTGGCCTCACTCATCTTGATGGTGGTGTCGGGCATATGGTGTGCATTTTCCGGCTCGTTGAGCAGCCACATTGCAGGCCGCAACTTCTACAGCATCGCAGCCGGCCAGAGTGAGGCTCTGGCTCCGTTCGTGATCGAGGAGATCCACTTCCTGCACGAGCGCAGCGCGAAGCTTTCCTGGTTCATTGGCGTTCAGACTGTGGGCACGGCTGGCATGTTCGTTGCGACAGCTTACCTGGTGCCAGCTTGGGGTATCAAGTGGTGGTACATTATTGTCACTCTCATGAATGCCGTCATTCTAGTTTTAGCCATCTTCTTCGTGGTGGAGACCAAGTACGACAGGCCAGAGGACGCTGATCGTAAGTTCTTTCCTGCAACTTTGAGAGTGAGTAGAGATCTAACGTTCATGTTTCGCAGGTGGCGCTGTTCATCTCAAGTTCGACGACGATGGCAACGTCACGAAGAACGGCGATATGGAGAGAGTCATCCAAGTCACGACGCGCGAGAACCACGTCCTTCAACCCGAAGCATTTGGTGAGCGAACCTGGCGATCCGACTTGAAGATCTTCCACTTCAAGCCGGATTGGAGTCAGACTCTCGTGTTCTACAAGGAGACGTTCCAGTCTTTGTGTCTTCCAAACATTGTATGGATGTTACTCATCAACGGAACGTTCCTGGGTATCTATGTCTACCAAGCATCAACTTTTGCGACGATTCTTATGGCTCCACCGTACTCATTCCAGACCGAGTGGCTTGGTTATGTCCAGCTTGTTCAAGTGCTGGACTGCGTGATCATGGTCCCCCTCCTCGGTTATGGTTCAGATATCCTGGCGCGGAAGATGAGCACGTGGAAGAACGGCGTCTTTCAGGTTAGTGAAGCCAATTCGATTGACCCGGCCACCAGAAAGAAGTTAAATAACTGACAAAAGTATGCAGCCCGAGTACCGACTCATCATTCTCAGTATCCCGATTGTATCAGCAATCGCCGCATGTGTATTCTACGGTCAAGCCGGCGCGCATCCGGAACACTGGCACTGGATGACGATCGTAGCGCCGTACCACGTTGGGTACTTCGCTTTCCTGGGCGCTAACCTGATTGGAATCACCTACGCCATTGACAGTTTCCCGAGCAAAGCCGGGCCGCTGCTGTTGGTCATCTGTGCCGGTCGGGGTTTCATCTCGTTCGGGCTCAGCTATTCCACAGTGCCGCTGATCAATCTGACGGGATACAACGGAGCGATGAATATCTTTGCAATCATTTCGGGTGTGCTCGGGGCTATCACGATCCCGGTGTACTTCTTTGGAAGCCGGATTCGAATGTGGGCGACGAAGAAGCTTTGGCCTGAGATGGCCCAATAGGATTTTAGACTAGTAAGGAAGATTGTTGATTCAATCGAGTTCCTCCATCTGACGTCTACATAATGCCATAAAGGCAAGCAACACTCACACCTAAAACTTTCCATGTTCACGACAACACTATGAGCGACGAAGTTCATTCTTTACCGACTAAAAAAGCTCCGACTCGCGAAATCTAGGTCAGAGATCCAAGCCATTTAATGTTGTAAACCATGCAGCCATGTGTGAGCGGTTTCCATGACCAACGGAGCCGACTGGTGCAAAGTCAGGCAGTGCCCAGTGTTCGGTATGACCATAGAGCTGAAGGTTGCATTAGGAAACAGGGTTTCCGTTCCTCTCAGCGCGTCCGCGCAAGTATCGGGACCCCTAGGACAGAACAAAACATCCAAATCCCCCGTCATCACCAACACATTCCCCCGATAATCTGTCTCGACGGGCTGTAGGCCCGGTGACAAGAGTTCTCCGACTGTGACGGTATCCTCCCTGTCGTAGTCCCGCGCGGCAAAAGACGGATCAAAACTGCCTCCGTAGAAGCTAGCCGTCCTGTCGCTCTCGTTCACGACGGTCAAATACCCCAACGGCAGTCCCTTGAATCTAGACGACACCATGGCTGCGCTTCCGTATGCGGAGAGGGCACTAGCAGAGGTGCCTAGATCTCCCGAAAATCCCGTCAGAATGAAGGCGTCAACATCGAGTGGATGCTTCTGCGCAAGCATGTTGCCGAGAGATGAGCCATAAGAATGTCCGACATATAAAATCTTGTCAAAGTCTCCTAGCGTGCTTCGGCCTTCCCTGACGGTGTGAATGAGGCTGTGGATGATTGCCACTTCCAAGGGACCCTGGACGACGGCGAATGGGTCCGGGTGAGGTGATTCGATGCCATGACCAAGCCTGTCGATTGCGAGCGTATGGTACCCAAGTGAAGTGGCGTAGGCCTGCCAGTCGTACTGAGGAAACCCAAATCCGGACCACATTGCCCTATCGTATGTTATACCATGAACCAGCAGTTGCAGGCTTAATGAATTTGGTGATGCTACCAGTGGGCGACAGTGGGTAGCTTTGATAGTGAAAGTTCCGTTGATCTGACGCCGGTTGTGCTGTGTTCGTACGGCATCGAAGGAAGACGCCAGAAACCCAATTACGGAGGTTGCGTTGTTGACATCGGGTAGATCTTCGAAGACGATATTGCCAGCTTCGGCTGTGACGTTGATGGAAACCGAAGAGCATGACGGGCGTCGAGGGAATGCAGCCGATAGGCCGAGGAAGGAAAAGAAACCCGTTACAAGGAGAAGTTTCATAACGATAATGACCCAGCGAATAGGAGGTTCAGCAAGAAATCAGGAGCTTGGGGAAATATGCCGTGCTTGCTTTGAGTTTCGTGAGGGAAAGGTGTGCGAGGTGTGACGTGATTGAATATTGTGGTAAAATTCCAGAACATCGCGCCTAGATATATTGCACACTTCCTGATGTCAACTGAGCACCTAGTAAGCTTGTGTGGGCGAATCCACTTTCACGTTGCACAGTCGGAGTCCACGAGCACCGAATATCCCGGGTTTCCAACCGTCAAAGCCGGGCACGTTAAGATAGCAATTACTAGCGTGACTTGCAAGTCACGCTCCTGACATCTTGCAAATTTCTCAGCAAGTATAGTCAGAATTTCTGATGCTTTCATCGCGGGAAAGGGGAAGCCGGTCATTGCTGCAGTGGGGCCCGGTCAAGGTCGGAGGCCGGTTTTTGCTGATCTTGTAACTCAAGGCTTTGCACTAGAAGCCTTTGATTGAGTCGAGCAGGAAGGTTACAGCGTCGGCGAAGTCATTTGGAACCCCGATTGAGCTCCAAAAATAAAAATAAAAACTCTGGCAGAACCGTGAGGTCAGTTCGATAATGTGTTTGGTGTCACGGAGTAGCGGTGGATGTTCTCAACAGTGTCATGTAAGCTCGACGACAAACGCTTCATTGATCTTGCGCGCCATGGGTGCGCTGACCCTGGTGTACATTATCGGAGCTCTCGGTATTTTGCTGCTGGCCTTTTTCCGAGTCCATCACCGCTTACTACTACAGTGCCTTCCTACGATGCCGGTATGTAGCTGGCTCCAACTGGACACAACCGCTTTTAAGTGAGTCATTTCTGGTTAGCATTAGTTTCTAAGTCGCTTGCCACCGACTATGTCGGCACTTCGCTACTTTTCTCGTGCCCGATCAGACAAATTGACACAAGGATACGCGCCCAGAGGTAGTCAATTCAGCTGTGGTATCACCTTTGGTTCAGAAGATGACGGCAACTTCACCTCCGTGTTCCGGTGTAATCTGCACGCCCATCAAATGAACCCCAGCTGGCCGCGTGAGCGACCTTGATCCCTCGATAGTTCAGAGACCCGCCCACTACGTATGTAGACGTAGCCTGAGGATTGAATTTGAATGATGCTCCGAAACATACAGCAGCGGCTTCCAACACTGACTACAAAACGTAGCACGAGAATTGCTGGGTGATGGATAATGCGTCAAATTATCTCTATAGAGCTTGTAAATTTGAGCGTCAAAGCGAAAAACGGACCCAGATTTGGATCCACAAGCTATCGTATGAGCTGGAATCGGCCTTGCGACGCCGCTCATGTCGCGAAATGGCTTAAGTTTGAAACAAATCTTCTTATGGCAAGTGGCCGAAATTTATCAAAAGATCAGAAAAAGGCAGTTTCATTTCAGATCAAGACGCTTCTCATAATCAAATTGTTATGACAGCGTCAATACTTTGGCTGAGTATGGCGACGCGACGCGTCTTAATCAATTTTCGCGACACCTTATAGCATAGGCCTGCGTAATTTCCGTTGAAGAAGTTACTTCAATCTTCCAGCTCATACTTACGTATCGAGACCACTCTTACATGCTTTGGGAGAGTCTCAAGCTTTGGGAGGCAACTTGTGACCAATACCCGCCACCATGGACCAGGCTTCGGAACCCGTCGTGATCTCAGTCAGAATGGATGGCGCCAGTGCATACGACCCCGACGCCAGGGTCGACGCCATCGCAACAACGATTCCCAGCTTCTGTCGCGGCTGCAACGCCTCGACTGCGCACAACGACATCCCCGCGATCCAATGCGCATGGAAGAAATTCGAGGAGGTTGAGTCCAGCGCGTCCTGGGAGGAGATCATCGTCAAAGGGGGCATCGGGCCTTGGGACCGGATCAAAGCCGCCAGGGACGCGGCGGACGCGGAGGTTGTGAGAGCCGAAGCCCGCGTTGAAGAACTCACCAAGGCCTTGGAAATTGCAAGGAGCAAGAGGGAATGCGCTACTGAACGCTTGAAGGGAGCAGATGATTACCTGGAGAAGGTCGTCGGGACGGTCGCAAGCGACAGTGGGCGCCTGGAGGAAAAGTTTGCAGAAATGACATCTGGCGGCATCGACTTGTACAACCTTTGGGGATCTTGTCCCACAGGAATGCCGTGGAAGATGATCGACAGAATCGATAACCGGTTGCATGATGTCTTTGTTACGTTGCAATCGACGACACACATTACTGGAAAATCTTATGAGTTTCCGGCCGAAGCTCCTCAGTGGCCGAGACCGGCGGTCACTGCCACCGAGTCCTCGAACACCACCGCGGAGCAATCGAACATACGAACACCTACGCCGTCTGAGAAGAACTCCGGAAACAACCAGGATAGGAGGAGAGGGAAGGGCAAGAACAACAAAAAGCGTCGCAACGACTCCAGAGCACAGCCTTATCCAACGCCGGCAAAGCAACACCGTGGCGCCAAACAAGGCGCTGCGATGCGCTCGGAGCTGCCCAAACAGGCAGAACCTACAACGAATGTCAAGCGCGAGGTTGCGGAAGAGCCAACGACATCCGTTGGCAATCAAAGCAAGCCTAGCACAACAAGCAGCGGGCCTGTGCAATATCTCTAAACGTCGGTCAAGCAAGAAGACGCCCAGCTTGACCAGATCCCATTCAAAACCGAGACGAGGGCGCAACCCCTGGAAGGAATGGGTTCAAGTAGCCTCTCATGCGAGTCGGAGTTCCAGAGGGTTGATCAGAACGACCTGAGGCATATTGCTGAGGGAGCAAACCAAACGAGCAATGGCATCGACAACGGGGGGCTGATGGAATTTACAGTAGAGAACCCGAAGAAGCCGACGTGGAGAGTTGAGGGGATGGCGAAGTTGGACGAAAGGCAAAAGAACATAGAGAGACTGATAGGTGGCCCAATCAGCGGAATCGAAAAGTAAGTGAATTTACTGTTTTGCTCTGTATTCTGTAGCTTACCATTTGTGTTTCCCAGATGGCTAGAAACTGAGAAGAAGAAGTCGGAAGTGAAGAAAGATTCGAACACTAAAAGCTTCCCATAGACGTATCATCCTCACTGTTAGAAACTAGCATCCGATCAACCATCGTATCATCGCTATTGCAGGAATTGCATCCTCGTTTCCGCGCCAACGCCTGTAATCGCATTACCTCCCGCTGCTGAACATCTCTCACGTCCATATTGAGCCACCTGTCAGGTGGCATAACAGACGCAGCCCAGACATAGCAATTTCGTGGATCTTAGATTGACACCGCTGCACGTATCTCACCATCGCAAGTCTTCCATCACTACATTTCGATAAACCATTTCCGAGCTCAGCAACGATGGAGGATGAAGTGACCGAACATGTAAACGGAGTGCTAGTGACCTACCGCAACCCTATCAACCGGATCAAAGACCTAAAAGAGCCATGTCACTGCTGCCATGTTCCACGTGAGCTTAGAACACACGCGAACGACGTCGAATATCGCAAACGTGATTTTGAGCCCCGACAACTCCACACCAACGATGTCACGCGTGCAGTCTGGAACAGCTTTGAAATTGGCCAAGGCTTGAAGGACTTGCGCGCTGATGAAAAGGGAGGTAGCAAATTCGGAAGACCATATCACCTGGCTGCTGGCTGTCCTCAAGAAGGCGCGGGAGGAGAAAGATCGTGCCGCAGAGAACGCGTGCAAGGCCAAAGAACCGGTGGACGACGCCACAAAGCAGTGCATCGCGATAAGTAACGTCCCAGAGGCGAGGTACGAAGATCTCTGCTCGGCTGGCCAGAAGTATTTGGGGTTGATTATTTGATCTGCAGGGCTTTGCTGAATCATACATGATTCTAAACCTCTGTTCTTTGCCTGGACTACAGCTTCTCCTGACACACAATTGTAATATCCGTTGTTCGACTCAATTTTGATGACAGTAAGACTGCAACTTACAGTCTGATATAGGATATTCTTAGCACTCTCGAACAAAAACCAACTCTCTAAGCTCCAAACGTGTCCCTCGCCTCAATCGGCGCCCCCTGAATGTACGGAATCCCCGTCAACTTGAATCCCCTCTCACTCAACCGCGGCACCTCCCGCGGCTTGCCCGTGTTATACGGACACGGCTCCCCGCCCCTCTTCACCGGAATCCCGCCCACGTGCATCGCATTCGGCCAGTGCGTCGTGCTCTGCAAGCTCTCAAACGCGCCCTTCTTCCGCACCAAGTCCTCCTGGCTCGCGTCCGCCGCCGGCATATAACACGTATACACACAGAACCGCGGCCTACCCCCCTCGGGGCTCAAATTGTAATGCGGCGTGCGGCTGTCCCAGAGCAACAAATCCCCCGGCTCCGCATCAATCTTCTCCCACACGCAGCCCCTCTCCTCAAGCCACTTCATCCCCGCATCCGTAAACCCGTACCACTCCTTCGTCCACGCCCAGATCTTGTCCGGCTCGTCCTTGAACGCCGCGTGGAACTCCTCCGACAGGCGGTGCGCGCCCTTGCACACAATCAGCCCGCCGTCGCGCGGGCCGTTGGGCAGGAGATTGACCAACCCCTGCAGGCAGCGGAAGCCCGGCTTGGCCGGGTCCTGGTCCTGGTGCGGCCAGGGCTTGTTGGGCTGCACGTCGGCGCGGTGCGGGAAGGCCATGTTGACGGCGTCGAAGGAGACGATGAGGTCGGGCGTGTCGTAGACGCGCTCGAAGGCGGCGACGAGCCCGGGCTCCTGGCGGACGGCCCAGGTGAAGGACTCGTGGGCGATGCCGTAGCCGAGGCACATGCCCTTCTCGGTGATGATGGGCAGGTTGGCTTCTTTGACGGTGGAGGGGTCGTTGCGGTCGAAGCCGAGGCCGCCGGCGCTGGTTGGGGTTAGCGTATGGATAGCGGTTGATAAGGGAGGGAAAAAGGACTTACAAGTTCTCGAGGTAGGACATCATGTCGTCGGCGTATTTGTCCGCCCGCTCGCGGGGGATGGCGCCCTTGACGACGACGTAGCCGTCGCGGACGAGGTCATCGCGGAAGTCGCCGTAGGTCACGCCTTCTTTGGCGAAGAGCTTGTTGGGCCCGGCTGGTTTGGGGACGATGGGGGATGCGGAGGATGATGATGTCTCTGGCTTCTTGGGTGCCGGGACCGTGATGGTTGCGGCTGCGCCGGGGGAGTTGTAGTCTGTTGCAATGACCATCTTGGGTAGGCGTTGCGGGGGCAGCTGTCTTTGTGAAAGGCTGTTGTAATTCTTCAGTCCTGCTCTCTTTTGAACTTCTGACTGATTTGACCGATTGGATTGATAGAGACTCCAGAAAGCTTAGACGAGGTTCGTAAGATGTGTTTATACTTGACACTCTGTCGCGGTTGACTGTCTGACAACTTTCAGCCTCAGCAACTCTTACGCAACATCAGAACAACCACGCCACAATTGAAACTTACATCACTAATTATCCCGAGGAAACACTTCTTTGGCACATTTCCGCTAGGCCCTGCGTGTCGTCTGCTCGGTCCGGGACGGGAGTGGTGGGGGAGGGACAGCTACCTACTCAATCGGCACGGGAAGTGTCGGCTCGGGAGCAGTTTGGTGCGTATAAGTGTCGGTTCGGGAGTTGGTGGGTCCAGTCCCACACGGGGTCCCGAATCTGATATCGCATCCCGCTCGACGAAGGCAAGTCATCAATTGACTTCCGGATCGTCGTCCCGGATGAGATTCGCGGCTCGTAAGATCGTGGGGTAATTTCATATTTTCCAGATACAAACTCTTCTCATAAAGAGACACCAAAAACACAATGTACAATCCCTCGCCACACGCAACTCCCCCCCTGATAACCACCTCCTCCTCTGTCTCTTGATTCCCCCCCAAGCACGCATCAGAGACACTTCTCATCCCACAAAATGCAATCAACAACCTTCCGCGGGGTCCCCGTCCCCATCGAGCCCCTCGAGGCGCCCATACCAGGCCGCGACGGCTACACCGGCCTCAACCCGCGCACCGAAACCCTCCCCGCGGGCTGGAAACACCCTCACCCATCCGCCCGCCCCCTTCCCTCGCCCATCCTCGTCGAGCGCGACGTCGCCATCACAGTCCGCGACGGCACCACCCTCTACGCCGACGTCCTCCGCCCTCCCACCTCCAACACCGACGCCAAAGTCCCCGCGCTAATCTGCTGGTCCCCCTTCGGCAAGTCCTTCAACGGCCTCACCTCCCTCGCCTACATGACGCCCTGGTCCCTCGGCATCCCCGCCGGCACGCTCTCCGGCCTCGAAAAGTTCGAAGCCCCGGACCCCGCGGACTGGGTGCCGCGCGGGTACGCCATCGTCAACGTCGACTCGCGCGGCGCCTTCGACTCCGGGGGCGTGATGGCCATCATGGGCACGCAGGAGGCCGAGGACGGGTACGACACGGTCGAGGCCGTGGCCGCGCTGCCGTGGTGCTCGGGCAAGGTCGGGCTCGTGGGCAACTCGCACCTGGCGATCGCGCAGTGGTTCATCGCGGCGCTGCGGCCGCCGTCGCTCGCGGCCATCGCGCCGTGGGAGGGCTGCGGGGACTTGTACCGCGAGCAGTTCGCGCGCGGGGGGATATACGCGGGGGATTTGTTCGACCGGCTGATTGTGCAGCACATGCTCAAGGGCCGCGGCGGGCTGGAGAGCTTCCGGGAGATGTTCAAGGGGCGGCCGCTTGCGAACGCGTGGTGGAACGACAAGAGGCCGGATATGAAACGGATTAATGTGCCGACGTATATCACGGGGACGTGGACGAACACGATGCACGGGATGGGCGCGATCCGGGCGTGGATGGAGGTGGAGAGCGAGGACAAGTGGTTGAGGTGGCACCCGTGGCAGGAGTGGTACGACCTCTGGGGTAATGCGAAGGCGAAGGAGGAGCTGTTTGCGTTTTTTGATTGTTTCTTGAAGGGAGAGGAGAACGGGTGGAAGAGCACGCCAAAGTGCCGGATGGCGCTGTTGCGGTTTGGGAACAAGGTGCCGCAGGCGATTGAGGACATTGTGGAGGAGGAGTTCCCGCCGAAGAGGACGAAGTACAGGGAGATGTTCTTCGGGGCGGAGGGGAAGTTGTTGACGGAGGCGCCGAGTGAGTCTACGAGTGTGGGCTACGAGACGGCGAATGGGGAGAGTGTTGGGTTTACGTTTACGTTTACCGAGACGACACGGGTGATGGGCTTGCCCAAGGCGGTGCTGTTCATGTCATGTCCTGATCACGATGATATGGATGTGTATGTCATGATCCAGAAGCTGGACAAGGATGGGACGCAGATGAAGAACCTCAACATCCCGTGGAAGGGGATTCCAGTCAAGAGCTTTGAGGAGTTCAAGGCCGAGGAGGAGACGGAAGTTGTGCTTTACAAAGGGCCTGTGGGCATCTTGAGGGCGTCGCATCGAGCTATCGACGAGAGCAAGAGTATGCATCCTCATTGGCCGTACCATCCGCATGAGAAGGAGGAGAAGATTACGCCCGGAGAGGTGGTGAGGCTAGACATTGGAGTCTGGGCTCTCGGCGTCGAGTTTGAGGCTGGAGAAGGGGTGAGGGTCGTTGTCAGTGGAAAGAGCTTTGCGGTGAACAACTTTGGGCTCGATCATACCCTGAACCGAGGCCGACATGTGGTGCATTTGGGAGGGGAGTATGCTAGCCGTGTAGTTTTGCCGTTTGTGTAGATGCCGGTGCTTCGGCGGGATCATCAACTGTGTTAATAGCCACTCGGCTCATGAGCCTATCCCAGGCAATGCCACTGTGATGAACGACGATGATGCATGAGGAAGCGAGGTTCGCACTGCCGAAAGCTCGGGCCAGGCGTTCAATACCGAGTCCCTTGCTCATGGATGAGGGTAACGGCAACCAGTGACGATATCCTTGACCGACGTTAAGTGCTTGCATGAGCCAGCTCCGCCGGAACCAGCCACCCAGGCGTCATCCTCCGGACCAACGCCCGGCATTGCAAGTGCAAACGTCTGCCGCCTGTTTTCGTCGTTTGTCTACTAAAAGCGCTCCTGTGACAACGTCTGAGTCGTTGTCACCACGCAGGCAAATTGAAGGGGTACACGTCGTCGCGCTCGCGTATCCCGGCAAAGTTGCATGCTACAGGGATGTTGAGAGGTTGGCCGCCGACGGCGCTTCAGGTTGAGTGACTTGCGCGCCGAGGCTCTTGTCCGTCCGGCCAAAGCCGCAGTTCCCCTCCTAACGACATCCTCGGCATCAATATGTCGACGGTGCTTGTGACGAAGTATCGGCGCAAACGACTGTAGCTGCGAACTGCAGAAGCTGCCCAACAATTCGAAATTGTGGCCAGACCGCCCCGGGTCTCACTGGACACTGCATAAGTGCCCTCAACCGGCTCTGCAGGTAACGGGCGGGCGGCTTGGCTGTAGTCACATCGCGGGCCGCCCCCACGGCGCCAGCCAGATTACGCAGGAGGCGACGCAGCGGGAGTGCCGGCTGGCCATGTGCGTTTGTCCGTCACACGACATCCGAGTCATGACGAAACAGGAGGTCGCATAGGGAAGAAACCCAATCCAACGGGGCTTCTGCTGAGTAGGCGATTGATACAGCTGTGTCCGGGCCATACTCATCGAGAGGAGAGTTCTGCTTGGCGGCACTTGCCTTGTTTCTAAAAAACAGGGAAAACCGGGGACTTTGGGCAGAGTTGGAAAGGCCCACCCCACCAGCGGAACGTTAACCAGATTCCGGGGACACTATCTGTACCTGGGCTGTGGTGGTGGCCTCGAGAGATGGCCGCGGCGGGGACCTCCGGCTTCTGGACGAAGGCCGCTGGCGTTTGCTCTTGGGGCTGAAGTTGGTTGGGAGTGAGACGTTCTCGACGGCGGTGGGTGTTCAGGACTGAGACATGATATGATTCCTGCAACACACAATGAGAGACACGACGGGTGGCTTTGTGACGGTGAGGATGAATCGTTCCACGCGTCCGTTGGGCTGCGATGAGATGGAGTCGAGGGTTCGGCGGCGCGAGGTTAGGGATTCGGATGAGCAGCTAGGCGGCAGCGACGGGGAAGACGGCGACGGCGCCGAGTCAAAAAGGCTGCGGCTCTCTTGGTCGTGGGAAATGGCGAATCGCGATGGTGCAGAAAATCCCGTTGTGCTAGCGGTAGCCCGCGGGCTAATATCGCGTCCGTCTCGATTGGGAGTCGATGGTGGCCAATATCAGGTACCAATGCGACCACCTCCTCCGGGTAGTGGTAGACGGAGATTTCGTGCGCTATGACGGTGATGAACAGGGAAGCGATTGCGACTCGGTGTCGATTGCGACGATGTTGGGCGAAAGGGATGTCGTGGCGTACGGGCGTAGTGTGCGACGAGTTCGTACGACAATGTGTTCGTTTCTGGGACATGTCTTCAACGCCAGCCTCTCCTCCCGTGAGAAAAGCAACGCCTCGCCTCTGGATGGCACCGAATGTCGGCTTGGGTCTGTCGAAAAACCTCCCTGAGCTTCGACCCCTTTTGCGGGTGTGACGGCGCCCCTCAAAGGTGCGCGGCAGAATTGGGTTGCAGCCGGAAACCGGGGCAGACCTTGCTCCCGTCACGCTGGAATGGTGTGCCATTGGATGTGTGTCGCGAGGAAGATGCAGGAGAAAAGAAGCCAAAGCAGGGATGACAGCTCGAGCAATTGGACGGCGCCCGCGGTGGATGAGGATGGATGACTGCATAATCCCTTGCATAGGTGAGCTAGCTGCCTTGGCTGATGGATATGTTTTGTGCATCTGCAGGAGGGGAAGCTACGGGTCAGGGAGGGGAAGCTTGGGCCTTCCTGGTGGTCGAGTGTACTAAATGTTAGCGCAACGCCTGGCTGGAGAAAGAGGAAAGAGCGATGGGAAAAAAATGCCCGAGCTCTGTTTAAGCCTCCACGGTCGATATTTGCAGATTTGGAGCATCCATTTTCATCTGCGCCGCAAAGAAATGCAAGATTGACAGTGTTGCCCGGCGTCATAGCGACGACCACCTGAGGGAACCAAGGATCTTGACAGGCGGGCCACTGCCCCGAGGGATCCTCCAGAGTCTGTGGGCAGACGGGACGAACAAGCTGCCCAAGCTCCAGCACCTTCAACTGTGACTGAGTCTATTGCATTGCGAAGGGACGGATCGCCAACACCAATTGACACCAGCCACTGCGCAGTAATCATGGAAATTGATGAATTCCCTAGGTTTATCGCTGCATCTCAACATGCCATTAGTGAGCTGTTCTGCCCCAGAGCCAGCCGCTAGAGGACGACTAGCGACTGACGGGTGTCAGCCGGGGGCACTAACAGCGACGACCTCGCGCCGGCAATCTCCCCTCCACTGCTATTCCTGTTCCTGTTGCTGTTTCTGTGCCTGTGCCTGGCCTTGGACCTCAGGCCTGGCTGGCGCTGGCGCTTGAGGGCGGCCAAGCACCACACACCCAGAGTGAGGCGCACCGGGTTGGCGGGATCTTTTTGAGGGTGCTTTGGCTGGCGCGTTGGTTGGCTCTTTCGATTGAGTTGGGTTGGTTTGTGGCCAATGCTAGGTGGCTTTTGGAGCTCTGGCAGCAAAGGAACGGGAAAGAAAGCAACAAGGGACGAAGAGACGCGTCGCCGAATGGAAAGAAGCAACAACAACGAAGTGCTCCTGCTTTCTGATAGCTCCTGCTCAGCTTCATAGCGCAGGTGCTGCTGCTGCTTTGCTCTTTCCTTCCCTCGGCCTGCCTGGACCTGCCTGGACCTGCCTTACTGCTACGACCTCAAACCTGGTCCTTCCTTTGCTTTCGTCACACATCTCCAGCGTTCTTTCCATTGCACATTTTGCCAGCTCTGCCAGCTGCCTTCCTCCAACCAACCAACAACTCCAACATCAAGTGGGCTTTCTGAATTCTCCCGACATCCCCCCACCCCAATCCCTGCCGGCTTCACATCGTCACAGTTCCCACCTGCAGTGACAGTCTCCCTCCCCCGGCCGGCCTGTCGTCCGCCTCCCATCGCATTCGCAGCTCAACTGGCCCCATCACACTCTTGCGACGACCCTTCGATTGGCCGCCCTTTCTTGCTGCTCGCCTCCGCCAGGCTTCGCAGGCATGGGTCAGGAGTGAGAAGAGGAGCCTTCACCCCCGCGACCCCTGCTCCTTGCCTGCGCCTTGCCGAACCCTCGTCACTTCTGTCTCGCTGCGTGAGACGTCGCTTGCCCTCTCGTCCTTGCTTGACTCCCGTCGTCTCCTTCCGACTGGCGACCCTGAGAAATGTGTTTCTTGCTCCTCCGTCATTCTCGTCATCCTCCTTCTTTTCTCTCGCCAGTTACTTTCGTCAGACTCACCTTCGCATTTGCGCCACTGACTGTCGCCGCGCTACTCTGACGAATCTCTCGTATCTTATCCCATCGCCTGGCCTCAATTGGACGAACCCCGCGACAGCCCTGGCCACCATCGACCACTCGCCGGCCGATTTCCCAGGGTCCAAGGGTCCCGTCGAAGCGAGGCCCAGCTTTCAACGGAGTCGACCACGAGAAGGCCCTGTCGAGCTTGTCGTTTCTTAGACGACGCCGCCGACGACTGTCACCGCAACATCAACATCAATATTGTCCGTCTTGACCGCCACCGAGCGCGACTCCAACGGCAATATCAAGCACGCGACACCTGGACCGGCACTTGCTAACAACTGCGCATCCTGCATTTGCACTTCCAGATACCCAGCATTCTTTTTTCTGCTTTTCCAGCCTCTTTTGCCAGTTCGTGCAGTCCCCAGCAGTTTCCCCGCCATCCGAGACATCCTACCATCACACCCGTCGTCAATTGAGACATTCCTGTGCTGCCACTACCGAACACCCGTGGCGAAATACACCATCGACCGTTGCCCAACGCTGACCCCAACTGCCGATCCAACGTCCTGAAAACCGCCCGACCCCAAAGTTCAGCCGACTGCCTTGCTCTCACGTTTCCATCGGCCCATGGCGAGCCATCCGACGCAACGCAACCCTCGTGTTTAAACGTCCCCTCGGTGCTTTCAAACCGCACGCAGAGATTCAGCTTCGCACCTGCTGCGGCACGCCCACCACTTGCCGCGATCACCAGTCGCGTAGTTAGTCCACCACTGCAGAATACCAGGTCCTGGCCTGTTGTTTCGCAATAACAGCCGCAGTTATACCTTCAAAGCGCATCCACCACCACGAGTCGGCCTCTGCCGTTCGACCCTCATCGACGCCTTAATTCAAGGATTCGTCTCCTATCCAAGTCTCTGGCCACCCTCACCGGCTCGAGCTACGCTAGCACACGCAGCTGCCATCCGCGCTTCTGCACCTCCAAGCAGGCATTACCCTAATCATCGCCATTGACTATCGACTAATTTGGGCATCCAACACCTCAGTCCGAATGCCGGTTTGATCCTTCGTCCAAGAATCGTCCCGTATTGCGCATCCCAGAAGAAACCGTGCTTCAACGTATTTGTGGGCAATCGGATCGCGGAGCTGAGCTTGTCGTTGCTTTTTCGCCGACAAAATGGAGATCCAGATACAATCCCGCGAACGCGAGAGGTCGCATCCCTCTCCCACCTATCCCCGTACGGCTTCCAGGTCGAGTACAAGTACCGGCGCGACCCGACGCACCCCCTTAAGTGCTCATAGCTCGACTTCACACCTCGCATCTTCGCCACGCCCGTCGAGTGGCCACCCTTCCCACAGATTCCACCACGCATCCTGCGCCCCATCCACCAGTTCACGGCCCTCTTCAGTGCTATCGAGAGATCGAGGTTCAGAGTCTGGCAGGCAAAGCGCGGCTTCTACGTACTTGCAGGAGAAGCTCCAGAAGAGGAGGGAGGAGACAGAACGGTTATCCGCCTTAGAGTCAACCCCGGAAATGAGCGCTTCCATGGAGCTTCCCGCTAGAAATCAGAGTTCGCCTGCGAAGGGAAGCTCTGTCGATCGACCGAGGTCAAGCGGAGGAAACCCTGACTCGGCAAAGAAGAAGGGATTCGGCCTAAAAGAAATGGAGGCTGTAGGTTGGCCCTGTTCTGCCATTTGACTTGACTAACACCAATTGGCACAGACTGTTTCCACGCTGCACAAACAAAACTTTGACTTGAAGCTCGAGCTCTTCCACCGACGAGAGAGGCAAAGCGTCCTAGAAGATCGAATCGAAGCCCTCGAAGTAGAAAAGGCGCAGGTTGATGACGTGAACGACAAGTTGCTCGATGAGCTGGAGAAAAGAGACAAGGCTGTGCAGGAGGCCGTTCAGATGATTGTGGCTCTCGAGGCCCAGGTTGAGACACTATTGCAAGAGCGCGAGATGGTGCGGCAGGTCGATGCTGCTGGTTATCCTCCGCTAAACAATATCGAGTCGAGACTCAATGGGCCTACACCCAAGCCGAAGATTGCAGATTTAGCTCAGCTTGAGGAGGACGCCAAGGCACTTAACCGCATGCCCAGCTTCATGTCGGATCGCACTGAGAATACGGAGAATTTACGAAAAGTCTACCTTAGCTCCCGTGGCAGCATTCTCAGCCTACCTCGCATCACAACAGAGGGCGTGGAGGACAACGATGGCCGTCGAATGAACAGCCTGACGAGCCCGAGCCTCAGCGTCCTTAGCGAAAGCTCCTTTACGAGCGTCTACGGAGAGCGGGAGGACCAGGACGAGACCATCGTGGCGGACCCGGAGGAGCCACCCACGATGGATGGTACCTCACTCCACTCTGAGCCACGCAAGCTTTCTCTTGGTGGTGACCTTACTCAACTCCACAGACCCGTAGCCATGGCGCCGGTGAGGCCAGACAGATCCAGTCGGTCTAGCTCTCTCAGCCGGGTACCGGGTCCCGGCCAGTTCCAGTCCATCCACGACATAATTGGTCACTCGTCGCCTCTTCAAAAGTTGGCGAGACTCGATCCATCATGCTTGGACAAGTCTCCGACCCAGGAGCATTTCTCGTTTGCCAACCGAGGCCAAACGCACAAGTATGTCAAGGACGCGAAGCGTGAGACTATGCGTAGAGTCGTAACGGACGATCCCATGGCCAGGTCTAGCGAGCATGCCCTCCCACCGACACCTGACACGATCTCGACGTCGACGCTGCGCCACTTTAAAAATTCAAACGACACATTATCACGCCAACGCAACGTCTCGGGGCAGAGCAGCTATCCTTCTGTTTCGGATGGCACTTCAAGGGGTGATGATGCTGACCACATGGGAGGCGCGCCCGTCTTCGACTCACCGCTGGTATCCGCGTTCGGGAATGGACCTGTCAGCGCGGCCCTCAGCAGCGCCTTTGATACTCGCCCGCCGTTGGTCTCCCGCCCCAGGTCAGCAGGTGAGAGCACCGTCTCTCGCAGGGGACCTGACTGGGAATCCGACAGCGAGTCCGTCCATTCGCTGGACTCGAGTCTCGACATTTGGCTACAGCAGGGCAAGGAACCCAAGGGATACGATCGGAGCGAATCTCCCGATCTGTTTAACTTCCCTCCCTCTGGAGGAGGATGGACACCGCAAGCTATGTTTGGGTCATCTGGGGGTGCCTATAATGTCCCCGGCCTCGCGCAGCAGCCGACTAACCCGGTCGAGGATCTCATGTCCGCTCAAGAAGCCTTGTTCCCAGATGCCGTCCATCCTCCGCCCGCTCCTAACAGGCGGTCTAGTCTGGGCGCGAAAACTGGGCCTACTTCGAGGAATTCGCCCGTCCATGCCAAGCTTCGGAAGTCGCCCTCCCGTAGCGGATCGCGACGTAACAGCAGTGTTGATGCGCAGATGCTTCATGTATCTCAGTCCGGGGCTCACACCCCTCAGCAACCAGAGTCGAAGCCAGCCTCGCGGTCGAAAGACAACCATTATCCGCCCGCGTCTGGGTCAACACCGCGGGGGCATAGGCTGAACTTCTTCCGTCGTTCAATTGGCGGAGGTTCAGCGGCACCTTCTGTGGAAGTCGACGAGGCCACTCAATCACCATCGGCAGCCCCAATGGGTGTTCCATCATGGGTCCAGCGCGGCACCCTGGCGGACGGCGAAAGAACCAGCGCAACTCCACCTCCGATTATGCGTAACCCCAG
Source organism: Colletotrichum gloeosporioides (assembly GCF_011800055.1). NCBI lineage: Eukaryota > Fungi > Ascomycota > Sordariomycetes > Glomerellales > Glomerellaceae > Colletotrichum > Colletotrichum gloeosporioides. Next base: position 137,942 of record NW_025544658.1, on the reverse strand, counting down.
GCAAGGCCGCGCGGTGAGCGTTGATGAGGGCGCGCCGATTCATGATCGACCTCCGATGACTCCAACGACACCTGCTGCTCATCATACGACTCTCACGCCTGTGTCTAAGGGAGCAGCTTCTGGTGAGACAACCCCTACGAGCAACAATGCCAGTGGCGGGGCGCCATTAAACAAGCGAAAGTGGCTGCCGGGCTTCAGTAGGACTAGCAGTCTTAGGAACCGTGCTGGCTGAAGAGGCCGGTCGTTTGCGGAGCTGTTTTCTAGTGTCGTCGAAGAGAGAACAATGCCGCTTCCGTAGTGGACGGCAGGGCCTGGCTAGCCTTTCAGGGCTCGATAGCCCACTGTATTTTAACAGCTCCTGAGGAGCCTTCTTCTTTGGTTTATGGCATCGCGGGACACAGATACCCAACTGGTCAGGCCTGGAAAAGCGTATTTTTATCATTTCGAGGCGGTTGATTATGATGCGGGTGGTCTTAATGAGGTATGAATAGATGGGGTTTGGGTTTAGGGGCGTCGCCACGGCTGTGTGACGACCAACAAGACGGCGTTAATGGTTGGGCGTAGTGCTAGTACCGCGGGTAAAGGAACGAACGAATACCAACATCGCTCGAAAAGGTCTTTTTGAGTCTCAAATGAATCATCTGCAAGTTGCCAACGTCTTTTCGCGCAGTTCTCTTGTGAGGATGTAGTGTTTGGTGAATCCGGCCCTCCAGCTGGACAGTCGGGCGGCGGTAACCGAACTTTATCCCGCCCCGGCGAGAACGACGGAAATGTGGAGACACTACTAACCTCAACTTCCCCCTGCATGAGCTGACCTTCACTTCGTCATCTCTTCCACACACATATTCGCTGCCCATGTCATGATTTTCCTCTGTTCCACTTCCCACCATCGTTGATCTATCCATCAACCACTCTCATCAAGGTTTCGCATCGTCTACTTGCTAAAGGTCGTTTGTTCCCGCGGCCTTGTTCGGGAGCGGGTTTGTCCCGACGAAGAGCCTGGCTTTCTGGGCCACCGACTAGACCACAGCCAAGATTTTTAAACCACTGCAATCCAAATGGATGAGAAGAAACTATTGGATAAGAGGAAGGCGGGCGAAGGGAGGGCAGTCGAGGGGCCCCCCGGCGTCCTCGCGCAGATCCCCCTCGCGGCGACGACGCCGCTCGCCCAGCTTCGCATCATGATGCGGATGCTCCTCCCGCGGGCTGTGGAGCAGACGCTTTGGAGGGGGTTGGGGGTGGAGTGGGGACGGAAGTGCACGGCGCTGGAGAGGTTTCTGGGTGGTGAAGGTGGGAGGGTGGGCGTTGTGGTGTTTGCGGTGTTGGTGAATCATGTTCGGAGGATGGTGGTCAAGGGGAGTGTTGTGGGCGGGTTCGGGGGGGTTGTGCCAGGGGTGAAGATGGCGGTTGGGAGTCCGGATATCTTTCTGAAAGAAGAGGTTGAGAAGGGATGGGGGGGATGGGGGAAGGTAGTGGGAGATGTAGTGGGGATGGCGGCGGGGGATGTGCTGGTGAGGTTTGAGGAGAGAGGGAGGGTGAAGACGAGGAGGGAGATGAAGGAGGCGGTTGTTGCGGCTGTTGTTGTGGTTGTTTGGATGCTTGGAGCCGCGGAGTATGTCCATGCTAGGGTTGCGCATCTCGTTGCTGTGGTGATTGCGTATTGGAGGATGGTTAATGGCGGCGAGGTGTATTGGGAAGCGTTGTGGAGGGTCTTCTGTCCCGAGGGACCGTCGTTGATGGCTGTCATCAAGGAAGAAGGGTATGGTGCTGTGGGAAGGGCGTTTGTGCAGGGGTTCTGGGGCAATGAGCGCCGCCTTCGAATCCTCTTCTTCCACGTCGAGTTGGCGATGTATGCAGTCTACGGTGTCTACCCGTTGTTGAAGCTGGCGTCAATAAGAGCGCTTGGGATGACGTGGGTTCGGGGAACGGGGTGGAAGTGGGTTGGGATCAGTCCGTGGCTGGCGGTGCTGATTGCGGGGTGGGCCTGGGGAACGGCGTTTGTGGCGCGGTATTCGAATAAGTATTTTATCGGGCTGCAGATGTGTGATATGGTGTTGGTTGGGTGGTGGATCGTTGCGGTTGGGGGAGTGTTTGGGTGGGGGTTTGTGAAGCGGCGGGTTGGGAGGTTGACGGGGGTCAAGAGGGTTGGAGGTTGAGGACGTGGAGGAGATTCTGGCGTAGGTGTGAGTGTAGATTCTCATGGAGATAGAAAAGGATCTTAGAGCAGCAAAGAGATGATGAGGATAGGCCAACTCAACCACCCGGTTCCGGTCGGTATTGCGGTTTTCGATTCACCACCCCCAGATGATCCCGATCTTGCCTGTGGACTCAAATATCTGGAAAGACGTCCCTCTGAAGCCTCGAAACGTCCGCTGGTATTATTGCTCGAGTATTTGGGTTACTCGATGATAGAATACACGTCTCCCCGACATTGTCGTTTTGACTTGCTGTGATAGTTGGCTACCCAATGTTGGTGAGAGACCTCGTTCCGCTGCTTTGAAACTTGATACAGACAGCCACGATGAACACATTGCCGTTCGCGAGGAACTGTTCATTTTGGGAGTAGATATGAGCTAAATAGTAAGATGCTCTGGCGCCAAGGCGTCTTCGGCGATGGGGTGAAGGCGTTATGATCAAGAGCTTCGTAAGTATGAGCTCCATCCAAATATAATATAGGTAGTTGTGATGGATGCAGCACTTAGGATCGCGGCTGCGTTGAACTTGAAGTAGTGGCGGGTATATAACTGAGTCGTGGGATAATCCTTCTCTGCGCTGAAACCAGATCGAGGGCGATGAAAAACGTGATATTGATGATTTGTCGGAAACACAAACGATGTCTGTGCTATTACCTACCAATACAACCATACCCAGCGGAAGTGGTTACGGATAACTTGCTCACATGCCAGATTCTTGTCTCTGTTTCTTATGAAGTATTCCGTCATACTCGCAGAGAATAAGTATGACTTCAAGGCCGCCGCGACTCTTGAGATGGCGGGAGCGGATACCATCAGTCAAAGTGTTCAAGGGTGACACTTCCATAGGTCCTTAGAAGTCGGTCCTAAATCATGGGTTAACCGCCGCCACCACTCCGCATTCGGCCCTGGCCAGGAAGTCCCATTGCTTTAATGGGGTTTAAATGCCAAAAGCGTTTGGGTTAGGCTGGTTTCAGCGGGATGTTGAGGGCACTGCGAATATGCATTGTTTGAGGGGCTATGAGATCTGAGTTATGTACTGTGACCTCCTCACTAATTCACCACGTCCCCGATACAAACCCAATAATCGGGAATGTGAATGATTTGCAGGCTGTAGGGATCTCCCCATATCCCAGCGTTGACTTTGAAGTCTGCCCTCTATAGCTGACCAGTGCAGCACGGGACCGGGATGAATGCAGGGTCGGTTGAGATAGCTGCGTTTCCATGCCATCCTTCCTCTGTCTTAGTGTATTGGTAGGTTGGGAGGAGTGAAGAGTGTTAGAAGTTGAGGACACGTCATATATTAACAGTCTGATATATGCCTTTAAGTGCAGCCGTTTCGAGATTCATAAAAGGACGTCGTTTTCTGGGTCTAGCAGATGGGGACAGGCCAGTTCGGTGGGTAGCGTGAACCCTTTGGTATGACTGAAAGAGGTAATGCGTCGGTTGCCTCTTAATTCAAATTAATCCAGGAAAAAGGATCTCTTTTGAAGCCAAAAAAGATTCGTTGGGTGTTTTCCCTGGAGTATTTGTTTGACTTGACGGAGAAAGAACGCGTGCTTGGAACCATTAATCTGGAAGCCCTGATATGATGGTTTACTAGATCACCTGGGTTTATTAGAAGCCTTACTCTCCCTCCTGCCGGCCGCGATGGAGGTTCGGATAGAAATGAAGATCAGCTCCAATTCTTGAACCCGGAAGGTTCACTTCATCAAACCGACGCGGTTTAAGTACTAGGAGAATGCTAGCGGACATAGCCTCAGTGGAGATTTTCAAAGTAATGTAAGAATCTATCGACCATGGAAGACCAGGTTTTGAGTATATATTCGGTTTCAGTAGACTAATATGTCTCTTCTGCAGCAATGCAAGAGTAGACGGCCGTTTGGTCTGGATCTTTGGAGACTATTATGTTACTGGGTGTAGGAGTCCAGGCCTTGGACTCGTCTCGGTGCGATCAATGGTAATAGTGACTGGTATAAGGTCGACGGAGATGGGGCTCTTCGTCTCTATGATCCTTCCTCTTTGGTGTATTCTTGTAGCTTAGCAGTCTGGCACCCGTTCTTCGGCTTTTGTGGTTTGGACTGGCCGCCGACTTCAACTCCGACGACTAAGTCTTCTGTTGTTGCCTCTTTTTGGCAGAGTATTCAAATTTCCCACGTATTATAGGCCTGCTGAACGCGCATTATCGCCAAAGTTGGAAAGCCAAAGGTGCTGAACAATGGACTTGCTGGTTGGATTGCTCTATGGCATAGAGACATTTTCCCAGCTGGAAAGACAGAAATCCAACCACCTTCATTCCCTGCTTGCTGCGAAGTTGGCCATCACAACCATTCTGAGCCCTTATATAGGGGTACTTTTAAACCCGATGACTTGCCTACGAGGCTCTAGCTCCATGCGAACGTCGCAGTGTTCGAACACGCAAGATGCGTGATTGCCTGCTTTAAATTCAAGAATCAGACAGCAGCAAAGTCGTACTGGTTTGGAAAACAGGCAAGCAATGTGAATGCCATTCCAAAAGTCTCATATCACACAATGCAATGCTGTGTGTCAGCGTTGTTTACCCACCAGCCGTGCGTCTGATGGGGAGAACATGTTCTGCGGTGTTTCGATCGTGGTATATACATCCTCAATGTCGACTAGAGAGGACGATGAAGAAGGACCGACCTTGGTGCCCAGACTTCAGTAAGTTGTGCCTTGAGTTTACGATGACGGGATGAATCCAGATCTGACGGGATGAAAATCTTTCGGACTAGTCGTCACCATATCATCGGGTTTGTTCACTCATCTGTCAAGGCTGGCATCCTTGGCGTTGGTTGTTGATGAATACACGGGAGTTGGATATGCACTCGTGCACTCGCACATACTTTAACATCGAAACAACCCCCTGACTGTATGCTTGGGGCTGGCAACGGCGGCTGCTCATCAAAGCATAGACCCAGCTTATGCATCAATACCACAGCTTAGCCAGGCTCATTGTCTTTCGCTTGAAGGATATGAAATGGTTCAGGGTGCCCATTCTTATACGCGTATCCAGTCCAAATATGGAAGAACATCCAGCGGCCTGGGATGCTGCTGAAGATGCATAAAACGAACGCGGCACGATCCTAATCTGGCCGCGGCACAGCCGAATCAGATGACAGTTAATTTCGTTAGCAAGAGCATTATGATTTTCGGCATGGGCTGAATGCGCGTCAAAACGAATAACCTCCCGTCAGCGATGATCGGCCCAATAAGACTCGTTACGAAGTGATGTTTTGCATTTCTAGCGTACTATTTCCACCAATACAGCTAGGAAGAAGGACGATTATTTGATTCCACTGCAACGGCAGCAGCTCTAGGTGTCGTCAAGGGCTTCGTGGATGGATGGCTTTCAATCTTCCCTAGGCTGGTTGACATTCGGCACTAAGAACATCGTGCCGATTCCATCTGTCCGGATTCCCATTTGTTAAAGGAGTAAATTGACAAAGTTATCAATACATCTATTAAGGTTTCGTTTGCCATGCAGAGCAGCATCTCGAACTTCTGGATGTCTCACGGCACAAGATAGCCGCCGTGGAATATGTGACAGTGCGTTGGCAGCAGATTTGGTCTACTGTGAACTTTCTAGGGCTCTTTTGACAGGCGATGCTAGCAATTGGATGCAAGCCGCACCTAATCAACCATAAGCTACAACGCCTTAATCTTGAGATCTGATGAAGTTGACGGCGCAAAGTTGAGTAACTAACAATTCAAGTTTTGAAGATCAAGCTCTGACACGGAGAATGAAACTACCTGATCCATCATCTTTCATCTAGTGTATTGGCCAGTGATCGATCATGGATGATGACGGACAATGGGAATCTGGGGGGAAAGCCCTCGGTAATGCCACACCCATGTCTATCAATTGAACGTTGGAGTTGTGAGAGCCTGGCTATAGCTACACATGGTTCCGCAAACGGAGGAAAAATCCATTCAAACGACCTCCTTTGCAAAGATTATGTCTCTAAACTGCAGGTATGCAGATATAGCCTGTTTGATCGAAATGGCGGTGAATCTAAAAGAGACCTTTGACATTTGAACCCGACTGTCTGTGCTACAGGATGATTTTCTATGCAATCAATCGACTCTCTTCAAGGATTAGACGACAGGCGCTACGAACGAAGATCATGTCGCTGCAAGTCTTAAGGATCACTGCCTGATATGGTCGTCCATAATACTGAATATATCCATCATTTCCGCTATAGGATTATACAAGGCAGGTATACATGACGAGAACGTGATGGAAATTCATGGGGGGTGTGACTGTCCACATTAAGCCCCCAGTTCGATTGCGCCCCAAGAGTCACTATTAGACCAGTCTTGCATTCATACACCGACAGATGTCTATGATTAGAAAATCTGGTTTATATCACGGTTATTCCTTGCTTTGCTTATTTCTGAACATCGAATTGCCCTTTCTCAGTCGGGCCTGAACTTGATGAATCATCACCCACATAAGTGTGCAGGTTTGAAGTCAGGTTCCCGTGGCTTCACTCAAAGATTTTTTGTGCTTCTTGACAGCCTGTCGCATTAACTCGGCGTACATGCTAATGCAGACATGGCGGGTTGTACTTAGCAAGTACGTTCGACAGGTTTCCCCAATCGTGACTTGAGACTCCTGCATTAGATAATTCAAACAACAACGTGACCGGTCTTTCTTTACTGAGAGCTTGAAGGGGAATCAACTCACTTTGGTCCGAAAGTTGTAGTCGTAGCCGGTTTTTGAACACTTCATGGCTTTGCCAAGAACACGACTGGGCTATTTCCCACTTTCCGAGTCATGACGGAATCCAGTTGAAGCTGCGGCCCCATCTCGAGATTAGAAAAAAAAATAAAAAAAATCGAACGCCTGAATTGAGGCATACTTTCTAAAAGTCGCTCAGCCCAGCGGCTCCCAAGCCGCATCGGGTCGGCAAGCCACGCGCGAAGGACGCGTCCCGGCCCGCGGAGCTGTGGGATGCCGACTCGGGGGCTGGGAAACCCCGGAATACGAGAGGCCAATGGGATTTAAAGCGGGGCCCGGCGCGCGAACGCGGGGGCCTCGGGGGCCGGGATCATGCTGAACCTTTTTATATCTTGAGCTGAATCTCAGCCCTTTCCTGTCTAGTTCAGCTGATGTTGGACGTCGATGCGATCCCGTTTCCACACATCACCTTCACGATAGCTGCCTCAGTGTCCAAAGAGAGCAACACAGTACACTTCAGCGACTGCACGTTTGATCAGGTCATCCACCTCGCCAGTTTCAAATTCGCGAGGGAAAATCTCCCCGGTTACACAGGTTCCTGCGACGTGCACGGGCCACAATCTGACCACTCTCTCACCCCTCGGAAGCGGAACCAGGCCAGACCTGGTGTTGTCCCAAACTTTCACCTGACCGTTCCGAGTATCTGTCTTCAGAGGAACGGCTTCTGAGTTATTGGTTCCTGTCATTTCACTAATCAGCAAAACGCCCCTAAACTGCCGAATGAAGTTGCTGCCGAGAACCAAGCATGGCGATCATGGACGAAGATGGGTGCACCGACCATGACCCGCCATCACCAATTTCAGGGGAACTCGTCAGCTTCGACCCGAATGGCGACCTTTATTTACACGTTGGCGCGGGCGTTGAAGAGAAGACAAAGACTTACTTTGTGTGCTCAAAAGCGCTCGCCCGCGCGTCAACAGTGTTCAGAAAGATGCTCTACGGTGGCTTCGCTGAATCAGGGCACTTGGATGATGACCACGGATGGACGGTGGACTTGCCCGAGGATCGGCAACAGCCCATGGAGATGATGCTGAATATCGTTCACGGCGCTTTCGAAAAAGTGCCGGAGAAGATCGAACTGACGGAGTTGTACACGTTTCTTGTCGTCACGGAGAAATACGATGCGACTAATATTACGCGACCATGGGCAAAGGGTTGGATGGACGGTGTGAAGACGAGCATGCAAAACCCGCTGTTGCTCGGCGTAGCGTATGAGTTGGGAGACTACCAGACGTTCAACGCCATGGCGATGAAGATTGCTACCGAATGCCATTTGGATCATGAGGAGGACTTGGTGTTTGGGTTTGCGGGGGAGAACAGGGAGAGTTACACATACAAACTCAGGAATTTGGACTGCTTAATACCGGATGGGTTGCTTGGTAATTATCTCACGCATCACAAAGGGCCAAAAGCTGATATCATGCGCAGACGACGCCGCATCAATACGAAAGACTCTGCTCATCGCCATGCTGGACCCGTATCTCAACCTCTACGCCGCTCTGAAGGGTGGCGACCGATGCATGTCCTCGCCAGGAGATCCATCCGGCGGAAAGAGATGCGACAGCTTACTCTTGGGGTCTCTCATCAGATCCTTCGCCACGCAGAATCTGGACCTCACGGCGAATGATCCCGTCAAGGCATACCGCGGGAGTGCATCGCACCTTCAGTCGGTGATGCTGAAGCTGGAGCTGTACACAATCCACTCAGGCTACGCTCACCCGACCACTTCGTCATTCAGCTTTGGGCAGACCGCACCTTCCCGATTCGGATTCAGCATGAGCGCATGCGAGCACGTCCTACAGTCTGGGCTGCGGGAAGGAGTTGAGAGGTCGCTGATGCTGAGAGGGGACATGTCGTTTGCGCAGCCTAAGCATAAAGAGTATTTGACGAAACAGGCAAGCAAGACGGGCTTGCCAAAGTCATGAGGATATGAGATATTGGATTTGACAGCACTGTCTATGGGAAGGCTCGGCGTTGAAACATTTGCGTGGACACCTCGAGTTGCGAGTCCCGATTAACTCCTTCCGAGACCTTCCGTCTTCCTCTGCATTGGAAGGAGAGGCTCTTGCCTGCTCGTCTCTCTTCTTTGGGCTAGATTCTTTTATAAATAGACGCTCCCCATGCGCCTACCGGATTCAACTTAGAATATTTCACACTTTCTACAGGCTCTACAGCAAAAACAACCGTACTTCAATCTCCCGAAGCACAGCCTCATTATTTACAACCTTATCAATTGCAACCTTGACCTTCAACACCAATTGCGGAGACACTTTTCATCAATCGTCTCTTGCTCATCATCATGGATGACTCGGAGAATTCAATGAGTGAGCCTGACAAAAAGCGACCCAAGCTGGAAACAACAGGGCCCACCACGCCTGTCGTTCTTGAGGAGTTTGGAGATTTGCAACTCAGAGTTGGATCCGATCATACTGACCAGCCCACCATCTTCCTCGTCTGCTCCAGGACGGTAGCAAGATCGTCGCCGGTGCTGAAGAAAATGCTCTATGGGGGTTTCGCGGAGTCCTTAAGCGCCCAGGCAAAGAAGGAGAACTGGGTGGTCGACTTACCCGACGACAGACCTGACTCTTTCAAGATCTTTCTCCATGTCATACATGGTCACTTCGACCAAGTACCGTCGAGAATCGCAATTGACAATTTATACCTACTCCTGGTACTGCTTGACAAGTACGACAGCATCGATCTTATTCGCCCATGGGCAAAGCCCTGGCTCAAAGGTATCAAGACCTCGGAAAGCTTGCCATTGGCATCGTACATCGCATGGAACCTTGGCCACAAGGAGACTTTCCAATCAAAGATGACGAAAATCATCCACGCATCCTTCATCGACGAGCAAGGTAGCCTGTCGTATGAACAGAATTGCCGTTCGAAGGAAACCGGTGCATGGAGCGTACACGACATCAAGCTCGCAGCCGATCTGGACAATTGGGGCCCCTCAAACGCTCTAGGTGAGCGGAATCTCTCGTGGTAAATTGCAGATCAATCATACTAATTTGGAACACAGACACCATCCGTGAAATGCGCCACAAGTTGGTGAGCATTCAGTTTGAGCCGTACATTCAACTCTACAAATCCCTCATCTCCGAGCAGGGACTATGCCGCTACCGAGCTAGGGTGAAGCCCCATCTCCTGGAAGCCGGAATGAGATGTGACTCAGTAGCTCTGGGATCGATGATCAGGGAGTGCTTGCTCCAGGGCATTGATATCATGGCTCAAGACCCAGCGGAAGCTTACCGCGGGACTGTGCGTCAACTGGAGGACAAGCTCGCTGCATTGAAGATCCTTGTCGGAGAGAGCAACGACAAAACTGAGCATAGCATCTGCAGAAGAAATCTTACGAAATATCGGGACAACCTTTCCGCAAACAACGAACGAAGGAAAGCAAAGGCGCTTGTGCTGACACCTCATTACCAAGCTCGGATGGAGGCGCAAGCGAAGAAGACTGGCATTTACGATGCTTGTTGAATGCAACATCCTTGTCCCGGAATATCTTATTCATGGTTAACAGTCAATCAGGGTGAACATGATCGGCGAAGACGCAGCGAAAGCGTATCGGGAAATCGCGAAACGACCAAGAATCCATTCAGGAAAAGGGGAAACGCCTCCGTGAGGTTACGATGAGGGTCATTACCACAGGCCCCGCGAGAAACGCGTTCATGAGCAACTTGAGCTTTGAGAGCAGAATACTTTGGGGGTGGAAGGAAACAAGTTCTGCAAAGCGAAGGCGGAAAATTGGATTCGTTTGGAGGCCCCAGCCCGGAAAGCTGGATTTGACTATCCTCCGTGAGAGTCTCGTGAGGAGAACATAGGGAACATTGGCGTTGCATTGGGATTTCAACTTTCGCAATTTGGTTCTGCAGTTTGATTTGAAAAGACAGAGCATTTGGCTGTGCATGGCAGAGGCGGAGCAAACTCTTTCAGGCCGGAGAACACAAAGGCTCAGCAGCATAGATAGCGCCACAGAAATCTAAGAAACACTTACCACTAATATTAATCCTGGTTCTAACTCTACTGTTTACTTGAAGTTGTTGACTACACGTCATGTCAACTTCTACTCCTTTGCTGTGGGAAGCTCCTTCCGTCTGACCTCTTCTTCCTAAATTCTTTCTGGCAGGTGCCTGCCTCCTCGTAAGGCAGGCACGCTCCCGCCCTTCTGCTACGTCACGCACTTTCTCTCTCGGATTGTTCTTTCCGAATCTTGGAAGGGGGAAGTCGCTTTTCCTCCTTCCCTGCCACAAAATCTCCCACCTTCACACCCGAAAGACGACAACGACGAAAGAACAACAACCTCGCCATGGACGACGACGGACGATCTCGACCAGTGGTGATCGTAGATGACGACGAGCCGGCGGCCAAGCGCATTCGCCTCGACAAGGCAGTCATGCCAACGCCGACGCCGACGCCGACCACGACGTTCGACAGCAAAGGCGACTTGCACCTTGTTGTTGGCAGCGACGTCCGTGCCGGGGACCCGTCAACCTTCCTCGTCTGCTCAAGAACCCTGGCACGATCGTCTCCGGTATTCGAAAAGATGCTCTTCGGTCCCTTTGTCGAGTCCCGTCCGTCTCCCGAGTCGTCAAAGCAAGAGTCCGCCTGGGTCGTGCACCTTCCCGAAGACGATCCCAACCATTTGGGGGTCGTGTTGAATATTCTGCACTGCAATTTCAAGATGGTCCCACAAAACTTCTCCTCTCCCCTCCTCTCAGGCATGGTCGCCGTTGCGGATAAGTACGACTGCATCGAAATCTTTCGACCGTGGGTCAATTCCTGCATTCCCAGTCTCGACTATGACCACTTTCACAACCCGAAATTCGTCCTTCATATTGCATGGCATTTGGGGTGCATCGATACCTTCAGACAAGCATTGCTAGCCATCATTGAGCACTCGTTCATCTCCGAAATGGACGAGATCTTGATCTTCACAAGACCTCAGTCAACGGGATGGAGGCCTCCCTGGGAGGAGCCACAGGACCTTCACGAATACCTGGGCAACCTGGTCCCTGTGGAAGTTGTCGGTGAGTACCATGTTTGATCTATCCTATCTTCGATGTCGGCGCCTGTTTGATATCACTCTTTGTATCTATTCCAAACATACGCTAATTATGTATCTCGAGCAGATCAAATCAAGCATCATCGCGCCAAATTCGTCCAAAAGATGATAGAGCCTTTCATCAACCTACATGATGACCTCGTAAACGGCAAGCCCTGCTGTTCTATACCCGAGGACCAAGATGAGTGTGACGGCCTGCTACTTGGTCGCCTGGTTAGAAATTTCCGCTGGAGGGGCCTAGAACAGCCTACGAAAGACGCAGTCCAGCGATATAGCGGCAGCATTATCGATCTTGAGGATAACCTTGAGGGCATGAATCTCGTTACACTTCGTGGTCATAACGAATTCGCAGACTGCAACAAGAATCTTCAGAAGAGACGAATGGATATACGCAGGATTCCATGTATCGGTAGAAGAAGCGAGGCCGTCGTCCTTCTTCCTCAGCAAAAGGAACATTTGGGGCGGCAGGCAGTTAAGTCCGGATTGGTGTGAATTGGTTGGGGGTTTGTTGCCATGGGCGTTGAACAGCCGAGGTACCCGAGAGGAACTCGAGCTGCCAAATATAATTGGTTACCATCGCCATCTATTTGCATGCGTGGACCTGCATATCTGGGCCGATGCCTGGAATGTCGTCTGTCTCAAACATTACATAAGCGGTTTCCGGGTCTTACTACTTGTATCCAGGGATAACTGATCATGTTTGCCCCTCTCCCTCTCTACATTGACAGCAATTCGACGCCACGATGGGACATCACCGGGCCAAAAGAACGAAGCTTGACGACACTGTCGGACCTCAGACGATCACCGTGGAGGAGGATGGCGATCTGCATCTCGTCGTGGATGGGACGGGTCTGCCCGAACCCAAAACCTACGTTGTCTGTTCCAGGGCCCTTGCTCGCCATTCACCTGTTTTGAAGGCGATGCTTTTCGGTGCCTTTGCGGAGGCTCGTCGCCCCACAGACGGGAGCCAGTGGGTAGTCAAGGTATCAGAGGATAACCACAAGCAGTTCCCAGTCTTTCTCAGCATCGTCCATGGTTGTTTCCAGGATGTTCCGAAGGAGCTTGATATCCAAGACCTGGGCGCGTTGCTTGTCATTGTTGAAAAGTATGATGCTTTACCCATCATACGGCCATGGGTCAAAGGATGGTTGGAAACGTCCCGCAAGAGATGGTCTGAGGAAGGTTACTCCCCTCACCTGGTGTGCTATGCCTGGATGACCGGACATCGTGCGATCTTCGAGGAAGAAATGCGAAACGCGGTCTACGCTGAGAAGGTCGAGCCTGACTTTCAATTCTTTGATCCCGAGGCCTTGATCCCCCCGGATCTATTTGGTTAGTGTGGAACCCCCCTTGGCCGCAACGGTATCCTGACGAGTATATATCTGCAGAGTCTCTCAGGAAGCTCAGAGAAGAGATCCTCCGCACGATTATGAAACCATACCTTGACCTCTACCATGGACTCACATCCGGAGAGCCGCAGATGCGGATCAGGGACTTTGGGAAGTGTCCTGATTCCCGTTGCGAGAGTGCAATGCTAGGTTCCTTGATGCTTAGCTTTTGTCGCAGCGGCTTGGACCTCACGCAGAAGGAGTTCACATACCACAACGGGCTAGAGGATCTAAAGAAGAAGCTCGGAAAAGTGAAAATCCTGACAAACGAGAGAGATGAGTGCAGGTATTTTCTGTCTCAACGGAGAAATGAGAGTCTTCGAGATGAGGAACGATTGATGGCTGACGCTGATATTGTATGCCCTGAGCATTTACAACATCTCCAGAGACAAGCGGAAAAGACCGGCCTAGATGAAGGCGATCAGGCTAGTGGCGCCAGGGATGGACAAATTGAGGGCCTCAAGCCTCGTGGAATTCGAGTCTAACAGAATCACGCTTAAGGAACCTAACTGCCATTTACTACACCTTCATGGTAGCGAAAGTGCTTTGGGACTTTCAGAGAATGAGTCAAAATACATGGCTACCGTCGCGAATTATTGGCAAAAATACCCAGCTTCTATATCAAGGGATCCAAGTAATGCTCTGAAGACACGTGTAATGCGTGAAACCGCCCCACATAAAGTGTCGCGCAGCGACTCAGACTCATCAGGTGCTTTTTTTCAACTCAAACCTTGAACTTCGCAACCAGCAAACGCACCTCCAGCAACCACATCACTCGCTCACCGACGCTCAGTCGGCTAGAAAAAAACGCATCACAATGGGATCTACATCGGCTTCTCAGAGCGTGCCATTGACAGCAGAAAATGGATTTTATGACAGCGATGGCGACTTGATACTCCACGTCGGCCCAGAAATGGCACGATTCAGGGTGTGTTCCAAGACACTCGCACGATCATCTCCGGTCTTCAAAAGGATGCTGTATGGAAATTTCGCCGAATCGAAACCTTCAGTTGGCGCAAACTGGGTCGTCAGGCTACCCGAGGATGAGGCCAGGGCGATGGCAATATTTCTGAGCATCATCCACGGAAAATTCCACGTCACGCCGGAAGCATTGTCCGTCCGAGACCTTTACGATCTTCTAACGCTCACTGAGAAGTACGATGCCACCGCCCTTCTTAGGCCTTATGCACATCGATGGATCGATGCTGTTGGGTCCCAGATGGACGATCCGTATCTTTTGTGTGTGGCGTGGGAACTGGGTCACATTGAGCTCTTCGAGAAGATGATGGTCGCCATCACTCGAGACTGTACCGTTCATGAAGATGGCATGCTTCTATACGGAATACCGATGAATGAGCTCTCAAGCTGTACGTCAGATGAGACCGCGTATCCTGACCCAGACAAGAAGTCAGAGATGCCTTGCTCATTTGACGTGAATTCCGTGTCTCAGCGTGCCACGCATCTGGATAACTCCTGGACCTTCCCATTGGACTCGATCCTCCATCTGCAGCCAGAAAACATGATCGGTAAGCCGGACAGAAGCTATACCCATGGCAACCTTCGGACGCTAACAAAAGATGAATCAGAGACAATCAAGAAGAACCGTATGGTGCTAGTCCAGGAATACCTGAAGCCATATCTAATACTCTACGACGATCTGGCTAGGGGCAGATGCACTGTAGACTTGGGCCGCCGAGAACACTTGACATCAACTGAGGAGCACTCGGCATGCGACGCAATGGCCTTCGGGTCTCTTTTCAAAGCCTTCCAAAGCCTCGGTCACAACATCACGTTACCGGGCATTGCGCACAGGTATAACGGAAGTTTTACAGACCTGTTCTCTGCTCTACCTCGAGTAAGAATCTTATCACACCATTCCGATTGCTTGAAAAGCTTCGCTACTGGGTTGAGAGAGGGCGACCACAGAGCAGAGGAGAAGTGCAAAAGATTGGAGTTCATTACACCGAGCCAACTTCGTTATCTTAATAAGCAGGCTGTGAAGATGGGCTTTCCGACAAGGAATTCTGAAACGAAAGGGGAGAATGAGGCCATGGGCTTTCTGACGAGGAATTTTGATAGAAAAGCGGAAGAAGTGTTTTGGAGGCAGGCGAGGCGCGTGGATCAAGGCGCAGTGCTCTTGGGGGCTTGGGCAAGGGCAACAGTCTAATCCTTTTTGGTGGTAAGCATTGGGATGGTCATCCAGAAACGAGAAACGCCACATAGACATGCTTGAACGTAGTTGCAGATTTGAAAGATTCAGAAGCCGTATAGATTCTAGATAGAACTACAATGTCTGGGTAGACGATAAACTGTAGGACTCTCAAAAAGAATGTCTCGCCAGAGTACATTACAACGATGGAATGTCTCAAAAAGGTCTTTCATGGCTTTCTCAAGGCCTGTGACTGTGGATTCATCAAAGACATAGAAGTAGACCGAAAGTGAGTTTTGAAGTTTGCCTAGCGCTCTACGTTTGCCTGAAATGCTTTATATAAGTATCTAAGACTATGCCATTTTATTCAATCACCCATCATCCGAACTTAACTTTCAATTCCGGGGTCCAACATGGTCGGCCACTGCGCAACTCCCAAGATGACGACACCCACTGAAGTCAAAGTCTACGACAAGGATGGCGATCTGACCCTTCGCGTAGGACCCACGGAGACACTCTATCAAACCTGTTCTCGCAGCCTCGCTCGGAAATCGCCGGTTTTCGAGAGGATGCTCTTTGGCAATTTTGCAGAGTCTCGCCCCGCTGTTGGTGATTGGGTGGTCGACTTGCCTGAAGATGACACTCGAGCGATGGGGCTCTTTCTGGCAGTGGTTCATGCACAGTTCGATAAAATACCAAGACCCTTGCCGCTCGCAAGTTTATACGCACTGCTCACACTCACCAACAAGTACGACGCCAGCGCCATTGTACGAGGATTCGGGCGCTCGTGGATAGCCTCGCTGCAGAACTTTGTGCAGGATTATCGGCTGCTGGGAGTCGCTTGGGAACTCGGTGACTCAATAGTGTTTTCGAAGATGATGCGGGTGATGATCGACAATTCAGTCGTTGGCTCCGATGATCAGTTGCATTTTGATCACGGCCTTGGACCCCATCCATTTCCACTCGAAGATTTCATCCATCTGAGACCGACGAGACTCATTGGTATGTTAACAACAACTTCGTGTCACAGTTCAAAGCTGATCATACCCATCGCAGAGATGATTGCGGAGGGACGACAGTCCTTGATAGGAGTCGCGTTGCGGACGTTGACCACGGGCCTGCACATCCGTACGGGATCCTCAATATACGAATGCCGGTATCTGGTGCGACAACAGTCAGCAGAAAACCATCGCTGCTGCTGTACGATTCTGGGATCGTTGGTCAAGATCCTTGCGCATGAGGGATTGTCGCTCGAGGCCGTTTGCGGAGAGGATGCGTTCCGTCACAGCCCCAGAAAGTTTCGAAGAATACTGCAAGATCTTCGCTTCACACCCAGAGTGTGAGAAAGCTATCGCCAAGGTTTTGTGGGATGGGGCTATGCAAATGGATAAGGTCTGGAAGGAAAAAGTGGTCTTGATACGAGAGGATCAAAGTGAAGTTTTGATGAGACAGGCACAGAAGACAGGTTCCTATCTGGCATGGGGTAGCTACCTTAGATGAGCATGACAGCGGAGAAGGGGTTAAGGCAGGCAACCTCATCTCGACAAAATCACTCTGTAAGTTAGAGAGAGCATGATGGGAATGAATATTATTCAGCTACTTCGATTATATGCTCATGTCGTACATATCTTCATAACCCCACAACTCTTCTATCCCAAAGTTTCAGAGAAGGAAATATGATCAGACAAAGACTATTGTCCATAGACAACCAATGTGGCCAATCCTCCTCTTTCTACTGTCTAGGAAGTTTGCTAAGGTAGTCGCAATTAAGCGCTGGCACCGTTGAAGGAAACCAGGTTGGGGCTGCCGCTCAGGGTACCGGTGATGCGGCCGGTGGTGCCAAGGGCCTTGATGCGGTTGGTGACGGCAGCGGGGGTGGAGAGACCCTCGAGAGCCTGGAGGTAGACAGCGAGACCAGCAAGGTGGGGGGCAGCCATGGAGGTACCGCTGAGGGAGGCAGTGGCAGAGTTGCCGCCGATGTAGGAGGACAGGATGGAGACACCGGGTCCGAAGATGTCAACGCCAGCACCGTAGTTGGTGAAGGAAGCCGGGCGCCAGCTGGAGTCGATGGCGGCGACGGTCAGGGCGTTGGGGGCGTTGGCGGGGGACTGGCTGGAGACGGGGAGGGGGTTGCCGAAGTCGTCACCATTGCCAGCGGCCACGACGGAGAGGACACCCTGGTTGTAGGCGGCGTTGATGGCGGTGGTCCAGGTGGTGGTGGCGGGGCCGCCGAGGGACATGTTGATGACGGAGCGGGAAGCGCGGGACTTGGAGACGATGTCGTTCACAGCCCAGTTGAATCCGGAGAGAATAGCGGAGGTGGTGGACTCACGGCCCTCGAAGACCTTGACGGAGATGATGTTGGTCTGGGATTAGGTGTTAGTGAACGGGTCGAGACAGGGTGGGGTTCGCCCGCAATTGCGGGAGCGGGATGTCCCAGTTGATGAACCGCCGTGGGCTTAAGGCTCAACTCACCTGCTTGGCAACACCGTAGGTAGAGCCACCGATAGTACCGGCAACGTGGGTGCCGTGGCCGATGGAGTCGACGTGGGCGGAGGAGAAGACATTGTGGCCAAGAGTGGCACGGCCGCCAAACTGGCTGTGGGTGGAGAGAACACCAGAGTCGACGACGTAGGCGTAGGTGTTGGCACCGGCCGAGGTGTCGTAGACGTACTGGGTAGAGCCAGAGGTGCGGTGGGAGATGGTGCCGAGACCCCAGGTGGCGCCAGACTGGGTAGTCAAGGCGCGCTTGGGGTTAACCTCCTCAACGACGAAGTCGGAGAGGTACATGTAGTAGTCAGGCTCGACCAGAGCGACCTATGATGATGTTAGTCTGCTGCTCGTCCAGGATGAGACGATTAGCGGGAAGGCTTACCTCGGGGCTCTTCTTGATCTCCTCAATGGTGGCCTCATCGAACTCGCCAGAGTAAGCGTTCCAGTTGCTGATGTTGAACTTGTTCTCAACACCGACGGTGTCACGCTTGCCGAGGGAGCGGCGGTGGACATCGGCAACCCAGGTCAAGTGGGAGTCGACGTTGGCGGCAGCGTCCTCCTTGAGGGTGACGATGTACTTGCCAGGGGCGAACTTGGGCTCGTCGCGCTTGATAGCGGCGGGAGCGGCAAGGACGACGGGGAGCAGGGCTCCGACGGCGACGGCGAGGCGGCGGAAGTTGGTCATTTTGGCCGATGAGGGGAAACCTTAAGGATTAGATCAGGGAGGTGACTGAGCTTGAAGGATGAGGCTGAGGCTGAAGAACAAAAGCTGAGAAGATGGCGAGGAAGACGGCCATCTTTATACATGATTCTCACGATGCGTGAGTAGGAGGAGAAGGCATTGGATGTTGTCAATCCGACATCTCATTGCGCCTATCGGCGTGGTATCTTGCGTGATAGTTTGCCAAGTCTATGGTCTCCAGCTAGAAGTTGTCAAGCTTCCTAAACTGGACCTAGATCGTGGTGATGGAGCAAGGAAGGTTGTGGGCTCCGTGAGCTGTATACGAGAGCGAGTTGTCTGCAGGTGGGAACTGTTGCCTCCGAAGGCTGAAAAGCAATTGACACACTTATCCGCAGTTGCAAGGGGTAAGCGTGCATCATTGGTACCAATGCCAGCAGTTAATCTATCCATAAGCTTGGTTCTTCCGCTGATGCGCGGAAACCAGCTCCGCAGTTCAAGAAAGCCAAGCGGGAAGCATGCCGGGCATTGACCATACTCTATCATTTTCAATATTTTGAATAAACGTCCGATCTAGCTCCACAAAGCAATTCCGCACTGGAGGGGGCCTTCAAGAGGCTTAGAAGGGACCGCTGTGCCATTGAATGGGACATTCAAGCGTGTCGATTCATGGTTTGTTGCACTGGCTTCTTGGCAAACAAGTCATCCTCGATTTGGCTGACAGCAGACCGTTGGACGTTGCCTTAGTTGAGGAGCCTTAACACACCCAATTATGCTTAAAATGGAAGGTCGCGTAGGGCATTGGCCAGAGCCGATGTAGGCGGACCAGCACTTAATTAAAGGTGGCGCGAACCCACATCTTTCCCGCCTGCCAATTCCGTAGTGATATCCGAGAAAATCGGGGATTGAATAAACTCCAAATGGAGACGGGAGATCCCCAGACGGGCCAATTGCCGGCCAAGGCGCTCACCGTCGTCCGCATCCGAAAGAAAAGGGTGCCCCGATTTGTCTTGGCCCTGGAAGCGCAGGTACCGCAAGGGGCAATTGGACAGCTGAATGATGTGTCTGGAGGCGAAGACACGGCACAGCTGACGGCGCAGTTGAGATGAAGGAGCATTACATGAAGGAGGGTGAGTGGTCTGGGGAAATCGGGACGCGCTGTTGATGCGTGGAAGGATTGGCATCCAGGCACAGCGGCAATTGGTTTTCTGTCAGTTAGATACTCGTATTCATCATGTTTTTACTCGAACGCATGTTGCTGCGGCTGTTTGTACAGATTTGAGCGTCCATGCAGCCATCAAGGTCAGATTTCCCATGCGAAACTCATGACCAACCTGCTTATGACGATATCGAGCTTCCTGAATAGTCATTCGAGTCACCGTCGCATGTTCGTTCTCGCACATCGCTTTTCCGCGCTGAACTGTGGAGTTGTATTTCGGATTTACCATTCCGATTCAGGCTGTTCGAACATATGCCAATCGATCCTCGTGCAGCCCGATATGATGCCATGAACTCTTCGCCCGAGCTGACCCAGTCAACTGCGAGTGACGCAAACTCCCTTGTAGATGGCAGATAGGCTTGTGGGGTTCCGCCAAGCCGCCACGAGGGGAGCTCGGATGTCTTGGGCAACTGCCGTCAAGCGATAGGGGGGCCGTCGCGAAGCCAAGGAACAAGCTTCAGAGAGACAGGGACGGGGCGAATTCGAGTAACCGGCCAGAGACAGGCTTCGGGGAGGCTTAATTGGGGGACTGGAGAACGGCGGAGTCCGGGCCCGGCCGGTCGCGTGACTCGCGCACCGATATCACGAAAAGGCGAACTCCAGCTTGGCGGGAGTTCACGAATTGGATTGGTTTTGGTCATTGGGCTGTGCTTCGTGGGGAAATTTCAAGGTTGAACATCCTGCTGCAAGGAGTCGGGAGGGAGCCGCCGATGGCGGCGGCAGTCAAATACAGTAGGTCCTTCAGGACTGAGACCGAAGAAGGAAAATAAGGGGGGAGGCGTCCTTCGTGCCGCACGCCTGCTTGAGAATGACGGATCAAGTGGATGAGTGCCCTCAGCAGACTGAGCGAGAAGAGATCGCAGCGATTCTGGGGCCGAGCCGATGGGGAAGGGATTAGGAAGGAGATAAAGAATCCCGGCATGTCTCGCAGGCCGAGGTTTGCGGGAGAGGAAATGTGCGCCGTGCTTGGCGGCAGGGTTAGCTGAGAAGGAATCGGTGAGTGCGATTGCGCAATTTGTTGTGCATGTCATCTTGTCCTACGATCTCACTTGTCAGCAGGAAGAAGATGACTCTCAACTGAAGTCCTTCCTTTTGATATTTGAGCTCGACTGTTTTTAGGTTCTGGGAGACGCGAGGGAAAGGGGAAATTCCCAGCATGTGAAGGCTCCAGCGTCTCCATTCAGTCGTATTGCCAAGACTTCAACTCGGTGGGGCAGATAGGAACACATCCCGACTTGGCACCGAGGTTCTCGTATCCGCAGGACGAACTTTGTTGGCACGTGAGGCAGAATCATGACTCCGGGTCGTGTGTTGTTGATTTTGAACATGAGGCTCTGCGTAAAGTCGTCGCGAGGGCTTCTGATGCAGGCCAGAGGTAGTTGAAATGAGAATCCGGGGGGTTACAGTGCTTTAGTGAGCCTGGGGAGATGTACACTGCGTGGCAGGATGCGGAATCATCCTAGGAAGGCCAATGATATCAACCGGATAGGCCCAAAGATGCATAGCGACGATAGTTGCTGCTTTAGAATTCGTGGGGGTTCGCTTGTGATGGAAAACGGGAGGATATGCACGTTGGTAGCTGCTAAATTCTGTGCTGTAACGCAACCTCCGGGATGTGGGCGATGCCACGATTTGTACGTGTGTGTCTGCTCAAGGCACAAGTGCGTAATGCCGGCCAAATCTACTGCATCATGGTGTACATAGTCATTTTGATAAGAAGAGAAGTGGTCGTTTTTATCAGTTGCCTTCGAGGTTTTGCTATCCATGCACGATTTCCTTTGTCACATTCCTCTGCCTTCATCATGTGATTGATTGATGTCCCGCCACGCTACATCAAAACCCTTAATGAAAAATTTTAATTCAACTGCGGATGTACTGTTTTGTCAATGAAGGATATATAAATGCTTTATTTTATTGCGATAAGCGCGGATCACTATCTTCGGCCTAGTATTGCTGGAGGACAACCTCGAGGCCAACCCAAAGCCATGCACCACAATGATTCCACCGAGTTTTGCAGGGTTTTGCGAGAACATTAGGTGTCAGTTCGACGCGATTGATGTAGGAAACGTTTGAAGCGTCTCTCATGTTCAGTCCCTTAATTAAAACAGACGAGCTGCTTCGATGAACAGCAATCATGCCAAATATTCAATCAACTTGGCCACAGACAACTTGTACAGAAGACATACTGAACTTGGCATTGGATGGTCTTACATTGCTCACATAGCTCATATAGCAGTCAAGCTTCGATCATTTTCATATTGACTATCAGCCTCCATCCCATCAATCCCGCCCGAGACGTACAACAATTCCCATCTGTGACATCTTCAATGCTGCACGCATCAGATCTATCGATAGTTGATCACCATGATATTCGTATATCTAAACTCATCAACAACTAGAACAACTATTCACAGTGTTACAGGAGAGGCCAATAGAACAGACCTACAACTATTAGTGAGACAAGCTGTATCCAAGAGATAATCCAATTATGCGCTGAATACGGAGTAACCCGTGTCCCGTGTAAGCCCTAGTCTTGTTGTGCATTCATACCCAGCATTGATCCAAGAGCAAATTTGGGGGTGTTCGTTATTGACGCAAACGATGTGACGCTCATTTGAAGTGTTCGCCAGCCTTAGAACGCCCTTATGGGTACCACCAGAGGGGCGTCCATACCATAAGTTTCCACCAACAGAGTCATATTTGCCGTCGAACTCAACTCGACAGTACCGTATACGAGTTTCAAGAATAATGCCAGAAGGGGGTGTTTCAGCACAGTTCGATGCGGCGGCGGTGACTTGCAGCATTGTCGCTAGAATGGAATTCACAACAGAGGTTTTGATTATCAAAGGAGGCCGAGCCTGACGGTGATTGATAAGTACGGAATTTCAATAGGGTTCCAATAGCATAGCGGCACAATACATGAACGAATATCGGATAAAGTTATTTCAGAGACAGTAGAAGGGTAGTATTAGCTGTCGCAAGCCCGCGGGAAGCGACGAATGTATGAAACTATTGCGCTTGAGCGTTCTGATTTGCCTGAGTGTTATGGATTGTTATGATGATGAATATTTCTTCCCTTCTAACTTTTTCTTCGCCGTTTGCCGCCTTATGATGATGGTCTCATTGCTACGAGGTGAGAGCAGCCAACGGCACCACAACGCCATTTCTTCGGAAATGGCGAGTCTGTCGCGTACATCTCCCTTTATGCTCGGTGCCGTAACTTTAGACGGCATCAAATAATCATTAGATGTCAACATGAAATCAGCGAGGTCGTGTGCCTTGAGATGGACTCTCACATCGTGCGCTGTATCTAGAGCGAGTATGGCGACAATGGATCCGTGATGAAGATTTCAACGGCCGAGCTAGATCATCATGAGCCAGGCCTCCACTCGGGTGCAACCGAGCAGCTCCTTTTTCAGACAAAAGCCAACAGCAGGCTAGAGAAAAGGCCTAATAGATGAGGTAGGGTAGTGATATATCAGCCCATTTCCATTTACATGTGTTCGATCCCCCGTTTGTCATCCTTCGGCAACCAAGGCCGAGCATAAGTGAACTCCATCCAGACTTCGCATCGCGTAGCCTGCCAAGACACCTTGTCCTAGTATGGCTCTGAGTGCATCGCGTTTCAGGTCGGCATATTTTCTTGATTGTCGGAGATAAGATTTTTGCTTGCTGTTTCTACTGAGTTTTGTGTCTATGCTTCATTCATTGAATTAAAACAGCCGATTATTCAACTACGCCAAATTTGCCCGCAGAAGCCGTAACCCTCACAACGGAAAGCTTCCAAACCAGCGTTGTGTATATACGTTCAGATGCAAATTCCTTTATCGCAGTCCTGTGGCAAAATTAGCATTTCAATTTGGCAGTGAAAGGGTCTAATTCGATTGACTAACTGCACGGCTATTGGCTTTGCAGGTCTGTGATATGTTAGTTCTCGAGTGACTGGTAGTTGGATTGAGCAACTCACGCAACGACCGCCTCCAGGTGGAGATGTGCAGCAAACCTCACGTGCAGCCAAAACAGGATGAGGCGCCGTTTGCACGACCTTTGACGGCAACTCTGCGGCTAATGTGACCGCCAAAGAAGCAAGCACAACTAGGTATGCGTTGATTTGCATGATGATAGGGGGATAGGAGATGCGTGGCTGATTCAATCAGAAAGTGACGCAGTGGATATAATCTGGCACTTTGTATTTACATGCTGGCCCGGTTGCTTTATACTTACTCATGCGACGGAGGGACAGCAGCCCTGACCCAAGGTCACAAACGGGTGCCTAGTCATGCTTATCCCATCGGCTGCTACATAACTGTGACAGCCGATGGGATAAGACAGCCATTGAGTCTTAAGTCTCAACAAGTCTCTTTATTATGTTCGCTTTTAAAGTTTTCGTTTCATAACAGGTTACTGTCTGGCGTTGCAGTGTTTGAAGCACTCGTATGCTTCAGGTAGCTAGTCGCGGCACCTGACGCCAATCTAGGTAGAATTGTAGCCTCAGAACATCTATACTGAGTTTATTATTCTCTACAGCCTTATGAGATAAGGCTCAATAGTAGGATGAAAGAAAGTCTTTTGGTTCGTTGTTCGTACGCTGTCCATGCGACTCGTAGCACCTTTTCTTCTTCCCATTCAACTGCAAGATGACAGCGCAAAACTTAGAATGTTATTCTGCGATAGAATGCAACTGAATATTTAACATGCTTTAAATCTCCCTTTGATCGACCTGAGCATACAACTTGACATGAACTCTATAAGTGTCTTCATTCCGCTGCAATAATGGCGATGCTGAGTTCTGCGATAACAAAACTGTAAGCGCGACTCTACGCGTGCTTCGACGCAACTGATGAGCTTATGTACGGAATGTCTGCGGTACTTCTTAATCAGTTTGGAAGTTAGGGCTGGTATGCTGATAGATTCGTACGCGATTCATGGCTTTGTGAATTGCCGAATTCCATCAATAGCACATCTTTACAGAGTCTTTAGTATACGGGCTTACTCATTAAAAAGGTATGCCCAGTAATTTGCGTTATTTTCATCAACCAGAATATTAATTGCATTGCTAAATGCTCGCGCCAGAGGTTGACTGAAAAGGAAATATCCCGTCGCGAATTGCGATCCTTTGGTACTCAGCAGGCAAGAAACGATAGCTTCTTTGCGCCTCACGCTGTTCAACATTGCCTTCAGTACATTCTATAATCATATAGTATGGTGCCGCTGTGTTGCAAGAGACAAGCGTTGTAGTGCAACTGAAACCTTGGTCCTCAATGCGATATAGGCGCGGCATATGGCTATCTCAAGTTTTGGGTTGGGCTTGAATGATTGTCGTGATCATGTGTCGACGAAATGTTACACCACTCCAAGGCTGTAGTTAGGACTTGGCAATCCGGAAAAAGGACTCATGATTCGCCAGATTTAATTATTGAGTAAGCCTGCAAGGCTGGTTGGTGGCTGACCGATATTTGATGTCGTGTCATCTCGCGCTTTTCTACCCCTCATTTGCTGCCTCACCTTCCAGCAAATATGTACCAGCCAGCTAGTCTTCCCTAATGTACGTATCAAAACTACTAATATGAAGCCGCTCATCCATCCAGGGTGCGTTATTACTTGTTGCTGACGCAGGTGATGCGTAGATAGCCTTGGAACGAGTTCTCTCTTCTGCGACCAAGACCCGTGCGGTGTCCCTTTCCGACCGGGGATCTCGATGTGCCCGAACCAAGCACAACAGACTTTGTAATTACTCGACGACTGCAAGATGTCAAAAAGGCTGAGCCACGACGACTATAAGGTTGGATGGATTTGTCCACTCCAGATTGAACAAATCGCCGCTATGGAAATGCTGGATGAGGAGCACGCTAGTCTCCCACAGTCGCCTGCGGATCATAATGTTTATAGTCTTGGCAGGATTGCTGAACATAACGTGGTGATTGCTGGATTACACGGTCCAGGTAATAACTCCGCGGCGACAGTCATCACCCAAATGAGGATGACTTTCCGAAACCTACGATACGGGCTGCTTGTCGGAATCGGTGGCGGGGTTCCTGTTGAGACAGAAGAAGGTAGAATACGGCTCGGGCACGTCGTCATTAGTAGGCCGACTGGGACATCTTCCGGTGCAGTGCAGTATGACCACGGAAAAGCAAGAGACGGGAAATTCGAGCGAACAGGTGCACTCGCACCACCACCAACAGCTCTACTGAATGCTGTACGAGCTTTAGAAGTACGGCGAGCTCGAGCAGCCAACGATTTTGTGGCGAAGGATATCAAAAGAATCGACACAAGTCTTCGAAAGCTCCGCTGCTTTAGTTTTCCAGGCATTCCAAACGATCGTCTCTACCAACCTGGATACTTGCACAATCTACCCGGGGCGTCATGCAGTGAAAGCGGGTGTGATGACGCTTACCGCATAGAAAGAGCAAGTGACGATGACGGCACATATGTTAATGTTCATGCAGGGACGATAGCATCTGGAGAGCTTGTGGTCAAGGACGCTCAGCTAAGGGACCTGCTGGCTAAGGACTATGGCGTTCTGTGTTTCGAAATGGAAGCAGCCGGTGCTCTAGTAGATTTCCCTTGTCTGGTAATACGAGGGATATCGGACTATTGTGACTCGCATAAAAACGATGATTGGCATGGTTACGCGGCGGCGGCGGCAGCAGCTTACGCGCGACAACTGTTCATGTTCATGCCCGTCGATGACGTTCCAGCGTAAGGTCGCTATCTCTTTGTACTAAGCAGTGAGCTTGACCAACGATTTGTGTGACTGACAAGATAGTGCTCAGAGGGGAGAACACAGATAGGCGTTTCATCGTCGACAGATTTACTCTGACCTTGGACGTGTCAGAGATCTTCGAAGTCAATCGGTTTATAGCAAGAGAAAGGGAGCTCAAGCGATTGCACGAGATACTTGGGGGCACTTTTGGGCAGCGCCGCACCGCTGTCCTACAAGGACTGGGTGGCATTGGGAAGACCCAGCTGTCGGCAGCCTATATTCGACGTTTCAGAAAGCATTACACGGCAGTTCTGTGGTTGAATGCCAGGGATGAGGATTCCTTGCGGAGAAGCTTGACTCGAGTTGCAAAGCGTATCCTACAACAGCATCCATTTGTTTCTTATATCAAGAACGCTCAGGATTTCGCCACCGTCATTGAAGGCGTTAAAAGATGGTTAGACGAGTCCGGAAATGAGCATTGGCTTGCCATATACGATAACTACGACGATGTGGATTTTGGAGTTTGGGATCCTCAGCAGACGGACTCATCCACCAGAAAAGGCCAGAGAGCTTATGACATTCGCAGGTTCCTCCCCAATGTAGATCAGGGTGCTGTCATTATTACTACCCGGTCTACACTGGTCAAAATCGGCGAGTGCATTCATTTGCGGAAGTTGGGCAGCGTTGATGACAGCATGGCGATATTGTCATCCATGTCAAATCGTCCAGGCCTGGAACACGGTAATCCTAATGTCTCAATTACTTGACGTATAGGCGCTGAGATTATGATCAGATCCTTCTGCTATAGAGCTAGCGAACCGACTCGATGGTCTTCCTTTGGCACTGGCAACAGCTGGGGCTTATTTGGACCAAGTAACAACAACTTGCCGCGAATATCTTCGGCTTTATGAAACTTCATGGCTACGATTGCAACAGGCAAGCCCGATGCTACCTCAATATGACCGAGCAATGTACTCTACATGGAATATTTCGTATAACCATGTAGAGCACCAAAACAAAACCTCAGCCTTGCTCCTTCGCGCCTGGGCTTACTTCGACAAAGAAGATTTGTGGTACGAACTATTGAAAGCAGGCAGTAGCCGCGGGCCAAAATGGCTACGCGACCTTACAGAAGACAAATTAGCTTTCGACACCGGGATGAGAATACTGTTTAGCCATGACTTCGTCGAGGCGGGTCCCCCAATAAATGAGACCGGCCAACAATCTCAGGGCTACAGTGTTCATGAATGCGTCCACGAGTGGATGAAGAATGCGCTAAATGACGGAGCAGACAATTCAATGGCCCGAACAGCGATGGTGTGCGTCGCGTCTCACATCCACGAGGAAAGCGAACGAGAATCGTGGTGGCTGCAACGCCGCTTGCTCCAACACACAAACAGATGCAGGGAGTTAATCGATACGGTGGAATTAGAGTTCGACGACGAGTGGATTTTGATGGCGGTCGGCAATCTATACACGCATCAGAATCGACTCGATGAAGCCAAAGACATGTATTCACGGGCACTTACGACCCGAACGAAAGTATTAGGGGCAGAGCACCAGCTGACGCTCGATTGCTTGCATGGCCTGGGCAATCTTTATTTGAAGCAAGGCAAACTCACAAAGGCCGAACGAATGTACAAGGACTTATTGACAGGCAGAGAAAAGGGTCTAAGCGCAGATGATGATCTTTTACTGGATGCTTTGCATTGTCTTGGCTATGTATATGCCCTTCAGGGTGAACATGCCAAAGCTGAGTACTTTTATGACCGAGCCCTAGCAGGATATCGGAAAGGTGGCATAATAGATGGAGACATGTCAAACGAAACTTTCGGCAACATCCAGAGTCTCGGGAATTGCGAAAACCAGTACGCTAAGAGGGAGCGCAAAATCAGGGCGGCACTCAAGCTTATTGGGAATCTTGGGACCCTTTACGAAGCGCAGAATCGTCCGAGAGCTGCGGAGTGGATGTTCAAGCAGGCTATGCGTGGGTATGAGCAGTTGGTCGGGTGTGATGATCCATTGACACTTAGTGTTGTCAACAACCTAGGTCTTTTCTACAAGAACGTGGGACAATTTCAAGAGGCAGAGACCATGTATGAAAAGGCACTGCAAGGGTACGAGAGGTCATTGGGATCCGTGGCAGTGAAAACTTTTGTTCCCGCCTTGACTACTCTGAGTAATTTGGGTCGCCTGTATGAAAGGTTGGGCAGAGTAGAGGAAGCCATGGACCACTACATGCGAGCTCAAGATGGCATTCTTACTGCTCAAGGACCAGATTGCGGTCCTTACCGTCTCTTGTCAGACTGGATATCATCCTTGGAGGCTTCCAGGTAGTTCAACCCAAAGGTTTGGTACAGCATCGCTCGAGCCATACGCCCTGAAGCATGATGTTTCAAGGCAAAAGAACTGCTTACCTGGTGTTGCATTCAGCATTCGTTTTTGTTTTTGCAAAAGCACAAGCACGGTGACCTGGAAACACTCCATATTCAGATGACAGGCGTGATTTCCTTCATGTCGCTCTTGGCATGGATGGGCCCCATTCCAATTATACTCCGGGGATATCACCGATTCTAATCTCTGGCTTTCCAATCCAATATGTCACGTCGATAGCCTTGAGGATTCCAAGTAACCAAAGGAACATGGCCAAGCAATACCCGTCAAACTCCCTTGCCCCTGTGAATCAAGTAAAACAGAATTGCATAGCCAAGCAGTTCCGCCGGAACAATGACCGTTGATTCCGTTACCCGGCGAGTGCCTTCCCAATCCGTCCCGGCAATCCCGCCGGCACGGCATACGTTCCAGCCCTCTTCCTAACCAGTGGAGATCAGACACATTCCCAAGCCGCTTACTCACCTAGCACACCCGCATGACCCTGGAAAACCATTCGCCCTTCTCGGCAATCTCACATTTGCCATCTCACATAGCTGATCCCAAAACAATAGGGGTGGGGATCAGATAACGTCAAGCGTGGGACATTCGCCGCAAAATGCCTGAAAATGCGGGGGAAATATGGGGAGAACGGGGAGAATTCCAAGCCACACCTGTCAGAGCTATCCCGATTAGGCAACTATTCGCCGGGTGAGAGGCGGATGCTGTCCTTTTACCCCGCGGATTACTTTTCTCTTCAAGGAGATTCGTGGACCGCGCCCTATGGCCAAGAAAGGCACGCGGCGTCAATTTTGGGCGGGAATCGCTATTCTTGAAATCGCCGGATGTCGATGCCCGGCAGCTGGTGTGATACTTATTTAAAGGGTCCTCTCACGATGGGTTGATCGGGGTCACTTGTCTCTGTCCAAGGTTCTTTGTTCTCATCAGCGCTCACAATTTACTTGCCTGCTGTTCTCCCAGAATATCTAACGATACGCCACCCTTCATTGCAAAAAAAAACTATTGTTGAACGTCCACAAGCGCATAGCAGCAAATACGCACCATGCCACACGCAGAGTCTCCCACGCCAGCCGGCCCTCCCACAATCGCCGGCGTACAACTCCACGTCAACGACGACCTCCTCTCACCCAATGAAGTAGAGCAGCTCATCCCCTCATACCCAACAGAAGACCTCGAGGTTCTCCGTAAACGCTATCGTGAAAATGGCTACCTTCTTGTGAAGGGCATCCTTCCTCGTGAGGACGTCCTCGCCGCTCGCGAAGCCTACTTCAAGTCCCTCGAGCCATCAGGCGTTATCAAGCCTGGCACATCCCCACGCGACGGCATATTTGACGATGCGAAATCACCCGCCGACTACCCAGGCATCGGCGCCGGCAGCGTGAAGAATTCTCGGCCCGGAGAGACGGACCGGTCCGCAATCTTCGCCGACCAGGCCTTGAAGGCACACACGGAAGACTGGTATGCGGGGTCCGAAGACGGAAAGGTGCAGGGCTTCTGCAACCACCCTGCCCTACGCGACTTTGTGGCCAAGTTTACGGGTTGGGGCGACAACACACTCCCTGTCAAGAGGTCGCTCTTAAGGAACAACACCCCCGGGAATAAAGCCATCGGAGTCCACTACGACCAGTCCTTCATGCGCTACGGCGAACCAACCTCCGTTACTGCGTGGGTTCCCATGGGCGACGTCCGGCTCCAGGGCGGAGGTCTGATTTA
The DNA here is from genome assembly GCF_011800055.1 of Colletotrichum gloeosporioides. NCBI lineage: Eukaryota > Fungi > Ascomycota > Sordariomycetes > Glomerellales > Glomerellaceae > Colletotrichum > Colletotrichum gloeosporioides. Next base: position 107,182 of record NW_025544658.1, on the reverse strand, counting down.
CATGCAAGACGGCGAGAAGCTAGGCGAGGAGATTGAGAACGAGTTCACGGCCCAGGCCAAGGCGAAGGGCATGAGTGACGAGGAGACGAGGAATGCCTTCAATGCGAACATGATGACCACAGGATTCCTTTGCGATGGACCTGCGGATTTTGGGCGGAGGTATGGGAAGAAATGGCTTGTCTCTGCTTACGATGCTGGTGATGTTGTTTTTCACACGGCGCACATGGTTAGTCGGCTTGTAGCACTCATGTCACCTCATCATCTGCTGACCAAAGCTTCTGATTCACGCCTCAACGAAGAACTTTGACCCTGAAGGGCGTATTAGACTCGGCACAGATCTCCGATTTGTCGACAAGAGTCGTCCTTGGGACACGGTGAGTTCTTCCATTCGGCCCTTCGCTATGAGCTGGTGCTAACGAGAAACAGCGCTGGGACAAGCACTACAGCTTCAATGACGGTATTTGATCCGTCAAGGTAGTACGAAATTGTGAAGAAAGGAAGCTCTGCATGTGTGTCACTGTCTTGTCGGGGTGATGCCACGACCAAATTGCATAGCCACGGGGATGAATTTGAATCATTTTGATTAACTAGAAGCTGTCAAGCTCGGCCCATTGCTCTTTCAACGTCTTGACCAACGCCCCCGTTTTCCATTGCACGATATTCCTTACCTGTGCTAAGTACTTTATCGTGTGTTCCCTCTCTAGCGGATGTCGTATGAGGTGTCCGCCTGCACCGTTGTCAGCATGTCATAGCAACCTGCGATGACTCGCACTAGTCAGACTTACAGAGAGACAACATGTGCGCTGGGAGATAATACGCATTCACAGCCTCGTTTGAAAGTGCCAACCCCATTAGTATACACAAGTAAAATGTTATCTCGCGCTGGAGATTTTCGAAAGTCAGCTTGAAGATCTTGCCAGACGTGCAGCACATGTGGCTTACCTCGCTGTCCAACCGCTTCTTCGTGCCCTCGAAACCGACCATTGAGTTTGAGCTGTTGTAGTCTTGAAACCTGAAAATGGCTTTTGAGGCATAGTAGTATCCCAACCCAACGGTTGCTAAAACGCCAACATCAGTGATCGTTCTCATCGTCAAATGTTTTTCCCGCAGGTCTCGTGATCAGGGCCCCAGCATGCACTCACCTGGACATGCACTCATCCACAACACCGGAAACGGCTTCCCCCTCGCCAGATCCGGCCGGTCATAGAACAACGGGCGAAATGACACCGGCTTGTCCCGATACCAAGCCTCGACTTCACCCTGAAGCTCCTCCCAGGCGGCGTTGCTGCTTGCTAGAAACCCCGTGCCATCATCGGGGAAGAAGAGCTTCAACACCTTCGCGAACAGGTATACTATCCGATTCGCGTGCGCCGTGTCATCGTTCATTCTAAACGTGGAAGACCTCTCAAAGTTCTCCAGGCAGATCTCGATCGGCGTTCGGCGGACCAAGAAGACATATAGTGCCTGCCTTAAATGCACCCAGCTTGCCGCCTCAGCAAGCCCGCCTTGCGTGACGAACCTTGCAATCGCGTCATGATTTAGCAGGTTTCGGGTACCTCGTAGATGATGGTAGTGTGAGTCCGTCTCGTTGTCGTACTCCTCATACAGACGCATGATGACGACCGCCGTCAACAGGGTAGAGTCCCACGTCTCTGGCGGTTGTGAGAAGGCTTCAATGAGCAGCTCAATGCATCGGTTGTGGTAGTAGGTGCTCTCGAGATCAGTCTTTTCGGCGTTGTCGTCAGCTTGTGTATCAAACCGGCTCGCGAGGGCGAAAATGCCGTTCAGGAGGATCGGTGTGCTGAGAGCTAGGCGAGGGACGTCGAGGGTGAACGGGCGGGCATCGTGACATGCATCAATCTGTGCACTGAGATCAGACCGGGGTGATTAATCATCAAAGGATAGGTAAGTGAAGCCTACCGAAGGAGCTATTCTCATAATGTATGTGCGGAACAGATACGCCTGACGTCCGGTAAAGCCGCAGTGTTCGGGATCCGTGGGCTGTGGTCGCACCTCGGCATCTGATATGAGACTCTCAGTCCGCTCTCGCGGCGCTGATCCGCCCTGAGTCGACGGAGAGTCCCCTAAGAGATACGATATCTGAAGCTGGGGCTGGACCTCTCCAGGATTCCATCCCCCAGACTCGGAAGCCAGGCCATCGCGGATGGAATCTAGATAGCCCGGGCTAGAAGCAAAGCTTGATCGGTGTGGAGGCTCAGCCGGCGGGCCCCTGTTCAACATGAACCCGATGGGTGCGTTCCCATCACCGTGCGACCCGTGGCCGGTGAACCTCTGGGCAGGCGCCTCGCCAAGCCTCGATCGCGCAGGAGGTGAGAAGGCAAAAGTAAGCTGCTGGCTCTCGAATGACGCTGAACCGTGCGGCGACGCGTGAGATCCGATGCTGCCGCTCCTCGCGGCCGTCTGAGTGGACTGGGTGGCTGGTGACGAGGAGGCTTCGGTTCCGGTCTCCTCTACTGCTCGACTTGCCTCGCTTTTACGTCTGGCTGAACATAGAATAAGCCCCTGGTGTAACGAAAAGGAACGACGTGAAGGTTTGAGAAGGAAGCCAAGGGATTGACAATGTGTATAAATTTCAATAGGATGTCTGTGATAGGAAAGATGTCCAGGAAAGGAAAGTCAAGTCACACCTCTCTGCTGCTCCAGCTTCTGGGCCTTATCGCCGACAGAGGCACTTTTCCTCGAGCTGCCGGGTGCATGCTTAAAGCGTAATGTGGTATCAAAGTGACACTCCAAGTCCGCCTCGACGCAGGCGCCGCAGCCCGTCGCGCCGGGTTGCACGACGCATTTGCGGTGACGCCGCCGGCAGGCGTTGCAGCAGCGTCGGGGCTTCATGTAGCTCTAGCCACCGGCGGCCCCCGATCTGTTCGTCTCTCTCTCTGCCTCTCTCTCAAGAGTGTCCGAGTGTCATCCGAAACCTGCCGCATTCGGTACTCACTGTCTTGTCTCCTTCCGCCGGAAAGTAATCACCATTGCCGTGAGTGGTGGGGGGTTGCCACAATCAATCTGGCCGGCCGGGGTCGGGGTGAGGATGGACAGACAAACGTACGATTTTGGGTGTGTTGCGGGGGAAGCAGAGGTGAATCCCGCGGGATACATGGCCTTTTGAAGACATGGCAGACAAACAGGGCATTGGTCGGGGCTCGGGATCGACGCGATGCGGGGGTGAATGCGGGGTGAATCCCGAGGATAAAGCATGCCTGTCGCTCGCTCGCGATTGGGTTCTGCATCGTCACGTTTTAGCCCCAAGCCAAAGTTGAGTTGGAGGGTCTCCATTTCAAGTAAAAGCCTCCGCAGTTCAGGCAAAAGGCTCCGACCTGCTGAAGAATATTGTTCACACCTTGACTCTGTTCTCTCTTCTGCGTGAAGTTGACTGGCCAAGCATGGTTCAACGCCCCGTATTGAAGACTCCATTCATGTCAGGTGATCGGGCCAATGCATAGGAAACGGTACAACTCTCTACTGAAGACCCGGGTCAGCCGCGACAAGATGAGTTGAGGTATTTATACTGGCGACAAAGATTCCGAGACAACCGTTGAACCCCGTCAGATCTCCGACTTCACGATCAATTGGAACTCCCGCCCAATCACACCAGGATAACAGCAGCTAGTCTTATCTGATCACATCTACACAACATAGGATGGCGTCAACGGGAACCATCCGTTCCCACACGAGGACAGCTCCGTCGGAACTGCCACAGAGCAAGCATTGGCATGGATCCTGTTTGATTGCACAGACAAAGATGACAGTGTCAGCAGATCAAGCCCTAGTTGACCCACGATGTCGAGGGTGGCGAAACCTGCTATTGACCAACACCGAGCCCGGTGATACACGTCTTGTTCCTGTTGAATAAAGCCACTCCTACTTGATTCGGGCCCCAAAAGGCTATATCCGATATTAAAAGGGCCATTCTTATGTACAAATACTTTCCATGGCCCCGAGGACCAGCTTCGAGCCGACCCTAAAGATCTAGCAATCGATCTCCCCAATCTCCTCCTCCAGAACAAAGATCGATAGTTAAGACAAGGAGAGAATCGAGTGGAACATGCGCGGGAAAGCTCCTGGATCTGAGACTGATTTAAGCTTCAACACACTGCCACTGAGCACCGACTGTGGCGTTGCCCCCCGAAGCTGAAGACAAGTGGGAACGCTGGGGATACGGGCAGAGCAAGCGCTCTTCAGCGTCGCCTTGTTCATTCTGCCGTTGCAAAGGAAGTGAGTCCGGAGCCTTTCCGTGCTCTACCCAGGCAACAAGAGCTTCCCACATAGCAGTTGGCTGCCCTCCAACACCCCCAGCGCAATGGGCCAACCCAGGAACCTCGAAGACGCGGTAAAAGTCCTGAGCCTTGGGGTCCAGCTTCAGGACTTCCTTGTAGTAGTGCGTCGTCTGCTTCAGGGGAATGAGGCCATCGGCCTGGATCGGAGACAATCAGTATATTGCCGAATCGCGTTGACAAGATTGACTTACAGTGCCATGATAGGTCATGAGCTTTCCGCCAGAAGCACGGAATCCAGACAAATCCGCATCAGCAGTTCCAATGATAGAGTTGAACTCGCGGATGGACTCTTTGAAAAAGCTAGAGAGGTTCTCGGGGGTCAAGTCTTTCCAGGATGCGGAGGAGTTCTTCTGCACGAAGAGGGGGATCCATTTGTCGCCAAATCCAGCCGGCGCGCCCTCGCAGGTGCCGTTGCTGCAGGCGGTTTGGGCATAGCCCAGGTCCGAAGTCTGCGCTCCGCCGGATGCATCGCCGGAGAGGCGGGCGTCCAGGTTCGGGCCGTACCAGAGGAAGCCTCCCTCCGGGGTGCGCGGGCCTGCCCAAGCCGATGCAGCGACCACTGCGGCCGTCTCACTGATGATTGACGTCTTGCCGGAGCAGTTGAACTGCTGTCCTACTAGAGTCATCGGGTCAAATTTGCACGCCGACTCATCAGAGACCAGACCGTCGACAAGGCCATCGACGGGATCGCACTCTGCGACGGCAGCGGCCGTGATGTAATCGAATTCGCAGCCTTCGGGAAACTCTCCACGGGAGTTCATGAGGGTCTGCGCCCAGATGGACGCCGAGAAGAACTCGTTCCAATAGATTGCGGGCGCCGAGGCAGCGATGCCGTCGTATGCGTCGGGGTATCGCTGGGCTAGCATCATGCCCTGTCGGCCACCTTGGGAGCAGCCGCTCCAGTACGCGTACTCGTGCTTCTGACCGTAGAAGTTCTCTGTGAGGGCCTTCACGATGATGGACTAGCAGAAGATTAGCAAGGTACGTTCACACACCCCAGGGTGTCAAATGTTCGTCGTGCGACCGAGACTCAGTTGCAACTCACCTGGTCATGGAGGGCCACGGATCCAAAATTTTGGAGGATGTACAAGTTTACATTCCCCTCTGAGACCATCGCCCAGTCGTCCGGAGTGTACGCGACCTGACCACTCTTGTCCCGGAGCCCGGCATCAATGCTTGAGGCAACATAGCCCTCGGCAACGGCGCCAGTCATGGCCTGGTATGAGAGGAAGAAGCGGCCCGCAATCCAGCCCCCGCCGCCGACGGACTGGATGCGGCCGTTCCAGGTGCTCAAAGGCAGCCAAGTCTCGACACCGAGACTGTCATCCTGGCCGGGGTGGGTGTACGTGATCGTGATGTTGCAGAAGTCGACGCCTTCGGCTTTGATGGTGGGGTGGTTGTAGTTGTAGTCCTGCGATGCGGTCTGGGTGTAGTTCAGAACCGGGACCGCTGTCAAGGAGAGTATCTCGGCTCCGTAGAGCGATGGTATGGGGATGTTGGCGTCGGTGCACGCAGAGACGGGAACGACTGGATACGACATGCTGAGTCGTCGGTGGAGGTTTGAGTAAAGAAAGTGGTGAGGAGGTGGTTGACTGATCCTACAACTCAGAGGATTCGAGATGGGCAGACATGATATTTCTACTTTTTTAAACTGTACCACCTATCGCAGTAATACCAATGATCTTTGTGTCCTGCCGAGATGCCCGCAAATCCTAAAGCGAGAACGCGGAATGAGGTTCGGACACGGAGAGCTCTGATTGGTCTACCCAGGATCACCACAGACGACAAGAAATCATACGCGGTTCCCCTGAGTTAATCCGAATTACCCCACAGAAGAGACAACAAACAACGGGGAAACAACGTCACTACCCGTGTTGACAATCGGGAACCGGATTCCGATCGTGCAGCTAGTGTAACGGGCGGCAGGAACCATCACGGTTATGGACCCAGAGACTCTGCGTTACACACTTTCGCGTAACCATCATGTTTGTAAATCTAATTCAATAAACCGGAGTCTTCCCAGAGAGAAGCAGCCCGTCGAAATCAAAAGTGCACTGGGGATATGTTTATTTCCAATTTTCAGTCTCTGGGCTGTTCGGCATGCTTGGGTTCTTGCGACCAGCGCGGCTGGTCGACTCCTTCATCAGAGCCACAACTCTTGCGGGTCACAGTTTTCCACAAGCAAACGAAAGAACGCCAATGAAGCCCACAGCCGACAGAATTCGGCCTGCTGCTATAGTCTCGAAATGCGGACATTAGCTAGGATTTCACTGTTAGAAAACACTTTATGGCCCACTACTACAGGTGTTGCCCCCGAGATGAGCAGGATGAGCTGGATATCATTACAGGACCTTAACGCCGCTATCTATTCTTATTCAGGGGTATCTCTTTAGGGAAACTCTCAAGGGTTTACAACAGTATCTAATGCATAGTACGCCATATTCTGTGCGTTTTGTACCTTGTCCTTGCCATCAATGTGTTCACAGCTGTTTTCGTATTAGCAAGACGTTGGGCCACGATGCTTGTGCACAGAATACATACCAGTAAGGGTGATAGCACGCCTTGGTAACATCATTCGGTGCCGGAGCGTAGTTTTCGACGTCGGTGCACCTTCTCTCAGCCCCGGTGATTTGAGGAATGTGTTGCAGCTCATGTAGCAAGGAAAATCCCGACGTGAGCAAAACCTTTCCAGTCTGGTCCCATCCAGACGTCCGCCAGTCGTCCACCATGTTTTGCCATGTAATCGAACTGAAAAACGGCGGACACAACGTGACAAGGGGACCTGTGTTGTCCGAGATGGATCCGATCTGGAACGCGATGGCAACAGCCCCCGGCCCGCAGAGCGCAAAGTCGTACGGGATGCACACGAACGTGAGCCCCGTCGGGCTGAGCGCGGCCATGTTGGCGTCGTGAATGCGGTTGCGTTCCCATGGCGGCTTTACGTCTGCGACGGGGTCGTAGTTGTTGCTTTTGATTGCTGTTCTCATGGCATCGTTGGCGTTCTCCTCTTTGGCGTGTTAGCGTGTTGGTTCCTAGTGATGAACTTCAATTAACTTACTGCCGAACCACTTGAGGAATGACTTAGAGCCCGTGGACTCTGGCTTCGCGAGTGCATCTGAGGCACTTCGGGCCAAGGTTTTAGCCTCAATCACTGCCCTGTGCAGCGTGTCTATTTGGGAGTCGCTGCAGCCTAGCTCGTCTCCTTCCGCTTGGTCTACAACGAAGTAGCCATCCAAAGCTCGCTTGCGATGAAGGCTGGCGTGTATGCTGTGAGTCTCGGCCGGATGAGCGGAAGAAAAGGCCACAAGAGCGATCAGAGCGAACAAAACAGAAAACAACTCCATCTTGGAGAGCGTTGTAGAAGCCGGACGCGAGAGAAACAAGGCAATTCGAGATGTGCCTTCTTCATGATGTTGCTGCCCATCGTCTGTGTATATGTACTGAAAGTACACTGGCATCCAGGGGTGCTACGCGACTCATTTAGTAGCAAACTGCGCCTAAAAAAGAATGCCATACCCTGCTAACATTTTAAACTGAGTCAAATTCAAGGGGCATCAAGAACACCTAAATAAATTGAAATGAATTATTCACTGCGCAGTGCTTTAAGTTTGCCTATGCTTAATTTCCTATTCTCGGGCTCGCCGCTATCGCAACACGCAGACGCTAAGCAGCTTCTCCCACTCTGCTCACCGTGACCTCAACTCAGGCGTCACTTTGTCAACTTACGGGCGGCCACACCGAGGTGAGCAGGAGGGCGATGCAATCGCACTTGAGCGACAAAGTGTCTTGTCACTGCCAAGGTAATGGGACGTCAACGCTTCGCTGCATGTCGCTCGCCGTTTGGTATCCCACCGACTACTGCATGACGTCAGCACAAGAGTGTACGGGGTAGGACAAATTAAGTGGTGTTCCGCTTAATCGACACTTTCTTTCTTTTTTCCCAGCAAATCAACAACTGCAACAACCGTAGATTTAGAGAAGTATAAGACGTGATTCATCTTCTACCTTTTGAACACAGCTACACCCAATTGATAGAGGGCTACCCTGTGAAAATTTTAATTATACCTTGATAGATACCTACTAAGTATCGTGGAACTGTTGAAGTACGGGGATTCAATGTACTGGCATTATGCAGCAGTCGATGAAATAGCATGTGTCGCAGCGGATTGCGAATACAATATTGGGTATATGAACTCCCAATGCTTTGAGAGAGAACTCTCAACCCTCATCGGTGATCTCTACGGTGGCTTCGATGGCGGTGCAGCCTCAGCGTGGCATAACCCATCCGCATCCGGCTGACCACAAGGCAACGGCGTACCCAGGCTTTTGTTCTGAAACACGGGGCTCTGTGTTCAATCGAGACAAGAACAAGGAGGAAACTCGTCATGCAGGTGTTCGGATAATGCCATCATATCTTTGTTATGTGTATGTTGAGATGACATTGTTGGGCTTTTGGCGCCTAGAGGATGGCTGACCGAAGCTTCAGGACTGCAATCATGGTTCATCAGCCACAAGTGAGGAGCGGTCAGCGTCGGTATGTGGCGTAGGCAGACAAAGCTTCTTCGAAGTCTTTTCTTCTTCAATGTCTTCCTTTCACCAAGGCTGAAAGTTCAAGATGGCGGTGATAGTACGGCGCGGAGACAAACTCAGTGTTCCAGTAGAGCCCGCGCCATGAGCTCCGGTCATGGGTGTTCCTGCATAACCCCGTGAGGAAGACGCTTGCTTGTCTCCCCCCCCCAAACTGCAAGTATTCTCAGTCGCGCCTCATTTGGTAGCCCCTGTACTTTCTTTTGAGGTCTCGCGACTCTCGTCTGAGTTCATCCTCGTAGCTGTCGAGCGGTGAACTGGGCCTGGGACGACGCTCGTGCGACCTTGGCCAGATGACAAACGGAAAAGGCGTGATTGGCCCACACCGCAAAAGTCATCTATACAAGAAGTATCTTGGCATCTTACGTAAAAACGGGTTCGCACCGATTCATCCCAGCGCTGGAAGGCGGGTCTTGGCAGTCTTCCAGCTGACAGCCGTCCAGAGCGCCCATTTTCAGCTTCGGGATGGAGTGATTATGTCGTCGAAGGCGGGCGGAGAGAAACGCATTAGCAGGCTTGTGTTTGCTGAGTATTACCGACCATCCTCGTCCGGGCTGAGAGTTTCGTGCGACGAGGGCACACGGGCTCCGAGCCGCTCGGTTTCCCGCGCGGGTTGATGCACATTTCAATTTATCGGACGCCGTCTCCAATGATACCGGTGCAAAGCGTGCCCAGCATGCTGTTAACTCTGAGGTTGGAAGGGATGAACTCTACACCGCATACCAAACCAATTGCAGCAAATTGAAACTCGTGGTTTTGCTCGCCCGGCCAAGTGCCCAGCCACGGAAGGCTCAAGTGACGCGTCAGTAAGGGGTGGCGCCAGCCGGCTTGGGGCCTGGGCATTTGCAGGGCATGACTGGGCGCTGTCGCAAGACGCCGTGGTCACGAACGACGAGAATCGGGTTCTTGACCTTGTGCCCACCTGATTGATGTCTTCCCCCGGATAAACAAACAACAGTCTACCTAGACTGCGGACAGCACGTCGGAAGTTGAAACTGACTTATCGCAGCTATCGCTGGCGCTGGGTCGGCTATCTTGTTCTTGGGTGCAAGCCTTCGGAATAGAGCGGGAGCGCTGAGCCCCATGGGGTAAGTGGGAGGCCCATCAGTGGACGGGAGATGGGATATGCGGCCGCGGCGCGATGTGACCAAGGTAGCGATGGGAAGAACCGGGTGCGGGGAGGGCGTGAAGCATATGTGGTGACGTTTGGAGGTTGCAGCGAGGGGGGGATTGGAGGTTATCGCTTTTCGTGATGTGGTTATCCTCGGCGCAAAGGAGGGCGATGGGTGAGATGTAGGATGTGGTGAGAGTTATTCGGTGTCAGCAGTGTCAGCTTGAAGGTCAACAGCTGCGAGGATGAATGAGTTTGCAGAAACCAGAGCGGATGAAGAATAGTCGTCTGCCAGAGTGAGCGGCTCAATGATGCGATTCTTGAAAATGCCAGAAATATTCCAGCAAATTCTTCGTGTTGAATGACATTCAGGCCCGTAGCTCGACCGGCAATCCCAGGACCCAGAAGACGCCCATCGGGCCCCGGCAAGGTTCTCTTCCCCCAGGCGCCAATTGACAGCCGAGACCCTTCCTGTGGACCGCGGCCCCGAGTACCCGATCATCAAACAGGACACCTGCATCTTGAATGTGTCGGGACTTTTCAATCATTTTGAGTGATGTTCATAGCCGCTCTATTCCGATGAGCTGCAATAGCCTGAAGATTTTTGAATACGTGGCGATGGACATGAATCAGTGTTTTGACACCAGGGCCATGTACATGAAGCAAGAGCCATCAAACCAGAGCATTACGGACGGAACGAAACCACACGAACCGCGCCTGCAGACTCGATGAACCGGACTGATATCGAAAATGCAGGATCCACCCTGTTCCGAAGGGGTTCTCAATGGCTGCTAGAGCCAGAGAGGTGCGCGAGGTGCGATAACAGGGGAGGGCGGAGGGAGCTGAGGCTGTGTGACTCGCTTCCGCATTTGGCCGAAGCAGCGTCTGGACACCCCTGCCCCTAAAAATTCTAGATCCCGAAGACGGCCACTGATTTATTTATGTTCCATATATTAGGTACGCGGGTACCTGACATCATCGTCCGACATCACCCCCTTGAGCCCGTGACTGAAGCATCGAAATCGTTGAATCCTCTTACGATCAACACGTTGAAGCAGTGCTGTCATCACTTACCTACATCCACAAACACACAATCGATAACCGTACAACACACGAACTGGATTGAGGTCGATTGCTAGGAGAGAGACACTTGAAGGAAGCATAAGGTGTCCCACGGCACGCCGCCCACCGCCACGATGAACTGTCCCTCGCGCACCGACGAATGCACGCTGGAGCATCCCGACTGGAACCAGAACCCGCCCTTCCTCGCCCCGGACCTGACGACCTGCGAGGACCTGAACGGCATCGCCAACGCCCGCGAGCACCGCCGCGGCACCGACGGCACCGGCGACGGATCCGACGGTCGGGGTGATGACATGAATTACCAGACCCTACCGCGTCTGCAGCCCGATCGACGGGCTCCCGTTTCGGGAGGGTGGAACCACGGTGAGTCACCTCCAGCGCCTCTGTCTCTAACTTATTCTCAACATCGTGAAGTTGATGTTCACTCTACTTTACAATGTGAGCCGAACTGACGTCTGCTCAAAGGATTCCACCCCCGAAACAACTACGTGCATGGTGGTGATGACCATACACGTCTTCTCAAGGGTTCCGACCCATCCCGCTCCAGCATCTGGGGCTGGCTGAGCTGGATCCTTTCCGTCGTGGGCTGCTCAGCCATCATCTCGGCTCTCAAGAGTCCCGAGGCCGTCGCCTCGTTCATTTTTGCAACCAAGGAAACCGCCCAATGTGAGTGTTTTCATCTTCCCAACCAGAAATTAACTGCTGTCGACCTCACCTCAACACCGCCAACATCATGAGAGCCTCACCAAACACCACTAACACACTCAGCTACCTTCAAGCGCTCCGCTCGCGTCACCCGCCGCTCGACCTGCCCGACCGGCGGACTCGGCGACGAAGACAAGTACAACACGCCCCTCCACGTCGGCGCTCTCTTCATCATCCTCGGCGTCTCCTTCCTCGCCTGCGCGTTTCCTCTCATCGCCTCCCGCATCCCGGGCGTCCGCATCCCTCGCCCCTTCTTCTTCGCCGTCCGCCACTTCGGCACCGGCGTCCTCCTCGCCACCGCCTTCGTCCACCTCCTCCCAACCGCCTTCACCCTCCTCGGCAACCCGTGCCTCAGCTCCTTCTGGGTCGAGGACTACCCCGCCATGCCGGGCGCCATCGCCCTGGCCGGCATCTTCCTCGTCACCCTCATCGAGATGGCCTTCTCGCCCGCCCGCCACATGTCCCACACCCCCGACGCCTCCGTCCTCGGCCCGCACCGCCCCGAGTCCGCCGACGAAGACGACCACCGCGACCCGGGCTCCTACCCGCTCGAGATGGCCCCGAGCCGCGGCGCCCGTAGGAACAGCATCGGCCGCACCCTCTCGCGCATCGGCCGCGACGACCAAGCGCACGAGCAAGCCGGTGACAGGCTTGCCAAGCGCGTCGACGAGGAATCCCGCGCCGTCACCGTCGGCGTCACCCATGGCATCGTCCTCACCCCCGCCCAGCAGCACCAGAAGGACATCCTCCAGTGCATGATGCTCGAGGTCGGCATCCTCTTCCACTCCGTCTTCATCGGCATGACTCTCAGCGTCTCCGTCGGCCACGAGTTCGTCATCCTGCTCATCGCCATCGCCTTCCACCAGACCTTCGAGGGCCTCGCCCTCGGCTCCCGCATCGCGTCCATCGCCTGGCCCGAGGGCAGCCTGCAGCCCTGGATGATGGCCCTCGCCTACGGCTGCACCACCCCCATCGGCCAGGCCATCGGCCTCGCCACCCACCGCCTCTACAGCCCGGACTCCGAGTTCGGTCTGATTCTGGTCGGGACCATGAACGCCATCTCCTCGGGCCTGCTCGTGTTTGCTGCTCTTATCGAGCTGCTCGCCGAGGACTTCCTGTCCGACGAGAGCTGGCGCATTCTCCGCGGCCGGAAGCGCGTGTACGCGTGCCTGCTCGTCTTTTTCGGCGCGTTCGGCATGAGTCTCGTCGGGGCGTGGGCTTAGGCGCGTTCAGCTGGCAGACGCTTCTTTTGCTCGCGGTCGGGATATCGTGTAATCCATGTTGGGTTGGATGTTGAAGTCTGGCCTGTTTGGTGAACTGATCCCGCCCACCCGCGTCTGCCGGTGTCGCCTTGGCATAGCCCGCGGTCTCATCGCGTCTGAGAGGATGCGGTGAGGCATCCGTAAGGACCTCGATGGGACCTCATCAGGGGATGACTTGAGTCAACCCCACGTCGCATCGCGACCTCTTTCGAGCATGTTTACGTTCTTGTAGATGCCATTGCGTCTATCCTGTTGGCATCGAGTTTGTTGGTTTTTGTCAGTTGCTCGCTGATGGCTTGAGAAGGCCACCGTTGATGAGCAGCCTGTTTGTTTATTGTTTGCTTTGGATTCGTTTGCTGGTCCACACCTGGCCGTCCGCTCATTATCCCTGTAGAATAAATGCCAGATGTCACTCCTTAAACAGTCAAATAAAATCAAAACTTCCTGGCAGAATCATGAAACAGATGACCATCCCATGTCTATTCCAAACGCATCTCTCATCTCACCCAAATTCAGTTCTCACAAATCTCATCACCCCACCCATCTCACCACGTATCTAGCTCACAAAGGTGCAGTTGCTCCCATCAGACACACTCGGACTGCCCACATACCCGCTATCGCAGCTCCTCACCCTCTCCCTCCGTCCCCGCCGCCTCTCGAACCCAGCCGCCTGCCACGCGCCATCCTGCAACCGCATCTCCGCCACGTGCCGCTCCCTCTCCGCGCGCAGCCGCTGGCCCAGCGTCTCCTCCATGTGGCTGTAGAACTTGCCCCCCTCCCTCTCCCTGCCGCCGACGCCGACCGTCGCGCCGGTGCTCGATAGCGCCGGGCCCGGGCGGGCCATGATGGCCGCGTGCATCACGCAGCACCCGCCCTCCGGGCCGCGTGGGACGGGGCATCCCGGGGACGCGCACGCGTGCGCGGCCTCGCAGTAGCCGCTGTCGTTCATGCCCGCGGCCTCGTAGCAGCTGCGGGCGATGCACTCGTGGGCGGAGCAGAACTGCGCGGCTGGGACGGCGAGGGGGTCTGCGGTGCGCGGGGCCGGGCAGGAGGGGGACAGGCATGCGTGGAGCGCGCAGTGCCGGGAGGATGGCTTGGAGGGGTGGTAGCAGGAGGGTGAGGCGCAGGTGTGCGTGATGCAGTACCGCGCGAGCGAGGGGGAGGAGGGGTTGGAGGTTGGTTGCGGGCAGGAGGTGTGGTGGCATGTGTCTGTGGTCTTGTTAGCTGAGAGAAGGAAGATAGGGGGAGGGAGAGGGGACGTACGGCTTGCGCAGTAGAGGCGGGATTGGTCGTGGCCGTTGTCTTTGGCTTCGTGGCAGGGGGTGTACATGCACTCATGCTGGGGACAGAAGCGCACGCCGCCGCTGATGATGGCTTTGCAGCCTGTTCCCAGGCAGGCCTTGGGGAGATCTGAGATGTCATTTTGTGAGTATCATGCCTCGTGTGAAAGTGAGAAAGGGGCTGGGAGGGGAGGGGACTCACGGTTCCAGCAGAAATCCTCGAACCGTCCGCCCGCGGTGACGGCCCTGCCCTGCCCGCAGCCGTCCGTCTTGCAGAGCCGGTGCTGCTTGCACCAGTGGCCGCCGTTGATGACGGCCGTGCAATCGGCGTCGGAGCAGCTGTGGCAGGGGCAGTAGAGGCCGTGATCGGTGCGCGGCGTGTCGCAGCCGGGGATGAGGCAGAGCGGCGTATGGGAGACGCACATTCGCGAGGTTGCGGAGCTTTTCTGGCGGCAGCCATTGGAAGTGCAGGTGTCTGAGGCAAAGGGTCAGTCGAGGTGGTTCGGGATCGCTCTTCAGGTCGAGGAGAGAGGGGTCAGGGGAACGGTGATGGAGACGTACGCTTTTCGCAGTAGGGCCAGTCTGAGTTGACGTCTGCCAGGAGCCGGTTTTGGGAGCAGCCCTCAGACTGACACCGGCGGTCTGGCGGACGTGTTTGGTTAGTGACGAGGCTGATGAGGGAGATGTGAGGAGGGAACATACGATCGTTGCAGTACTTGGCCATGCTGGATTCCTTCGGGCTCGGACACATCATGTCGTCGAGGCGCTGGCGGCATGCATCTTGCGGAGAGATATCAGCAGACGAGGAAGCACAAATTGCAAGAAAGCAAGAAAAGAAGAGAAGACTTACGATCTTTGCAGTACAGTGACTGCATGGCATGGTGGCCCTTGGCCTTCTGCTCGCACTTGACTGCTTTGCGGGTGCAGTTTGGGTACATGCACCGGAATCGCGGCTCCGGCGGGGGAGCGGGAGGCGGAGGCGGCTGCGGTTTGGCGCGGCAGTTGAAGAGCATGGTGGAAGCTGAATGTTTGCTTGGAATAGGTGATGATTGAACAAGGTGGACGGTTGTGGGTGATAGGCTTGCCGGGCGAACGCAGATAGAAGGAAGGAAGGCGGCAGGGAGATTGTCATCTTCGGCTAGATGATATAATGCCAGGTGACAAAGGAGGCGTTGAGAGACAGTATGGCATCATGGTCTACATGATTTAGGCTGGAAGTTGTGATGTTCGACTGGGAAGATGGTATGGGTACGGTGCCTGGACTCAACTCCGCAGATAGTGAGGACGAATAGCCCCAGGTCCGTCATTGTAACTCGCAAAATGGCATTGATGTAAGACTGAGTTTTCGGCATCTTGCATGTGAGATCTTCGCCATCTTCAGGCAGCTCAGGACTTTGCCTTGCTCAGTTTGAACTACCCCTCAACCACTGGGTTCAGTTGGAACCTCTGTTGACTTTGGGAATAATGATTGTTGATTCAGTACCAACACGTCTAGGTGTCTCATGGACTTCATGATGGCTGTGGTAGTGGCGATCGGCTGGCTGGGTGTCTAGCTGTGTGAAACGTTCAGGCTCACAACGACCATCAACCAAGGCCTTAAGACAGACATCGTCATTGAGATTCTTGAAGGCTACATCAAGCTGGTTCTAGATCCCTTTGTGGGGGTTCTGGAAAGAGCGTGGCTTTATTGAAAGATCACGGCAGTCTGTCGCTCATGCAGGTCCCAAAGCTTTGTCTTAATTCTTTGTCTGCGACAGATGGCACAATTCACCTGCTAGACCGGTTGTATTTCTTTTCCTTTGTGCGTGACCGTCGCGCCTGTTTTGCAGTGCGTCACCTCAAGACGATTCAATTCAGCCTGAGAGGTGGTAGTTGAATGCCTCGTGATGGTGGCAAGCGGTATTCTGTTCACCGAAGGCTTACCGAAACAAAAACGGAGAGAACCACACTCCTAAGCACCTACCTAGCCACACGTCTGTTGTGTGGTTTTACCAGCCACCGTGGCTGCCGACTTCCAAGGGTGAAGCATTCGGACGTCCGGTGGTCAAATTTGCGAACACGCGGCGGGTGGAAATTCAGAATGCCACGGGTTTGGATGTGAGGGGCAAATCATAGGTAAGGGAAAAAGACGAGAGTGGAAATTCCAAAGTCCAAGGTGTTCTCGGAATCGATGCGACTAATGTTTGCATCGTCTTGATTTGCCTCCCAGGTTTCAACATCACGCTAAGTCTTGGAAGTCATTATCGAGATATCGAGATACATCATACATGAGAGAGAAGAGGTCACGAGACAAGATAAATATTTCATCGTGACAAATATAAGACCTCATATCTCCCCCGCAATGACTAAGAGTGGAAAGCAGGTCGTTGGCATGGTCTGGCGATTTGCAGCGCTTTCCAGAGAGACAGACTCGACTTGTCTAACGCGAAGTACCCGAGGAGTGTCGGAGATCGAGCGAGGTTGCTATCCTAGTGTTTGGAGTTCGTTAGATATCCCTGTAGCATTTCCCCAGTGGTCGAGTCGCGCGAGTACGACATGAATCTGCCGAGAAGCATCGGCCGTGACATGAACCTCTTAGGCACCATCAAACCTGATCGACCGCCAATGTTGCAAAGAGGACACGTCTACTGCACTCGATCATGCATTCGAACGGCAGGTTCTCGATCTGTCACTTTCTGACAATGCCGACACGAACTGCCACATTGTCTCCGCCCGCAAGTCATACCCAAACTGACAACATTGACAACCCAGCGACAGTCATGGGAACCACAGCGTACGGGAATATTTTGTTTCATTTCTCTGTACATGTTCGCAACGCCATCCAGCAGACCCAGGGTATCCCTAAACATACAAAAGGAATCGCTCATCCAAGAACACAAAGAGCCATCTCCATAATAACATCGACATATCCGTCACGACAAAGAGAACTTTGAACTCGCCGGCCCCGCCCACACTCTGCCCGGCCCCTGAGGAGTCTCCCAGGAAAAGTCGCCCCGCTCAAGATCGGGGCCCAGCATCACGCCACCGGCAGTGGACTGCCCGGCGTAAGACTCCTCAATCGTAGCCCCTGAGCGCTGCGATGGTGACGCCGAAGACGCGCTCTTGCGGTTCTTCTCCGGCGTCAGCAAGCTCATGGGCGTGGCTGTGCCACTTTCCAGGAAGAGTTCAGTGCTGGGGCTCGCAAGCTTCGCCCGCGACGGCTTCTGCAGGTCCAGGTCGCTGGCGCGGATCCAGGCGCCAAACTCGAGAAACGTGTCCCTTTTCATGACCGCCGCTGTCCCAACAGGCCACCCCGCGGGTCCGATCTGGCTCCTCTCGCCCACCGCTGTGGACGTCTTCACGTTTGTCTCCTTTCCTTTCGTAGGCCCTGAGGCCCCCGCAGGGTGAGGCGTGGGAAGGACGCCGACGGTCTTCAGATTCTTCAGCCAAGGAAACCACTCCCTCAGCAGCGGCCAGAGTAGAGGTAGGTTGGACACGTAGACCGCGACGCTCGCCTCCCGAATGTACCATAGCATGTACCTGGGGCTGTACGGGTCGCTGAGGTTGTAGACCTTGGTCAAGAACGCCGCGACGATGACGCAGATGCCGAGGCTGAAGATGAAGACGAGAACCACCTTCTGCTTCCATGACACCGTCATCCTGATGATCAAAGGCAACGGGACCATTAACATCAACATGTCCGATGAGATGTTGAACCATGCTTGTAGAATCGCGTATGTCTCGAATGTTGCACATTGGGGGTTGGAGGGCGGCACGGCCCAGTAGTCGGTAAATGGGTGGCATGCCGAGAACATTGTAATCTGAGTCGCCATCCAGCCGATGACGACGTACAATGCCAACCAGCGAACAAATCGCCTAGTGGAGAGATTGAGCGTGAGGCGGGTATAGAGGATGAGAACGCATGCTTTGAGGACGTAGATTAGGTTAAGCATGCATTGTTCCGAGATGAGAACCAGCTTCGAGTTTGCGATTCTTGCTTGGATGTCTTGAGGGGAGAAAGTAGCATAGTCCTCGATGGGGAACAGATTCGAGCCGCCGTTTTCGGTGATGATGTTTAATAGTGCTATTAGAGCGGTAAATAGACACTACAATCGAGCGGAGGTTAGCAATTTACCCGGCTTGTGTCGTGGTATGTCCGTCGGGAAGACTCACTATTGCTACTAATTGTAGATAATCGTCGATCTGGTAATGCTGTACCCCACCAAGTCGTCTTGCTCTGCTATATCTTATTTTAAAGTCAGTCTGCTATTCAACAGTGGAAGAATGAGTCAACTCACAATCTCATAACGACCAGCGCCATACCAATGGAGTACAGAATCCAGCTCTCCCGCTGGAGCGTCGCGGCGAATTGCCAATCCGTGTCGACCATCATGACTGCGGTATTCGGGGGGGCGAATCGGCAATAGCTATTCCCAACGCTCTACCGCTGACAGGAAATATCCAATGGACGATGATTTGCAAAGTTGCATGATCCTTCAACTAGAAAGAACACATGCAGAATCTGGACAATTACCGAAAGACGATCCGAGACGTTCTTGGCGGGGAGGCGAGAGATGGAAGATATTCACGATCGCAGGTCATCATCAGAGTCAGGAAACGCCCATACAAGTAGGCTGTGGGATTCATCGTTTTCCAGAGACAATGCGAGGTCTTTGAGATCTTGGTTCTAGTCTACGCCCGTCCGTTGGCCTTTACAAAGGAGCTGCGGCTGTTGGAAGGTTCACCGGGCTCGAGGTCCTTTTTTGTCTCAACACCAGCCAGTATTGTCTCGATCAGTCCACAGTCCAAAAGAGGGAAACGCCACTCGCATGTCAGGCTATCAGCGCTTTTCTCCATCAGGTCGTGGCAGTTTATGTGACTATGATTCTCTGTCTTCTCTGTGCTCTCTGAAACCTATGATGGGCCGCATCTCGCCTAAAGCCCAAGACTGGTGGCAATGAGCCGCCGGATGCAGCATAGCTCAGGTGCGCCACAGAGCCGATGAGTGATCACCAACCCATATAAGGCCTGGTGCTCATTCTTTGTCCAAGGAAGAGAAGCTCGCCCACGCAACTGGGTGCTTTTTCCGACAGCTTGGTTGATCTAGACGTTGGCATCTGTGCATCTTGCCCGCGCGGCGACCCGCCTGCAGCGGGAGAAGAGCCCACCGCCGACAATGACCTCCACGTTTACATCGCTGACGAGGTAGTATATCCGGATGCGGACGTCTCGAACACTTTCAAAGTCAGAAAACCTTGGCACTAAACGTTTGTGGTGTTCTGACACACTTGACCGTCAAGCCGGGGGCATCAGGTCTTGCCCGCAGGCTATTCCGGTCTTATCAGTGAGACGTAGTTCCCCCATTTAGCGGCATCGGTTAGGTCTGTCAAGGTGACGGAACACGATGCTGTTTGTATGGTGAACTGATAAAATACTCAAATTCATTCATATTAGTTGCTTATTGGATGCAACTAGGGATGCTTAGACAACGGCACCTAGGCCAACGGAGTGTTTCTCCGGCCCGAGGCTGCGAGTGCCTGAATTGAACAAGCCTCTCCGGCGGGATGGGTCGACGACCATAGACAGCGCGCAAATGACGAGCCATCGCACCCCAGAGCCTTTTAGGTAAAGCTTGAGTCGGCACCTTTGCCGAGACTATTTCACCTAGATAGGCCAGCGTTCGGCGACAGCTGCGATAGCGCCGATCCTCCGCGACAGGTCGGCCATCACATCCGCCGGATGCCGACGTGCCGGCGGGAAACTGTCCAGACTTTGAGTGAATGATTCGATAAACGTCAGAAGTGCTGGCAACGCTTTAAACAACAAACCTGGAATTGGTCGTCTGTATTAGCTCCCCCGCTGCAATGTGCTCACTCGCACTCGGGAGGCACCGGCAACGATAACGAGTTGCCAAGAACATCCAATCTTGTCAACGATTTCGCAATCTGTCATCGCCAAGCGCGGAGGGATGGCATGTAACGATCAAGCAGATTTTGTCTTTGATAGGTTAAAGAGTCCTTGCAGGCAAAGGTCTCCCTTCAAGTGCGGGAACCAATTGGCTGACTTGGTTTCCGACACGGCATTCAATAAGGCCCCGACGGCATTCGTGCTTGGCTGTGATTGAGATAACTTCTGGGAGAACATGAAAGCATAAGTTAGTGCATTCTCAAAGATCGATCGTGATCGATACAAAACTTCAATTCAAGCCTTTTGCATCCTGAACGTCGTTGAATAAGGACTAGTTAGCAGTTGATCATCATCATCATTGCCATGAATTGATTAGAAATCGTGATGGTTCTAATTGCAGCCCCTCTCTTAACAGCATCACCCCCGAATACGAACGTGACATGGAGTTCGGACCCGTTCGTATGATTCTTCAACAACCCTTCTGCCCAAACTTTTGCCCCTGAGACTGACACCAACTCCGATCGCCTCGATCTCCCACACGGCGGCCAGGGCTGTCAGGCTACGAGCGGCAGCCCGTGGCCCCGGCTGGCCAAGGCGCGGAAGACGTCTCGAAGTGTTTTCAGGTTGTTCCCCGTAATTTCCCCGTAATTTCCCCTTCGTTCTGTCGATTTTCTGATCATCTTACTCCTCATTACCCCTCGTCCCGTTTAAACTCCCCGCTTGGACGGACCGCGTAAACCACGATCAACCCTGCCCAGCCCATGAAACGGTGTGTGGCCACGGCTTAACCTTGATGCAGTTGCCGGCATCTCCCAGACGCAGGAACAGGGGACAATTGATTGGGCTTTCTGCTCGCTCCCTGTGGAGATTCGTTCTGTTTCACTGTCTGGATGTCTGTTTCTGGTTCAACTGGTGGCCGTAGTCATCGTCCGAAATGATGTATGGGTACACTGACCTCCGTGTTTAGCGCCTTGAGACACGAGAAGATGGGCACACGAAGGCACGAGCGGGGAGGGCCTCCTGATGGATCTGTTCGCCAGTGAGCCGCGCGCCGGCCGAGACTAGAGCGATTTCATCATGCAAGTTGCGGCTACGATCGCAAATTGGTTTCCGTGACACCTGCGACCACCCGTCTTATTGAGATTGACATGCATGGCTTGGCACGCAGCTAACGCGGGAAGCGTACACGAGATATCTGATCACTTGCAGGTAAAATCTGCTACTGATATTTGAAGTCGGTCAGATCGTTTCAACAGATATCAGAGAGGTGGCAGTGTATAAATGTTTCAACTAGTAGCTGTTTCCCGTCGAGCTGTCCCCTGCCGATCAACCCGTCTTTCACGTGTCACAATTAGGCAAAAGATCGTCAAGTGTCCTACCCGGTGCTGTATCTAAGAACTCAACCGGTGGTCCGGATGAGATATGAAGAAGCCCCTTACAGAAATCTGAAAGCTGCAGGACACGTCTCTAATTAGATGAATCTTGGCAATAGCGAGAGGTTGGCTCATGAGTTTTCCACGAGTGCATTGCATCTACCCTAGTCTGTCTGATTGAAGTTGAAATTAAGCAATCCCGTCCTAGGCGAATTGCCTCCTCACCCATCCCATTCTCGTCTCAATAGCAGCCTTGGAGACCCCAGCCCCAACAGGCAGCCCCAGGATTTCGAAGCCATGAAAGCCGCCACTCCACACATGCAGATCAGCCTGTACACCGCATTCCCATAGCCGCGTTGCATACGCCACGTCTTCGTCTCTGAATGGCTCCGCTGAACCGACATCGATATATGCCGGCGGCAGCTCAGAGAGGTCCGTTGCCCTTCCCGGTGCTACGTACGGGCTTATCCCCTCGGTCGCCCCTCGCTTGTCGCCAAGCACGCACGACCATGCAAAGTCGTTGTCGGTGCTGTCATACACTCCATGGTCCTTTGTAAACTGGCTCTTAGAGACCGTCAGGTTGCGGTCATCGAGCATGGGGTACACCAATAATTGGGCGCAGAGCCGCGGGCCCCCGGCGTCTCTAGCCCTCAGAGCCGCGCCGGCTGCTAGCCCGCCGCCTGCCGATGCGCCTGCAATCATGAGGCGAGCGGGATCGGTACCGATGTCTGCCGCATGTTCACTGGTCCATTGCAGCGCGGCAAAGCAATCATCTTGCGGAGCTGGAGCCGGGTGTTCTGGTGCCAGACGGTACTCGACGCTGACCACAACAGCGTCCAGTTCCCTGGTGACTTCCACGAAAAATGGGAGTCCGAGGAAAGCGTCGCCGACGACCATGCCGCCGCCATGGATGAAGAAAACACATGGTCGCTTCCCGTATGGCGTTTTCGGATTCTTGGGTTGCATGATTACCAAAGGAATCTCGCCTTCAGGTCCGGGGATCCTGCGGTCTTCAAAGACGAGATCCTTGTCGTTGCGGATGGACGCTTGCAGGGGTGCCATGTTTTTCGCTCTGAGCTCCCGCCCCGCGACGACTTCGTCTTTCGAAAGAGGATACGGCGGTGTCTTTCCGATCACAGTGGCGAGCTGTGAATCAAAAGGAGGTCGCGGGAGCTGGTTTTTGGTTGATTGTGTCATTGTGAAGAAGATCTTATCAGTCGATATCCGACGACTGGGAGGGATAATACAGATCGCCAAGAAATTTGTTGGTCTACAATGTGATGATGACTGCGGTTCTCGGCGAGTTTTGATGTTGACAACTCGATGTCTTGATCCTCAACAATAGATGGCCACGATATCCTTTGCTGACAAAATACCAGCCCTGGACCTGATTGCTTACCGTTTGGCGCCTTCGCTTCGAATCCTTTGTCTTACGATTTGTTGCTAGCATCCTCGGCTTTCCTCTAGCCGGACGCTATCTCCGCCTGTGTTCGCGCTAATTATGCCTTTATCCCCGCGAACCAAGTTTCTTGGTCCATGACCGCTCATACATTTGGGAGACAGAAGGGTGAACCGGATCTATCTCCGTTGGCTCGACTAATTCCTCTCATCGCGTCTTACTTCTCGAGTCCGTACACCCCGCAAAGCATTGACGCTCTTGCAAACCATTACAAACCTGCCTCTGTCGAATAGTGCCTTCAATGGACTATCTAACTTGGGGTACTCCTGTGCGCTCTGGATGACTATTGTACTGCGTATGTGGGAAGTAAAGCTTCGGAGGGTGAGCAAGAAGTCATGGTGGAGAGCAATGATCATAACGCAAACAATGCATTATTTTGGAGCTGTCAATGCAAGTCGCGATTTGGTCCAGTAGCTTAAAATAACCCGCGGTCAGATTATGACAACCAATGATTGACTCTCCTCAGGACGTTTGCTTACAGTCGTGATAAGACCGACCGGTGCAACAACGACTAGGTGAACAAGGCGTACAACTATCATCACATTGCTTGAAATCATTCAAAAACGGGCTATGTTTTCTAAATTTGATGTTTTGTCTGGTCATGAGGTAGGTGTTCATCATTCAGCAGCATGCAGGTCTCGGCAACCGCGTTTGTTGACCGTCTGTGTATGCAACCCGCGTCTAAGCCACAGCGAATCATGTCGCCAAAAGCCTTCGGACTTCCCAATCCTTCGGACAAAACAGTGGCGCATTATTATTGCACAACAATGCAAACATGTAAGCCTTTTGGTTCAAAGCTGAAGAAGTGGGAGGAAATAGCATCTCCGAGGCTTATTTCCCGCAGTCGTCCACGAAAACATGGCACGCGTGCACGTTGCTAAAAGGGTAATGGCGCATGTTGGAAAATGACTAACAATACACAATGCAGCCACCGCAGGTCTCTCATTTTGGCCTGCTTCGATTACCAAGGCCTTGGTATGGGCGTAATAAGTCTCATGAGCCACTGAGAACTCCAAGCTCACAGCGGAAATGCTTTACCACTTGCTATTTGGTCCCTTGCGCGCGGATGGGAGATGACGTGCGGTGACGTACTTGAGGTCACTAGACCTGCCTTCGCACTCATATTTAATTATGCGTTGCATCTAGAGTCCAGACAGTGCCATTGAGGCCTTGTTCCAAAAGCATTATCATGAACGTCCAGTCCGCGGCTTCCGTACTAGTCTCATTGACATCACTTACGGGGTCAGTCCGTGAGTCGCGCAGCAAGTATTTTGCTAAATCATCGCCTCCGTATCCTTTCGGCCGACACGAACGCCTATAATGTTCATAGGCTAGGATAGTCTCGCACACCGAGAGTCCGAAGGTATCGCGTTCTGGCATTTGAAAAGAGCACAAACCGAACGGGAAATTTCAGCGAAAGTTGGGCTGCCGGCCCGAGAAAACCGCTGCTTTGGGCCTTGACCGTTCTTTTGGGATCAGGGGGCAAAGGACTTGAGCACAACGGCGGCTCATATGGTTCGTTCTGTGAGGTTGACATGAGGTAAGATTTCCCAAATGTCTGTGGGCGGTTTTGAGGCGATGGCCCGAGACTCAACTCGAAAGCCAACAATTTTCTTGTGTGGAAAAACTCAAAAGGATTTTGACTTTGCTGTCAACACCGCATTGCCTCGGTTCCGAGCGCAGAAGGTCCAATAGGCCGAGTCCGTCAAGCCAAGAAAGATCTTTGAGACGGACCTCAACAGCCCGCGACTCAGCCTTAGTAATTACTGAACGAACCATGATTGCGTGACGGCAGTTGCGATGAAACAAGGCAAACTTCAGTGGTAGACAGGCCTGTTTCTTGTCCAATGGGGAAAGCTGGGTTATCTAGGCCTCGGTAGATCAACTTGGGAATTCGCCGTTTGAAGTTCCGAGACTTTCTGTCACCGACGATGTTTAAACCTGCAAAGGAAAAGAAAACCGAATAACTAGGTGTAGAGAATGGGCACGTCCATAGAACAACACCGAAAGCCAGCGTGGCAATCTGTCGTCAGTGCAACTGCCACGCAGTGTGCCAACGTCCGCCACCCGAGACCGTGCTTCTTGTCAAGATTAGACTTCGATCACCAAAAGGCAAAGAATGGCGGCCTTTCGGGCTTTCGATGCCTATCCTGCAGCATCGAGAGACGGTCTTCACTTTCCTTTAGCAACATCTCTGAACATGGGTAGACAGGCGAGTGCGAATGAGAAAGGTTGCAGTGGCTCTAGACAGCGAGCAAAACTTGGCTTCACTAGAACACATGAAAGCAGGTTTATTCGGTACCATTTGGGAAGCTGAAGCGGGCCAGACCGAAGGTATGATAAAGAAACGATGTGACCTCAGTTGCAATCTACCAATCGGCCCAAGTTTTGCACGCATAAGCTGTAGCCTTATCAGTTCAGGTGGAGTGCTAGCACCAACCTGTGCCGGAGCTAGAACCATTTGGTAAAATAAGATCGCCGTTGTGATGCATACCGATGGCGCAAATTTGCCATCGATAGGTTCCGATCGCATATCAGTGCGCCGAAAGCATGGCCGTTGGAGGCGAGATGCCTTCCTTCTGCAGTGCAACCATTCACTGCCCTACTGGCCATCCTGTCAGCATTGCCTTCCCCCGGCGGAAGGTCTTTTGGGAGCGGAGGCTGGATTCTAATGCCCGGTCAGCACAACCCATCTTTTCGGGGCTTTCTGGTTTGTGGAGGAGCATAGAAGAGCCCTCGCGGGCAAAGTGCCCATACCTTGCCCTCTGAATTTGGGCCTCATCAAGCTTAAATGGCAGCCGTCAGCACTAGAGAGGCAATCCAACACAAAAATAGTATCCCGATTAAGGAAGGCCGCAAGCATATGCTGTGCTCATTCTAGAAAAAGATGCGGGACGTTGTAGATTAAACGATGTGGCCAATGGGAGATATCCCGCGTGCTTTTTGTCCCGAGTTGCTACCCTCCACTACCCATTTGAGCCTCTTCTGACATACATCGATCGAGGATGGACTCATGATCTCAAATCTCCACCAGAGGGCAGGGATCGTTCCGTTGTCCGGCACATTGGACGGACAACTGATGTCAGCTCTCCTATGCCATCACGTCAACCTCAGGGCCAGATCCAAAGCCAAGGAAATATGCAACCCTTCGATGGATCGGCCTGAAGTTTTGTTGATTGGATATGTCGGTATTCACAACGTACCGAGCCAACGTCTTGGTAACTCAAAGTGCACCTTCCGCTCCCTGGAAGAATCAGCATCAGCATCCATCGTGATCACATGCAGAGTGTTTAGCCCGTCTGAACTCAGTTGCGTACACACCTTCAGATTCAACACCTCAAGGTCTGCTTGGTGAGAATGGCCAGGTTGACGCCCTAAGCGAAATCCTCAGCATGTGTCACGTTGCAGGCTACGGCGCCATCCCTTGTGATGTTCTGCACCTCCTGTTGGGCTGAGGGTGGTCGGTAGACTTTCCCTACGGGAATCCTGAATCCCAAGGGACGAACCCCGTATCCGTATCCGTTGGCTGGACGGGAGTTGACCGGCTAGTAACGTGCCCAAACAAACCCAGCCCTGCTCACTGCTTACTGCTTTCCTATTTCTGCCTTCGGACGATGCCAACGATTCAGTGGGTGTGTGTTGTCACTCCTCTGCCGTGCCGCAGCCTGCGCAGCACAACTTCGGCGATAAGCACCCCCAATCCCTCCGCCCAGCTCTGATGCTGTGCTACTTGACGTTTCATTGGGCAAAATTGCTGCCAGCTACGAATAAGATGATAGCCGTAGAGACCGGGTACGTCGGACGACCATCTCATGTCCCGGACGCTGTCACGGAGCTGCCTCAGAACGTCAAAACCCATTGACCGTCTGGGGCGTGATAGGTCGCATCCAGTAGGAAGTGGCTGGATTGGGGCCGTGAAGGTGGTGTGGATTTCGCTTTTCCGTCAATTAGTTTTGCAGCTCGAGATCGGACAACAAGGCGCCATAGCGGTGCAAACCTGCAAAGACGACTACTGCTGCGTGGCAGGGATCGTGCATGTATCCGCGCGGGTGGCGGGCAGACCCTGTCGCTGAAACCTCTCCTCTAACTCTATCAACTTACACACAGATCCGAGTGACGCACGCCACGAATGGTCTTGACACGGCAATGTTCTGTTTCCGGGATGACCAGACAGTCAGCCTCCTTGAAGATGGCACTTGCACACCACCTCACAGGGCAATCAAGTCGTCAACGTCCCCGGCCGACTCTTCCGACCAGGTCCTGGCTTGCTCGAATGCCTGGCATTGTTTAACCTTCCATCAACCCACCCTCGTTCCGCCGCCCCTCCCTCCCCAACGTCCACCATCGATCACATCAAATATCATTGAGGTGGTGTACGGCGATACGTCTGTTGTTATCATTCACTCTCTTGTGCAGCCGTTCTTTCACCAACTTCTAATACTTCGGATCGCCATCCAGGCCTCACCGTATCTTCCTTTTTCATCGCGTGCTGGCATGGCTTCAGACTAATTTCAACGCAAACCGAGAACACACTCTTTGAGAGGCACACGAGGCCCTCAATCATACCACATCCAACATGTGGCTGCTCAAAGTCGCTACGATAGCGGCGGCGGTTGCAGCAGGGCTGCAAATTGAGCCTCTTCAACTGGCAGAAGTGGAATACGCAAAGAGACAATTGGGAGATGCTACGTCCTTCATCGCAGAACTGCCAACGGGGCAGGCAGCAGATCCGTCTTCATCAACATCATCTGCTGCACCCACGACTCCCCCTCCGCCTCCACCTCCTCCGCCGCCACCGCCGCCTACCACAACATCAACAACATCGTCCAGCTCACCGCTCCCTCCACCACCTCCTCCGACGACAACTTCGCGGACGACATCATCAGCTGTGAGAACAACTTCCTCGGCAGCTCCTCCTCCACCACCTCCACCACCGGCGTCAACATCACCACCGCCTCCTCCGCCTGCGGCTCCGACAACCTCAGCTCAGCCGTCAACTGTCCCGGCACCGGTATTCACACCATCGAACCCTCCGCCACAGTCAACCACGCAACCCCGAGCATCAGCACCGCCGACTGCGCTTCCAGCTGTTACTACCAGTGCCGCACTGCAGCCGCAACCGGCCCAGGGAGGAGCTCAGAATGGGCAGCCACCGCAGCAGAGACTCATTGACCCAGCTGAGGGTGCATTCATTGGAGGTGTTCCGACGACTAACATCGATGTCCCCGTGACATTCCTGTTTTTGCTGTTGTTCAGCGCTGGAGCGTACACGCACATCAGAATTTACAGAGCCAATGCGAAGCGGGGTCACAAATTCCTGCTCTCAGATCTCATGTTCGACTTCTGCATGGTCCGAAACGTCACTTGCATCATGAGAATCATCTGGGCTTTCGAGAAGGCTCGCGTAGTGATTCTCATTGCTTTAATTGTGCAATTCGGAGGGTGAGTTTTCCGCGTATTTGAGATGCATGAATGGAACTGACACATAATAGTGCTGTGGTCGTCATGGTGGTCAACATATTCTTTGCCCAAAGAATCATCCGGTCAATTCACCCCAATTTTGGGTGGCACCCTTTCTTCAGAGTTGCGACTCTCTTCTTCATTTTCTCGGTTCCGGCTGTTATCTTCAACAACAGTACGGCACTGGGAGTCTCGTTTTATCACATTGAAGATCAGGACCGCGTCGACACTGCGCTCAACGTGCTCAAAGCTGGAGTATCTTGGATCATGTTGCTTGCAATCCTACCTGTCGTTTCGGTTCTCTTTGCCGCCGTGATTCCAGGACCCAAGCCCGAGAGGTTTGGTGTTGGGGACACTCATCAGAAGATTGCAGTTTTGCTGATCGGTGCCATTCTTCTCATTGCGGGTCACGCTGTCCGTCTGACGTCAATCCTGAACCCCGAGCCGCCCGATTCGACGGATAAACTCTTGAGCAAAGAGGTCTTCTACACCACAGGATTCATGTTGGAAATCCTTGTCGTGGTTTTCTATGCTGTCATCCGAATCGACTTACTCTTCCACGTTCCCAATGGTTCAAGCCAGCCAGGCGATTACTCAAGAAAGCCCAAGCCAGGAGAAGACGACTACGAGGCCGCCCTTCTCACCAAGGAGGAGATTGAGGACGAACTTGCGGCAATGGGTCATCCATATGAGATCGTGGACTCATCGGGCCTGGGCAGAGATGGATCTGGACGCACCATTGTTGCATTCAGCACCCGCCGCATGAATGGCGAGAAGCCTGTTGTCTTGCCTCCTCGACCACAAGCATACAGTCGTGTGCAATCCATCAGGGGATCCGTTAGGTCCGTTCGTGGCTCGCTTAGGTCAGCCCGCGGCGGTATCTCGCGAATGATGTCCGGTCGCATGACTCCGGCTCCGTACCTGAATCAGGTAGACGTCGCACAACCGGCATTCAACGAAAACCCGTTCGGCAATGATCACCGGAGCCAGTACGGTGTGGCACAACCGCTGTTCATCCAGTCCAGGTTCAGCAGATACACGGATCCCGACGACGAGAGGTCCGCCTTGCGCCCTGAAAGTCAAGCAACATCTGGTGAAATTCCCTTGACGTTTGATAGAGACGGTCTCGGTTTTGAAGAAGGACGATCGAGGGTGGCAAGGCGATCTTCGATACAAAAGTTTACAGCGATGGAAAGGGAAGGTGGCCCTTTGAAATAGACTGTTAATAAGCGTTTTGATTTAAGGTAGTGTTTCTACAAAGCCGGGCTGCTCATAAGGGTATCCGCATTCATATTGATATTTTTTGTACATAATTGTTAGCTATGTTGTGAATAGTAATTCGAAGTTCACCACATTTCCGCGGTGCAAGCAGCCTTGTGTAACTCATTTGTTCAGCATACGAGGACAATGTCAGCTTCAAAGTTGTTCGTATCGTCATATGTATAGTTCACGTTCAGGCTCCGTGGTCTGCGCTTAAAGATCTGCTTTGTCTTACAGAGCAAGGCAAATTCCTTGATGTTACTTCACAGCAGGATTTCCACTAGCACGTCACTGGATTATGACAGCCATGCGGTCGTGGTAATATTATTGCCCCTCTCAAATCAAGATGTATTAGGACTGAGAGAGAATCTCCAATTTGTTTATAGCCGTTGAACACCATTCCAGTACGGACCCGGCCGTAGTGTACCCTCGCGCCCATGCTCGTATGCCAACATATCATACATGAAAATTATCTCCGATTTTAGTGTTTCTTGAACGGAGGAGGAAACATGCTCATGAACCCTGCTAAAAGACCTCCACCTCCGCCAGCTCCAGCGTCCTGGGCAGCAGCAGCGTCAGCATCGGCCTGTGGGGGAGCAGCGACAGCTTGACAAACGGTAGAGCCGGCAGCTGCGGCGCCAGCCGGGGGTGGTGCACCGGGAGCTCCCGGGAGAGCCGGCACAGACGTGCCGCCAAAGACTGCGATGCCTTGATCTAGGACGGTGCTGAGGGCGCCGGCGCTCTTTTGCGCGTCGGCGTTCAGCTCTTGGGGGACTTTGCTGACGAGAGCCTGGGCGAGGGCGACACTCGCAGACTTTTGATCTTGGAGCGCAACGGCAACCAGTGGCGTTGCGCCGAGCGAGTCGACCAGTGATTTCTTTGCCACGACATCGTTGATGGTAACCTTGACGTTGTTCGTAAGCGCGTCGGTCGCAGCCTTGAGATTCAACGCGTCCTTTCTGTTGAGGACCTCGGAGGCTTGAACCTGTGTCGTCGCGTCCTCAATTGAGGTTTTGACGTTGGTGACGGCGCCGAGCAGCTGAATACCACCGCCCAGTGTCACGGTTTGCGTGTTTTTTACCGAATTGTCGAGTCCTTGAAGCGCAGAGTTGATGGTGTTCAGAGCGGCTTGGATCGTGGCAAGATCGCGCTTGTACTTGGTTGTAATGACGGGAGCGCCGAGGGCCGTGGCCGCGACTAGGGTGAAGGACAAGAGAGAGCGGAGTAACATCGTGACCTGCCTACCAGCCTGCCGGTTACTTGAGTATCGTGGCCCTGAAAGGATTGAACTGCAGCCTCCTTCGGATTAAAAGAGAGTGTGGGTGCGGAGAAGATAAAAGGAGGAGCAACTTCAGACCATGACAGCGTTGCGCAGTAGGCTATGTTGTGGTGGATGTAGGCAGCTGAAGAGGGGGATGCAACGCCAGCTGAAGAGGACGTTGACTACGAGGGAGGGTCCATATAATGCGAATGCGGGGAGCAAGGACAGGATGATGGCACACGGCCAAGGCTATCACACGGCGAGGACCAGAGACTTGGCTGCCGCAGGTCCCGATGTCACCAGTAAATCTAGCCTGATCTTTGGGTGGTGCTGGCTTTCATGAGGCAAAGTTGAGACGGCCTTGATTTTGTGTGGGAGTATTGCCCTCTGCCGTGAGACTGCTGCCTCCATGGTCCCGCGAGCCGGGCCACCTACGGCAGGCGACTTGAATCCATAGTACGATGTTCACCTACTCGGCGAGCTACGCGATTTGGTGGATTTGAACCACATACCTCCCATGGAAATTCCCTAGAAAGGTAACTCTCGTAGAATCCCTGTTTCATGTCCCGAAAGTCCAGACGATTCTGAGCGCATAGTTTGGCATCCAGCATTTTGCCTTTAAGCCCGCCCACCGGCTCGACTGGTCATCGTCAAGAAGACGGTCTCTTCATTGCCAAGTTCCAGTGTTTTCAGTAGGAAGATCAATATTATGCTACTAAAATCACTGCAACATCAACTGGCACAGTCGGTATCTATCTTGATCTCAACGTAATGAAGCAATGGGGACCTGCGCATTGCGAGGGAATGTCGTTGAGTCAGTCGTTGTGCATGCAGGCCATCGGATCGGACTCCCCCAAGTCACATCGAATGAATTTCCCGATTCAACGGTGATACAACCTTGACTGCTTCCACGCCGTCTCATCTTTTCTCGTTTTCGTTTCAATTCCCGCACAGGCTTTGTTTCCTTAAACGGGGAATTATTAGGTACGATATTACGAAATCCGAGCCGCGATCATCGCCCCATCTTCCGATGAGTGGATCGTGTGGACAGCGATCCCTTTGAACAACTCTCGACGCATCCAACATGTCACTAACCAGACTGGCGGAAGATTTGCAAGAATTGAGTTGGAGAGAAGGATTTGTGTAGTTCCGACCAGGACGAACTGCTCCGCCTGTGGTTAATGTGATCACAGAGTCATTTTGGACCGGCCCCGACCGCCGATATGTCCCCGGGTCGAGCCTCTCCGTCACAGCCATCAAGCATACCCTTGTTTGTTTCATGAAGCTCAGACCATATCAGGCCTGCGGGATGCGGCTGTAAACCCGTCGTTGCATCTTAGTGTTGGGCAATCATCTGGAGGCTGTGGACAGTGCATCCACTACTGACATGTAACCGTCGTGTCTGCCATTACTTGACGTTGGGCAGATTTTACTGATCCTCATTTTCTGCTTTCAACTACTTGTGGGGAGACCAGCGCAAGCCTAGTATTCAGCGAAGGTCCCGGTGATCCATGTGTGATCAGATCTCTTTTGCAATTACAACGGCGTGGTGAGATTGTGCCCACAGATAGACACAACCTCCCTTCCCGGCTCTCTAGCTTTGTATTTTTCTGAAAATGCTTCGTCGCATCTTTCTGTATTTCAAGCACAACGATATACACGGAAGGAGTTTAACTCCGATGGAACCATGATCGGGATTGTGTCTACCTAGGCACTTGACTGGAGTTCGGAATTCGTGGGACAGGTGAAGAGTGAAGAATTCCCATTGGCTCGCTCGCTGTTCGCCGGGGTCTTGGCGTCAAGTGTCAAGCTCCAAGAGCATCCCGAGCTTATTATGAAGGCCAATGCGATGTCATCAAACACTCAGGCCGCAAGTTTCGTATAATCCGTATCTGGCAAGGCTGCGCCGAGCCATCCGAGGGAGTTGTGAAGCAACAGTTGAAGGATGGCCCCGCTTGTTTGTGACGTTCATCACACGTCTGCCTTCCATCATCCTGAAGTTCACACCGTTGGGTCGGCGTCCAAAGTCGGGATCTTCGTACCTTTCGTGTTACTACCCCTCGTCGCAACTTCGATTACGTTCCATGCCATCCCAGAGACTTCCAAGGTCCAGCTGCATACTTCACGCGTTGACTATCAGCTAACCCAAAAGAAAAGGCTATGTGTAATATGGAGGTCCAAACGCTCCCTAGGTATACCAAACTTCTCTAGCGCGGGACATGGTTGTTTCGCCGGAGAGAAATAATCGCCGCGAGATCAGTGTTCGTGCCAAGTGTGCCGTCGACACAAACAAGCTTAAACCAATGAAGCGGAGTCTCTTTCGGGGCCGGCAGTTGTGTAGTGGCACGGCAACATCCACTCTGCGTGATGCCTTCGCTATTCGGCCCATGCCAAGACTCCAAGAGTAGCGGTTATCACTCCGTGGTTTTGACATGATGTTTTGACGGATGTCGTAACTCTCGGCAATGCCGCTATCCATAAGCCGCCTTGGATTCCGACAGACCGGCCATCGCTGTTCGGGCGACTCACTGACTTTGAGTCACGCAATCATCTGATGTGCAGAGGTCCACGCGATACCTAATTTGGGGGCCAACCTACAACTTGTTCTCGGTTATTTGTCTAGTTTTACACATATTCCGTCGATCTTAAGGACTCGGCCGATCGACGCCGGGAGTCTTTGAAGCATACTTCGTACGCTAATTGCTAACATACGAGGGCTGCCACGAACAAACTCACAGCATACATGCGCACTGTTGTTCAGCTTCAAGCCAGGGACAAAACTGGGTTGAAGCATATTTTCCTACAGCAAGTCGTTGGAGGCCAATGCTGTGCAGTGTTGTTTTCTCTTTGGCTTGTTCCAATCCACAAGGCAAAAGCAAGGTTGACTCAAGTCCGTTCATCACAAGCCTCACTGACGGAGCATTTGTCTGGATTCCAGTTTCAAAGATCATCAACGATTACCACTCTTGTCTAGTGTAATCAGAGTCAAATCCCAGGCACGTTGTGGAGGTCTACTAAAGACCTTTGAAGGTCAGATGTATGCGGGTTTCCCATTAGCAAGTATCATTTCCAGCATGACGCGAAGGTAAGAGACCTTCATGACACAAGTGTCTACTGGATTCTTGAAGACAGTACCCAACGATATCCTACATTTGCACACCAGACTCGGAATTTGCATGGCGAAATCAACAGACATGTCTGGTGTCACAACGGAAGCGGCTACGCAGTGATGTAATGCTGGGGAAAATGGCCCCTCAAACATGTGGAAACAGTCAATCTCGCGTCTCGCCCCATCCACGAAAGTGGAATTTACCACGTGTTTCCTGTATAGTCGTAGTATTCGATCAAAGGGGCCAGCACTCTAGCTGTGGGCTGGACCAGTACCGCAATTGTGCAATGTTTATGTCACATAGGAATGAGCAGATTTTATGGCTCTTTTGGTGTCCATCTCTTTGACAAAGCGCTGAAGCTCTTGCACGACTCGAACTCCTAACTTTTTGCCTTCCGGAGTAGAAAGAAAGGCATTGTGATCTTTGGAGACGTGATCGTCCGTCCACATCTGACCGCGACCTTCCTCACCCAGCCCAAGGCTTGAAATCTAGATTTTTGCCCCTGCTCCGCCGTCCGCGCATCGGTGTTGTTGACGATCTTTGCCATCATTCCGACGACTCCGCTGTTGGCTGAGTGACGTGAGAGGTCCGAGTTCACTGCACCGGGGCAAACGGGAGCAACAAGAACCTCTGGTTTTGAGTGTCCTCGATGGTGGGAGGAACGCAAGGTGTTGCATGGAATACTCAAGCATAAGCTTGATGAAGACTGTACTGTCTTTGGCCTCCCATGACTCCTGGCGTGAAGGCCTCCTGGTTTGACAGGTCACGAAGAGGGACTGCTGAATTGAGGATGGTTCTATGGTAGAACGAATAGCAAGCCAAGCCGCGCCGGGGCTGACCAAAGTTGGATGCGGTTTTTCGGCGACCGAGGCCTTCTGCACCAAAGGAGAGGCGAGTAGCAGAGGCAGGAGGTGTGTCGAAAGCAGCGCTGGCGAAATGGCGTTGACTTGCAGACCGCTCTCATATCCTGTTTCCGCCTGATTGTATGACCCCGCCAGCAACCCGGAACTAACAATGGCGTGGTCCGAGTGGTTTGTCGTCTGCTTCAGTCTATTGACCAGGTTGTAGATTGAGTCAGGGGATGTCATCTCAGCCAGACGACGAGAGGGACGATGACCGGTTGGGGCCCTGAAAATGCCGAACTTGATGCTAGGTGCTCTTCGATGGTCGCTTTGGTTGTAGCTGCCTTGGCTTCGTCTCGGGCTGTGATAATGAGGGTAGATACTCCCTGCAATGCTAGCTTCATGGCTGCCTCAAGACCGATGCCTATGGAGACCCCGACGACGAGAATGGTAAGCCCATCAAAACGCCGAGAGGATGGCTTAGGTGGGTGAAAACGGGCTGTGATGACCTTCAACATGGTTCTGTTCGAGATTTAGGAGGAATGGAAAGGGGTAAGCAAATCTGAATACAACGTGAGGTACTGAGAAGGAATGAACCGATCGTCGGGGGCATCTTTATAATTCTATGGTAAACCCGCGATATGGGTTCGATCTGTTCATCATTTAGGCTAGTTCCAATTTGTGACGTTGTCAAAATCTACACCGTTCATGTCGGGTTCGACATGTTAACTGACAGCACGCCACTTGCAGGCTGGAGCAGTGAAATGAAGTCCTTCTTCTTTTCTTGTCTCTGCCAAGTCCTTGCCATTTGCCAGCGAGTGATCATGAATGATGATTTTTTCCTGTTCTTTTTTAGCACCCGTTCTGTTGAGCCCGGCAATTTCCTTTTCTTGCTTTCTCAGGGCTAAAATAGAATGCCTTTGAACGTTTTCCTGCCATTTCCAGAGCGAGAAGCAGCGCCAACGTGGGCCGGGCTTTTTGGACAAAGCCCGGCCTCATCCCGATGGAGGGTTTCTTGGAGGTGGCCGAACTTGAATGCGCGAGTAGACGTCCGAAAGTGGGAATACTCGTAAAGCGCACGGGCTTTCTTACGTAGGCTGAGATTGTCCCGTGTGTGGTTCTCTGTCTAATTCGACGCTAGAAACACTGTAGCGATGGTGGTGATTCTGTGAGTATCTGAAGATCTTGTGGGGTCAATCATTACCAAGTTCAATGATTGGAAGGAAAGTATCAAGCATGCTTGCTGCGTCGATAGCCCAGCTCTCGTAGTTGTATGGCCCTTTCGTGGCCTAGGTATTGTCAGCCGTCGAGCCAGACGAATAGGCCTGATGAACGTTGGCCACCGACCATAGCATCCATAAGACTGACTTCCCTTACCAAGGTAAGGTGCCTTGTATTTTAGCCCTACCAATACTACAGATGTCTCCCAAAACTCTGCATCATGCCCACAATCCGAAAGGAAAGTATGAAGCCAGTGAACAAAGCTCTTTTTCAATTCTATCATAAGCCTAACTTAAAGTCCATTTAGATGCATAATAATGTCTTTGTTATAAACTAACTATAATATATATATAGTATCTATATGAATAAAACAGCTTAATTCCTTCTAAATTAGAGTCTAATATAAAAGGTCTTTTAAGGAATAGATCCTAATATACTAGAATATTATTAATCTAAATAAGTAAATTAGAAGTAAGTTACTTTATACCTTCTTCTAAGTATAAGGTTACTTTAGATACTTAAGGGTATTATAATATACCCCCTTAAACTTAAAAAAGCTTAAAAACCTTAATCCTATATAATTAATATTATAAAGTCTAAATATATATATAAAGTATTATAAATAAATATAAAAGGAAGTAATTAATAAAAGAAACTAATAAAAGAGATAATTTTATACTTTTATTATTAAATTATAAAAAAGAGGAAAGTTTTTCCCTTTATATACTTTCTATTATAGTTAAGATTATAAGTATTAAAGTAGTAACTAATATTATTATTTTATTTAGTAGAAATAGAGGTTTCTTATTAACTTAAATAAAAAGGTTAAAATAGTTATTAAGATAATAAAGTAGTAGTAATAATAATATTTCTTATATTACCTCTACTTTTTAATTTTCTTTCCCTATCTATATTATAACTAATATATATATTACTTACCTTATTTCTATATATATATATATTTATATTATAATTATAATACTTTTTTTTTATTTAAGATCTTATTTTTAATACTAATTATATTATTTAGATAATTAAAAAGATTAAAACTAAATATATAGCTATAATAGCTAAAATAAGAGCTACCCTTATTAATAAGAAGTAGAAAGAGAGAAAGGGGGAAGAAAAGGAAAGTAATAATACTCCTCTAATACTTTCTTTAGAACTTAAAGGCTTTAAACCTAAGAATAAGTTATTTTATTATCTATTTTTATTACTTTTAAATTATCTCTAAGTTATAAAGTCTTTACTTTATTTTACTATTCTTATAACTTATTTACTAACTTAAGTTATTTTATAGAAGTTAAAACTAATAAACTTAATAAGGGTAAGAAACTTATAGGGGGTAGAAAAACTAAAGAGAGGTATAATTTAGAGTTTATAACTCCTACTCCTCTATTTACTTATAAATTATACTAAAGGTATAAGAAGAGTATATTTTAAATTTAGTTCTCTAATTAAGTAATTATATTATTTATTAATTTTTAAGTAGAAGTAGAGGTTTTAAAGGTTAAAAGTTAAGAAGAGGAGTAGCTACTACTATTAAGTAATATAATTTACTTACTTTACTTATAAAGTATTTAAATAGATATATTATTTAGTATATATATACTTAGTATAAAGTAAAGAGGTAAATATACTCTTTATAAAGAGAAGAAGAAGCTATATAAACTTATACTACTATTTATTTCTATACTAAAGTTTTAATTCTTTTAAACTTTATATAATAGTATAGATAAGTCTATATATACTACTTTATAACCTTTATATTACTATTTACTTAGTTAACTATTTATTAAATCTTTATTCCTAGGAGAACTATACTCTAAGAGGCTCTTAAGGTTTATAATAAGGCTAAAATAAAAGCTAAAACTAAAGCTAAAACTAAAAGTAAGAGTAGTAATAAAGTAGTTATTAAGACTATAACTCCTCTTTTAGTACTAGCTATTATTTTATTAATTAAGTTTACTATAGAGGAAGTATTAGTTTTTAGTAGTTTATATACTAGCTTATTTTCTAAAGTAACTCCTTCTATCTCTAAAGTAGTTAGTATTTATACTACTATTAATAGCTTTATTAGTAGATATCTTTTTAAAGAAATAAAGTTTATATATAATATCTTTATAGCTAATTATCTATCTACTTTCTAAAGATATAAATAAAGTATAGTTTTTATATTACTTAATACTTTATAAAGTATAGGTATTTTAAGCTCTTAAGAGGGCTATATATTTCTTAGCTATTAGGCTATTTTTAATTAAAAATACCTAGTTTATAAACTTTATTTACTACTTAACTCTTCTTTTTTACTTTATTCTACTACTTATAATATATTTTAGAGGTTTAGAAGTACTTTAAACTATTTAAACTTTATATAAGAAAAGGTTTTTATAAAGCTATTAATTAGTATTTTATTAGTTAGAAGGTAAACTATTTAGAATAATTACTTAATATATTCCTAGTAAAGCTATATATTCTAGATATCTATATAATAAAAGTAAGTTAAGATATACTCCTTTTTACCTATTATAAATTAAATTATTTACTAATTATTATAATAGATCTTCTATATATCTCTTAAGCTAAGTTTAAGATCTCTAAAAAGCTACTTAAGAGCTATAATCTCCTTTATAGTATACTCTAAGCTTAGAAACTCTACCTCTATTATTAATATAGTTACTATACTTTAATATATAGCTTTCTATTAAATTAAGCTTCTAAAGAGAGATATTATAAATCCTTAAGATAACCTTTATATCTCTTTATTATTAATAAAAGATATATTATTTATAATTAGTAATACCTAAGTTACTTTACCCCCTAAGGTATTAAAATAAATTATAAGGTATTAAGTATAATATAGGTATTAAATTACTTAGTTTATAACTTAGTAGTATTTTAGAAATAGGTTTATTAGGAATTATAATAGTAAGGTATAAGTAAATATAATATTTAGCTATATTATAATTATAATATAGAGGATTAATTTAATCTTCTCTTAATATAATAAGACTTATTATAGGTTTACTTCTCTATTAAACTTCTTAAGTAAAGTAAGGGGAAGAAGTATTATTAATACTTTAGAGTTAATAAAATTAAATTTCTTTATAATTTACTTAATATACTAATTATATAAAATATAAATTCTTTATATTATTTAATTATAAGTAATCCTAATTCTTAGGTACTATTTAGCTAATCTTTAGTCTTTTAGCTTATACTTCTCTTTAATCTCCTTTATAACTTTCTCTACTTCCTTTATATAGTCCTTATAATATAAAATAAAGATATTATTAATATAGAAGAGTATAAGAACTTTTTTATTATAAGACTAAAAGAGATATAGGTCTTTACTTATTAGATATAATCTAAAGCGAAGAAGGGTATTTAAAAACTTTTTATACTAAAATAAAGAAGTATTATAAAAGCTATATAAGGTATATTAAAGTTTAATAACTTTCTTATCTTTTTTAAAGCTATTTAATAAGTAATAAGTAATAGGGGGGTTATTTAGTTTATATATAGTATTTAGAAATATATTAATAATATTAAATTAGTGAATTTTAAGGTTAAATTATATTATAAGAGCTATTATAACTTTAAATATTTTTATAGTAAGGGTTATAATATAAATCTATTCTAAAGGGTATTTTTCTTAGAGGTTACCTTAGATATAGATTCTAACCTTATAGTAATTAAGATATCTATATTAATCTAGTTTATATATAAATACCTACTTAAGGGGTATTAACTTATTCTTTACCTTTAACTTATTTATAACGTTTTAAATACCTATTTCCTTAAGTTTATTAATTTTAATATTATATATTTTAATAAAGTAAAAGTAGAGTAGCTTTAGTATATATTAGATATCCCTCTAGGTCTTAAGTAGCTTTATAAACTAATTAATATATATTTTTCTACTTAGTATTATAGATATCTACTTTAATTTCACTTAGTAAACTAAAATAAAAATAAAGTAATAAAATAAGTAATATCTCTAATTTACTTCTTTAAATACTTTCTACTACTCTAGTATATATATTTTAAAAAAAATATCTTAGTTTTATTCTATTTAGAGAAATATAAAATATATTTTAAAATATAGAGATTACTTTAATTTTATAGTTTTAGGTTAGTCTAAGTTAGTATAGTTATATACTTACTTTAATTTCTCTTTAGTAGTACTCTTTTCTCTAGTTTTTAAGTATAGCTATACTAACTAAATAAGAGAATTACTTTATAAGAATAGTTATATATTAATATCCTCTATATTTAGATTTTATAGAGGAGAGGTATCTATCTAAATATATATCTTATCTAGGATTATATTTTTAGTAGGGGTTATATCCTTATTAATATCTTAAATCTCTTTTATTATATTATTATCCTAGATAAGGTTTAATAGTAGTATTAGATTTAGTACCCTATATATCTTAATAAGGTTTAAATTTAACTTAGAGGTTAATATCTATCTCTTTCTCTTATTATTAACTATTTAAGGTTCTCTTAGTAAGAAAAGGTATAATAATAGTACTTTATTATTTATTATTAATATAAGATTAACTTCACCTTATACTCTTAAAATCTAGAGTTCTAAAAGTATAGGGGATATTAATTTCTATATTTTATTAGTAACTAAATAAACTTCTTTACTTTAAATTACTATTTTTATATTATCTTTTAAATAGAATATCTTCTTATTAAAGGTTATATTTTATATAATAATAACTTTTTAAAGTAAGGGTATCTAAACCTTATAGAGGTTATATAAGTTCACTATATACCTTACTAAGTATCTAATATATATTTATATTATAACTTTAAAATTATATCTATTCTTATTTACTTTATATTCTTTTTTAAAAAGGTATACTCTATAACTATATATATAAACCCCTCCCTATTAAGGGTAAGAATTAACTAAGAGGTTTACTTTATAAATAAGTTTATAATACTTAATATAATCTCTTAATTAGTTTTCTTTAACTTAGATTAATAAGAACTAGTTATAATATTAGTAAGAGCTTATATTATAAAGGAATATTATAGCTTATACTACTTTAACTTATAAGTTAAATAGAAAGCTTATTACTTAAAGTATTATAATAGCTTTTATAATTAGTTTCTAACTTATTTACTCTATACCTCTATTTAGTTTTTTAGTATATAAAAAAGCTTATTTAATTTTAATCTCTATTTCTAATACTTAGATCTAGAACTCTAATAATCTATTAATTATAATTATAGTATACTTACTATTTTATTTAATTTTATATAATATAAAGCTATATTATCTCTATACTTAGTACTTAAAAGTTTAAATAATAATAAAAACTAAATATTAGGTTTTATCTATATATAGGAATATAAAGAGTTAACCTATATACTTATTTTTAATAACTAAGAGCTATTTAT
Organism: Colletotrichum gloeosporioides; assembly: GCF_011800055.1. Taxonomy (NCBI): domain Eukaryota; kingdom Fungi; phylum Ascomycota; class Sordariomycetes; order Glomerellales; family Glomerellaceae; genus Colletotrichum; species Colletotrichum gloeosporioides. Next base: position 65,569 of record NW_025544658.1, on the reverse strand, counting down.
TTATATTAAAGCTTATTAGGTAGTTAAATAAGTCTTATAAGACCTTATAGAAGGGTTATATTACTTTTCGTTCTAAAGTATATCTTAATATAACTTACTTTATATATATTATTATATAGTATTAATATTTAAAATATAATATACTTTAGATCTTTACCCCCTAAGTATTAAGAATAAGTTTCTTAAGTACTTTTTAGCTAAGATATTTAGAATAAAAATACTATATTTCTATAGTATTAATATAAGTTTAGATAAGTTTTTAAGAATATTATTTTATATAGGTTATTATAAGGGTAAGTAGACTTATAATTAAAGTATTATTAGAAGGGATATATCTAAAACTAAGGTATAAGAAATAAAGTTAGTAATCTATAAAGGTAATATTACTTTTTTATAAGAACTTCTTTACTTTTATACTATTTTTATAATCTCTAATATAAAAGGTATTATTAAAACTTAAGTATTAGATACCTATTTTTTAAAATAAGTATTTTAAGATAATATTAATATAGAAGTTATCTATAAGAGTAATATTCTAAAATATTAAATCTTAAAGTTTATTTACTCTATTTAAGATATTATAAAGGACTTTTATACTTTTTACTATAATAAAGTATAAAGTTATACCTATTTTAATTTACCTTTTTATTTTATAGATAACTAAGCTTTCTTTAAAGAGGGAGATATTATTTACTAAGTAGAGAGTACTATAGTTATTTAATACTATACTACTAAAAAGAATTCCTAAGTTTTAAATATAAATTATATAGATCTTATTAGGTTTAGGTTTTAATATAAAGGCTTCTACTTCTTTTATTATAATCTCTATAATAATATCCTTAGTAATAATATAAGCTACTATATTAGATAGGAGGTTTACTTTAGAAGTATAAGTAGTAGTTAACCTCTTTAATCTATTAGAGTTATTCTTAAGTAGTCCCCTCTTATTTTAATTCTTATTATTCTTAAACTTAAGAGTATTAAAGTTTCTTATAGTAAGCTACCTCTTATAAGCTATTTTAGTATAAAGTTTAAAGTATTTTAATCTATTAATTTTAGAGTAAACCTAAGTTACTTCTTTAGAGCTTATATAAACCTCTTTACTTATAAGAGTAAACTTAAAGTAATTATAAGTAGATAGGACCTATTTATAGTCTCTTCTATATATATAGTATAAAACTAACTTATTTTATAAGGGCTTTTCTAAAATAAAGTTACTAGAAATTATATTATTAGATTATCTAGTTAATATTATAAAAACTCTATTAATATAACTTTTTAAATAAGTTCTTATAGTATTTTTATAAAGAAGGTTTTTAAATATATTAATATACTAACTTATATTTTAGATCTTAGTATTAAAATATTCTTATTTAATAATATTAATAAGTTTTAGATTAGCTTAAGATAAAATAAAATAATATTAAATTACTTAGAAGAAGGTTTTTAATATAAAGGTTCCCTATACTTTAGGTAACTTATACTAAGAAACTTTAAGAAGTATATTTTAGAAGTTTTTAATTTAAGTATTAGAATTAATAGTAGAAGCTATTTAATCTAAGATTATAATATATTCTTTATAGATTATAGTAAGGTTACTTAAATTACTTAAAGTATAATATTATTTTAGAATATATATTAAAATATAAAAAGTATAATCTCTTTTCTCTAGAAGCTTTACTTAAGTAAGTATAAAGATTTCTTCTAAAATAGTATTCTTTATCTATTTATCTAAAACTTTATATACTTACTCTTTTTATATATACTTTATTTTATAAGCTATATATATAATAAGGTATAAAGTATAAAATTTAAAAACTCCTATAGATCTCTTAATAAGAAGACTAAGTATAACTAATATAAATAGTAATAAATTATTAATAGTTTTAGTAATATTACTTTCTATAATAGCTTTTTATATATTTAAAGTAGTAAAAATAAATAAAATAACTATCTTATTATAAGTTTCTTATTCTACTTTATAGTATTTATATTA